>NC_090931.1:138376105-139024161 GCF_040938575.1 Ambystoma mexicanum | reverse complement strand
GAAACCTCTGGGTATTAAGTGTGTTATAAATAACCAATTACAATTACAATTACAATCCCCCTACATTCCTATGACTCCTAGTGAACCATCACATCTGCTACCACCTGTTAAGATGGCCTTGGAAGTCCCAAATCACTTAGATGTTCTGGAACAAGATCAAACTTGATCCGATAACGGAAATAGACAAAGTGCAATGCAAATCCAAGCTTTATTATCACCAAAATAAAGCAGGGACAGCAAACAAGCATACACATCTTGCCACTCTCAACATGTTTATCAAAAACAACAGGATACATATTCAATATTCGTCATTACTGACATCAGACTGAAATCTTTGTTACCAAAACCTTTGGGGTATGGGGATTGGCAAATAGTGGTGACTGTACATACATTCTATAGGGGTTATATTTCGGATTGGGTAACATTTGTCTGATGGCTTCTCCTGAGACGACCTCTAAATTGATAAAGGTAAAAAGACATCATTTCTACAAGAAGCTATTGGTTGGCATAATATGGAATGGGCGGCCTAACATCAGGGGTTTTGATTGGTTGACTTTCCACTGACGAACCTTGGACAACTAACAGGTCATCAAAACATGAGCCTGACAGGAGTAGGGGAAGGGAGGTCCTGCTTTCCATTCAATTAAAGATACCATCTCTCATTTCTGGGCCATGAGCCAGGGTAATCTCTTTCTATTTGGCCTTGTGTGGTGTCCTGTGTCTGGCAATACATATAAGGAGTGAGGCAGGTGTCTTATCTGTGTTGCTAATGAATAAACAATGTTATTCAATTATGGATCACGTGTGATGGGACCGTGTTCGGGATTATTTCACTCTGCATTTATTAGAGTTTTAGCTAATATGGGTGCAAGTTTTATGTTTTTCTCTCACCACTGGGGACACTCTTGAGTTATTCTTCATGGAGTCTGTTGGCTTATAGTTGTCCTGCACCTGGTTTACAAGGGCTGGTTGTGCTCTTAATTAATCAGAGAATATATCGCTTGCGTCTTGGGAATCATTGGGCCTCATTCCGAGTTCGGAGGTAACCACGCCGCTATTTGCAGCATGGTTGCCTCCGAACTAGTCCAAACTCGGGCCTGGGTGAATGGAGTAAATACCGGTCCATTCCGAGGTCGGAGGGACCGGTAATTCCTCATTCACCAGGGCCATTCCCCATTACCATTTGAGCCCCCATAGGGCTCAATGGCAAGGGGGAAGGCGGCAATAACGGTACTGTAAATTACGGTACCGTTATTGACCCCGGAGTCCCTTTGCGGGTCCCGTCCATACGCCTGCTAAAAGCAGGCAAAGGGAACTCGTAGTAGGGCGGCAAGGGTGTAACAGCAGCGGTCTCCTTACCGGTGACGGTTAACCCTTACCGCCCTACTCGGAATGAGGCCCATTATCTTGTGCTTTCTCTCTGCCATTCTCATCCTCCCTAATTCATAGTAACCTTGGCTTAGTAACCTTTGGCTGCTAGCTACTGTCTGCGCTATGCACGGCTCTGTAGTTTGTTATTTCAGCATTTTGAGTTCTTGTGAAGCCTTGAGGCCTTTTATTTACTTAGAAGCGTGGTATAGCTTCAATTTTGGAAACGATGTCTGCCCATTTCAGTTGTGTTTCTATGTTAGTGAGCTATATTCGCATGTCGTTCATGTTGCATTCAGCTTATACATTGCTTATGTTAGTATTCTTCATGTATGTTTTATGGATGCTATGTTAATATTCTTGTTATATAAATGCATTTGTTACCTAGTGTTCATGGTCTTTGTGTTGAGTGCACATTTGCTTTGTGTCTGATGCATGCACATGTATGGTTAGTTTGGTTCCTCGTGCCATCATCAGCTTAGATTGTGTCCATCACCTGCTGTAGCTGGCTGGGATGTGGGCAGTACGGTTTTCTTAGTGAGTAACGTTTCTCATCTTGGCAGTTTTGAATTGGGGGATGGGCAGAATCTATGGATGATGTACTCATCCATCGCACAACAGTAACTTATGACGAGTTCATGCAATACTTAGACGGTATCCCTATGTCTCTGCTTTCCAGAGACGCCAGTGCACAACTTGATTCTCCCATGACTTTAGAAGAAATCCACACAGCTATAAACAAACTGCAGAATGATAAAGCACCTGGGTCTGATGGATTGTGCGCTGAATTCTGAAAGGATTTCACGGTATCAGGTAATATTATCCCCATATATATGGTCGCCGTACATAATATCGCCGGGTAAAGGTCATGGCGATATTATATGGGTGACCATATATATGGGGATGTTCCATGCAATAATGTCCCCACAAAAAACGGCCATTTTTCAGCGACATTTTTGCATGGCGATATTTGTAAGGGGCCATTATTACATGGAACCGATTTCACAGACTTGCTAGACCCTTACTTGGTAAAACTCTGGGAGGAATCGCTTTCGAAGCGGGAAGCAATAATAATATTGCTACTGAAACCAGATAAAACGTCTGTGTACTGTGTCTCATACCGCCTGCTGTCCCTTATTAATGAAAACACGGAAATCTTTTCTAAGATTATAGCGGCTAGACACCTACTGCTTATGCCACACTTAATCCACCCGGATCAATCCGGGTTGACCCCTTGGGCGTTCCACCACCCTCAACCATCACAGATTGTTTATTGCAAGATGGTGTCTAGAGCCAGTGGAACAGGCGGCTTCTATCTCTTTGTATACGCAGAAGGCCTTTAACTCGTTATCCTGGCCATTGATGTTTAAGGTCCTTTATAAGTGTGGGTTTGACCCTGGTCTGGTCTCCTGGGTGAGGCTGCTGTACACACATCCCTATGCCAGGGTGTAAACAAATGATACGCTGTCTCCAATACTCTGCCTGACCAGGGGCACGAGACAGGGCTGTCTCGTTTCGCCTTTGCTTTTTTGCGCTAGTGGGCAGCCACTGGCAGATATTGCCGGAGGGAAGTTTAGGAATATGGGTATCAGGCTGGGAGGCGCACCTGAAATAATATATCTATATGCAGACGACATTCTTATATACTTGAGGAATCCAGAGGTAAACATCAAGCCAATTTTTCAGGCAGTGGACACCTTTGGTAAACACTCTGTCTTATGCATACACTGACTGAGTCTGAAGTGCTCCCGTTGGTGCATAAGGCTAGAGAGCCAGTTGAGTTGGGTGGTCTCAAATGGTCAACAAAACCGGTTAGGTAGCTGGGGATAATGGTTTCGCATCTAGATGAACATATGTTTGAGTGCAATTATGGAGCACATATAGATCGGCTGTGATTAAAGTAGATGAAGTAGGATAAGCTACCGATTTCAATACTAGGTAGAACTGCATTACTAAAGATGACTATATTCCCCAAGATACTCTATTTATTCCAGAATATAACCCTCTGGCCAGGGAGGGCCTTCTTCACCAAAAGGTCAGGACTGTGCTCAGATTTTGCCTGCGTTCCTGGTCCTATCAGGATGAAATGGGCCAGGCTGGCACTACCCTGTGCATTGGGCGGCCAGAATGTGCCTGATTTTGAGCTGTTTTTCCTGGTGCCGCTGGCATGATTTGTGAGGCATTTGGGAGGGGTTGGACAGGGTCCCCCCCACACGTTCGTCAGTAGGTGGAAGCAGTGGGTGCAGCTAACCTGTATATTTTACTTCTGAGTAATCATTATAATCCGGGTGGGCGGCTGGACCCTGTAGGTATTACTCTATTGGCCTGGATGAAACTACTAAGTCGCCTGGGAAGAAGCACTCCTTATGAGGGTACTGCCCCACTCTGGTATACCCTGCCTTGGGCCCGGCAATTGACGATGCTATTCGTAACTCTTGCCAGGCTGCCAGTTTCCATACATTGAGGTGCACTTTAATAGCTGGGAAGATGCTAAAGCGCGGATGGGAGGGGACAGCTGCTTCAAGCGCTACACTATTGCCACTTATGGGCAGCGTTTGGAGCACATTGGACCATGTTTCCTTGGGAGCAGACCTGTCTGCCGTTCATCCTGGGGGCAGCTGATGCCAGGGGGACAGTGTCTGGACTGCTGGAGCTGGTGCAATGTAGTGTGCCCCCCGCGGTGTCCAGCGCCAGGCTTAAGTGGGGTCAGGATCTGCAACTTGAATATTCAGATGGGCAATGGTCCCATGTTTGTAAATTGACAAAGGAAATATCCTTCACCTCGAAACTCAGGCTCATCTATTTTAACATTATAAACAGAGGGCATCGCTCCCCAGCTAGGACTCAGCTGTTTGATTCAGAAGGTGAGGGCGACTACCCTAGGTGTCTTGATCCGAGGGCTGTCTTACTGCGCTGACCAAGGTGGAGGGGCTACTGGGCTGGAACGTGTGAAATACTGTCTGACCATGGGTGTAATTTTAGGGGGGACGGGGGTGTTTGTCCCCCCCAACTTTCATGGCACACTATTTTGTCTCCATTCATGTCCCCCACAACATTTTCAGCAAAGTTTCTCCACTGTGTCTGACATTGCAGGAGTCCAGGTGGGAGACAATCCTTGTACTTGTATATTTGTGGTGGAGGGTAAAAGGTCTAATGTGACACGCGGGCTCCTGTATCTGGGCCCATTGCCGGCCAAGAGATGGTTGTTAATGAAATGGACACGTGGATGTGGAGAATGCGTGGGGCCAATGACCTGGAGGAACTGTCTGTGCCACCCTATTGCCAGCCGGGTGTTGGCCGAAGGATATCTAGGGTGTCTTCCAAACCTATCTGAGTAATAAAGCAGGAGAGGACCAGAGGATGCGCACAATAATGGAATATAGAGGGTGCCCTGAACAGATATACTGCACTTTCTTTCACTAGCCGTTTGAATGTTGCTTTGTTTATTGTGTGTATATATATATATATATATTGTATATATTGTACCACCAAAAGCTAATAAACACAATTTAACAACAACACAAAAAGCGGGATATTGATGACATGGTTACACGATTGCTTATGTTTCCACCAGCAGGTGGCAGGAGTGGGGGCGGGTGTTGTCATTTTAGTCTTAAAACATCATATTCTACATTACAGAAACTTTACTTTCAGGGCAATTTTGTTTTCCGGTGCAAAATAAACAGGGTTTCATTACGGGCATGGCTGCGCAGGGACAGATTGTGGTAATGCAGTGGTAACTATGTCACCAATGCATTGCCACACCACCATACTACAAATTTGGTGCTAAGTCATAGGATTTTCCTCCAGAAAGATGCTGGAGGTAAATCCTTCATTTTAACAGCAAAATCAGTGGAGTTATCACTGGCGGAATTACCACCAGCGTTAATTCTGCTGAAGTCCCCATGGAGTCCTATGGACTGCAAGAAATGGTCGCTTACACTGCCATACCACCACTTGCAATCTGGCTTTAAATCCGCGGGACAAAGTGGTGGTAACAGTAAATCCATTTGGCAGTATTTTGTCAGATGTTAGCACTGTTTGCCCTAGTCCTTTGCCCTGGTTCAAAAATGCATTATAAGAATGTCGTTTTTTCCACTCGAGCAATAATATGACCTCATATCTTGCCCGATCTGTGAGCACGTAGGGGAAGGGGGGAATGACAAATCGTGAGGCACTACAGGTCCTTGCACCGCCCTGGGCTCCTGCATGGAGAAATACTAATGCGCAGGTCCTTAGCTCCAGCCTATGTCATGAAAACAGCGCGCTCTGTTGCACTTGACAGCATAACAATATGACTTAGAAATCACACGCTGCAACGTGAAACGAGAGGAAAATGGATTTAAAGAGGCTTTCTCTGACAGAAGCTGTAAAATATTGAAGCTAGCTATGCTGGTAGTATGGTGGTGCTCCACTCCCGTGGTCAGTTGGGAACAAAGGGCCGCAGTACAAGCTGTTGCTGATTTATTACGTTTACTGGCACGCTACACAAACAGACAACTACAAGTTTGCCGGTGGGGCAACTAACTTACCTCCAGTAAGAGATGGAGATAAGTCAGGTGCCTTACCAGCAATAATTGCCGGTATTACCCGGTGCTGGTAATACTGGCAAATCCATGGAATGGGGATTTACAACTGTTGCCGCCACTTGTAATCTGGTGGTAGTACCGCTAAACTAAGCGGCGATAACGGTAATCCACCCAGATACCACTAAACTCGTAATGAGGACCATGTAAAGAGCGACCAACAAGGAGCAGGTTTCCTTTCCAAACCAATGTGTTGAAGATCACTGTTGGTTCTCCAGGAATTCACTAATGAACCAGTACCGAAGTGGAAAATTGTAAAATTCACTTACTCATCAAAGAAAATGAATTATAATACTTCCGCAATGCGTCATTAAGTGTGTTGGAACGAAAGTGGAAGGGTCGGTATGCAGTGATTGCATTGGATATGTGAATTTCCTCTGCACAGCATGCGTGATTGAGTGATTGAGTGAGTGAATGAGACCACTTATACAATGTTCACTGCATTTTCAATCTCTTGGCACTGTTGTTCGCCTATCAAGGGAATAGCCGGCTGTCTGTCTGTAGAGTAGCTCTCTAGCACCAGTTGACTCCCTGTTGTGGACCCCAAAATTCTGAAGGTTCTTCCCAATTCAAATGGGCTGGCATATATGTGAATTGTGTCAGAGAATTAGGTAGTGCCGGTTTGATGGAGACATTTTTGCATTAGGCATTAGATGATGCTCTCTTTCATACGGTGCTAATAGAAAGCATTGTGGGGTGGTAGAGGTGGGATGTCTTTTGGAGAGACAATTAGGTGCACTGCTTGTTTTGAGTTGTTTTGGAGCTTCCAGCTATAACTCATAGAGTGAGGTTACATACTCTTTGCAAGAGTAGATACAGTGTCCTAAGCCTTGGGGGATACGAGGGAGGATCATTTTTATATGTTTGAAGTTGAAACGATTAAGATGTTTCAGTTTTGAAAATTTTAGGCCTGTATGCCACAGCAGCTTTCATCCAGAAGCTAAGATTTTGGGCAGCGTCTTCTGAGTGGTGAATGGACTAAGGAACAGATGGCAAGGGTAGTATGCCACAGCAGCTTTCATCCAGAAGCTAAGATTTTGGGCAGCGTCTTCTGAGTTGTGAATGGACTGAGGAACAGATGGCAAGGGTAGTATGCCACAGCAGCTTTCATCCAGAAGCTAAGATTTTGGGCAGCGCCTTCTGAGTTGTGAATGGACTGAGGAACAGATGGCAAGGGTAGTATGCCACAGCAGCTTTCATCCAGAAGCTAAGATTTTGGGCAGCGTCTTCTGAGTGGTGAATGGACTGAGGAACAGATGGCAAGGGTAGTATGCCACAGCAGCTTTCATCCAGAAGCTAAGATTTTGGGCAGCGTCTTCTGAGTTGTGAATGGACTGAGGAACAGATGGCAAGGGTAGTATGCCACAGCAGCTTTCATCCAGAAGCTAAGATTTTGGGCAGCGCCTTCTGAGTTGTGAATGGACTGAGGAACAGATGGCAAGGGTAGTATGCCACAGCAGCTTTCATCCAGAAGCTAAGATTTTGGGCAGCGTCTTCTGAGTGGTGAATGGACTGAGGAACAGATGGCAAGGGTAGTATGCCACAGCAGCTTTCATCCAGAAGCTAAGATTTTGGGCAGCGTCTTCTGAGTGGTGAATGGACTGAGGAACAGATGGCAAGGGTAGTATGCCACAGCAGCTTTCATCCAGAAGCTAAGATTTTGGGCAGCGCCTTCTGAGTTGTGAATGGACTGAGGAACAGATGGCAAGGGTAGTATGCCACAGCAGCTTTCATCCAGAAGCTAAGATTTTGGGCAGCGTCTTCTGAGTGGTGAATGGACTGAGGAACAGATGGCAAGGGTAGTATGCCACAGCAGCTTTCATCCAGAAGCTACAATTTTGGGCAGCGTCTTCTGAGTTGTGAATGGACTGAGGAACAGATGGCAAGGGTAGTATGCCACAGCAGCTTTCATCCAGAAGCTAAGATTTTGGGCAGCGTCTTCTGAGTTGTGAATGGACTGAGGAACAGATGTCAAGGGTAGTATGCCACAGCAGCTTTCATCCAGAAGCTAAGATTTTGGGCAGCGCCTTCTGAGTTGTGAATGGACTGAGGAACAGATGGCAAGGGTAGTATGCCACAGCAGCTTTCATCCAGAAGCTAAGATTTTGGGCAGCGTCTTCTGAGTTGTGAATGGACTGAGGAACAGATGGCAAGGGTAGTATGCCACAGCAGCTTTCATCCAGAAGCTAAGATTTTGGGCAGCGTCTTCTGAGTGGTGAATGGACTGAGGAACAGATGGCAAGGGTAGTATGCAACAGCAGCTTCATCCAGAAGCTAAGATTTTGGGCAGCGTCTTCTGAGTGGTGAATGGACTGAGGAACAGATGGCAAGGGTAGTATGCCACAGCAGCTTTCATCCAGAAGCTAAGATTTTGGGCAGCGTCTTCTGAGTTGTGAATGGACTGAGGAACAGATGGCAAGGGTAGTATACCACAGCAGCTTTCATCCAGAAGCTAAGATTTTGGGCAGCGTCTTCTGAGTGGTGAATGGACTGAGGAACAGATGGCAAGGGTAGTATGCCACAGCAGCTTTCATCCAGAAGCTACGATTTTGGGCAGCGTCTTCTGAGTGGTGAATGGACTGAGGAACAGATGGCAAGGGTAGTATGCCACAGCAGCTTTCATCCAGAAGCTAAGATTTTGGGCAGCGTCTTCTGAGTGGTGAATGGACTGAGGAACAGATGGCAAGGGTAGTATGCCACAGCAGCTTTCATCCAGAAGCTAAGATTTTGGGCAGCGTCTTCTGAGTTGTGAATGGACTGAGGAACAGATGGCAAGGGTAGTATGCCACAGCAGCTTTCATCCAGAAGCTAAGATTTTGGGCAGCGTCTTCTAAGTGGTGAATGGACTGAGGAACAGATGGCAAGGGTCGTATGCCACAGCAGCTTTCATCCAGAAGCTAAGATTTTGGGCAGCGTCTTCTGAGTGGTGAATGGACTGAGGAACAGATGGCAAGGGTAGTATACCACAGCAGCTTTCATCCAGAAGCTAAGATTTTGGGCAGCGTCTTCTGAGTGGTGAATGGACTGAGGAACAGATGGCAAGGGTAGTATGCCACAGCAGCTTTCATCCAGAAGCTACGATTTTGGGCAGCGTCTTCTGAGTGGTGAATGGACTGAGGAACAGATGGCAAGGGTAGTATGCCACAGCAGCTTTCATCCAGAAGCTAAGATTTTGGGCAGCGTCTTCTGAGTGGTGAATGGACTGAGGAACAGATGGCAAGGGTAGTATGCCACAGCAGCTTTCATCCAGAAGCTAAGATTTTGGGCAGCGTCTTCTGAGTTGTGAATGGACTGAGGAACAGATGGCAAGGGTAGTATGCCACAGCAGCTTTCATCCAGAAGCTAAGATTTTGGGCAGCGTCTTCTAAGTGGTAAATGGACTGAGGAACAGATTGCAAGGGTCGTATGCCACAGCAGCTTTCATCCAGAAGCTAAGATTTTGGGCAGCGTCTTCTGAGTGGTGAATGGACTGAGGAACAGATGGCAAGGGTAGTATGCCACAGCAGCTTTGATACAGAAGCTAAGATTTTGGGCAGCGTCTTCTGAGTGGTGAATGGACTGAGGAACAGATGGCAAGGGTAGTATGCCACAGCAGCTTTCATCCAGAAGCTAAGATTTTGGGCAGCGTCTTCTGAGTTGTGAATGGACTGAGGAACAGATGGCAAGGGTAGTATACCACAGCAGCTTTCATCCAGAAGCTAAGATTTTGGGCAGCGTCTTCTGAGTGGTGAATGGACTGAGGAACAGATGGCAAGGGTAGTATGCCACAGCAGCTTTCATCCAGAAGCTACGATTTTGGGCAGCGTCTTCTGAGTGGTGAATGGACTGAGGAACAGATGGCAAGGGTAGTATGCCACAGCAGCTTTCATCCAGAAGCTAAGATTTTGGGCAGCGTCTTCTGAGTGGTGAATGGACTGAGGAACAGATGGCAAGGGTAGAAAGGGGTTTCCGTTTTGTCTTGACTGAATTGCAGGCAATTGTTCTTCATGCAGTTTTTTTCATGGCAATCAGGAAGCGGGAGGGAACTAGGACATTTATGTATAGTGTTGGGTGTCATCAGAGTGCACTGTTAATGAACTTCTAAATGTTTGATGGCAGAGAAGAGGCGGCTAAGCTAGAGATACGCTGGAAGTGGATAGTGGTAGACCCCTCTAATAGCCCTCGGTTGGTTTTGGAGTGTATCAAAGAAAAAGAGACGAGTGTGGTGAGATCCTGCTGGTACACAAAAGATTGAATCCAATTCAAGAATGTGTAGAGCGGTGGCCATTGGAGTGCTGATGCTCTAACAAGATACTGTGGTCCACACTATTGAACACCACAGAGAAGTCCAACAGACAAGGAAGAGATGTCGATCCTTTGCTTGACGCCCCTCACATGTCTTTCAAAAAGAAGAGGCCGGCTTCTTCCGTGCCGTGTCCTGGGTTTAACGTGGATTGGAATGTGTCAAGGATGTGGTGGATCAGGATAGGCTTTTTGCAGCTGATGTGGGTGAGATGGCAAGATGGCCTCAGCCACCCAGCACGTAGGGGTCCAGCAAATGTTTTTTTGATACGAGGATGGGGAGAGCCTTTTTAAAACAGGCAAAGAAGATTGCTTTGTAAAATAGACATTAAAGCTGTCCAAAAGATAGGGAGCAATAAGATTCGCACGTGATCGCATCCGGGAGGCGGAATCAGATCAGCTGGGGAGGCAGAAGAAATAGGGGACTTTGACCAACATTGTCTAGGGGAAGAGGTGTGAAGGAAAAAGTGTTGACGGAGTTTGGCAGAGATTAGACAATTATGGGCGAGCCTTACCAGGTAGCAGTAGCAGTGAGGTTAGCCCAAATGCTAAGGATCTAATCTTCAAAAGGCAGGCTTTGGAAGAGCTCTTGTGATAGCCGGGGGCTGCTTACAGAACAGGTGTCTTCAAAAGTCGTTTTATTGGTAGTTTGGGTGCAGAGTATTTTCAGTAAAAACCGTTTGGTTAGAAGAGAAAGTACATTTGTGATGTGGAGTAAGATTGTGTTTGTGGGTGTCTCTATTTTCTGGAAAGTACGGGCATCATTATCAGTTTGGTGGTATCTCAGGGGTAAATCTCCTGAGATACCACCAAACTGTATTACCGTTACCCACTTGGTCCGGCGGTATTACCGTTGGATTACAAGTGGCATTGGCAGTGTTAGTCCTCATTTAATTTGAGTCCATATGACTCCATGGGGGATTTGGGGATTTCGGTAGGCTTACCATGGCGGTAATTCTACCAGAATTTGGCAGAAAGTGGATTTACCTTCAGCGTAACTTTAGACCAAACTCATAGGTGGTGGTGCAGTAATGCGGTGGTATATGGTAATACCACCGCTTTTTACCTGCAACGCCCAACTTGTAATAATGCCCATATGTCTTTCTTCATTTAGATTCCTAAGCTCTGGATCTGCATTTGAGCTTTTTAATGTCACCTGTGAAACAGGGGGAATTGCAGAATTGTGTCCGGTGCTGGGCTACCGGAGAGTTGTCTTCAAAGCAATGTACTGATTAGCACAGGAATTGTGAGACTCTTGTGCATTGTGGGCATTAGCAGTGAAGAGGGCTTCCACATTGTTCTCTGTGGTGGCTTCATGGCGTGGAAGAGTGGGCACCTGGCAATCCAGGGGAGACGAGGAATAGTGAGGGCTGAAACAGTCAGAAAGTAGTGGCGGGTTTCCTGGCTGTCTTGGTCCTCTGGTTGCTGTGACTTCCAATCCAGGGGCTCAAGGATATGGTTTGATCCTTGTTCTTGTTCTCCCAAGCACTGAGGAGGCTGGTCCACAACTTCAGGAGTCCTACAGCATGGTCTAGTACTGGGTACTGTTGTGACTGGTAAAGAGGCAGGTCTCGTCCCAGCAGCAGGTCATCACCAATGGTCCCTCGAGATGGTTAGGGACAGAGCTTGCCTCTGCCTTGTACACTCAGTCTTCACCTCACTGGCAGAGGACTTTTGTGAGATCAACTCTCCCAACTGAGATCCAATGAAATCTTCTTCAAAGGTTGACAACCAAAAGATGATTCAGAGCAGTGGTGTGACATTTCTTCTTTTAAATGTAAAAGTCCACAGGTGATTGAAGCCTGCCTTAGGGTTAATTACCTGTTCCTGAACGAAGTGGACTTTGCCCTTGTGACCTCACGCCCAAAGTGCTATGGCTAGAAGAAGTGAAGGGGACAGGAAGGAGGGGCAGAGGCAGGGAGAAACAAGATGGTGGAAACCTCACTCAACTGTATAGAGCTCTCCCTCTCTACACTAATCCCACCCATTCCCTTCTCAATAGGATCAAATGCCTTTAGATATGCAGCATCCTGAATTGTGGCCATGGAAGTGTGGGAATGGGTGTGCCCTTTGATTCAAGTACCAGGCCAGCTGTGACAAATCAAATTCCGGGGCACCAGTGTTCCAGAGATGACTATCAGTCTCGAAACCATCAATCAGCCTCCACACCTCTAGTACACAATAAGGGATCCGTACAGATTAGAAGCACAAGTAATTTAAAAACCTCTGTGTGCAATTTTGGTAATGTGGATGGAATATCAGGCTTATTTGTGCGAGGGCATGGATCATTGGTTAGTTGCAACACAGTGAAAATACAATTATTATCCAATGACAAAAGGAACTGTCCAGCCTAGGTTGTATTCAAATATTCACTTTATTATTACAAAAGACAGTTCTAATACACTACAAAATACAACCCACCCTGTAAAGGAACACAGAGGACAGACAGTTTCATGAAAGGGATACCCTCTGGATACTGGCAGGAGGGTAGTCGATAAAGCTATTAGTCTTAACTGCTCAAGGTTATTTAGTTTCAACGCCAAGGGAGCAAGGGGTCGTAAATGTCACTAGCGGCCTTCGGAGAAGGACCAGGGGGACAGAACCACGATTTACCTGGTGCTTGATATGATCTTGATGCTTGACAGCATCAAGGCGGTTCCAGGACACTTTGCAGCTCCTGCGACAGAGTTCAAGACAGGAGACAGCTGTGGGTATCAGGCGGCAGGCAGTTCAGCAAGCGATACTTGATTGGACAGCTGCAGGCTGGCCTACACTGCAAAACAGGGTCAAGAATCATTGTCTCTGTGCTGGTTGGCGGATCTGGAACGCTGGTCGATGCTTCTCAGATGGCTTTAGTGACTGCAGCGTGACAACAGTCAGTGGTGCAGCGGGGTTGCTGTTCGAGGGATCGACTGACTAAAAAATGTCCTTAAAAGATGGATGCTGGTTGATGGTCTTGTGGCACTCCTCCTAGCTTCTTCGCAGGGCTTGTCCCGTCCTTTAAGTTGGACGCCCCAAAGCTGAGGAGAGTGTTTGCAGGCAACATCCTTGTTCTTTGGTCAGAGACTCTCTGGCACTTCCCACCTAGGAAGCTTGCTGGTAGAACCTAGCATGGCACACTGTGTGCTGGCTGAATACCAGTTCTGGAGCTGATGGATGGGTCCTCTGAGGTAGGTATCTCCCTCTTTTCCCTGGCAGTTGTTTAGGGGAGGAATCCTGCTTCCCTCTTGGAAATCCTGGCCTTCCTACACTGGCGGAAACTTTAAGGCAGACTGTAATTTCAGCGAGGGTCCAAATGAGTCCTTCTTACTCCTTTCGAAGACGTCAGATGATCTGCCAAAAGAGGGGCTCAACCCTCTTTCAAAGCCAAATAGGCCCCAATGATTGGTGCAGGCTAAGCCTCCCTTAATGAACCAATCCTGAGTCCCCACCAACAATCTTCTGATATGTGTGAGGTCAAAACCAGAGTGTTTTGCAGCATACAAGGTAAGGGGTGACAACATGTACTAAAAAGTCCCACCCATCTTCCTGTCTGTTGTGGATCAAATTGTCTCTCCGGTGAATTGAGCTCTCTCTGACTCATGATCAAAGTGCAGGTCTCCCTTGAGGTTTGTGGCAAGAACAGACTTTCTGTCTCCCTCAAATCACATATTTCTTTCCTTTAAAAAGGGGGTCGGCCTGGAGGGGTGGCGTACTGTAAACAATTTTCCAGACATGGCATTCACTGCCCTTCATATAGAGGGGTAGGAGCTAGCTTCAATCTGACACATTGCAAATCAAAAAGGTGCTTGCGTTTCCTGCCCTTTGTTACTACTGTGAACAGGCCTCCTCACAGACCTGCTTCAATTAACTCTCATTAGTATGTCCCGCCACCACACAGAACTTAACAATAGGAAGGGAGGATCCATGGAGCCTTTGATATTTTAATTAGGCTGGCCATGGCCGGAGGAAGGTTTTGCTTTTCCCCTTCTTGAGATGCTTTGATGCACCCATGGCTGTCACATTCCAGCTGAACATGACAGGAGGACTGCACCGGTAGGCTGCGGACCCCAGAGTAGACTTGACTATGTGTTTGTTGTGTCTTGAGCATTGGGAAATGTGCACGGATTAGCCCCACACATTTCCCCAAGGTTTATCTACCAACATTCTACCAACATTCCATTTCTTTAAAAATATCAAAACAGCCCAGGCGAGTGCACACTCCCTGTGCAGATGGTCGAATTAATCACACCTGTGTAGTGGCTGTGTTGGGAAAAGGAGCTACCTGCCCTTACAAAGGAACAAGGAGAGGAAATCTTCCTAGGCTACATTCCTGCAGGTAGGGCAATGTCCAGCTTGTCTGGGGAGGATACGCATAACCCTTTCACATCTGAATAGAGCTTACAGGACTGACTAATGTGTGATATCAATTTGATGTTGTGCAATGATTATGAGCAGTGCCATGACCAGGCTCTAACTCTAACATGGCTTATATTTACAGTTTACCCTGCCACTAGCATGGGCTACTTATAATCATCATATTTCGGAACAAGGGTGCATACCTTAAATGAAGCCACTCCGCTGCAGCGACTTGGCTGTCACTGCAGCTGTCAAGATTGCATCTTTAACCCTTAATCTCTGAAAATGCTCTGTGCCACTCATAGAGCAAACACTCCATATCAGGATACTGATGCAGCAGGACACAAGCAGAAACCATGCTTTTGGCATGGAGACTATGAAAGGGGAATCTGATCAGCAAATTTCCCTTTCAGAGATGGAATTACCCACATCATTTTATTAAAATATAAAAAAATTCATCAAAAAAAGCCACAGCTCCTATACCTTTGCCTATACCTTTGCCTAACTGGCAATCTGTCACAGCTCCAGCTTTGCTGTTGGCGAAATCCAAACAATGTTCCTAACACTCGTACCAACCTCCCACACTCCTCTCACATGTCTGCCTCCTGTCTTGACACCGGCTGGCTCTCTGTGCATCACTGAACCCATATTCAAGTTTGTCCGTCTAGTCTTCAATTCTCCCCATGCCATCAATCTGCCAACCTCTCCGGATAACCATAAGTGCATATCTTTCTCCCAAATGCCCTACTTAGTCTAAGTGTCTGCAACCACTCTGCACTGCCTCTCATTTTTGCTCCTTCTGCCTTCTTGCTCCCCACCATTGGCACTCCTGACATCAAGAGCATAACCACCATTCCAGAATTCAAATCTGCCTTCAAATGCATCTCCTGTCCATCCATGGTGCACCTGTACTGAACCCACTCACTATCCCTACCCCTGAATTGCCCCTTCCCAAAATTAAGCTAACAACAAATACGTGTTGTTGTACCATTTATGTATTATCAATGTGTTAGTCTTCTTCATCCTTACTCTTGACCTATATTATGACTAGAACGTCCTATTAATTGTGATAGTATGTTCATATTGAATAAAATTGTGCCTGTTTATCTACATTGTCCCCAAATTATGTCTTATTCTGACCCTATCAGTAACTGGACTTAATCCACTATGATCACTCTTACACGAAGCAAAGATTCAGGGGACTGCCCTAGCTTCTTGTGATCAAACATGTTTCTGATCCAAATGCCATGATTTTGTTCAATGCATACAAAAATACAAAAACAAATAGATTCAACATCAAAGTCTTGTCATCACATAGATGTAATGCCAGAATTCCATTTGATATGGCTATGCCGAAGGAACACTGCCCCCTCAAAAAAAATGTAATTAGGTGGGCAAATCCTTAAATGCATTGCCTTTGCTGTATCCCACATCATTTTACATGATGTGGTGTTATACAAAATGGCTGCCCCCAAGACAGTAATGTAATAGATCTACAAAGGTAACTGTATTCCCTCCATGCCCTCAAACAGACAGTCATTGGATGAGACATCAAGAGAGGTTAGAAGTGGGACGGGGGATTAGATCTAGCCAAAAAGAAACATTTTTGCTGGAATTCTTTGACTTAAAGTTAAAAGTGGATTAAACTTTTGTCATAAATCACAGAGCTTTAGCGTAATCCTTAGACATCCATTCAATGCCAAACGTCAGAGCCAGGTTGTCAATCCCTGTCAATGCTTCTTTCTCCTTCAGCAGCTGTCAACTTCAAGGGGATGGTTGAATGACAGTCTAATGGATCTAAATGTGTTTGCTGTCACTCAGCTGCTGGTTCAACAGCTTCTGAAGAGCACTCTCTATTAGCCACAACCTTTTGCAAAGCCCTTCATCTTTTGCTGACCTTTCAATGGGGGAAAAGGTGAGCGTTCTTTCGCCTTTTGTCTGTCCCACTTTATATAACTACCTCCTACGTATTTTCCAAACATGATCAACAGCAATACCGGCATTCTAGTTTGGGGTGATCAATCAAGACCAGGGAAAGAATGAGTTCTCTGGGAATGGAAAGCCATTTTCCTGCCACCTTCCTCAGTAATGGGGCAACATATGGTGCTTGTAAAAGCAATATAGCACTCACCCGAATGATGGCACACTGGCATGTCCTAGACTAGGGTTTAGCAACCTTTGGCTTTCCAGATGTTTTGGACTACAACTACCATCAGCACGAGCCAGAATTAGCAAAGGTGAGGGATCATGGAAGACATAGACCAAAACGTATAGCGAGCCACAGTTTGGAGACCTCTGCCCTAGACCCTATACTATATGACCGATGTCAGCTTCGGTCAGACTAGCCTCTGGCACACTTTCACAGGCTTTTTCCAAGAGTAAGTTTAACTTAGGCCTGAAAATAAATGAAACTGTAACAGCCAAAGTTAAACCAATACATGAACAAATGTACGCCTGAGTTAATGCATGACTTTCCAAGTGCCCGAGAGCATATGCAGCAGAATAAATTACGCGAAGTCACAGTACATCGCAGAACGTACGCAAACATAAGAGTGGTGCGACTCACATGCAATGGCTCTGTAAAGGGCTGTACCCTTGACTTTGTGGATGTGTCAGTAAATAAAATTAGGATGAAAGTTACATGATATTCACTAAACAGCACCAAAACTATCACCTGTTGCTTAACTTGAACCCAACAGTTTATGGTCTCATTATTTTTTGAGGGGAGTGAAAGTAAGAATATGTGTTAAAAGTGAAATAGTTGGATGGAGGAAGTGGACCTGTGTATGAGAAACATGTTTTTCTTGTATATAAAAAGGGCTTTTGCTCATTTTGAATTTAAAACAGTGCCTTGCCTTTTCAACCTGAATGGTGACCCTGCCCCTTGGGATAGCAGCATCACTAAGGCGGAAAAGGTGTGGCCACTGGAAGCCTGGGCCTTTTTTCCTAAAGCCTGAAGCTCCCGTGAATGAGCAGGAGCTTCAGGCTTTAGAAAAAAAAGGCTTCGGATTCCAGCTGCCACACCTTTTCTTCAATAATGGTGGCACCAGCACACTGGCATCTCTTGATTGAAGGGATGCCTCGCAGGTGCCGTCACCACCATTATGGATTAAAGCCATTTTCTTCTGAAGCCTAAAGCAATCGCACATGAACAAAAGCTTCAGGCTTTGGAAGAAAAAACCTTGTCCTCTAAAACCCGGGCTGCCAGGGGATATTAGTGAGCCCTGGCAGGGCCCCACCTCAGTAGGATATTTCAGAGCCTGCCAGGGCTGGGCCTGGGCTAGCCCCGGCCCACTTAAAGTCCTGAATAAGTGTGTTTTCTTAGTGGATCAGACAGACATGTTACCTCTTATTCCAACAGATACAACTTCCATGTGCTCTTACTCAGGAACTTAGTGAATGTCATTTTATGGTGTGAATTACATCCCTCTTCGGCGAAACATCTGCATGCATAAATCAAGCCAGAAAGTGCCACTCATAGTGAATCGGTCACAGTGTGTCCCGTGAGCAAGTGTGTGCAATTCAACAGATTTTTGTAAATGTTCTGAACAGTCTTACCATTTTTCCATCAAAATCTCATAACTGGTGTGGGCTGACTTTATCCCAAAATGTAAAACATGGAAGTGTTACCACCGCATTACCGTGCTGCCATACCAGAAGTTTTGTAATATCGTGGAGGCTCAACACACCCATATGTATTTCTAAGCAAATACATTTTTTAGCTACTAGCATTCAACACCAGCTAGACCAGAGCGGAGAGTTATCAGACACACATGCCTGGTAGGGAATGTCATTAGTTGGTATTTCGTGATTGTCATATACATGTCTGAGACACAGGATAACAATGAGTTATAAAAATAGTTGTGTGAAACAATGCGAAAGTCAACGTACAGACGCCAAATAAACACACGTAACGAGCATCTGCAATGCATCACTCGATAAGCAGCGCAGTCGTAAGATTATGGTGAAAAGCAAATCTAAAAAGCATCAAAGTTTGCGCCATTAGCTTGGCGCACCCCATTGTTGAGAAGTGCCATGAATTTGAATGGAATTCAAAATGGTGTAAACTTTTAGCTTTTTGAGATTTGCTTTCCACAATAAGCGTACAGCCGCCTTGCTTTCGAGTGATACATTTGCAAAATAACTTGACTGTATGCCGAAAACACAGGTGGTTCAACTTCCTCAAACCTGCTGTTTTGTTCCTTTCATAAATACAGTATTGAGGACATGCAATTCCACCCTGAGGAAGCTCTTTGAGTGAAACGTGTTGGCTTGCATCAGCTTATCGAGAACAGCTCAGCAGCAGGAAATTAGGTAATCACCCCACCCCCCCCCACCCCCAGTGCGAAGGCCTTTTTTGGTGATTTTGGTATTTCGCCATTCAATGCCTTCTAACGTTTTCTGTTTCATTAACCCCTTCTACTGTAAACATATGTGCACCCACTGTATATGCATTATGGCTGGCATTGACAATTTCAAGAACTTTGCCATCAGAAAATGGTGATTATTATTACCTCTGAAATTAAGACAAGCTGTGGGTAGCTCAAAAAATGGCATAGACAACATTTAAGGGGGACCGGGCACATACTGCAGGGCCTCTCGATAGAACAATAAACATGCATAGATGTACTGCCCATACGGCAGACAAAATAATAGATGTTATTCTCTCAATAACATAAAATACCAATCCTTAGACAATGTTTTTTCATAAACAGATATATATTCATTTATTTATTAGAATTTCTGTTAAGCACTCCTGAAACACCTTACATGCTTCAGATATTGAAATGGTGGGTGATGAAAAAAAAGTTACAAAATGGTTTCAGAAAAGCATAGGAAGATTAGGATAGGCACATGACAGCCATGGTGGAGAACACCTAGCCAATACAAGCACACATGAACACTGTTCCACCAACATATAGGCACCTATATATTTCCCTCAAACCCCACATAAGCTAGTCAGACGTACAATGTGCAGTTTAGTTTAGTTTGTTTATTTGTAAAGCGTTGCCGAACCCTCGGGTAACTGGGCGCTAATTCTTTAAGTACAGCAGTAGTTACAGATTGTTGCACATACGAACATGTGAGTATGACACATGACAGTATGGTTGGAGGGACCTGGTTACAGAGTGGTCCAGGGAGAAGCATAGTAGATTATGGCATGCCGGTTACAATTTGGTTAGCCGCAAGCATAACATACATTTGATTGAGGAGGCAGATAATAGATCAGGTTGCAAATACATAAGTCAGGTACTGAAACCATTGGGTATAGTCAAAAGCCTTTGGCCCTCATTACGACCCTGGCGGAAATTGACTGACCGGACCGCAACAGCGTAAATAGCGTTTCCGCCATTGCACGAAGGAGCAAAGTGCGGCTAATTACGACCCATCGGGCACGAGCATTACGCCATGGCGGAATCCGAAAGGCTGCGATGGCGGAAATGACCCCAAAACGGCCCTTACCGCCGCCGTACGCTGCACCAGGTGCAATACCGCCACCCATCTTAGCGGTCACCGTAATGAGCGGGCACCGTAATGAGCGGGCACCGCAAATTACGGGCACCGTAAATATACGGAAACGGAAGTAAAAGCATGTGGCCGGAACGGGAAACAGCACGCCGCACAACTATAAAATCCGAATCCCAACACAACCATTAAAAATCCGACCCTGACACACATCCCAACCCGTTAGCAACCCCAGTTAAAAAAATAAATATGGGAAAGGTAGCCAAGAAAGCGTGTGATCGCAAGCGGCAGGTCCACTTCTCCCGAGAGGAACTGACCGTGCTGACCGAGACCCTGCAGGAAAATGCCGCCGTCGTCTTCTCCAGTCAAATGACCAGGACGGCCCTTGCCAACAAGAAGGCCATATGGGCCCTTGTGGCACAGCGCGTAAGTGCGGTGGGGACAACACCCCGCACGCCACAGCAATGTCGCAAGCGGTGGGACGACCTGCGGATCCGCGTACGCAGCATACTTTCTGCGAACAGGAACATCGCCACAGCTACCGGGGGGGGATCAGAGTCGCCCATCAAGTTGACCCCCTGGGAGGAGATCTGCGCCTCCACCATAGGAATGGAGAGCATAGAGGGAGTCGGAGGGATGGAGAAAGGAGTGCCGACATCCGGAGAATCAGGTAGGTTGGCCAAGAGAAACAATGCGAAATCCACAAACCACGAACATGTGCAGTACCATGTGACCCCATAGTGCAATACATACTTTGCCCTGACAGCGCCCTCTAAAAGTCAGAATGAATAAACAAATTAATCAAGATGCCATAAACAACCCCTACATGTGCAGCATGCACCCCCTAACTGCAGGCAGCCAAATGAATGCATCCTCAATCCACACGAAAATGAGACCACCTCCAAGGCCCAGTCCCATATCAGCCTCATGTACCACCCCAATGCATTTGATACGTTGCCATTCCAAATCCGACAGACCCATAACTAACGCTCGCCCCTCTTTACTCCACCACAGGGTCCGATACCAACGACGAGCTGCAGGACACCCCTACCAGCACGCCTGCAAAGAGGGCCAGGACCAACGTCCCAAGAGCCTCCACCTCAGGTGCAAGGATCAAGACACGGCAGCAGCAGGAATCAAGTGCCAGCACACTGGAGGGGACTGCAACAGGCACCCCAGCAGCCAGCAAGTCCACAACCCCAGCACCACAGGTCCCCCCAAAGAACGTATCTGATGGCACTGCCTCTGGTGCTAGCAGCACCATAGGTGACACAGCTGTCATGCCAGCATGCTCCGACACGGAAAACAGTGCTGGCGACGTAGGTACCATCCATGACCTTTCCCAATCCCCCTGCATGTCCCATCCCCTACACCATGACGAAACCACGCAGGGGCACCCTGAAGACGACGACTGGCCAACCCCCACAAGTCCTGTGCCAAGGCAACATGTGTTGAGCAGCCCCCCTGTCACACCACCGCAAATGTCCATGGCCCAGCAGAGGCAACAGTCCCTCGACCTGCTGATCGAGCAACAGCAGGAAGTGTCCACGCTACTCAAGGACCATGCGAATGAATGCGGGGGTTCCAGGGCAGCCATGGAAACATCCACCGAGACACTCAGGGCACAAATAGAGAAAAGTAGTGAGAGCCTCAGGGGAGAAATGGAGAGAAGCACCGAGAGCCTGAGAGCACAAATGGAGAAAAGCACCGAGAGCCTGAGGGGGGAACTGAATGCGACGTCCAAAGACGTTTGTGCTGAACTTGCTGCTGTGCGCCGTGTGCTCTCGGAGCTCTCACAAACCCTCAGAGACATGCATGGACGCGAGCAGGCAGAGACGTCATCCGTGGCAAGTTCCGTCCAGGGCAGCCCCCAACGCAGATCTGGCAGGAACCTGCGCTCCACGGGCAGGGGTGCCCCTGATACCCGTAGAGGGGGCTTGCAATAGCGTCTACCCACGGGCAGCATGCATATTTGGACACTGGTGTTGGGGGGGGAGGAAGTAGGGTGGAGGGGGTGTGTTGGGCTTCACTGGGTGGCGGGTCCATAGGGTGTATGAATCAAATCACATTAACAATACAGCACTTCATTATCATCCAATGACATGTGTGGACATTGATATTTGCGTACGAGGCCTTCATAGGCGTACAGTCCACTATGTGCCTGTACTACACACACACAGTGCCACAGGTCCCCTTTCCGTGTAATAGGCACCATGCGTGGTTGCTAGAAGCATGCATCTATGATGCTCTGTCGGATTGCATGTGCATCCTGTGCCTCATGGACTCCTTGGGGTGCCTCCACATCCCCACCCTCATCATCATCATCTTCAGGTGCATGCAGTACAGCGTCAGGGGGCATGGGCACATTCCTACGTATGCACATGTTGTGCAGCATGACACATGCCATGACCATCTTAGAAACCCTCTCATGGCTGTACATGAGTGCCCCGCCAGACCTGCTGAGGCTGCGGAAACGAGCCTTCAGTAGGCCGAATGCCTGTTCAATGACCACACGGCTACGTGAGTGGGCATGGTTGTAGTCCTCCTCATGCTGGTTCTGTGGGTTCCGGATTGGTGTAAGGAGCCATCTCTTCAGTGGATACCCGGCATCACCTGTATGGGACGAATAAAGGGTGTCAGTGGAATGATAGTGCTAAGTAGCCCCCCCCCCCTCCTGCAAGGTCATTGACGCATCAAATGGGCCACGATGTCATGCATGGAATGAGACTCACCGAGTAGCCAGGATCTGTGCCCTGCGTGTCGCTCCATGTAGCGTGGTATTCTTGTGTTCCTCAGGACCATAGAATCATGGGTAGATCCTGGAAATCTGGCACAACAATGCGTAAAGATCTTGTTGGAGTCACACACCATTTGCACATTGATTGAATGAAATTGTTTCCGGTTGCGGTACTGGACCTCCATGGCATGTGGGACAACCAATTCAACATGGGTGCAGTCGATGGCACCAATGCAACCCGGGATGCCGCCAAGTGCATGGAATCCCACCTTTGCGTTGGTAATCTCCTGGTACGTGCGTGGTAGTGTGATGTGGTCGTCGGCGTGCTTCAGGAGGGCATCGTGCACTTGGGAGAGTGTCCGTGAGAACAGTGGCTGTGAAATGCCATGCAACTGTCCCACTGTGTGCTGGTAGGTGCCTGTGGCCAGGAAGTGGAGTACAGACACCACCTTCAGTAGGGGTGGGATGGCGGTTGGGCTATCTATCATGCTCACGAGGTCAGCATGTGTCATGTCCACAATGGCGATTATGGTGTCCCGGTCCAAACGGTAGAGGGTGTGGATCTGCTCAGCAGTGAGGTTGAACGGATCAGCTCGGAGGCGTGGGATTGCGGGCCGCCTGCGTGTTGGTAGTGGCAGTGCTTGTGGGCCTTGCTGACCCTGCCTTGCCCTCCTCCTCCTCCTTCTCCTCCGTCTCCCCTGTGCGCCCGGTTGTTGTACCTGTTGTTGTTCGTCGTCTTCTTGTAGTTGTAGCACTTGCAGTGCTATCTGGTGCCCCAGGCCCAACATCGCTAGTCCTGCCGGTAGCATTTTGGAGTGGGAGTGGTTGTGGGAGGGGTTTGGGTCTGCTATATATGTGCTGTCGGCCTGTATGGCCTCCACCTGTGCTGATTGAATGAATCTGTGGCAGATGCAATCCCTTCTGGCCGAGCACGTCCCGCACGTAAGGCTGCATTTGGCCGCATGGCATCTTGGGATTGGAATCATGTATCAAATCCCGATGGCAGTGTGATGTACTTTGACTGATTTTCATGCTATGCTCCCATTGTTACACATGCTATGATTGCAGCCGCTTACATACCTGTGAAGAGTCAGTGGTATGTAGGGCTCGATCGATGGCCGACCCTCATGCAGCACAGTATCGTACTTCACCGACGGGCGTGGCGTCCCATTTGTGATTGCAGCCAGTTAGCATTATGACACACAGCCGCACTACATTGATGTAATTGTGAATGCAAGCGTTCACAGAAGCCTTTTCGACGTAATGTTGCAAGTGAGGAATTCGAAGGCCAGGATTTTTGGTTGCGAAGTAGCGGTGAGGAGACGCCCACAGGTCTGCCTGGAAATGAAACGTTCTATTGTTGAATGTCCTTGGGACAGGGCCCATAACGAGCAAGCAATGAATGACATGAATTGAATGGGATGCGCAATAGCGTAGTGGACGATAAGGCAGGACGTTCCCAAGTCCATCTAGCTTCACGACACTACAGATCCGGCCAGGAGCACAGTGGTTTTTGCAGACTGCATTACGCACAGACGCGATGGAAGTTTCACATATTATGTGAGTGAATGTTCATGCGTTTTCATTGCGGGATGAGGGAATGATGAATGGATGCATGGACAGATGATTCCATTTAGGGTCTGCCATGTACATGTGTTTTTTGATTCAATCCCCTTCCCCTGCGCTATGTGATGCAAGGCTGCCATAGTGGGACTTACGTCTATCTGCCCTTGTCGGATCCTCCCTGTCTCGACGCGCCTTCATACACTTGTGTCTAGGCACGTTACTAATCCCATGTCATGGGTTCTATCTTGACGGACGCATGCACAGTAACCGACGTTGCCAATGGTGTATTAACCTCGATTGGTTTCGTTATGTATCGATACTGATTTAGGGGTGTGTATATTCCTTTGGAGTGGGCTAGCATGCATATGGGTGTGGATTTGGTGTGTTGAATGAAGATAGTGATGCATCATGTGTCCTGTAGTGCAATCGGTTAATTTGTGTTTCATTTTGGTGACAGGTATCTCCTGCCCTATTGCAGATGCCATCTGTACGCCACTCCTCCAGATGGATTTTACTCTCGACACCTGCAGCTTCGGGTGAATCAGTGGAGCACCATTACGATCTTATGGGACGATCGCCAATGGGCCACATGCCCTTACGCTGTTCTGGTGGCTAGGTGCAACATTTCGGCCTTTCAGCTGGACTAGTGCCTGCCTCATGGGACGGACCTGCGGTTCTTGCCGCTTCCATGTTGCCTTTTGGAACGTTGATGTTGGCCCTGTGTGCCATGATGGTACAGGGCGTCACACAAGTGGAAGCTGGTCAATTATTGCAGATGCAGCCCTCGGTGATGATGGATGTTTTGGTGTTATTTTACAAATTGCTGTGAGGCCTTTGTCATTTGGATGTGCATTTAAATTGTATTCCGATATTTGGCGTGTTGCGTTATTCTTTGCAGGTGATGTGGCGATTTTCGATTTGTGGCGGTATGTATTGCGAGATGATCTGCATTGTGTTCCGCCTTCTGAGTTGAGTTGTGTGGTACAGTACTGGCCGCTTTTGCCTACGTAGCACAGTGTGGTCACGGATAGGGGCTGCCATTGTGACTGTTTACATGATGTGCTGTTCAGGGGCGGGGGATTGGCTTTTGGCCGACTGGTGCCTGTCAGCCAGGTCGATTGATGGTATGATGGGATGTTCAGAATGTGGCTGGTCACAGGTGCCTGTGTTTGCGTGCGTTTGTTGGAGGGGGACTGGGGTCATGTCCATTGGAATAGCTTCTGTATTGATGCCATCTGTGCCCTGCAGCTCCCATCGGCCCCTCTTGGGATGTGCCTGGCTGCTCAGTCACTCTGCCAACTTGTGTGGTACATGCTTCTGCTGATGGTTGGTTTGTTTACTGGCAAGAGTACAGGGCTGGTGCAATCCCCCTCAGGATGCTGTTTTGGATGTTGCCTTGAGCTGGTGGCAAGCGATGGGGGACTACTGTTGTTTTGTGTCATGTGTTCTTGATTTCCATTTTGATGTCTTGTACCTTCACATGCCTGTGCTGCATCAGTACGGCTATGGTGACATGCCGTACATGGATGCCCACTCACGGGGCGCTTTGAACACCTGCATGCATTTCTACGTTGGCATGCATGGGTGAATTGTAGATTTCACTGGTTGCATGGTGTGAGTACATTGCGCCTGCCAGGAGTTGTGCAATGTGGCCAGGGAGTGGAGTACAGGCACTCAGTGGGCCATTTACGGTTGGTTCACGATGCCGTATTTCTCGCCATGGCGGGATGGTCCATTCCGCCATGCCTGATGGCGTTAGGTACATGTCCGCTAGGGTCGGAATTGGCGTACCGTTGCACCATGGTGGTGTTTGCGGTTTGGCATGGTGCGCGCGCGCGTGCTTAGTGCAGTTAGCGTTGGCGTTCACTACGGTGTCGCTAATGGCTTCGTACTTTGCGGTGACGGGTCATAGTCGCACCGAGCGCTTTTCGATGGCGGTATTGCTTTTCCGCCATCGTTTTCCCCTTTCCGCCAGGGTCGTAATGAGGGCCTTTGTCTGATTATTGTTGGGTGCTAAGCAGTTCCTTGACTTTGGCTCTGAATGACCAGAATGAGGTGTCGGCTTTATAGCCGTAGGAAGTGCATTCCACTGTTTGGCTGCCTGTACGGGGAAGCTAACTACCCCAGCTGTTTTCAGGTTAAACATTGGTATATTGAGTTGGTGAAGGTAAGGTGATCTGGTTGGTCTGGTGGAGTTCTGTCTCATAAATTTGGCTGAGAGGTACCGTGGGGCAGTCTGGTATAGGCATTTGTGAGTAGTGACCAACATACGCAGTTTAATTCTATCACGGATGGGGAGCCAGTGGGATTCCTTTCTGAGTGTGGAGATGTGGGATTTACCTGGAAGATTGAGAACACAGCGGAGGGCATTATTTTGGATTATTTGTAGTATATTCAGGTTGTTATTAGTGGAGCCAAGGAATAGGGTGTTGCAATAGACCAACTTGGACAGTATGAGGGCTCTAGCCAGTGTAAGGTGGCTGTTGGTGGATAAGAATGGTTTGCAGGCATTTGTGAGTTTGTTGGTCTAGGCTGTGGTTGAGATGGTGGCGTTAATTTGCTTTTTAAGAGAAAGTGTAGAGTCAAGGTACACCCCCAGTGTTTTGACTCCTTTCAACACTTTTATGATTTTGCCATCAATGGAGAAGGATTGGTATCTCGGATCCAGTTTATTGAGGCGATTCTGTGAGCCGACAATAGGCAGTTCCGTCTTATCGTCATTTAAGCAGAGGCTATGGGTGGCCATCCATGCTTGAATTTCTAGGTAGATCTCGTTCAGTTTAGCAACATCGTCGTCATACCTCCCTTTGAGGTCAATGAGGACCTGGGTGTAATCCGCATAATTAGTGTATGTGACACCCAGGTTGTCAAGATGGTCGAAAAGGAGCTTGGTAAAGATGTTGTAAAGTGTGAGGGAGATACAGGAACCTTGGGGAACTCCACATTGGATTGGGACAGGGTCGGCGGCAGCGCCACCAGATGTGGAGAAGACGCTGGTCGTTCTGTCCGATATTAAAGGACCAAATCCAATTGGTGGCGTCCTGGGAGAATGCAGCAGCCTAGGAGAGGTGTTGGGTGAGAATTTTGTGGTCGACTAAGTCAAAGGCTGCGGACAGATCCAACAAGAGCAGGATGGCCAGCTTGCTCTTTTCATCCATTTGGATTTTTAGATCCAGGAGGGCTGTTTCCGTCCCATGCCTTGGTCTAAAGCCAGATTGTCGCAGTCCTAGAAGGCTGTTGTTCTCCAAATGTTGTATTTTGAGGTAGGCTAATCTGTCTAGTATTCTTAGCAGGAAGGAGACTGTTGTAATGGGCTTATAATTGGTTGGTGTGTTGGGGTCTAGGTTGGGTTTTTTTAAGCAGGGGTAGGACCCAAGCCTCTTTGAGGTTGTTTTTGAACAAGGCGTTAATCAGTGATGTGATGAAGGGGGCAAGGTCTCTGGCCCCATCCTTAATGACTGAGGCAGGACATAAGTAAACTAGGCAGTTAGAAGGTTTTAGGCTACCTATTATATTTATTGCTTCATCCTCTGTGGTGGGTGAGAAGTGAAAAAGGGGGCAATCAGGGAGCTGAGGGTTATGCTGGTTGCCAGGATAGTCTTTGGGCATGAGACTGGCTTTTTTGGCTTCTATTTTAGCTTGTAATAAGGCTATTTTATTTGAGAGAGCTTGTTGAATGTTGTTCCAACAGGTTTTGTCCTTGATGCAATCATCGGTAAGGGGCACGGGGGATTTCAGTTCTCGTAAGATGGAGAAGAGCTCTTTTGTGCCCGATTTGGCATTGTGTATTCTAGTATTGAAGATCTCTTTTTTGGCATTCATAATAGTGTCTTTATAAGTGGCAGCTGTCAGGGAGAATTTTTGTTTGGTAGTGATTGACAGAGCTTTTCTCCAGTTGGATTCAGCTGTTCTCTTGAGATTGCGCAGTGCCTTTAATTCTGCGGAGAACCATTTGTTCACATGGGCTGTGGGTTTAGTCTTTCTTAACTTACACAGATCTATTTTGTTCAGAGCTTGTTCCGAGGTGTTGTTGTAGAGATGGACTAATGATGTGGCATTAGTGTTGGTGGAATTGCCCTTTATGGAGGTGATAGGTTTTATCAGTGGTCTCAGATTTTCCATGGTGATATTAAGTTTATTTCTGGCTAAGGTGTTGGGTGCCTCATTAGTGCGTTCCTTCTTTTGTGTAGCTATGGGTATTGTGAAGGTAATAAGATGGTGGTCTGATCAGGAACAATGTGTAATGTCGGTCACTGAGATGTCACAGTTGATTTCAGCAAGCCAATCCAGTGTTCTGCCTTTAATGTGTGTGGATTTGTTAATGTGTTCTGTCAAGCCTAGTTGTGTGATAGTGTCATTAATTACTGTGGCAGTGTAGTTATCTTACTAACATATTTACAATATTTTTGCCATGCTCGATGTATTTCAACATAAGATCAGATGAATGAATAAGTACAATTGGGTTTATATTTCGTGCTTCATGCTAGAGTCCAGCCTTTAAGCGCGGGACTGGGTTTCGAACCCGTGATTCTCTCATTGTATTGCTTCCAAGACAAGTGTGAGTTATCCAACCTCCTTCCAGGAAACTAAATGACCCTTTGGACATTGTAACTTAGACATAATGTGCATGGGTATAGTAATGTATGATTGTTTAAAGATGATAAGGACAGAATTGTTAAAATGGTGTGAAACACTTCAATAATTTGGGTCGTCATCCTAATAGAGACAAAAACGGAAATGGTCGAATTTATCAAAGTTGGTTGTCACCAGGTGTAGAAAAGGCTGTGTTTAAGTTTCGCCCCTGAACGTAGTCAGGCATAACAGGGTGGCTCCTGTACTGGTAGGGCGGCATCCGAATCTGTCCAGGGGAGGACAGAGAAGAGTCTCTGCTGAGCACCAGAACTGAGATGGACAGCATTGGCAGAGCCCTGTGAGCTGCAAAGTCCCAGCTACTCAAGTCTGCTTGCCTTTGCGATCTCCCTGCTGTACCCCCACTGCGCCTGGAGTGCCAGTCTGTGAACCCATACCTGTGTTCTGTGGCACCTGCCTTCCCACCATGACGGCGCCCTCACCTGCTTTCAATCAATGGAGCCTGCCAGTGCCAATGGTGCTCGACCTTATCCACAGTAGACTGGAAGGGGTGCATAATACCAGCATTGTGGAGCACATCCTCCTCCCCACACCTGTGGCCCCACTGGTGCTTCTCCCTGAATACTCCAGTCTTTGCACAGCAGAAGCCAGTGGAATTCCAGTAACATGCAGAGCATGGCTGTGCTAGTTCCTCAGCTTGCCCTGTGGCACCTGCATGCCAGCTGTGGCTGGAACATCTGACGAATATCGGCTGTAAGAGAACATGCTGAACGTTTAGCAGCTGAGGCCCCAGCCAAGAATACCCCAACATGTGACACTGTCTGCATGGGGTGTTCGTTTGAACCTGGACTCTGCATCTTTGGCCCTGAAAATGACTTGGTGTCCCAGTTCGTCAAGGGCGACCAAGCTTCTCCAATGCACCCAGAAGTTGTGAATCCCAACAGCGGCTCTGCCATTGATTCCAACATAAATCCTTCCCAATGCTCAGCCAATGATCCTGTGGTTGGCTTAAACCCTGAAATAATCACACTGACTGTTAAACCAAGTCCCCTTGGACATGCTGTGACCCTGCGGTGAACCTAAACTTTGCAGTTATGATCTTTTAGTTGGTTCTAACTGGATAACATTGGGTTTCAGCAAGGGCCTGAGCTTTTACCTAAACATGCCATGTCTAACTCCCTTTAAGAGATAGAATATTTAAAATAAGATTCTGCCTGAACAGAGCATTTAAAAAAAATGTTTTGAAGCCTTACTCTGCATCTCACCTACCACGCACCCCCGCCTGAGACCTCGGTCAAGATAGATTACCCCGCGGAAAGGGGCTGACATTCCCAAAACCTAGCATAAACTATGGGCCTCATTACGAGTCTGGCGGTTAACACCAGAGTATAACAACCCCGGGTGCCGGTAATTCCGGAGGCGGTAACTGTGTTGTTCCCCGTTCCCATAGAGTCCCATAGCACTCCATGGGGATGGGGACCATGGAAAACACTGGTTCCGTCTATGACAGAGCCGGTGTTTCCATGTCCACCTGCAGGCTGGTGGTGTTTCTCCCGCCGCCTGCAGGACTCGGAATCAGCCAGTCCAGAAACAACAGTGGCGGCGGATTTACTGCCACCATTGTTTCCAGGACCGGCTGACTTCTAATGAGGCCCTATATGTCATTATTTGGGGGTGATGGATTGTGTCTCATCTTTATTATTAATCTAGCCTTAAAAATATTCCTCATGCTCAAAGCTGACGTCAAGCAAATAACACAGAACACAGGCACATACAATTGTAACTAGCGATGTGAGTGTGGATTGAATTCGATTTTATCAAGGCCAAATAATGGAGTTCGAATCAGCTCTAATAGATTGGACCAGCTGGAGTTGGAATAAACTGTGCATATGAAATTATAGCAGCTGTTTTTGATTTCACCTCGTTAATTTCCATTTGATTTTGATGTTACTTACTTTTATTGGATATTATTCTGCTATTATGCTTTAATCAGATTAAAATCGTTTTGTACTAAATCAGACCAACAGTCCATCAGGGTTCAATCTAATTTTAATGGATTGAAAGTAAAAAACAAATGGACAAAACGGGCATTTTAGTGCGTGATTTGAAACCATAAGGAGTCAGCTTTGTACGGTTTTGTCTAACTCAAACTGAATTAAACCAATATTATTTGTCAAACCAACATCTGATTTTTACTCCAGTCAAAGAGGTGGGCCGCCATTTTATTTATTTTCCTAACTGACTGCTGTTAACAAAATGGCTGCCATCTACACAAACCATCCACCATTAGAAAATTAGAAGGGACAGTGATGATTGGGGACCTAGAATTTCTCATTTATTAGGTGATTTTTCCATCTTTAAAATTAATTCAACCGATTGTATGTTAACAGACACGATGGGTCCTGCCATTTCCCTTCCATTACAAGATATCTTCTTTCTTCAAATTCCTTAATGTTCTAATGCCCAGCCGGGCTTGTCGTAAATGCGTCTCAGCGTGAAAAGCTGCTTTCAACACCTTTACCTGGCTGTTGATTGGCTGCCAGAATGTTATGGTCATTGTTTGTAAACATACATAGTCTCAGAATGATTTCCTTAATGCGTGCAGGTGAACATTTGAAGGGCAGCAGGTTTTTCTGCTTACCATGCAAATGTGTTCATGCATCAACACAGCCACACATGAGGAGGCCTGGTAGGATCAAGCAGGCAGGGATTTCCCCACCCACACACGACGCATGCCCCATAGACCCGAGAAGGGCAGGTTACTTCCCCATGACTTGGTTATTTCGGCATGGTCAATCTTCATGCGGCAATGACCAGACTGTACCGACGAGGGCCACCAATCATCAACTCAATTGACAATCAGCACCAATCCATTTCAATTTATATTTTACTGGAGAAAGTAGAAGCTGTTATGAAGAAAAAAAAACACAGCAAAGAGAACACAACGTGATGGTAGCAATCATCCCATTCCTGAGTGCTTTACAAATGGAAGATGATGCGGGTGGGAAGAATGTATTTAAAACATTTTGCTAATTTTGGTAGGTACTAAGAAATACAGGGCTTTAGGGGTCGAAGGGGATGTCAGAGCCACCCCAGGGTTTGATGAGGAGGCTAGTGAGAGGGGTAGGCCGAGGTCTTCGTCCTTGGGATGTAATCCTGACATTGGCACTCATGTGTGATGTGATCTATGCAGAGTTACAGGCCGGGGTCTTTGTCCTTTGGATGGGATCCTGACATTGCCATTGGTGTGTGATGTTATCTATGCAGCGTTACAGGCCAGGGTCTTTGTCCTTGGAATGTGAACCTGACATTGGCACTCATGTGTGATGTCATCTATGCAGCGTTACAGGCCGGGATCTTCGTCCTTGGGATGTGATCCTGACATTGGCACTCATGTGTGATGTGATCTATGCAGAGTTACAGGCCGGGGTCTTCGTCCTTGGGATGTGATCCTGACATTGGCATTGGTGTGTGATGTTATCTATGCAGAGTTACAGGCAGGGGTCTTCGTCCTTGGGATGTGATCCTGACATTGTCACTCGTGTGTGATGTGATCTATGCAGCGTTACAGGCCAGGGTCTTCGTCCTTTGGATGTGATCCTGACATTGGCATTGGTGTGTGATGTTATCTATGCAGCGTTACAGGCCAGGGTCTTCGTCCTTGGGATGTGATCCTGACATTGGCACTCATGTGTGATGTGATCTGTGCAGAGTTACAGGCCGAGGTCTTCGTCCGTGGGATGTAATCCTGACATTGCCATTGGTGTGTGATGTGATCTATGCAGCGTTACAGGCCAGGGTCTTCATCCTTGGGATGTGATCCTGACATTGGCACTCGTGTGTGATGTGATCTATGCAGCGTTACAGGCCAGGGTCTTCGTCCTTGGGATGTGATCCTGACATTGGCACTCATGTGTGATGTGATCTATGCAGAGTTACAGGCCGGGGTCTTCGTCCTTGGGATGTGATCCTGACATTGGCATTGGTGTGTGATGTTATCTATGCAGCGTTACAGGCCGTGGTCTTCATCCTTGGGATGTGATCCTGACATTGGCATTGGTGTGTGATGTTATCTATGCAGCATTACAGGCAGGGGTCTTCGTCCTTGGGATGTGATCCTGACATTGTCACTCGTGTGTGATGTGATCTATGCAGCGTTACAGGCCGGGGTCTTCGTCCTTGGGATGTGATCCTGACATTGGCACTCGTGTTTGATGTGATCTATGCAGCATTACAGGCCGGGGTCTTCGTCCTTGGGATGTGATCCTGACATTGGCAGTCGTGTGTGATGTGATCTATGCAGCGTTACAGGCCGGGGTCTTCGTCCGTGGGATGTGATCCTGACATTGGCACTCATGTGTGATGTGATCTATGCAGAGTTACAGGCCGGGGTCTTCGTCCTTTGGATGTGATCCTGACATTGGCATTGGTGTGTGATGTTATCTATGCAGCGTTACAGGCCGGGTTCTTCGTCCTTGGGATGTGATCCTGACATTGGCACTCATGTGTGATGTGATCTATGCAGCGTTACAGGCCGGGTGTTCGTCCTTGTGATGTGATACTGGCAATGGCATGGCCGGTGGTCCTTCTGAGGGGATGTGATACTGACCCTGGCAATGGCAGGCGACCATCATACTTTCTCTTGTGTTGGAGACACTGCCTGAAGCTGGCGGGTGGTTGTCATCAGTGGGTTGTGTTGCTGCATGGGGCTTGGATATAGGCTCAAGTCGTCCTGCCAGCTAAAATGAGAAAAATTGAATATCCTCTTTGGATGTATGAATGAAAATCAACCTCGTGGATCAAACGCAGTCATCGGGTTTGCAGGCCGGACACTTCACCACTGCACTTCATGACATTATGAAAGATAAACAAATAAAGGTCACATTTCCGTACTGCAAGTCCCAGGAAAAAACGTTTTTTATTGATTCCTGGAGTTTAAAACATGCGCACCTTTTAAAGTTTTGAACAACACTGTTAGAAGAAAATATCCTCTCTGGGTTTTGTGTGTGCCGATTTTATGAAAGGCAAATGCCACTCGTCTTGCTCAATTTGGGTGGTTATACAAAGCCAATGTAATGAAATGTGCATATTTCACCTTGATATGCTAATTTCTGGCGACATCACATTCCACTGCATTTGTTGAGGCGTACCCCCACTTCAATTTTTAGGACTTGAACCCTGGCTTGGATCACATTCCTCCTTGTGAGGTGATGGGGACATTAAAATCCATGGGTGATCTTTTTGTTATAAGGATTCTACAAAAATAAAATGCTACTGCAAAAGTGAAGAGATCTTTTTACTTCCTATTTTGTTAATTGCTGACTTGTCCTTTGTACATACAACTGTGCATGTAGTGGTGTATGTGGACAATCAGATCTGCGTAATCGCCTTTAGCGGAAGTGAACCGCAAATGTAGGTATCAGCAAACAATGATGCGAGCAGGATGAGCTCAATAGAGTTAGCAAAGTGCAGATCATAAGACCTTGCTCTGAAGCTTTTCTGTGGTGTTTGTGTGACTTTTTGCTTAGGAGTATGTGTTTCCCCTGTTCTGATTTTCTGGTCTTGGTTGGATAGTATTTCTTGTGAGTTTATTTCATTTGGTTTTTTTTAATTTTTCAGGAAGCTGGGAAGAATCTGAGGACCTGAGAATCCCTGAGAAGTTCAGGGGCTTCATTATGGCCCCCTCTTTCTCTTAACACCCCCAAGGGTCGCTCAAGACCTTCGTCATCATCACCTGGAAAGGGAGAGTGGGGAAAAGACGGCTGCTTGTATTTGCCAATCTCTACCCCACAATTCTTGTATTCATGATGCTGGCTTTCCAATTCTACTATGTCTTGCGACTCCCCCTCTCCTACCAACCTCGCTGTACCTTGGGGCTGTGATGGCAGCGCAGGGAAGCTGGCATCTTGATGCAGGTACCAGTGCAGCCCCCATGGCTGCTAGACATTGCTGCACAGTTCATCTGCAGGAACAGTTTACGGTTTAGATGTCTCCTCAACCATTATTACACAGTTTTTCCTTTTGGACACCGGGTACTTTTTTGGGCAGTTACAACTTTTTGAGTTAATAAATCGTTGTCTTATTTTTGTTCCATAAACAAGTCTAAGGCGATCTCACAATTAGGGAGATGTTAGTCCAGTCCCAGGTATTACGAGACTTCTAGTCCTGGATTTTCTAATTATAAAAGCAGAACTACAAGTCACAGAATGCAAAGGAAAAACCAGGACTGGACTCTCACATTCTGAATGGAATAGATAATGTTGTAGGATGTACATATTGGCATGGATTGCTCTCATCACTGACAAGACCAGTTAAGGAGTATGTTAAAGTTACATCAAGGTGCGCTCATGGCACAAGATTGGGAGGCTGACCTCTCTGACCTGTGCATGTACACATGACATGAAATAATGACCTGTGCATGTACACATGACATGAAATAATGGAAAATGCACCAGATTTCAAAGTCAGATAATGCACATTCATAGTCACAAATTTGGTGAGCTGCTCATATGAAAAACAAACCAAGGAGTGACTCTGTGGAAGCCCCCCTCCCCCTGCGCCCCCACTTGCCTTTCTGAAACATAGCTCTTAGATGTTTGCATGCATGAATGACTGGTCTGTCATGTTTGCATACTACACATCTTGAATCATTATTATGAATTCTGTACTTAAGGTTCCAAGACGCTGCAGAATAATCCGGACTAGCGTAAAACCTACAGGACTCATGCACGGGAAACCTGTGTGCTGATGCCTGAGGCACAAGAGAGGCCCAGATGTACAGTCCTCATTAAAAGTGTGCATCACGTGCCCCTCCGGCTGCCTCAGACAATTCCGAAAAAACACACGGCCAAAAATGCCGAATTCGGCATTGGAAGAAAAAAACCCGTAAAGCTATGTTGATCAAGGAGAGCAGGGGTTGCAGGGGTATCCCCTAGCTGCCCGCCTTGATCGACAATATGGCACTTCAGTGGTTGCAGGGGTATCCCCTGCTTCCATTAAAAGGAAAGCAGGGGACAAAGAAAGGTTTGGAAACTAAAAAAAAACGGACCCTGCAGCGGAACTTGCATTGAAGGGAAGGAGCCGTGCAGAGGAACAGCAGATAAGCGAGATGCAGGAGGTACTTTTAAGGGTAGAGGACAGGAATAGAGTGAGTGAGTGATAAAGACAGAGGGCCTCATTCTGAGTTTGGCGCAAAGGGATACCGAGCATCGGTAAGGACACTGGTGCTGGTAATCCCTTTGCGCCCTATTCCGAGTTCCCTTAGCGGGTCCCTTCCTTAACGCCTGGTTTTACCAGGCGTTAAGGACAGGACCCGTTAAGGGACTTTAGAGCTAATAAAGTTACCACAATTTGCGGTACCGTTATTAGCGCCTTCCCCTCTTCCCATTGAGCCCTATGGGGGCTCAAATGGGAATGGGGAATGGCTTTTTCAATGGGGACATACCGGTCCCGCAAAGGTTGGAATAGACAGGTAAGTCTCCATTGAACGAGGGCTGACTCGGTACCAGTATTGAAGGTAGTCAAGGCGCTAATAGCGCTGTGATTACCTCCAAACTCGGAATGAGGCCCAGAGACTGTCTATGACAGAGCTAAAAAGAGGTGATAGAGAGTGTGCGAGAGAGGGAGAGAGAGAGAGAGAGAGAGAGAGAGAGAGAGAGAGAGACTGAGAACAAGAGAGAAAAAGAGAGCAAGAGAGAGGAAGAATGACAGAGACCGAATGATGACAGTGCCATCATCACTCTTGAGTCTGTACTAATAAGCAACTTACTTTAAATGTGTGAAGAGCCAGATGTCCAAATGGTTTTGTAGGCGCATTGAGCATACAGCTTGCATTTACCATGCTGAAAAGGGGGTCTCCTTAGTAGGAAAGCAGGGGCACTCTACGGAGAGACCTAAATTGGCTACTCATTGCCACTTGGATCCAGTGAATGTATTCAAGGTAGAATCTGATCTGCAGACACTTGCAATATGTAAAGACTGGTAGAGGGTGTCTGTACTTCCGCTCTCTATATGGTAGAGGAGAGGCACAGGGGACCCCAGTCAAGATTCTCTATTATTGGTAAAGTAGTCGAGCAATCAAGACCTAGCTTCTCAGGAGGTGATGCGGCCTGGTTCTTAAGTACAGTGTAGTCCCCGAACCCCCACAAAGGAATGTCCACACACTGTATTACTGAAAACACAGTCTTTATATAATTAATATTCAAAGGTATGTACACGATCACAATAACGCACTTTGTACTCAGAAGTCAATAATGATAAATATATACAATTCTAAAGTGGTACCACCAATGTTATCAAATCTCATTAAAGTGCATCAACTGTACGGTTAAAATGTCACACAGATTAATAACGAGGAAACCAGCAATAGAGATAGGAAGGAACGCAAGATGGTTGAAACAGTAGGCAGAATACTGGCCCCGTACCCTAGACACAGTTCTGTGTGGAGATCCCCCCACCTGGGCAACCTGTAAATAAAGATATATCGCACATGCCCAGTCCATATGTTCAATAGTTTCACTTCCTCCTATTAAGGCTTTACCCCCCCAATGTACCTGGTGGAGTAGAGTTCTCCGACGATGCATCGACCGATCCTTCTTGAGTGTCTCCCTTTCAGGCGGGAGCCACGGATCGTCGAGAGGTGTCTGGGAACTTGCTGTTCGGTGTCGGGGAATCGACGGCCCTTCTTGAGTGCCCTCCCTTTAAGGCAGGAGTCACGGGTCGTTGAACGTCCGACGTTGAATAGGGTGAACTACGGCAGGGAAGTGGCAACTTTGTTCCTAGCGGTGCTTGTCGACGACAGAGCCTTTGCGTACTGCAAGGTAGAGGTGTCTGGGGCGCCTCGGTAAAGATAGTTCTGGACAGCAAAGAGATGATGAAGAACTGTGGCCCAGCAAGGGCGTTGAGTCATCAGCGTCTCTGTGGTCCTTAGGTGGCGGGAAACCCACCGGTGGATGCTCCTCGGCGCGTCAACGATTGGGTCTTCTCCAGCGGGAGACAAGCGGGTGGCAATGCAGACGAGAGCGTCCAATGATCAATGGAAGTTCTTAGGCAAACGGGAGCACGGTGGCTCGGATCGTCGACGGTGGTCGTCGACAGTGGCGGACAACAGTCCGGCCGCTTCTCCTTGGAGTTCCGCAGCAGTCCCCGTATCGGGTCGGCAGCCTGTCGAAGGTCTGTCTACCAGGGAGAGTTGGCAAAGATCAGCTGTGCACGATGGACACTCGTAGCTCGGGAAGAGCGTGCCTTACCAGGTCCTCTCTGGGTCAGTCCTTGGAAATACAGCAGCTTTCGGATTGCGAAGGAGAGCAACAGCAATTCTTCTCGTCCAGCGGGGCTTCAAGGTCAAGCGTCAGTTACTCCAGTTACTCGTCATAGTGGACTTCAGCTTCTGAATGAGATTCCTAGCAGTGAGAGGCCCCCAGACATACTGTTGATCTCCCATTCATTCCCCTGGGTCACACTCAAGCATCCAATCACGACTACGGGCATTCATGCATGCAGGCAGCCAATCAGGCACACGAGGTATTCAGGCCATTCACTTCTCTCCAGACACTCACAACAAGTTATGTGTATTGGGACAAGTACCGAGCCATTCAACACTGCAAGCTGCATTCATACCGGTTTCGGGCAGGGCTATCTCAGGCATTGTGTCAACCACCAGATACTAGACATCCACAACACAGAATGCATATTCGTCACATACTCTATTCACCCAGGTCCCACCCACAGGAGGTGCCCACAACATACATCACCGGGATTGCTCCAGCCAGTCTGGCCGGGCCTTCACAACAACACCATATATAGCATTTCTACCCAACAGCCAGTCAGGGGGAAGGGACAGAGTCAGGGCTTCCCAGGACTTTGGGAAAATAAGGTAATGGGTAATAGAAATCAAGAGGCCACCGGGGCCATCTTGTTTTCCATCAGGAATCAACTGATCCCAATGGCAGGGCCGGGGTATCCCAAAATGGAGGATACTCTGCGCACCTGTCAAATTCAGCATGGAGCTGCCACCAGCTCATACCCTGCTCTGCGGGCCACCCACAGGTGCCCAAAAACATACACTAGGGACACAGGGTTGTAGAGAGAGCTGCACCGCCAGGAGTCCCACATGAACTCCTGCGCGGAAAACAAGACAGAACACATGATAAAAAGCAGTAAAGGACAAGGATACGGAGGCCCTGTCCCTCCAATGCATTTGCAGCATCACAGTCGCCCCCCCCCCAGTCTGAGGTGGAGGGTGCCTAATCTCCCACGGGATAGACACCCTCATCCAGACGGTCAACATACCTTCTGGAAAGGCCATCTGCATTATCGTGACTCTTCCCTGGTCTGTGCTCTATGGTGAAGTCTAGCCCTTGCAGGCTAATGGACCACCTGAGCAGTTTCGGGTTTTCACCCTTCATCTGCATAAGCCACTTCAGGGGCTTATGATCTGTTTGGACCTTGAAGGTAGACCCCGTAAGGTAGGGCCTAAAACGCCTAAGGCTCCAAACTATACTAAAACATTCCTTTTCAACAGTAGCCCACCCACATTCTCTACCCTTGAGTTGTCTACTGATGAATATGATAGGATGTTCTCTCCCTTTGTCATCTATCTGGACAAGACAGCTCCAATTCCGGTGTCGCAGGCATCCGTCTGGACGATAAAGGGTCGGCTGTAGTCAGGCGTACACAACACGGGTGCCCGACACAGACTTTCTTTCAAGCCATCAAAGGCCCTCCGACAGTCTTCAGTCCAATTGACCTTCCTAGGCTGCTTGGGTGAAGTCAGAGCTCTCAGTGGTGCAGCTATGGTTCCATAGTCTGCCATGAAATTGCGATAATACCCGGTGAGGCCCAAAAAGGCTCTCACCTGGGTTTGAGTAGTGGGAGTCTCCCAGTCCTGCACATCCAGTACCTTACTGGGGAGAGGTTGGATTTGACCCCCTCCTATCTCATGACCAAGATACGTGACTTTCCCCTGAGCTATCTGGCACTTGGTGGCCTTGATAGTGAGGTTAGCCCTCTTGAAGGCCTGCAACACTCTACACAGATGTGTCAAGTGCTCTTCCCAAGTGGAACTGTAGACGGCAATGTCGTCTAAATAAGCCAAACAAAAGGCTTCCAGCCCACTGAGAGCATGATTGACCAATCTCTGGAAGGTGGCAGGGGCATTCTTCAACCCAAAAGGCATGACCCTAAACTGGTAGAGTCCCTCTGGTGTTGAGAACGCCATCTTTTCCTTGGCATGGTCCGTCAGAGCTATTTGCCAATAGCCTGAGGTGAGGTCAAAGGTGCTCACAAATTTGCCAGCACCTATGGTGTCCACGAGCTCATCAGCCCTGGGCAATGGGTGCGCGTCAGTTTTGGTGATGGCATTGACTCCTCGGTAGTCCACACAGAACCTCCAATCCTTGGTACCTGCCTGGGAACTTGCCTTGGGGACAAGGACCACGGGACTGGACCAGGGACTGGTTGAGGGTTCAATAACACCCAGATCCAACATCTTGGCGACCTCAGCCTGGATGTGGTTCTTAACCGTATCTGACATTCGGTAGCTCCTGCTCTTGACAGGCACGCTGTCACCAGTGTCAATATCGTGCTTACACCATGGTGTAAGGCCTGGCGTCAGCGAAAACAGAGAGGCATACTGCTGGAGCAAAGTCCTGCAGGCCATCTGCTGCTCGGTTGTCAAATCTGGAGAGAGCTGCACTCCCTCCACGGAGCCATCCTGAGGGTTGCTATGCAGCAAATCAGGAAGGGGCTCACTCTCATCCTCTTCTTGCTCTGAAGCTAGCAAGAGACATGAGACTTCTGCTCGCCTGTGGAAAGGCTTGAGCCTATTGACATGGAATACCTGAGGGTTACCCCTGGGACTCCCATGTCAACCAGATAGTTGACCTCGCCCATCTTGGAGATTATCCGGAAGGGTCCAGTCCATTTATCTGCCAATGCCCGAGGCTTGGTAGGCTCCATCACGAGGACCTCCTGTCCCGGAATCCAATCTACTTGCAATGCTTTAAGGTCATGCCAGTATTTGTTCAATTCATGGCTGGCCTTGAGATTCGTCGTTGCTTGACCCATCATCTGTGTCATCCTCTGTCTGAGGCCTAACACATAGTCCCCCACTTGCTTGGCGGGACCGGGAGGGGTGGCTTCCAAACCTTCTCTGATCAAGGCGAGGGCCCCACTCACGGGATGTCCAAAGAGTAACTCAAAGAGGCTGAAACCAACACCCTCTTGAGGTACCTCTGTGTAAGCAAACAGCAGGCATGGCAGGAGGAGATCCCATTTCCTCCTTAGGGGCTCTTCCAAAGCACCTAGCATGCCCTTGAGAGTTTTATTAAATCTCTCAACCAGACCATTGGTCTGGGGGTGGTAAGAAGTGGAGAACTTGTAGGTTACCCCACACTCTTTCCACGTGGTTTTCATGTAACTAGACATGAAGTTGGATCCTCGGTCAGAGACAACCTCCTTGGGGAATCCAACATGGGTGAAAATGCCCAGGAGAGCCCGGGCAACCACCTCGGCGGTAACAGTCCGAAGGGGTACAGCCTCAGGATACCTGGTGGCATGATCTACCAAAACCAGGATGAACCGATGTCCACTTGACGTGGGAGTGTCAAGGGGACCGACGATGTTGATGCCCACCCTCTCTAACGGTGTGCCAACCACTGACAATGGCTACAGTGGGGCAATGACACAGCCTCCAGTCTTGCCAGACACCTGACATGTTGGGCAGGTCTTGCAGTGGGACTCCACTTCTACTCCCATCAGAGGCCAGTAGAAATGGACAGAGAGCCTCTGTTTAGTCTTCTTGGTACCAAGATGACCAGCCAAGGGCACCTCATGCGCCAACTGCAGTAGGAAGGGCCGCTAAACCTGGGGTACCACCAACCTCTTGAGGGCACCAGGTTCAGGCTTAGTGGGCTCACTAACAAGGAGCTCACCCTCCCAATAAAGCCGGAATGTATTAGGCACTTCTCCGTGTGCCTGGGACAGGGCTTGTTTCCTCAGACCCTCGAGAGAGGGACACTTTTTCTGTCCTTTACAGAAGTCTGCCCGGGAGGGTCCCCCTTCAGCTAACAAGCATTGAAGATCGGGATGATCCTCCGGGTTGAGAACTTCTCCCACAGGAGAGTCTTCTGGCTCTTCTCCCACAGGAGTTGAGAGGGGGTTTAGCACTGGACCCAGCCCGTCCAGAGCATGGATCCCAATGGGTGCTGTAGGAACAGCAGGAAGAGAAGGAGCTCCCTCCACAGAGGTGGCCTTCTTGCTCTTCCTTCGTCTTGCCTTAGGCCGCGCCTTCGGCTCGGGTACCTGACTCACAGCCAGACCCAGTGTCACCTGTGACCTAGTGACCGCAGCAGCAGTCATGGGAAGACCATCCGCGATCAATCCCATCTCTATTAGATTGTTACCTAACAGAATGTTAGCAGGGACATTGTCCTGAACCAGGACAGGAAGCTTTGCTGTCTTGTCTCCAATTACGAGTGTGACTCGGGCTACAGGCGATAATTTGGGAGGCTCACCAGCTAACCTGGTGGTTCTCAGAGGAGCATCTACATAGTACTCTGGCTTGAGCAGGGTCCTGTCCACCACTGTCATACTTGCCCCAGTGTCTCTCAAACCAGTAGAAGGCTGGCCATTCAGGAGGACACTTCTCAAAAATCTACGGGTGTTCTGTGGGATAGGCGCCAGTACTTCCACGTACTGGTCCCAGGCCCCAAGGGACATTAAGGAAATATCTACGGGAGCACCAAATGTGATCCATGTAGAGGAGGGGAGGAAGGTGGCCTCGACCTCAGACATGGGGTAAGGGTAGGTCAGGCTGACAGCCTGTTCTCCAAGTGCCTTACCTTTACACTTGGAGTCACCCCTTTTGTGATCCAGAGCCCCACAGTCCCAACAAGTGCCGGGAGTGCGGGGTACGGTACTGGAACCACCGGGAGCCTGCTTTGCAGCAGGTGGACCACTACTCTTATTCCCACCCACAGATGACTTATCCCCACTAGATTTTTGGGTCTTAGGAGAGGAGGGTTTAGGTTTATTCGACTGTGACTGCTTTTGGGACTCCTCAGCTTGCTGAGAGGCCCCTTTTTCTTTGTCCTTGTCCTTAGGGGACACCCGGTGGGAGACCGACTTGTCAGCCAACCTAGCCAGCTTAAAGGGATCCAAAATGTTCTGGTCAGCAACATACTGACGCAGCTCCGGTGAACAGGCGTCAGAAAAATGCTCAAAAAACAATAGGTGGGATAATTCAAAAAAAGTTTTCACCTTGTAACCATCAATCTACCCAGTCAGCCCAAGACACATTCTCTCTTTTCTTAAAATCCCTGAACCTTTTAAGGTAATGGGTAGGTGTCTTGCCAATCTTGGCAATCAAAGCAGATTTCATACACTCATGCTGGCCCCTTTCTTCCACACTTAGCTTCAGAATACAGTCATATCCATTTTGAGGCACTTTGCTTTGCAAACACTTAGACCAATCTCTTTTGTCAACATCATGAATTGCACAAGCCACTTCAAACGCTTCAATCCATTGGAGGATATCAGAACCCCCCGAAAACACACCAACCAAATCCTTCATAAATTTAGTTGCTGGGGACCTGACACTCTCACTGGGTTTCGCTGAAGTCTCCACTCAAGCTTTCTCTAGCTGGATTCTCTGACATTCAGTGTCCTTGTATTTGAGTTCAAGATCCCTATTCTTGAGTTCAACCTGTTGAGCCAACTCCTCCTTCTTAAGCTCTGCATCTATTTCCAACTTGCGAATAACTCAAGCTCCTGTAAGCGACTTCAATTCAACACTACAGCTAAGTCAATGCCTAATCTGGGATGCTAATGGAAGCCCTTATTGATGTCTTTTTATGTCCAGTTTGTTTACTTTGGATGACAGCCTTATATAACACCCATCTCTCAGAATCCCCCTGACCCCGCTGAGCCAAGAAGTAGGTTTGGTTTGCAAATTTGAAAGGTTTATTTGAAAATTAAACAATATATATTTATCACACTTTTATAGTAAATTAATATTTGATAGCACACTTGTGAGGATGATAGTGATCAACAATGGATAATGTTACAATGGTACACTCTTTTTGATGGCTTATAAGTGATATAGAGAGGATAAAGTAGCTGAGAATGCTTTTATGGCTTCAAGGACAATGCAATGATGAATGAAAATGCAGTACTGAAAATAAACTTGATATGACTTCAACAAAAGATAATGTAATCACTTTTCTTTGACAATTCACCCCCCCCCTTTATGCAAGGTAAAGAGATGGAAGAAAAGCACACAGTTCTCAGGAATGCAATCAAATATAATTTAGTTCCCCCCTAGCAAGCTTAGAGGAAAACAGGTAGGAGTTTGATAATACAGGCAATATACTTTGATGTGGTATGCAAAGAAGTGAAAAATATGCTAAAATTATTTTAATTCCCTCTAGAGGTTCAGGGTGGGTGACAGCTACTTAGTATTAGTTCAGGATCACTTTAGCAATGCTTTATGAATGATTGTCAGGTTGCAAACGAATTTCAGCAAAGGAAAGCGAGGACAAATCTTTTTACACGTGGCTGAAATTAACCAAAATGTCAAATCGCGGCAAATTTAGTCGCGTGCGTCGAGCGCAATTACGGAGGAAGTATGAGGAGTAGCAAGTCGGTTTAGAGCTTGTTGGAAAGCTTAGAATCTCGCTTCTATCACAAACGGTTCCGGGGATACAGCCGATTTAGTAAAGGTAGGTTTTCGGATTTGAAATTTGAAGCTCAGAATGACAGATGACAGTTTTCAGGTTTAAAGATGACAGAATGACATGATTCTAGGAGGCAGTTCTAAATAGGTAAAAATAGTTTGGATTAGATTATTTTAAACTAAGATATTGGGTTTTGCACAGTTCTGGCGGTACTCACACTATATTTTGGACAGGAATGTGACTTCGTCACGGATCGGGTCAGAATTGGACTTGGTTCCCTCGCCACGGACGGTCTCGGCCTGATTCTGCTCACTGGATAATTCTACCTTCTGGGTCAGCTCTGCTAGCGGCACTGCGCAGCGGTCTGGATCTCTGGTTCTGACAAAATTTCTCGGCACTGCACAGAGGTCTGGTCTCTGGTTCTGACAAAAGTTCTTGGCAAAAATTCAAACAGCTCGCCCGGCTGTTGAATAGTTTGCAAATGATTTGGAGGCCTGTTGAAAAAGGATTCGGCGTGTGGATTCAGGCCTCTCTGCTATAAATTCTGGAGTTAATTTCTGGTCTCTGGAGATTGATGGATTTGAAGTTTGGATCTCTGGATGTGAAGTCTGAAGTCAAAATGCTCTGCAGAAAGTGAAAAAGAAAAGTCCTATCTGGCTTCCAGTGGCTCTTTTTATGTGTTTAGAAAGTGGGTGGGTCAGCTAATTCTGCTTGCCCAACCCTCTCAACTTATCATTGGCCAGTTCCTCCTCTCTTCCTTGATTGGGGGAACTGGGTTGTGAGTCAGAGTGATGAGCTAAGTTTATGGTCAAAGGATCCTCCCCTTGTCAAATTGCACACAAATCTATTTCTGATCCAAATACATATTTAACTATGTACCATTTTTCTAATATTATACGTCCGGTTAACATATTTTTTGTAGCACTAAACCATCCGATCCCTGTCTTTGTAAGATGTTGTGTCCACTCATGACAGAATTCTGCCCTTTTCATCCAGATCACGACCTCTAAACCTTTCCAGATTTTACACACATGTGCACCAGGGATATGGGTTTCAGATGATAAAGTGTCAGATTTTTAACATGCATACATTTGGAGTGACAACCTTTTTTCTGCTACTATCCCCAAAAACATACCACAGGGTCCTAACACCTCTTAAAAGGTGCACAGAAAAATCACAAGAATGATGATGTTATTTATATAATTTTTGCAAGTCCGCACTATGAATTATCCATCTTTTTAAAATTATGCTCTGGCCCCACATGGGTGTGGTTTTCCAAAGCACATGGTGGAATTTCTGGTTTATCCACTTCCCTCAAGCTCAGCTTGCTCACAGATGCAGTGCCCCTCCCAGTTTCTCCCAAGAGGAAGCCATTTTACGACCCCCCCAATATAACATTTGCCTGAGTCCAGGACAGGGCTTTGTTCAATTTCCTGCAGTCTGCAGGTACCACTCCCCTAATTCAATCAGAGAGGTGTCATCTCCTTTTTGCAGGGGCAGCAGGATGCAGCCAGGCCTGGGAACCCAGCTGCTGAATTCCCTCTCCTGTCGGGGGTAGTTGTCAGGCAGAATCCAGTTTCATTAAGCCAGGCTTCAGCTAAATGTCACTTTTGTTCCCAGTTTTTCTTCATTCCAATCAAACTCACAATTTTTACACATGCAGCTAGAATGCTGATTCTAAGTTCAAAACTATGACATTTAACAGTTGCAAACTATGTGACACTCAAAAGTAGGTCACTCATTTAATTTAAACATTTCGATTTTAGTGGTTTTAAATCCAATTTCAGTTAAGCTGCTGACATCCACAGCTCAGCCAGTTTTGTTATAAACATTGTTTTGGGATCTTCATCTTTCCAGATTTTGTATGCACACAAAACTTCATTCTGCCAGATGTCTGCTGGTGTTCAGTAAGATTTTTGAATATCCTGCAATGTTTGAAATAGGCATTTTGAGCTTGCATTCAGGGAAACAAAGGTGATTTTAAAGCTCTTTTTTATCCAACCGGCACTGCTGTTTTTCCTTTGGCACACATTTCACTCATGGCACTCCTGGCCCATCATGCTTGCACTGGTGGGTAGCAGGTTAGGCAACCATTTTGGTGTGCGCACAAACTGCGTGGTTTTCCCGGATTCTGGTGCAACTGTAGGCTTTTCCGCCATCTTGGATTTTCTAAGCCCACAGCACCAAATGTTGCAGCTTAATAGTCCAAACGTGGGTCAGGACACCCATCACTCCAAGGTATTGCTGGGGTTCGGAACAGAGGCAGCAGGAATGGCGGCATTCCCAGAAACAGATTTGGTAGAAACCCCAGGGGCAGAGTCCTCATTGGTTGCATTCCTCCCCTCATCAAGAGTTTCACCATCGCTCTGGTAGTCCACCAGGGCAGCTATCAGCTCAGCCCTAGACTTATCCACAAAGTCTAACTCCCTGGCTTCACAAGCACTCTGGAGAGCCTCAAAGCCCATCCGAGTCAATTTACTGTTCGCAATAGACTCCATTGCTTGTAATGCAGTTATTTTGTACACACCCAAACCTTAATCTAATAAAGTGCAGATATTTTGTAAGTGGCACGGTTATACACTAATTCTTAAAACCATAAGCATCCCACTGCTGCCACCAGTGTAAAGACTGGTAGGGGGTGTCTGTACTTCCGCTCTCTATATGGTAGAGGAGAGGCGCAGGGGACCCCAGCCAAGATTCTCTATTATTGGTAACATAGTCGAGCAATCAAGGCCTAGATTCTCAGGAGGTGATGCGGGCTGGTTCTTAAGTACAGTGTAGTCCCCGAACCCCCACAAAGGAATGCCCACACACTGTATTACTGAAAACACAGTCTTTATATAATTAATATTCAAAGGTATGTACACGATAACAATAACGCACTTTGTATTCCGAAGTCAATAATGATAAATATATACAATTCTAAAGTGGTACCACCAATGTTATCAAATCTCATTAAAGTGCATCAACTGTACGGTTAAAATGTCACACAAATTAATAACGAGGAAACCAGCAATAGAGATAGGAAGGAACGCAAGATGGTTGAAACAGTAGGCAGAATACTGGCCCCGTACCCTAGACACAGTTCTGTGTGGAGATCCCCCCACCTGGGCAACCTGTAAATAAAGATATATCGCACATGCCCAGTCCATATGTTCAATAGTCTCACTTCCTCCTATTAAGGTTTTACCCCCCCAATGTTCCTGGTGGAGTAGAGTTCTACGACGATGCGTCGACCCATCCTTCTTGAGTGTCTCCCTTTCAGGCGGGAGCCACGGATCGTCGAGAGGTGTCGGGGAACTTGGTGTTCGGTGTCAGGGAATCGACAGCCCTTCTTGAGTGCCCTCCCTTTAAGGCAGGAGTCACGGGTCGTCGAACCTCTGACGGTGAACAGGGTGAACTACGGCAGGGAAGTGGCAGCTTGGTTCCTAGCGGTGCTCGTCGACGACAGAGCGTTGGCGTCCTGCAAGGAAGAGGCGTGCGGGGCACCTCGGTGATGATAGTTCTGGACCGCAAAGAGATGATGAAGAACTGTGGCCCAGCAAGGGCGTCAAGTCGTTGGCGTCTCTGTGGTCCTTAGGTGGCGGGAAACCCACGGGTGGATGCTCCTCGGTGGCTCGACAGTCGGGCCTTCTCCAGCGGGAGACAAGCGGGTGACGATGCAGACGAGAGCGTCCAATGATCAATGGAAGTTCTTAGGCAAACGGGAGCACGGTGGCTTCTGTCGGCGATGGCGGTCGTCGACAGTGGCGGACAACAGTCCGGGCGCTTCTCCTTGGAGTTCTGCAGCAGTCCCCGTATCGGGTCGGCAGCCTGTCGAAGGTCGTTCTACCAGGGAGCGTTGGCAAAGATCAGCTGTGCACGATAGTCCCTCGTAGCTCGGGAAGAGGGCGCCTTACCAGGTCCTCTCTGGGTCAGTCCTTGGAAACACAGCAGCTTTCAGATTGCAAAGGAGAGCAACAGCAATTCTTCTCGTCCAGCGGGGCATCAAGGTCAAGCGTCAGTTACTCCAGTTACTCGTCGTAGTGGACTTCAGCTTCTGAACACGATTCCTAGCAGTGAGAGGTCCCCAGATATACTGTTGATCTCCCATTCATCCCGCTGGGTCACACTCAAGCATCCAATCACAACTACGGGCATTCATGCAGGCAGGCAGCCAATCAGGCACACAAGGTATTCAGGCCATTCACTTCTCTCCAGACACTCACAACAAGTTATGTGTATTGGGACAAGTACCGAGCCATTCAACACTCCAAGCTGCATTCATACCGGTTTCGGGCAGGGCTGTCTCCGGCATTGTGTCAACCACCAGATACTAGACATCCACAACACAGAATGCATATTCGTCGCACACTCTATTCACCCAGGTTCCACCCAAAGGAGGTACCCAAAACATACATCACCGGGAAGGCTCCAGCCAGTCTGGCCGGGCCTTCACAACAACACCATATATGGCATTTCCACCCAACAGCCAGTCAGGGGGAAGGGACAGAGTGAGGGCTTCCCAGGACTTTGGGAAAACAAGGTAATGGGTAATAGAAAGCAAGAGGCCACCGGGGCCATTTTGTTTTCCATCAGGAATCAACTGATCCCAATGGCAGGGCCGGGGTATCCCAAAATGGAGAATACTCAGTGCACCTGTCAAATTCAGCATGGAGCTGCCACCATCCCATAACCTGCTCTGCGTGCCACCCACAGGTGCCCAAAAACATACACTAGGGGCACAGGGTTGTACCCCCACCCATGGGTGCCATAAGTGTATCCCACAGGTCCGTTCACCAAACCAAAAGAGAGGTGCACTGCCAGGAGTCCCACATGAACTCCTGCGCGAAAAACAAGACAGAACACACAATAAAAAGCAGTAAAGGACAAGCATACGGAGGCCCTGTCCCTCCGATGCATTTCTAGCATCACACAATACTATATCACTATTTGTATGCCAATTCAAGCACCTATAGAATCATAGCTATGAATAGATCCAGAATGAAAATGGCAATCAAATATGATTCATATTTTAAAATATTAGCATGTAGTCAAGCACTCTTAAAGGAATGGCAAGTAGGAAAAAATAAAATCCAGATTCATTATCATTTGTAAATTAATCCTGATGATTTTCTTCAATTCAAATGTGTCAATCATGCACAGTGTGCCTTACAGCCACAGGGCCCGAGTATATCAGAGATGCTCAAAGGTAGTTCTGAGTTGCTCCAGTTCAAATATTTTTGAATCATGCACAGCGGGTCTTACAGATGCAGTGCCCCAGTAAATCAGATAAGCTCAGGGGTAGTGATGATTTGGGTAGTTCTGATTCGCTCCAGTTCAAATCTTTGTGAATCATGCATAGTGTGTCTTGCACACACAGTGTTTGAGTAAACCATAGATGCCCATGAATATCTCTCCTTTTTTACTTCTCCCTAACCCTGATTGACAAAGGCTTACCCTGCAGAACACATGGAGATGCCAGGAGCATCAGTGAGAGGTCCTGGAGCAAATATTTAAGAACCACATTTCCACACGTGCAGCTGCGATGCTCCTGGCATCTCCACATTTGCTGCAGTTTAAGCCTTTGTGCATCGGGTACAAAGGAGCAGGTGCAAATTCGAAATGCTCACAGGTATCACTGAATTACTCTGGCGTGAATCTTTGAGAATCAGGCCCAGTGCCTCGTTTTGTGAGCTTACCAAAAGGAGCCTGTAAAATGGCATCATTATCCAACGCTGTTAGCAAAACATACACCACAGAACTTAAAATACAGTGCAGTAGATAGCTGCATTGCTAGAGACACCTGACACCGATCAACCGGCATTGCCCACTAGCTTACCTGCTAAGATCATACAAAGTAAAAGCAATCACAGCTTAAGGGACATATATGGTAACGCTTGACACGCAATGGTGTTGACTGTAAACATAATGCAGACACATCACAAGCCATACATCAATACACAATGCAGCACACTTCCCAAGACATGAAAGACAGCATGTCTGTGAACACCAACACATCTGATAGTAAAACCCAGACATGAACTGCAGGTCACGCTGGAGGCGGCGCAGTTACATAAGCACCTGGAAAAACCTGCAGTTTGGAATTCATTCAAAAACAACTACATGGGTAAAAGGCAGCAACAGATGGAAATGTATTGGGTAAGGTGGGAGAGCCAGGCCTCTCTTCAAGTCACACAGACTGGGCACTGGGAAATGACTTCTCAACAAGCACAAGCTGCACACATGAGAATCGAATAGGTTTTTAAAAACATGTATTTGGATTATCACATCAAAATACATACATTACTATAGTTATAACCTAATACTTTTAAGTTCCAAGTATAACATTTTAACTCATGCAGAGTATTTTTGTAAATTGATTATGTATTCCACATTGACAGAGAATTCATAGACACGCTACTTAGATAAAGTGGCTTGTGGGTAAGATGTTGACTTGGCTCCCTGGAACATTAAGCCTGGCTAAACCTTTCAGAAGGGCTTATTGCTTTAGCTTTGATCTCTGGGTTGCTAGCCTTCACAAACGTTCCTTACAGCCTAAACCTGTCAGGTTGCTCTTCCCAAGCTACCTGTACCTGCAGGATGCACTTGGGTCATTTGGGGATTCAGGGCAGACATTCATAGTGGATGAACATGGAAAGGAGGCAAGAAAGAAAAGGATGGACTGCGCCAAAGGGAGGGATGCAGTGTAGGCCGGTTGGACCAGATTAATGTGGTTCATATTTCGATGTTATGGTTTGATTTTGATTTCTGGTGACAGCTTAATTCTTCACCCGCTAAAGAAATGACGCTGTGACCCGACAGAAAGGCTTCAACTTTACATTTCCACAGAGAAAGCTGGAAAACTCTTTTGGGATACACAGAAATCTATTCAGAAGAGCAATACATAAATAAGTAAATAAATAAATAAATGCAATAAAAAGAAGATATTGATTGTGTCTCTTTATAAAAGAGCACACTGGGTTTGCAGCAATCGGTTACAAAAGTTATCACAGAACTCTGAAATAACTCTAAAGCCAAAGTTTAGGGCTGAAAAGGAATATGCTAAAAATAACATTAGCCTTGAGAAAGTACCACGAAAGGATCGAAACACGTTTTGGCTGGTGTTAAAATTAGACCACAAGAAATGATGAACTAGCGTTAACACTGAATATAATGAGAAACCCAAAATAAACAAATGCACGCTTAAGGGGAACCTGTGAGTATGTATTACCTCAATTTCCACGTACTGATTCTAAGGCAAATCAGGCCCTTTATTTCAGATCATTACGTGGCTGCTGTAGCTCACGCAGTTCTTAGCTCTCAAATAGATTATGGCAAAGGCTTATTACTAAGTGCTCCTTGTTATGACTGATATCATTTCAAGTAATTTAAACCATAACCAGCAGTAACAGGTGCCGCTCAAAGAATGTACATATACCATTTTCTTAGAAAATTACACTGGCTACTGGTTATAGCCAGAATCAAATTTAGGTCAATAATTCTTGTGTTTAAGACTCTCCAGAAGACCTACAAAGGAAATGTCAGCACTATTGTCCTCCATGTACTCATAGATCTTCTCAAGATTTCCTTCTAACGAGTGTTAGAATGAAGTGAACCCAAGCGATGGGGAGGTCCTTCCAGGCCGTAGCCATCAAGTACTGAAAGGCACTAACACAGGACCTCATGGACATAAAACACATTTAGAACAGGACTTAAAACTTTCTCTTCATTTATTTCCTCTGACAGTCATCAATAGATGTCTGAATGAGAGAACTTAGATGCTTTGGCCGTAGGCGCTCTATAAATGCCAATAGATTAAATCCACAACAAGGAATGTGTTTTTGCCTGTCAGAAACTTGGTTAAGCATGTAGAAATATTATTATTATTATTATTATTATTGTTATAGTATTCATTGAGCATGGACCTAGCTTCGAGAAGCAGCAGGGTGCATCACAGAGGTATACTGTGTTTCACAGAGGTATACTCTAAGGGTTTATTGAGAAGCCACCTTCAACAAGGGGAGTTCCTTTCCTCCCGGATTAAGTGGGTATGCACCAAACTGTTTAACGGATTCTTTTTTTAGCCCTATCTCAGACACATATCATGCCCCTTGGATCCCTCTCTCCTGAGTTAACAATGAACCAAGAACCAGGCCGGTATATGGGAAAATATCTCCAGCATGATTCATCCTACTGGCCTCACTATTTTGCAAAAGCTCTTCTACTAACAGCAAATTAGAATATAACTGAGCAGTTAGCTGAGCCATTTGTATCTGTTGATTGTGGTCATTTAAAATACCTCAAGTGCTTTGTGCAATATCCCAGCTTCAAGCCAAATATCATTGCTTACTGAGGTAACCTCCCGCACAATTCTGGTTTGCTAGTTTCTTGCATTGTACTCAACCAATTCTCTGTGGAGAAATAATTTAGTTAGGAGACACTCCCTGGCTTCCCCAATTTGGACAGTAATCATTTTCACAATTGGCTTTTTGCACTTTCATACAACTTTCTTTATTCAGGGCCAAAATCACTCTGTTCCTGCTTGATTTCCTCACTCAAATAAATTCTTACAAACTCTTAGGGGGGTAATTCATAGAATTCAGCGCACAATTGGCGCACGCGGCTGGCGCACAGTGTGCGCGTGCGAATCCCTGCGCCAGCCGCATGCGCCAAAATCCATTTCCGCGCACAGCGTATTCATGGATTCCAGCCACCAAAACCAGCAGTGGCGCACAGTGGCGCAGCGACCCTGCAGCAGCGCCAGTTACGCCCCCAAGAACGCCTCTCGCGCAGGGAAAAGCCATCAACATACCCAATCCAGCGCAAAGGGCTGCGCTAACCCTGTACCAGCACAGCAAGCGGGCTACGTGTATCACAGGGGTGCGCGGGAAGTACCTCACGCGATTGGCCCTGTGCGAGCAGGGTACGCGTATTTCATGGGTGCGCGGGAAGTTCCACACGCGATTGGGCCCGTGCGAGCAGGGTACGCGAATCTCAGGGGTGCGCGGGAAGTTCCACACACGATTCCATCAGGATACGTGTATTTCGGGGTGCGGGGGAAGTTTCACACGCGAAATCAGCAGGGTACGTGTATTTCAGGGTGCAGGGGAAGTTACACACGTGACTTTCGTAGGGTACGTGTTTTTCAGGGGTGCGCGTGAAGTTCCACACGCGATATCAGCAGGGTACGTGTATTTCAGGGTGCAGGGGAAGTTACACACGTGACTTCCGCAGGGTACATGTTTTTCAGGGGTGCGCGTGAACTTCCACACGCAATATCAGCAGGGTACATGTATTTCAGGGTGCGCGGGAAGTTCCACACGCGATTCCATCAGGGTACGTGTATTTCTGGGTGCGGGGGAAGTTCGACACGTGATTCCATCAGGGTACGTGTATTACAGGGGTGCGCGGGGAGCACCACACGTGAATTGCACGTGTGGGCCCTCCCAGGTGTTCCCTCTACACCCTCCACGGCCCCTGCAGGTGGCTCACACCACAGGGGCCTACCCTGCACATGTCCTGCAGGCACCCCATCCACCATGGCCATGCCCCCCAGCCAACCCACATGTCAACTTGCACTACTGCCCACCAACGCATGTCCCCCTGCACCCCCAGCCACCAGGGGCACCCTCCACAGGCCCCCACCCATGTCTCCCACCACCCCCCAGCAGTGCAGGGGCACCCTCCACCAGGCCCCCACCCATGTCTCCCACCACCCCCACCCCCCAGCCACCAGGGGCAGCCTCCACCAGGCCCCCACCCATGTCTCCCACCACCCCCACCCCACAGCCACCAGGGGCTGCCTCCACCAGGCCCCAACCCATGTCTCCCACGACCCCCACCCCCCAGCAGTGCAGGGGCACCCACCACCAGGCCCCCACCCATGTCTCCCACCACCCCCACCCCCCAGCCACCAGGGGCAGCCTCCACCAGGCCCCCACCCATGTCTCCCACCCCCATCACCCCGCAGCACTGTGGGGCACCTGCCAGCAGGCCCCACCCATGTCTCCCACCACCCCCACCCCCCAGCCACCAGGGGCAGCCTCCACCAGGCCCTCACCCATGTCTCCCACCACCCCCACCCCCCAGCACTGTGGGGCACCTGCCAGCAGGCCCCCACTCATGTCCAACTCATGTACCCCTGCACCCCCACCCCCCCAGCACTGTGGGGCACCTGCCAGCAGGCCCCCACCCATGTCCAACTCATGTTCCCCACCACCCCCACCCCCCAGCACTGTGGGGCACCTGCCAGCAGGCCCCCACCCATGTCCAACTCATGTTCCCCACCACCCCCATCCCCCAGCCACCAGGGGCAGCCTCCACCAGGCCCCCACTCATGTCCAACTCATGTTCCCCACCACCCCCATCCCCCAGCCACCAGGGGCAGCCTCCACCAGGCCCCCACCCATGTCTCACACCACCCCCACGCCCCAGCCACCAGGGGCAGCCTCCACCAGGCCCCCACCCATGTCTCCCACCACCCCCACCCCGCAGCAGTGCAGGGGCACCCACCACCAGGCCCCCACCCATGTCTCCCACCACCCCCATCCCCCAGCCACCAGGGGCAGGCTCCACCAGGCCCCCACCCATGTCTCCCACCACCCCCACCCCCTAGCAGTGCAGGGGCACCCACCACCAGGCCCCCACCCATGTCTCCCACCACCCCCACCCCCCAGCCACCAGGAGCAGCCTCCACCAGGCCCCCACCCATGTCTCCCAGCACCCCCACCCCCCAGCACTGTGGGGCACCTGCCAGCAGGCCCCCACCCATGTCCAACTCATGTTCCCCACCACCCACACCCCCCAGCACTGTGGGGCACCTGCCAGCAGGCCCCCACTCATGTCCAACTCATGTACCCCTGCACCCCCACCCCCCAGCACTGTGGGGCACCTGCCAGCAGGCCCCCACCCATGTCCAACTCATGTTCCCCACCACCCCCACCCCCCAGCACTGTGGGGCACCTGCCAGCAGGCCCCCACCCATGTCCAACTCATGTTCCCCACGACCCCCATCCCCCAGCCACCAGGGGCAGCCTCCACTAGGCCCCCACTCATGTCCAACTCATGTTCCCCACCACCCCCATCCCCCAGCCACCAGGGGCAGCCTCCACCAGGCCCCCACCCATGTCTCACACCACCCCCACGCCCCAGCCACCAGGGGCAGCCTCCACCAGGCCCCCACCCATGTCTCCCACCACCCCCACCCCCAGCAGTGCAGGGGCACCCACCACCAGGCCCCCACCCATGTCTCCCACCACCCCCACCCCCACCCCCCAGCCACCAGGGGCAGGCTCCACCAGGCCCCCACCCATGTCTCCCACCACCCCCACCCCCCAGCAGTGCAGGGGCACCCACCACCAGGCCCCCACCCATGTCTCCCACCACCCCCACCCCCAGCAGTGCAGGGGCACCCACCACCAGGCCCCCACCCATGCCTCCCACCACCCCCATCCCCCAGCCACCAGGGGCAGCCTCCACCAGGCCCCCACCCATGTCTCCCAGCACCCCCACCCCCCAGCACTGTGGGGCACCTGTCAGCAGGCCCCCACCCATGTGCAACTCATGTACCCCTGCACCCCCACCCCCCAGCACTGTGGAGCACCTGCCAGCAGGCCCCCACCCATGTCCAACTCATGTTCCCCACCACCCCCATCCCCCAGCCACCAGGGACAGCCTCCACCAGGCCCCCACTCATGTCCAACTCATGTACCCCTGCACCCCCACCCCCCAGCACTGTGGGGCACCTGCCAGCAGGCCCCCACACATGTCTCCCACCACCCCCACCCCCCAGCAGTGCAGGGGCACCCTCAACCAGGCCCTCGCCCATGTCCCATCCATGCCCCCCTGCACCTGGGTCCCACCAATCCCCAATCATGTCCGTAATGGCCATCCTCCCCTGCCAAAAGGCCCAACCAACTATCACATCCACCCACATATCAAAGGCAATTACATGTTACACACCCAATGTAAATAATGCAAATGAACACATGTCTGTCACACACAATGGCTGCAAGTGAATGTTAAAACACCCAACATGACATGCATGAAAGCAATGAGATGATACGACACATTGAAGGATGAAAATATAAATGTATTTAAAATCAACTTGAATGGAAATGAAATGAGAAAAACCACAAAGCAAAACAACCAAAAGAAGATGAATGTCCATGAAAAAAATCAAAAACACACAGCACAATCAAAATAAATGGTGTCCAAAGTCACAGTCAGAAAAGAAATCCAAGGGTAAATGATAAACAAAAACCATTGCTCCATGGCGATGAAAAAACTCCATAAAAAAGAAAAATCCATTGAAGAACTATTTACAAGATAATCCCGGGTCCATGAGCCCAACCAAATGAAACCTAACTATGACAACTAACTAAAAACTGAACTACATACAAAAACGTGGCGCATTGTCCAATCGCAACCAAATAAAAAAAAAAATAAAGGAAACCTAACACTAACTATATAACTATATACAAAGGCGGCGGGCAAGTCCAGCGGCTCACTCCGTGGTGTTCTGGGCCATGGCATCATCGAACTCCTGTTCGATGTCCCGTAGGCGGTCCTGTTCCATGGACCCGAGGGTCCACCGGGACGACGCCGTCTCCTCCTCCAACCCCCTGCGGATTGCCTCGAGGCACTCGGCCGGCCTCAGGGCCCTCCGCATGGAGTTCTCCGCCCTGACCATTGTGAGCCGCGCCTCTTCCGCCCGCCGCCGCTCCGCACCTATCTGCTGGCCCAACCGCTGCCACACAGAAGACACACCCCGTCATGGGTCCACCTGCCCTCCGGCCGATGCCTGCCCCTCCGATGTTGAAGGCCCCGAGCCTTCATGGCTCCCACCACGTTGCTGCTGCTGCTGTGCCTCTGCCCGTGCACTGCCTCCTGCTGTCTGCACATCCTCCGCCGGCTGGGGTGCAGTTGTTGATGTGGCTACCCCTGCTGGACGTCCGACTCCCGACTGTGGCAGGGATGCCTCCTCCACCAGCCTGGCCGCACCGTCAGAGGCAGCACCACAGGGCACCCAGGTGACTGATGGGTGGGAAGATGGCACAGAGGACGACTGGCGCGTAGGGGGTCCAGTTGAGGAGGGGGTCGGAGCAAGCCCCATCAGAGGGAGGAATCCGGCCTGGGTGACCTGTCCCAGCAGGCTGACGTGGTCAACGAGCCATTCGAGATGACGTGCAGTCTCTTCATGAAAAGACTGCAGGTCACCTTGCATGGCCCGTTGACGCAACGCCACACCAGCCAGGACAGGCTCAACCCGGACCTGGATAGCCACGTCCGCAGGCAGAGGAAGGCCAGTTGACGTGAGCTCATCCCCTGCCTGAAAACGGGTCTGGAAGTAGGCATCCCTGCTGGCGCAAGATGATGCAGGGACAGGATCAGGGACAGGATTGCACACAGGCACCTCCGCGGCAGCCTGTGCTGCCTCCTGTCCCTGGTCCTGCACTGCACCACTAGCACCAGTGGGATCCCCACCTCCAGACGCCGTCTCTGGTGCTTGCACGGCCTCCTCCTCCACCAAACCCCCCACCAACCTGGATGACTCTGTGCCATCTTCCCCTGTTGGGCCCTGTGGGGTCCCAGCTGCCCCTTCTGCTGCTGAGGAGTCCAACTCCAACCTCCGCCTCTTGGACCTCCCCCCGGCAGCTGCAGCCTGGGACGCGGCACCGGACTCCTCACTCCCCGACGAGATGACAACCTGGGAGGGGAGCCGGGCCTTGCGTCTCCGGCTGGCGGTGGGATCCCCGCCGCTGTGCTCCACAGCACCTTCTCCACCCTCTTCATCAGTTGACGCTGCAGACAGGGAGAAACAAAACACAGGCATCAGGGCACTGTACAATGGACACATACACACATGACAGTTGTACATGAGTGGCATTGGCAAACCTCAGACATGTCATCACAATCCCCAACACACATGTCATTACAACTCGCACACATTAGCCATACTACAGCCATATCGCAACTGCCACCACCATCCATACACATACAACAGCATGAGCAGCCAAAGGTGAGCCAGACATCACATGCAACACAGGAAGTGCACCACACATGTACACACACCCACCACCACACTTGCATGCATGTGTACACCTCTGCCAAGTGTCGCACTGTTCAGACGGGCATCCATGTCACATCTGCCAATTAGGCTTCCACATACCGCTGTCACATGCATCCATGTTGCATCACTGTTGCACCCTTGTCAAATACACACACATGCACATGTACACAGTGCTGATACATGCAGCCAAAAACAACATACATGCGTGACATCACGGACATGTCTACTTACATACACATTCATCCAAACATGTGTGCCCACACAACTGCATTTGGCATGCAAGCCTTCACACACAAGCACCATCCATGTCTCACACATTACAGCCCTCGCATGTGTCTACCCCACTTCCCTGTACACCCCCACCCATACTCGACCCCATACAAACAGATGTGCAACCTGCACACTACTGAATAATCACCACACGCACTGCTCACAATCAGGATGCATGTACACTCACCGCTCGACTCCAGACGGGTCTGCTTCTCAAGGACCTGGACGTGGAGCGCTGGGGATATGCGTTCCAGGACCCTCATCTGTTCTTCCGACAAGTGGCCCCGGCGCCCCTTGGCATCCGCTGCCTTCAAGAGGCGCCGGGCCTTGTTCAGGGTCCTGGACCTGAAGTCCTCCCAGCGCTTCCTGACATGTTGTAAGTCGCGGACTGCCACCCCCTCCGCGTTGATGGCAGTCATGATGTCAGTCCAGATCCGAGTCCGTCCTTCCTTGTCGGCGCAGGAACTTCCGAAGAGGGCATCATACTGCCCCAGGACTTGCTCCACCAGGACACCAACTTCGGTGGCACTGAAGCTGGTGCCCCTCTGCCTCTCTGGCCGGGGGTTGTCAGTGGTCACAGATGGTGTTTGCCCCGACATGACAACCCCAGAGGCAGGAGTGGGTGGGCAACTGGGTCCTGGGGCTGGGCTGTGGGGCGATGGAATCCCAGTCGGGAGTCTTCGGTTCCAGCAGGGGTGGTCACAGCAACAGCACCCCTGGCTGATGTGCAGGCAGCAAATGGCAGTGCACGTGGGCAGCAGGCAGTCAGGCAGCAGCAGATGGCAGGTGGGAGCGTGCTCGGGGCTCTGGGGGGCAGTAGTTCGGCCTTCTGGGCAGGAGCGTGGTCTTCCGTGTGCTTACGCGTGGCCAGCTTGATACGGAGTGATTTGGCACGTGAAAAATCTGCACATCAGCGTGTAATTCGAGGAAAGGCCCTTAGCGCGTAAGCGCGTCTGCACGCATACGCATTTTCATTGGACAGAAGTCCCCTCAAGCGCAAGCGCCCCTGTGACGTGATGCGTACAGACGTGCCTGGGCATTTCAGCGCACGTGAAAAACTGCACGTCCGCGTGTAATACGAGGAAAGGGCCATGCGCGTAAGCACGCGTGGAAACTGCACGTCCGCGTGTAATACGAGGAAAGGGCCATGCGCGTAAGCGCGCGTGGAAACTGCACGTCCGCGTGTAATACGAGGAAAGGGCCCATGCGCGTAAGTGACGTGACGTGCGCGTGCGTTTCCCTCAGCACGGGTTAAAGGTGAGCGGGCCCAGCAGTTCGCTGTACGTGCCTTTCGTGGAGACCGACGTGTGTTGCTGCTTCCTGTTGTTTCGCGCGCCATCACAACTTCACAGCTATCAAGGACGTATCTCTTCTTTTGGTGGGGGTATTGGCTATGCGTGTTTTTCTGCATCGCGCTAGTCAGGCGGTGAGTCGCACACGCTCTTTTTCCCACTGCGGGTGCCCCTGTGTATCGCACCCATTTTCGATGTCATAGTAGCCTGCGTGTCCCACGCGTACGCGTTATTCGTGTTACTGGGTGCCACTGCGTACTGCGGGAGGTTGAATCCACGCACGTAGGCTGCAGGGCTGCATGCACGGTTTTACTGCAGTTTTGGGGTGCCTGAGCGTTGCATGACCCATCAACACATCACCGGGGTCACATACAGCCTTGCAGGTGCAGGGGGGCTGTTAACATCTTGCTTCCCACCCCCTTCACCCCAATTGCCCAGGTCAATTGTGGTGTACACCTCCCATTGGCACCACTCCATCTGTGAAAGCACTACTACATCTGTGCCATGGTTGGGAGGCCACCAAAGGTGAGGGGTGCCTCAGCTGGGCGTACTCCTCGTGGCGGGCGTGGTCGGGGACGTGGCCGTGGTGACCAGGGAGTAGGGGGACTCCAGGGTGTCCAGGGCAGCCACAGAGGGGGAAGAGGCAGGGGTGCGCCACTTGAGCACAATGTTGTGCCATGTGTCGGTGCAGCCATGCCACCACCCCCTGTGGTTCCGGGGGATGCAGCTCCTGCATCTGGCACTGGCACCCATATGACCCGGCAGTCCGTTCCATCGACTGCCACGGGCCCAAGGGTAGTGGTAGCTGCAGGTGCAGCTGTGGACACTGCCACCCAGGCTCAGGGTCTGCCAGCGCAGGCTGCGTTGGCACTTGAAGAGCCCTTGGTAGATCTCCAACAGGCCAGGGGGGAAACCATAGGGGCAGGCCGGGCTGCTCAGACCAAGACACGTGTCCCTGGGGCAGTCATGTCATCTGCTGCCCCGAACAGCCGGGTGTTGGCAAGTGCAGGGGCAGATGCACCCAACAGCACCCCGGTTGTGAGTCTGCCAACCAGGACCGTTGCGGCCAACGACCCTGCCACAGCTGATGTTGCTGCGCAGGGTCCATTAGTGGGCACCCAGCTGCCACTGACACAAGTCAGGCCTTTGGTCATCCCTCCACCTGCCACTCCCTTGGCTCAATCCACCAAACCCACTGGCCATACTGGTCAGGGCGGCATTAGCCAGCCAGGGTCTGCGCCACAGTCCAAGAGGAGGAAGGTTGCACCTGCAGCACAGGCTGGGACCCCACACACAGCCACGACCTCCTGCACGTCGAGGAAGAAGCCTTTCTGTAAGCAGGAACTGGACTTCCTCGTGGACTACGTGCGGGGCCACAGCCGTGACATGCTAGTGGGTGCCAATAGTCAGACCACGGCTGCCCAACGTGACAACCACTGGGAGCATGTTGCGGAACATGTCAGTTCATTCGGCCTTGAGGTGCGCACGGCGTAGGAGTGCAAAAAGCGTTGGAATGACATCAAGCGCAGCACTAAGGCCAAGCGTGCCTCAAATTACAACTTGACTCTGGTGACTGGCAGTGGGCCTGCACCAGAGGAGGAAGAACTCACTCCGCATGAGGCTCTCGTTGCGGAGTTCATACCACCTGAATTGGTCGAAGGAGTGGGAGAGAAGCTGGACTTTGATGCCCAGTCCAGTGAGTGTTGATGCGTGTTTGTTGAGGACGTGTGTGTTTCACTTGTGGGATGTGTTGTGCATGATTGCTGCTACATGTGACGTGTACATGGTTCTGATGTGTAAGTAATGCAATGCTACCCTCATGCATGTCTCCTCTGCCTGCATGCGGGACTCCATGTAGGCATGCTCCCTTGCCCCTCCTCCACCACTCTGCACCCCAGTTCCACCTTTGCACTGGTCTGCTTCAATCTTGCCAATGTGTACTTTCTTGTTCATGTGTCCTGTGTAGATGCTAACTTCCAGCGTAGAATCTGCCAGACATATGCCGTGTGGTACAGCCTTAGTACTCGATGCAGGGTATCTCACTTGTACTGTGCATGGGTCAGATGTCCCGCAGGGACATGAGTGCCCATTCATGCTCCATGTGCATTGCACGCATGCCCCTATGTGTCCTTGACTGGATGATCACTGTAATATAAGTCCTTGGTTACATACATTGCCTGCCATCTCATCAGCCTTCCCATGTCAACTGTGGCTCAGTCCTGCGTTGCACACATGTTTAGGCTCTGACAATCTGTGTGGCTCACAGGCCTCAGCCTGTTCAATGGCCAATGACTCTGTCCAACTCTTGTGTCTTCTTCACACGTGGGCGGCCTCCGGAGTTTCCATCATGTGTCCTGCCCACTGTCCCAGCATCATTTGCAGTGTTGTAATTTGAATCATATTTAGCTGTTGATGCCAGTCAACACTGCCTGTCAATACACAGGTGTATGGTCAGCCTTTTGATACCATGCTAGGCTTCCCTGCTTTGGTACTGGGGTGGGGGGTGCTTGGCTTCTAGACATAGTACACATTGAATGCACAATGCACGTGATGTCTGAATTTGACATTGCACTGCCTTCACATTTCCTGGCACACAGTAGTGCTTGTACATGTAGGTAGTGAGGGCGTACACATTTTCTGCACTGCATAGACCCACTTCCATGGAAACTGCCACCTTTCAACAGGTCTGATCACAGAAGCTATTCAAAGTATACCCAGCATGCATGCCAGGTCATATGTTGTGTGTCACATGTCTGCCGGATGCCTTTGCTGTCGGTGTGTGTGTGTGTCGTGTGCTTCTGACATGTGTATTGACCTTTTTCTCTCTATTTTTCAGGTGATGACGCAATGGAGGCAGAGGATGGTGTTGTCATGCCAGACACAGGGTTGCTAACGCCACATCAACCCAGCACTAGTGGGGGTCGTGGGGTGGTCGGCCACGAAAACCCCCAAGTGCTGCAGTCCATCTTGTCTCTGGCTGCCTATGAGTCCAGCCTTGATGACGACTCTGACGTCCATGTTGAGTTGGATGAGCATCAAGTCCATGTGTCAGGGGTGAGTGATTCTGATGTGGACACTCCTCTGTCTGCGACACCTGCACTGAGGGATCAGACAGTCTTGGTTCCTCCGCCCGTGGTGGATCGGGACGCAGGGTCACCCTCCACACCAGTCACTGATGTGCCTGGGACATCACGTCGACGGGGGCATGTAGTTGTGCAGCCGCAGGCGGTGCCAACACAGCGAGGACCCCCGGTCCTTGGGTCCCGCAGGGGTCAAGCCCGGCAACGCGGTCGCCGCGCGCAACCGCTGTATACTGAGTGGGAGCAAGACATGACTGCCAATTCCGAACGGCAGGGGGCAGCAATGGAGAACATCGCTGAGAGCATGGAGCGTGTGGCCCGATCTGTGCTCCCCACTGCTAGGCAGGTGCTTCTCCAGCAGCAGGCGGCACGGTCCACGGCCCGCTCGCTCAGGCTGGGCATGGCGGCCTCAGACAGGGCACGCCAGGCTGAAATGTCGTCTCTGCATCAAGCAATTGCTGCTCACGAAGAGGCGCACATGGATGCCCTGAGGGAGGAGTATGCTTCCCTCAGATCCACTCTTGGTGTCCTTATGATGTCCCAGAGGCAGCAGGCAGAGGAGAGGTTTGCACAGCTTGAGCCTACCATCTCGGCTGAGCTACAGGCTTGCCGGGAGGTGCAGCGGTTGTCCAGCCAGGCCTTGCAGGAGGAACTCCGTGTTACACGTGCTACCTTGCAAGAGGAAGCACGTGTATCACGGGAGGTTCTGCATGCAGACCTACGTCACATCGCCACACAGAACCAGGCTCACCCGTCCGGCAGACTTGCTGCCGACGAGGGGCAAGCTGCGGCTAGGCGTGGCCAGGCTACTGTGCCACGTCCTCCTTTCCAGGATGAGCCAGACTCGGACGACCATCTATCTCCCACATAGGTCGTGCTGTGCAGGCGTTGAGCCCATGGAGGATTTTTTTTTGGCTCAGCATCATCGCATGTGGATGTTGAGCAGCACCCTGTACCTCCCCCCTCCTGGGTGCCTCCCCTCCCCCCCGGGTCGTATATGGCCATTTTTGATTTTTCTTTTAGTTTAGTTAGTTACGTTTCTGTTTGATAGTTAGTTTAAATAGGTAATGTAGGTTTTACATAGTTAGTGTAATTAGTTAATAGTTGATTTAGTTTAAAATTGCTAGTCTATTGTGCTTTCATGTGACGGTGCGGTGCTTTGTGGCTTTTGAAGGCATCCACTGTCTGTTCCAGCTGGGCCCTTCATGGTTGTCTTGTGTATGTGTTTGCTGCTTGGGTTCCTTGACTCACATATGCCACTCCTGCCTCCCTTATCCATGGGCTTGCAAGGATGGTTCGGTGTTACAGCATTTTACACAAGGGCTTTGGACTGTCATATCTGTGGCATGTCTGGTGTTGTATGACTAGTGTTGACACCCCTAGTGGGGATGATTTAGGTGTCATTGTCCACTGTTCAGCTTTTGCTAGATGGGGTGTGTCATGATTAATGTGGACATTGATTGGTATGCATTGTGTAGTATGTTTCATATCTTTCCTGTACATGTGCTTGTTGCAATTCATGCTGTAGATAGTGTTCCACACTTTGGAGGTGAAAGACGGACTGATGGTGTGATTTGTGATGTGACTCTCTGACATGGTCAAGTAATGAGATGCCTGATGAGACACACACATATGACTTTGAAGCATTAATCATGTGTTTCACTCCCTTTCTGCAGGGGGATGAGCCTCCAGAGCACCTTTGCCAGCAGACATGGCCCATTGAACGACGGAATTCTGGACCCGTTTGTTGGTGCCCACAAGCACATGTGTGCAGAAGCAGAGGCACAGTGATTGCAGACCCACATCCTAGAACTGCTGACATGTTCCAAGGAACTCCAGGCAAGGTCAGCATCACAGGGGGGCCACGACACAGCAAAGCTTGCACCAGGCGAGTTGCACATGCAGGCTTAGTCACAGCACTGAGGGTGAGCTTAGACGAATATTGGTGTTGAAGCACACAATGCAGCTCAGATGTGTTTGTGGACTGATGGCTGCTGATAGTAGGGTTGTCTGGGACACATGCAGGGGAAGTGGCACATACCCTCCGGTACACCAAGGTCCATTGAGCCACTTGTATCAACCATGTAGCCTTCCGAGACATGGAAAGGGGCACCTCACAGGGACATACAGCAAGGGACATACTCGGGTGCAGTGCATGTCTTTTCCACGTACTTCATGATAAATGCACTGCCAACTTTGTTTCGGTCATGGTGGTACGCAATTTGCTCTGTAGTCATGGCTTGCTATATGGGTCTGTCTGCTTACCCAGGGAACATTGCATGTTGTGTGAATTGTGACACATTGGTGTTCCATATGCCACGCACCCAGCAGCGGCTGCCTTACTGCATTGACTGTGTATGACCCGTCACAGGGGTGATGTTATATATGGGTACGAAGCATCAACCACAGATTGTCTGTTTGTAGAGTAGTCTGTTGCTATGGGGCATGTTTGGTGTTGTGTTTTTGTGCAATTGGCACGTACAGGTTGTTGACTGTGGCTCTCTTTGCAGCATTGCAGTGCTCCTGTAACCGGACCTGAGAGTGCGCAGGCAGGAGGCCAGCACTCAAAACCAGAGCTAAGTGTCTTGTTGTTTTTCTTACAAACTGCTCTGCATAGGCTTGCTGGGGAGTGTACTGATGCATGGATGTATGTGTGGTTCAATTTGGTATGTTTTTTTCTCCCTAATCACCCGTGATCCTATGCAATTTTGAAACCTGTACCCTCTACCCGGTGTTCCTGCTTCCCGTGCCTATCCAAGCAACGTTCCCTGACCCTTTTTCCCCACTGGGGTTGCGGATGCCTGTGTAAGCCCCGAACTTGCAGGCGCCAAAACCCTAGAGGGGGTGGTTGGTTCGTACCACTCCTGAGCCTGGACTACAGAAGGCCATGACAATGATGTCCAAGTTTGTTTGGATTGTGTATGTGTTCATGCAGGTTGTACATTTTCGTGCATTCCCTAGTTTCATGTGTCATTCCTCCTCCCCTCTCCTGCCACTCATTCCAGTCACCCAGTGTGTCAACACCTGTCCCGACTGCATATCCCTGAACCTCATTCCCCACCAGGGTCTCAGGGGCCTGTGTGAGTTTGACCTTGCAGGGACCTGGGACATGGTGGGGGTGGTTGTTTCGTGACACTCCCGCGCCTGTACAGGGGACCTGTGACAGTACACATCCATTCATGGTGCATCATCCTATGTCATGTACCACACATGTCTCACATCCTGTCGTGACATTGTTTTGCTGTGCTACCTTGGTTGTTGCATCATTGTGGTATTACTTGGCCTTTGTGAGGTACTGCTATGTCAAGTCATCTACTGGAGGGTGTTCGGGTTCGTTTTTATGCCTTCGATTTTGTGATTTTGGAAATGAGTGTGGATTCTGAGGGTTCAGGCATCTTTTTACACACAAGGTGGGAGATGGTGACGAAGGGTAAAGGTGATCCTGTGGCCAGGTGGAATTGAGGTTTGGAGACTCTATGTCCCAGGTGCAGTTGTTCAGTGGGTCATGGTCATTTGTGAGGGAGGGGGGGGGGTTGTTGTTGATAGTTGCCTTGCCTTGCAGTGTGATGGGAACTCTGACATAGTAATGGTGGTATCCTATGTACATGTTGTGTTCTGCTGATCAATGCCTGTTCATGTGTTGTGTTTTCCTTTCAGGTGCGAGGGGATAGTTGTGGTTTGACATTCTGGGGTGTACACATGGTGGATGTTCACATGTGATGTGTAGGGAACACTGATGGTCACTTGAGTGCACATGCATATGTGGAGTGCATGTCCTTGCAGAACCACACACTTGCACTCTGATGCACTACATGTACTCCCACCCTTGAATATCCACGTGTACACTGTTTGCCTTCTGGTGCCCACTGTGTCCCGGCAGCACATGTTCTGTGACCGATCATGGATCCAGTACATGCCTAATTTGATGTTTGACGTGGTCTGTCACTTAGATGTGATGCTCAGGGTGTGCATCACACACAATGGCTGTGCACTGTGCTGTGCGCTGAGCAGTGTGATGCAGGAGTAGGACACTGCACACATGAACTGCAGTGTTGATTTTGCAATGCATAATGTGCATGTAGACAGGCATTCATTGTGATGTTACGTCTACGACTGTTGTAATGCATTTGGAAATGACTTATTTTGGGTGGGAGGTTGTTGTTCTGTCATTTCATCTGATTCCGGGTCAGGCAGCAGTGTCCGATGCCACTGTGCATTTAGGACATGGTAATGTGTACCTTATCGTTACTGCGTTGGTGTATGGGTATTACGTGCCATGTCATGTTGATGTTTGGGAGGGTTTGAGTGACATGACAGTGATGGCCATGGCCTGGTTTGCAGGTGTGTGTGAGGCACACCTTGCATGTCCGTGTCATCCGCTTCTCAGAGCAACTAGCTAGGGGTAGATTTCTCTCCGCAGCAGGGCCCTCCCCCTGGAACAGACTTCCCGCCTGACTTGAACTTGAGGGGAATCATCTCCAGTTCTGGAAGCACCTCAAGACCTTCTTCTTTGCTTCTGCTTACTGTCTGCCTCTCCCTTGCAGAATTCTCCACTGGAACTGCACAGGAGCTGCAACTGGGCCACTCTCACCGACCTCGGTCCCTGGCCCAGCCACTCTCTACTTGCACTGCCTCCCTGGCAACCCATGCACTGCAGTACTTTCTCTCTATCCCTACAGCCCTCCCTTCCCAGCACTTGTCTGCACTTACCTTTGTAGTTTCCACCAGGCGACCTATGTATTATTTTTTTGGGCTACTTCCCCTGTACTGGACTCCCCCCCACCCTTCCCCTTGCACTTTTCCCATTCCCCCTACCCCTGCACTTGCACGATCCCAATGACACCTGGCCTAGTAGTACCGTTCTCTGTGTTCCCTTTTTCCCCCCTCCCTGCCTCATTGCGCCTTGGAATACTTGTGTATGGCCCATATCATGTCATATGTCATATGTGTGCCTTTTGGTCACACAGGATAGCTTGTGTTTAAGTAGCTAGGGATGCAGACGATGTGGCACTTCCATGGCAACTTTCTCAGGGTGGTAGGGTTGTGACAGTTAACTGTCTCTTTGTCATCATCGATTGTCACCTGGTATGTGCCAGGCCTGTGTGCACTCCGCAGGGGTGGGAGTTTAGGTGAAAAATGTGGCCACAAGCTGGGTCCGGGCTTCCTCGCCACGTGCCCTGTCCCTTCCCATGGGCAGCGCCTGTGCCTGTGGTTGGGGATGTGGGGGCACCACCATGTCCACTGGGACGCCCTGCCGTGTTGCAACATTGTGCAGGACACATGCTGCCACAATGATCCTGCACACTACTGGTGGTGCATAGAGTAGTTGCCCACCAGAGCGGTCAAGGGAGCGGAAACGTGACTTGAGCACTCCGAATGTGCGCTCCACTATGCCCCTGGTTGCAATATGGGCGGCGTTGTATCTTACCTGGGGTGGTGTGGTGGGGTTCCGGATTGGCGTCATCATGTGGTTGCTCAGAGGGTAGGCACTGTCCCCTGGGGAGGTGATAATAGTTGAGATTATTAGGGTTTGGATATTTGTCTGTGTGTGACTTGCATGCATGTGCAAGGGCATTTGTACTGACCTAGGAGCCATGTGTCGCCATGCTGCCCAGCTTCCAGGGCCCGGCTCAGGGCGGACATTCTGTATATGAAACTTTCATGGGTGGAGCCAGGGTAGTTTGCATAGACAGAGGTGATGATTCCCTTTGCATCACATACCACCTGTACATTGATGGAATGCCAGTGCTTGCGGTTTCGGTAGATGTGCTCAATGGCCCTAGGTGGACGTAGGGCCACATGGGTGCAATCTATGGCACCGAGCACTTTGGGGAAGTGTGCCACCCTGAAAAAATCCAGGACAACGGCCTGCCTTTCTGCGGGTGTTCTGGGCATGTATATGTGCCTGCGGACTGAGGGGCGCGCTGTCATGATTGCCAGTACCTGGTGTAGGCAGCGTGACTGCGTAGCCTGTGAGACCCCCCCCCACTATGGCAGTGGTCCGCTGAAATGACCCAGTGGCCAAAAAAGGCAGGACATTGAGCAGCTTCTCCAAGGGGCTCAATGCTTGGGAGCAAAGGGTGGGGGATGTGAGGTCATCTTCCCACTCCCTGACCAGGTCTAGGATGATATGGGGTGGAAACCTATACCTGCCATAGACCTGGTCGTCAGGCATCCCAAAAAGGCTTGTCCGTGGTGCGAAAATGCGTGCCCTGGCTATTCTCCTCCTCCTGCGGTGTCCCACGATCAGTGCAGCGACAAATGGGGCATTCATCGTAGCTGTATATACGCGTTTGTTGTTTGCGCGCACTTTTATGCTGTGCGCGGGGACGCTTCCGCCTGCCTTCGTGTGGCAGACGCGTTGACGCGTGTGCACGTCTTTTGCCGTGCGCGGGTTTCCCGTATTCGGATACGGTCTGAGTGTCATCGCATGTGATCGGAGGGGAGTGAGCGTACACGCAACTGGCCTGGGCACGTGTGTTTCACGGTGCGTGGGAAGTTCCACACGCGATTAGCCTGGGTACGTGTGTTCCGGGGTGCCGGGAACTTTCACACGCGATTGGTGGAAATCCACGTGTGTTCTGTCATCACGTGCAATGAGGGAAACACCTGCGCGCATCACTACACAGACGCGCTCACGCGCTAAGGGCCTTTGGTCCAATGAAATCGCATATGCGTGCTGCCGTGCATACACGGTAAGGGCCTTTCCTCGTATTACACGCGGACGTGCAGTTTTCCACGCGCGCTTACACGCATGGGCCCTTTCCTCGTATTACACGCGGACGTGCAGTTTTTCACGCGCGCTGAAATGCCCATGCACGTCTGTACGCGTCACGTCACAGGGGCGATTGCGCTTGAGGGGCCTTCTGTCCAATGAAAATGCGTATGCGTGCAGACACGCTTACGCGCTAAGGGCCTTTCCTCGAATTACACGCTGACGTGCAGATTTTTCACGTGCCAAATCACTCCGTATGAAGCTGGCCACGCGTAAGCACACGGAAGACCACGCTCCTGCCCAGAAGGCCGAACTACTGCCCCCCAGAGCCCCGAGCACGCTCCCACCTGCCATCTGCTGCTGACTGACTGCCTGCTGCCCACGTGCCCTGCCATTTGCTGCCTGCACATCAGCCAGGGGTGCTGTTGCTGTGACCACCCCTGCTGGAACCGAAGACTCCCGACTGGGATTCCATCGCCCCACAGCCCAGCCCCAGGACCCAGTTGCCCACCCACTCCTGCCTCTGGGGTTGTCATGTCGGGGCAAACACCATCTGTGACCACTGACAACCCCCGGCCAGAGAGGCAGAGGGGCACCAGCTTCAGTGCCACCGAAGTTGGTGTCCTGGTGGAGCAAGTCCTGGGGCAGTATGATGCCCTCTTCGGAAGTTCCCGCGCCGACAATGAAGGACGGACTCGGATCTGGACTGACATCGTGACTGCCATCAACGCGGAGGGGGTGGCAGTCCGCGACTTACAACATGTCAGGAAGCGCTGGGAGGACTTCAGATCCAGGACCCTGAACAAGGCCCGGCGCCTCTTCAAGGCAGCGGATGCCAAGGGGCGCCGGGGCCACTTGTCGGAAGAACAGATGAGGGTCCTGGAACGCATATCCCCAGCGCTCCACGTCCAGGTCCTTGAGAAGCAGACCCGTCTGGAGTCGAGCGGTGAGTGTACATGCATCCTGATTGTGAGCAGTGCGTGTGGTGATTATTCAGTAGTGTGCAGGTTGCACATCTGTTTGTATGGGGTCGAGTATGGGTGGGGGTGTACAGGGCCGTGGGGCTGACACATGCGAGGGCTGTAATGTGTGAGACATGGATGGTGCTTGTGTGTGTAGGCTTGCATGCCAAATGCAATTGTGTGGGCACACATGTTTGGATGAATGTGTATGTAAGTAGACATGTCCGTGATGTCAAGCATGTATGTTGTTTTCGGCTGCATGTATCAGCACTGTGTACATGTGCATGTGTGTGTATTTGACAAGGGTGCAACAGTGATGCAACATGGATGCATGTGACAGCGGTATGTGGAAGCCTGATTGGCAGATGTGACATGGATGCCCGTCTGAACAGTGCGACACTTGGCAGAGGTGTACACATGCATGCAAGTGTGGTGGTGTGTGTACATGTGTGGTGCACTTCCTGTGTTGCATGTGATGTCTGGCTCACCTTTGGCTGCTCATGCTGTTGTATGAGTATGGATGGTGGTGGCAGTTGCGATATGGCTGTGGTATGGCTCATGTGTGTGAGTTGTAATGACATGTGTGTTGGGGATTGTGATGACATGTCTGAGGTTTGCCAATGCCACTCATGTACAACTGTCATGTGTGTATGTGTCCATTGTACAGTGCCCTGATGCCTGTGTTTTGTTTCTCCCTGTCTGCAGTGTCAACTGATGAAGAGGGCGGAGAAGGTGCTGTGGAGCACAGCGGCGGGGATCCGACCGCCAGCCGGAGACGCAAGGCCCGGCTCCCCTCCCAGGTTGTCATCTCGTCGGGGAGTGAGGAGTCCGGTGCCGCGTCCCAGGCCGCAGCTGCTGGGGGAGGTCCAAGAGGCGGAGGTTGGAGTTGGACTCCTCGGCATCAGAAGGGGCAGCTGGGACCCCATAGGGCCCAACAGGGGAAGATGGCACGGAGTCATCCAGGTTGGTCTGGGGTTTGGTGGAGGAGGAAGCCGTGCAAGCACCAGAGACGGGGTCTGGAGGTGGGGATTGGGGATCCCACTGGTGCTAGTGGTGCAGTGCAGGACAAGGGACAGGAGGTGCCGCGGAGGTGCCTGTGTGCAATCCTGTCCCCGATCCTGTCCCTGCATCATCTTGCACCAGCAGGGATGCCTACGTCCAGACCCGTTTTCAGGCAGTGGATGAGCTCACGTCAACTGGCCTTCCTCTTCCTGCGGACGTGGCTATCCAGGTCCGGGTTGAGCCTGTCCTGGCTGGTGTGGCGTTGCGTCAACGGGCCATGCGAGGTGACCTGCAGTCTTTTCATGAAGAGACTGCGAGTCATCTCGAATGGCTCGTTGACCACGTCAGCCTGCTGGGACAGGTCACCCAGGCCGGATTCCTCCGTCTGATGGGGCTTGCTCCGACCCCCTCCTCAACTGGACCCCCTACGCGCCAGTCGTCCTCTGTGCCATCTTCCCACCCATCAGTCACCTGGGTGCCCTGTGGAGCTGCCTCTGACGGTGCGGCCAGGCTGGTGGAGGAGGCATCCCTGCCACAGTCGGGAGTCGGACGTCCAGCAGGGGTGGCCACATCAACAACTGCACCCCAGCCGGCGGAGGATGTGCAGGCAGCAGGAGGCAGTGCACGGGCAGAGGCACAGCAGCAGCAGCAACGTGGTGGGAGCAATGAAGGCTCGGGGCCTTCGACATCGGAGGGGCAGGCATCGGCCGGAGGGCAGGAGGACCCAGGACAGAGAGTGTCTTCCGTGTGGCAGCGGTTGGGCCACGCCATAGATGCGGAGCGGCAGCGGGCGGAAGAGGCACGGCTCACAATGGTCAGGGCGGAGAACTCCATGCGGAGGGCCCTGAGGCGGGCCGAGTGCCTCGAGGCAATCCGCAGGGGTTTGGAGGTGGAGACGTCGGCGGCCCTGCGGACCCTCGGGGCCATGGAGGAGGACCGCCTCCGGGACATTGAGGAGGAGTTCGATGATGCCCTGGCCCAGAACATCCACAAGTGAGCCGTGTAACTAGCCCGCTGCCCTTGTACATAGTTTCTAGGTAGTGTTAGGTTTCATTTTTGTTTTTATTTTATTTGGACCTTTCGGACATTGGCCACATTTTTGTATATAGTTTATTTTATTAGTTAGTGTAGTTAGATAGGTTTCCTTTATTTTGTTGGGATGATGGACCCTGGATTGTTCCCATGTACATAGTTGACAGTTGGATTGTATTTTTTTTCTATTTTTAACCATGGAGCAATGGCTTTCTTTTTTATTTCCCATTGGATTTTGTTTTGTGGACATTGACTTTGGACATTACTTTGGATTTTTATTTTTGGTTTTGCTTTTTTTGACGGACATGCTTCTTTTCATTTTTGTACATTCACGTTTCTGTTTCTTCATTTTTTATTCTATTGATGTTTCCTTTAATACATATTATTTTTGGTGAACTTCAATGTGTGGTATCTCATTGGTTTCATGCATTTCATGATATGTGTTTTGAGATTCACTGACACCCATTGGGTGTATGTGAGGGAAATGTGTTTGTTTCGGAACTTGCAATTGGTGTTCTGTGATGTAATTGCAAATTATGAGTGGGTGGATGCAATACTCGGGTGGGTGTTTTGCATTTGGAGGCTGACCATAGGGACCAGGGATCTAGATTGTGATGACATGTTGGCTGGGGAACATGAGTTGCACATGGGTGGGGGCCTGCTGGCAGGTGCCCCACAGTGCTGGGGGGTGGGGGTGGTGTGAGACATGGGTGGGGGCCTGGTGGAGGCTGCCCCTGCACTGCTGGGGGGTGGGGGTGGTGGGAGACATGGGTGGGGGCCTGGTGGAGGCTTCCCCTGGTGACTGGGGGGGTGGGGGTGGTGGGAGACATGAGTGGGGGCCTGGTGGAGGCTGCCCCTGCACTCCTCGGGGGTGGGGGTGCAGGGAGACATGAGTGAGGGCCTGGTGGAGGCTGCCCCTGCACTGCTGGGGGGTGGGGGTGATAGGGGAAATGAGTGGGGGCCTGGTGGAAGATGCCCCTGGTGGCTGGGGGGTGGGGGTGATAGGGGAAATAAGTGGGGGCCTGGTGGAGGATGCCCCTGGTGGCTGGGGGGTGGGGGTGGTGGGAGACATGGGTGGGGCCTGCTGGCAGGTGCCCCACAGTGCTGGGGGGTGGGGTGGTGGGGAATAGGGTTGGACATGGGTGGGGGCCTGCTGGGAGGTGACCCACAGTGCTGGGGGGTGGGGGTGGTGGGAGACATGGGTGGGGGCCTGGTGGAGGCTGCCCCTGGTGGCTGGGGGGTGGGGGTGGTGGGAGATATGAGTGGGGTACTGGTGGAGGCTGCCCCTGCACTGCTGGGGGGTGGGGGTGCAGGGAGACATGAGTGGGGGCCTGGTGGAGGCTGCCCCTGCACTGCTGGGGGGTGGGGGTGGTGGGAGACATGGGTGGGGGCCTGGTGGAGGCTGCCCCTGCACTGCTGGGGGGTGGGGGTGGTGGGAGACATGGGTGGGGGCCTGGTGGAGGCTGCCCCTGCACTGCTGGGGGTGGGGGTGATGGGAGACATGAGTTGGACATGAGTGGGGGCCTGGTGGAGGCTGCCCCTGCACTGCTGGGGGTGGGGGTGATGGGAGACATGAGTTGGACATGAGTGGGGGCCTGGTGGAGTCTGCCCCTGCACTGCTGGGGGTGGGGGTGCAGGGAGACATGAGTGGGGGCCTGGTGGAGGCTGCCCCTGGTGGCTGGAGGGTGGGGGTGGTGGGAGACATGGGTGGGGGCCTGGTGGAGGCTGCACCTGCACTCCTCGGGGGTGGGGGTGCAGGGAGACATGAGTGGGGGCCTGGTGGAGGCTGCCCCTGCACTGCTGGGGGGTGGTGGCGGTGGGAGACATGGGTGGGGGCCTGGTGGAGGCTGCCCCTGCACTGCTGGGGGGTGGGGGTGGTGGGAGACATGGATGGGGGCCTGGTGGAGGCTTCCCCTGCACTGCTGGGGGTGGGGGTGATGGGAGACATGAGTTGGACATGAGTGGGGGCCTGGTGGAGGCTGCCCCTGCACTGCTGGTGGTGGGGGTGATGGGAGACATGAGTTGGACATGAGTGGGGGCCTGGTGGAGGCTGCCCTGGTGGCTGGGGGGTGGGGGTGGTGGGAGACATGGGTGGGGGCCTGGTGGAGGCTGCCCCTGCACTCCTCGGGGGTGGGGGTGCAGGGAGACATGAGTGGGGGCCTGGTGGAGGCTGCCCCTGCATTGCTGGGAGGTGGGGGCGGGGGGAGACATGGGTGGGGGCCTGGTGGAGGCTGCCCCTGCACTGCTGGGGTGTGGGGGGTGGTGGGAGACATGGGTGGGGGCCTGGTGGAGGCTGCCCCTGCACTGCTGGGGGTGGGGGTGATGGGAGACATGAGTTGGACATGAGTGGGGGCCTGGTGGAGGCTGCCCCTGCACTGCTGGGGGTGGGGGTGATGGGAGACATGAGTTGGACATGAGTGGGGGCCTGGTGGAGGCTGCCCCTGCACTGCTGGGGGTGGGGGTGCACGGAGACATGAGTGGGGGACTGGTGGAGGCTGCCCCTGGTGGCTGGGGGGTGGGGGTGGTGGGAGACATGGGTGGGGGCCTGGTGGAGGCTGCCCCTGCACTCCTCGGGGGTGGGGGTGCAGGGAGACATGAGTGGGGGCCTGGTGGAGGCTGCCCCTGCACTGCTAGGGGGTGGGGGTGATAGGGGAAATGAGTGGGGGCCTGGTGGAGGATGCCCCTGAACTGCTGGGGGGTAGGGGTGGTGGTAGACATGGGTGGGGGCCTGGTGGAGGCTGCCCCTGCACTGCTGGGGAGTGGGGGTGATGGGAGACATGAGTGGGGACCTGGTGGAGGCTGTCCCTGGTGGCTGGGGGGTGGGGGTGCAAGGAGACATGAGTGGGGGCCTGATGGAGGGTGCCCCTGCACTGCTGGGGGGTGGGGTGCAGGGAGACATGAGTGGGGGCCTGGTGGAGGCTGCCCCTGCACTGCTGGGGGTGGGGGTGATGGGAGACATGAGTTGGACATGAGTGGGGGCCTGGTGGAGGCTGCCCCTGCACTGCTGGGGGTGGGGGTGATGGGAGACATGAGTTGGACATGAGTGGGGGCCTGGTGGAGGCTGCCCCTGCACTGCTGGGGGGTGGGGGTGCAGAGAGACATGAGTGGGGGCCTGGTGGAGGCTGCCCCTGGTGGCTGGGGGGTGGGGGTTATAGGGGAAATGAGTGGGGGCCTGGTGGAGGCTACCCCTGCACTGCTGGGGGGTGGGGGTGGTGGGAGACATGGGTGGGGGCCTGGTGGAGGCTGCCCCTGCACTGCTGGGGGGTGGGGGTGGTGGGGAACATGAGTTGGACATGGGTGGGGGCCTGCTGGCAGGTGCCCCACAGTGCTGGGGGGTGGGGGTGGTGTGAGACATGGGTGGGGGCCTGGTGGAGGCTGCCCCTGCACTGCTGGGGGGTGGGGGTGGTGGGAGACATGGGTGGGGGCCTGGTGGAGGCTGCCCCTGGTGACTGGGGGGGGTGGGGGTGGTGGGAGACATGGTTGGGGGCCTGGTGGAGGCTGCCCCTGGTGGCTGGGGGGTAGGGGTGGTGGGGAACATGAGTTGGACATGAGTGGGGGCCTGGTGGAGGCTGCCCCTGCACTGCTGGGGGTGGGGGTGATGGGAGACATGAGTTGGACATGAGTGGGGGCCTGGTGGAGGCTGCCCCTGCACTGCTGGGGGGTGGGGGTGGTGGGAGACATGGGTGGGGGCCTGGTGGAGGCTGCCCCTGCACTCCTCGGGGGTGGGGGTGCAGGGAGACATGAGTGGGGGCCTGGTGGAGGCTGCCCCTGCACTGCTGGGGGGTGGGGGTGGTGTGAAACATGGGTGGGGGCCTGGTGGAGGCTGCCCCTGCACTGCTGGAGGGTGGGGGTGGTGGGAGACATGGGTGCGGGCCTGGTGGAGGCTGCCCCTGGTGACTGGGGGGGTGGGGATGGTGGGAGACATTGGTGGGGGCCTGGTGGAGGGTGCCCCTGGTGGCTGGGGGTGCAGGGGGACATGCGTTGGTGGGCAGTAGTGCAAGTTGACATGTGGGTTGGCTGGTGGGCATGGCCATGGTGGATGGGGTGCCTGCATGACATGTGCTGGGTAGGCCCCTGTGGTGTGAGCCACCTGCAGGGGCCGTGGAGGGTGTAGAGGGAACACCTGGGAGGACCCACACGTGCAATTCACGTGTGCTGCTCCCCGCGCACCCCTGTAATACACGTACCCTGATGATATCGCGTGTGGAACTTCCCGCGCACCCCTGGAATACACGTACCCTGCTGATGTTGCGTGGGATACTTCCCCCGCACCCCGAAATACACGTACCCTGATGAGATTGCGTGTGTGACTTCCCGTGCACCCCAGAAATACACGTACCCCGCTCAATCGCGTGTGTAACTTCCCGCGCACCCCCGAAATACACGTACCCTGCTCAATCGCATGTGTAACTACACGCGCACCCCCGATATACACGTACCCCGCTCAATCGCGTGTGTAACTTCCCGTGCACCCCCAAAATACACGTACCCCGCTCAATCGCGTGTGTAACTACCCGCGCACCCCCGATATACACGTACCCCGCTCAATCGCGTGTGTAACTTCCCGCGCACCCCCGAAATACACGTACCCCACTCAATCACTTGTGTCACTTCCCGCGTGCCCCCGAAATACACGTACCCCGCTCGATCGCGTGTGTTGCTTCCCGCGCACCCCCGCAATACACGTGCCCCGCTCGCACAGGCCCAATTGCTGTATGTTGCCACTTTTGTGATGCGCTGGGACTCTACCGCCTGCCTTCGTGCGTGTCTTTGGCTGTGCGTGGCTTTGCCCTATTCGATTCCATGAATACGTGTGGTTCGAGTGCGTGTGGGCGTTCCGTCTGCTTCCCTGCAGTACATCCCCAGTTACGCCCTTATTTTCGCACGTTGTTCCCCATTCCGCGCGTTACGCCCCGTGTCCCGCCCACTTTCTGGTGTATGCGCCGAGGTTGTGCGCTTTCACTGTGCGCGTCGTGCACGCCTTTCGGGATGTTGCAGTGACTTGTGCGCCATGCACAGGTTTGGCGCACATCCCGAGGTGAACACGCGCAGGGACTTCCATGAATCGCACTCGTGCGCCTGTTTCTTTGCGCTTGCGCCTGCTTGTGCCTGCTTGCACCTGCTTGCGCCTGCTTGCGCAACGATTTTCGGTGCACGTTTGTTCCATGAATCGGCCCCTTAGTGTGAGAAGGCTACAGATAGTGTTCAATTTTTCTTATCCTCCCTGTGCTTTGTGATCGAATCTTTGATTTTGGTAAACAATAAAGTTCAATTATAACAACCAGTGTCTAAGTGTTGCAATTAGAGATGGGGAAACAATCACATGAGTGTTTCCCTTCAAGGTGACATATGTTTCGGCCACTCAAACTGCGCAATCTCAAGTGCTGTTGGTCTACTTATTGTTTGGGCCATCTTCAGGACAAAGTAATTTTTTCTGAAAATTCAATTCATTCCCCAATCGGTACTTCTTCAATTTAAATTTATAACAATGATGATGATATTCTGTTTACTTCATTCGGCAAAGTTAAAAACAGCAGTTTCTTTGAGGTGATATGTGAGGTATCAACAAAGGTACCACCACGATTACTGACCCGGCATTCACAATGCTCAGTTAAGGATATTGAGAAATTCATATCTGGACCATAATGCAGTCTGGGTCTATATTTCAGGTGCATTAGGCTATCTAAAAACAGAGCGTCGTTTTATCGATCTCTGTGTAATTTTGAAAAACATTTCTAATTTTGTAGAATGTGTATTGTAATCAATTACCTTCCATAGATGTTCTATAGGGGATTTGTTCAGTCGTGCATCTCGAGCAATTCCTTTGTGACTGATTCAGATGTCTCTATTAATTATGTAGTGTCTCAAGACTCTTCTCTAACGTTTGTTGAGTCAGGCAATTGTCTCCATGCGAATAAAAACAAATGTGCAAGTATTTTCTCCCAAACTGGACTAGGTATCAATGGTGCTAGGTGTTCAGCATTCATTGTACCACCTGGTCAATTTATGGCTAAAGGAGGTGCAAGTCTCATGACAAAATGTCAAAAGATAGTTAATTACATGTGTACTAACCACAGGTATTACTCTCTCTCCCTAAGGGAATTTCCCTAGAAGGCGCTGATGGACCGCTTATCTAAAAGGGACAGGAAAAGAAGATAAAGAGAAATAATTTTTGAAAAACAAACATTCTAATGATTGTTACAACCTTGTTTGTCCCAGGTCACTAATATCCTAATGGGTAAATATGAGCAAACATAGTGTTAAAAAAGAGTTAACACCTAAGGCAAAAGGTCAGCCTTCTACTTTGGGTACATAGTGGTTTAATATCCCGTAAACAGTCTGAGTAGTCCTAGGGTAACTCAGGTTAAGAACTAGTAGCTCAAAATACAGAGGGTGTGCCAGAAAAGTAGGAGAGTAACTGGCGCTACCTATCTGGATGAGCTTCTAAAACGAAGACAAACATATAATGACCCACATCATCCGTCTATCAGATGCTTAATACTAGACTGAGTATGGGAAAGCTAAAAAGAGGGTTGTTCAGAGTGTAGGTAGGTTTATTTTCAATGGTACGGATATAGATATGACAACTTTCTTCAGGACAGTCTTCTAAAAACTGTAAATCACCAACATGGCCATGGGGAGTATACTTTATCCCACTTTTGTTGCCATAGACAAGGAAGTTCAAGAGAGGAACATACGGACAAACAGAGATAATCCTTGGTCTCTTGTCAATTACTGCTCAAGTCTAAATTGCTTATAGAGAATACAGTGTTTATCATGTACCTCTACATAGTACAGTGTGTGTGCAAGACATCAGTGTAGTACACATTTTACTAAAATGGTAAAGGAAAGCATGGATGTTAAATGCGTATTCTTGTTGTCTATCATGTATTTCAAACGAAAGTATCACAAGCACAAAGGATGTAAGTATGTACTGACCTTCCTTATGTCGTTGGTCAATCTAGATGGTAATGTCTAGTGTGGAACCTGACTGTTGTTCATGTGTGTTCAACAACAACCTCAGAGTATTCTTGCTGTGGAAACAACAAAATGAATCACTACAGTTGTGGCATGGGTAGATGTAAGTACCCCTGAGTCTTCTCTAGTGGTTGTGTATCCAAAACTGGGGGTGCTCAAGTGAATGTGTATGTATACATTAGCCTATGTTTGTGTCTCCTTTGCATGTAACTTCCATACAACATATGCCATAATTATATAATCTGTAATTAGCATATGCCAGCTATAATCCCATTATGGTCCTCAATAGGATCATATACCCAAGTGGGATGGATTGTTGGGTAAGCCATGTCAGTGAGCTATACAAGTGAATCAGCCATAACACATTTAGCCGTAACACCAGCGCCACTATAAGTGGTGATTTGCATCTTGTTTTAGTAGCATTTCAAAAACGACATAGGGCCTCATTACACGGATGGATTTATGAACTCTGACCTGGTGGGCAGAGGATCAGAAGGCCAGCCTAGTTTCTTGGAACAGGGCAACCTCTGGACCAGCCAGACCATTCAAGGTAGCTATGGCAGGTGGTCAAGTCTAAGCCTCAGGAGCGGTGAGGGTGACTGAAAGACCTCAATGAGCACACAGAGCAAGGACACTTACAAATGACTCCCAGCCCGGTGTTACATCAAAAATATAAACACATTTATTACAAGGCCTTTGTAACTCAGACCATAGCAAAAGAATCACAGCAATACTAAGTACATCAACCCAACACTATCAATATGGTGTATATACAAGACCATAGGGATCAAAAGGTTTAAATGCACAAAATATGTCGACAACCTAGATGGGAAGGAAACAGGCAGTGCAGGTAGTCTTTAGGCCCCTTCGACATCAGCAACACACCTAACTAAGAGGCAGTCCAAGCCCTAAGAAAAGAGGAGCCTTGTGCTCAATAGTACATGCAATGCAAGTGCACATGGTTGTTCCAATGGTCAAAACGGGGTCTCTTCAGGGGTCTCTAGCAGCTCAGAAAGGTGGATGAGGCAATGAAGAATAAGTTCCCACTGTTCAGGGGGACCTCCACTTGAAGGCAGAGGCAGTTCCAGAGAACGGGATGGACTTGCTAGTTCGCACTAGCAGTGGAAAGGAGAGGGACCCTCAGGGTCACTCGTGTGTAAAAAGGAGCCCTGGTGCTAGGGGTCACCAATTAGTGTTGGAAGTACTCACCGGTCCCAGGTGCACTCGGACCCAAACTTTGCCAGTTCAGTTCACTTCGCTTGCAGGTTTGAACACGACAAAAAGGACGTCTCTGCGGCTTTCAGTTCCTGAGATACAGTGAGGATTCCCAAATGGTACAGTGGCAATTTCTCCGATCTGGGTGGATGAATCAACCTGGTTTCACTGCAGCAGGCTTCATGGTGAAGAGGGTCACAAATGCAGTGCACTTGCAAAGGTTGTTGCCGCGGCAGGGCAACACAGTAACCGCGTATGCTCGGGTCCTGGTGCATTCGTCTCACTTCAGACCTGGGAAAGCCAAGTTTACAAAATTCAGTCTGGTGGTGCCGTGGACACAGAGCTAGCAGTATAACAAGTTTCGAGGGCCTCCTCGAAGTGGCGGCGGTGACAGAGCAAAGCAACTGGGTAAGCTGGTAAGTCCAATAGTTGGCCCAGGGACACTTGCATGAAAACTTATTTGCAGGTTTTGGTGAAAGTGCAGAGAATAGTTGGTCCCACTATTCCAATGGGTCGAAGCATCTTCGCAGACCTTCTAGGATGACCAGCTGCAGAGGGGTGCCACGGGACGACAGCGGGCTCAGGATGCCAAACCTTTCAGCGGGTCACCAGCGGTTCCGCGACTCAGCTTTATAGTTTCAGGATTTTTTGATCCTATTCTTCGTTCAGTGAGAACTCCAGAGATTGACATGTTATGGGTGCTTTCTGCCTCCTCTTATCCAAAGTTCTCTTCACGCCAAAAGGGAGAGGACCAAATGGGAGATCTGCTCACAAACGCACACTCCATACGTGGAGCAATCATGGACCATGATGGTCCCAGTCATTCACAGCACTCCAGACTCTCTGGCACCCAGGATGCGTATTGGGGACAGACACCCCAGCCCACATCCTAGAGGAACACACACAAGGCATGCAGAAGCCCACAAAAGCTTGGTGTTTCGCAGGATACTGCTTGTCCAAATAAGGATTGACCCAGCTCAACCTGGGGAAGGTGAAGGGACAAGATGGCCAAAGGACAGGACAAAGAACCTCATGGCATGGCAATTTTGGAACCAGGCCACCTATGTTTGCCAAATGCAGTTACCTCGGTTAATATGGCAGGAAAGGGTTAAAAATAATTTGAAAAGATAGCTGCCACCAACCTGTCCATGACACATCTGCACATCTCACAAAAAGTCCATCAGGAGTATGTAGGGCCTTTGGAAAATGAATACACTGTACTAGATGGTACATTGTGTGCTTGTTTGTTTCATGTTGCAGAAAAGTTGCAACATGGAAAAGGACTAAGAAAAACAAAGTCTCTCAGTACGACTGTATTAAGGGCATGTCAGTTTCCCCATAAAAAGTGAGCAAAAGTCCAGAGGAGTGCATCTGAAGGCTGTGCTTCTCTTGCAAAGTCAGTCTATGGTGTCTAAACAGCAGCTAAATGTTTGGGGGTGTACACATGGAGGGAAAATGACATACAATTATGAAATCTTTCCTAACACTTGCCCCTCCAAGACTATATACAGGGGGAACTAATCCACCCCTGGATGAGTTTCTTGTTCAGGTCGGTTAAACATTCTGGACAACCCATCAGCATTGCTATGTTGGACACATAGCTTATACTCAATAGTGAAGTCAAAGCCTTGCAGACGTATTGACCACCTAAGCAACTTTGGATTCTCACCCGTCATGTTCATTAGCCACTTTAATGGCTTATGGTCAGTTTTCACAGTGAAGTGGGTCCCATAGAGGTAAGGCCTCAGCTTCCTTAGGGCCCACACAACAGAGAAACATTATTTCTCCACTGTGAATCATCTAAGCACTCTCTCATTAAGCTGGCGACTAATGAAGCCAATAGGGTATCCTTACCCTTCTGATCTGCTTGTGATAGTACAGCTCCTATCACAGTGTCAGAGGCATCTCTCTGCACAATATAAGGTCCTTGGTAATCAGGGGCCCTGAGGACAGGGGCCGGGCACAATGAGTGTTTTAAGCCATTGAAGGCCTTCTCACACTCTTCAGATCAGGTTACCTTCTTGGGTTTCTTTGGAGTTGTGAGAGCAGTCAGAGGAGCAGCTATTGTGCCATAGGCTGCCATGAATTTTCTGTAGTAGCCAGTGAGTCCTAAACAGGCTTTCATTTGGGTCTGAGTAGTGGGGGTAGGCCAGTCGTGTACTGCTTGTACTTTACTGTGTAGAGGCTGTATCTTCCCTCTACCTACTTCATGTCCGAGGTAGACCACTGATCCTTGTCCAATCTGGCACTTACTGGCCTTTATGATCAAGTGGGCCTTCTGAAGAGCCTGTCACACAATCCTAAATTGTTTCACCTGGTTTTCCCAGGAGGCACTGAAAACTGCTATATCATCCAGATATGCAAGACAGAATTCATCCAACCCATTCAACACATGATTCACAAGCCTCTGGAAAGTGGCAGGTGCATTCTACAACCCAAAAGGCATTACCCATAACTGGTAAAGACCCTCTGGTGCCGAGAAAGCTGTCTTCTCCTTGGCATGTTTTGCAGGAGCTATTTGTCAATAGCCTGTAGTGAGGTCAAATATGCTGAGGTATTTGGAGGCACCCAAAGTATCCACCAGCTCATCAGTTCTAGGCAAGGGTCGTGCATCTGTTTTGGTGACAGCATTCAGAGCCCTGTAATCCACACAGAACCTCAACTCAGAAGTACCTGCTTTTGGAACCAATACCACTGCACTGGACCAAGGACTACTAGAGGGTTCAATCACCCCAAGATCCAACATTTTTTTGACCTCTGTCTTAATGTAAGACCTTACTTTGTCTGACATTCTGTACCCCATACTTTTGGTTGGTACACTGTCTCCTGTGTCAATGTCATGTTTGCAACAGGGTGTCAAACCAGGGGACTGTGAGAACAAGTGGGAAAACTGCCTAAGCAAACCTTTCACCTCTGCTTGCTGATCAGAAGTCAGGTGAGGGGCCACATGGGCACCCTCAATGGAGCTGTCTGAAGGACAGCTTTGGAGCAGGTCAGGGAGAGGTTCTGACTCCTGTTCCTCTACATCTGAAGCCAGCAGCAGTGCAGCGATTTCAACTCTTGGGATGAAAGTCTTCAGTCTATTCACATGGAAAACCTTTGGAGCCTGACCAGCCCTTCCAAGGTCCACTAAATAGTTGACCTCACCCAGTGACTCCACCACTGTGTAAGGGCCTGACCATCTGTCCTGTAAAGCTCTAGACCTTATAGGATTCATGATCAGGACTTTCTGATCAGGTGTGAAAGTGATGAGGGAAGCTTTCTGGTCATAACAATGTTTCACCAGTGATTCCTCTGCTTTCAGCTTCTCACTAGCCAGACTCATCAGGAGTACCATCCTTTTTCGGAGCCCTAGCAAATAGTCCACTACGTTGGTAGTAATAGGGGGAGTGGGCATCTCCCATCCCTCTTTGACTATGGCCAAGTGTCCCCCTACAGGGTGACCAAACAGAAGTTCAAATGGTCTGAAGCCAACACCCTCTTGTGGTACCTCTCTGTAGGCAAACAGTAAGCATGGTAACAGAATATACCATTGCATTCTTTGGGGTTCTTCCAGAGCCCCAATCATGCTTTTTAAGGTTCTGTTAAACCTTTCCACAAGACCATTTGTCTGTTGGTAGTATGCAGATGAAAACATATAGGTGACACCACATTCCTTCCAAATGGTCTGCATATACTTGGACATAAAGTTTCTGCCCCTATCAGACACAACTTCTTTAGGGAAGCCAACCCTAGTAAATATGCCAAGTAAAGCTTTTGCATCTGACTTGACAGTCACAGTCTTCAATCGGATGGCCTCAGGATACCTGGTGGCATGGCTGACCAGCATCATGATAAACCTATTGCCTGAGTATGTTTGGGGGTCAACGGACCAACAATGTCAATCTCTACCCTCTCAAATGGTACACCCACCACAGGGAGTGGTACCAATGGTGATTGGATTGTTGAGCCACTCTTACCAGATCAGTGGCAGGTGGAAAAACTCCTGCAGTGACTTTCTACTTGCAACCCCATCTTGGGCCAATAGAAGTGCATGGATAACCTTTGCTTGGTTCTCTTGATTCCAAGATGACCAGCAAGGGGCACTTCATGTGCCAGCTGCAGGAGGAAGGGTCTTACAGCAAGGGGAACACCAACCTCTTATGGGCTCCTTCTATAGACTCTGTAGGCTCACTGTACAGGAGCCCACCTTCCCAATAAATCCTATATTTCCCAGAAGGTTCACCCTCAAGCTGGGAGCAGGTCTGTCTAATTAGGCCTTCCAGAGATGGGCACTCATGTTGGCCTTTACTGAATTCTTTTCTGTCGAGACCACCTTCCACTAACACGTCTTTTAGTTCAGGATGGTCGTTTGGATCAAATACTTCAGGCAACACCTCTACCTCATCAGGTTCTGGTGTTTGACCAACTACCTCCACCTCAGTGGTAGGTGAGTTAGGGGAAATATTCTCTTCCCCTCTTTTGGATTTTCTGACTCCTTTAGCATTGGGTTTCCCCTTTGGCTGGGGCACTGCAGTGGTCTTGGCCAGTGCTGCCCTGATTTGAGACCTTGTGTAGGGTCTTTCAGCTGTATCTCCCACAAGCCCTCAAGATCATTTCCCAGCAAGACCTTTCCTGGGACTTTCTCTTGGATGCTCACTGGAATCCTAATTGCTGTGCCATTCAAAGTAAGAGTTACAGGTATTACTGGGAACATGAGAGGTGGGTCATGAGCCAACTTAGTGGGTAACAGAGTAGCTCTGGCAGCTTCCTCTGGGTCTACCAAGGTAGAATCCACTACAGTTCAACTACACCCAAAATCCCTAAGAGCTGGAGTATCTACTCCATTGATCAGCACACTGTCTTTAAAGTAGTATTTGGTATTATCTGGAATTCTCGCATACGCCCCAGAGACTTAAGGTTCCCAGGAACCCAGGGAAACTAAAACTACCTCAGAATTATCCCGCTGGGGAAGGAATCTGAGGAGAAGGATGCTCCTGTAATCTCTTCGCCATAGGAGGAGAAGGCCAGATTAGCACAGTGGACCCCCAAGGTTTTGACCTTACATCTGGGATCCCCCTTCACATGGTCAGTTGCTCCACAGGCAAAACATAAGGAGGCTTACTATAACCAGAGTTCTGTCTTGGATGCTGACCTCCACTACCCTGTGAGTTCTCTTGTGACATAACCCTATTTTTCTTTTTGTGGCCCTTCTGGGAGGAAGTTTTTATCAGATTCCCCACCCTCCTTATCTTTGGACTTTTTTCCCTCCTCCTGCTTACCAGGATGAGTCTTGTCTTTATGGGGCACTCTATGTGACACCCATAAATCTGCTGCTATGGCCAGCTTCTTAGGATCTATCTCCTTCGAATCTGCCAAATGCTCTTTAAGCTCAGGGGAACAAGATGCAAAAATATGTTCAAGCATGACAAGACATATCATACCTTCAAAGGTGGAGACCTTATAACCTTCAACCCACCCAGTCAAGTTTTTAAGGATTCAGTTAAATAAGACACCCAAACATGACCTTCTTCTTTTTGTACTCTCTGAATCTCTTTAAGTATTGGGCAGGAGTCTTTCCAAACTTTAAGATGAGAGTTTGCTTCAACATTGCACAATCTGCTGTCTCAGCCTTTGGCATTTCCATAATGGCACTGCAGCTATAATGGGGCATCTGCTAAGTAACCAGGCAATTTTATTAGCATTGTCAACATGTTGAACTTCACATGCATGTTCAAAAGTATTCAGCCAGTCCATAATGTCATTGTTTTCATTATACACACTGAACAGATCTTTAGGAAACCGAGGATGAGAGAAGGACCCAGACCCATGTCCAGGGCCCTTAGATCTATTAGAAACTTGAAGCTTGGTCATTGGGTGATCCCTGTCCTTCTGTTTTATGCCTGCTCTATCTTCAGCTTGACCATGTTAAATTCAAGCTCCTTCTGCCTAAACAGCAGTTCCTGCTTCCTGAATTTAGGCATGGCCTCAGCATCAGCACTGGCAGAGGAAACATTGGATATTACATCATTTAAATCCTCTTGGGTCCCATTGATGAGTACAGCGGGCAGAGGTTCAGAAGGCCAGCCTAGTTTCTTGGAACAGGGTAACCTCTGGACAAGTCAGACCAATCAAGGTAGCTATGGCAGGTGGTCAAGACTAAGTCTCAGGAGGGGTGAAGTTGACTGAAAGACCTCAATGAGCACACAGAGCAAGGACACTTACAAAATACTTCCAGTCGGGTGTTATATCAAAAATATAAACACATTTATTACAATGCCTTTATAACTCAGATCATAGCAAAAGAATCACAGCAATACTAAGTAAATCAACACAACACCATCAATAAAATGTATATACAAGACCATTGGGGTCTAAAGGGTTAAATGCACAAAATATGTCGACAACCTAGATGGGAAGGAAACAGGCAGTGCAGGTATTCTTTGGGCCCCTTTGACATCAGCAACACACCTAAGAGGCAGTCCAAGCCCTAAGAAGAGAGGAGTCTTGTGCTCAATAGTACATGCAATGCAAGTGCACACGGTTGTTCCAATGGGCAAAATGGGGTCTCTTCAGGGGTCTCCAGCAGCTCAGGAAGATGGATGAGGTGATGAAGAATAAGTTCCCACTATTCAGGGAGAACCTGCTACCTTGATTGGTCTGGCTTGTCCAGAGGTTACCCTGTTCCAAGAAACTAGGCTGGCCTTCTAAACCTCTGCCCACCAGGTCAGAGGTCCGAAATCCATCTTAACATATGTGACAATAGAGATTGACAAATAAAGGTAGAGATAGAGTGATGGGGGAGCAAAAGAGCGAGAGAGAGAGAAACTGAGAAACAAATGGGGATCGGGAGAAATAAAATTAGATCATACTGACAGAAAAGGTGAATGCATTCCAGCGTGTTCTGACTGTGAGAACAGACCCTGCAAGACCACACTAAGAGAGGAAGAGGAAGAAAGAGTGCACACTAGAGAGAGATAGACCGAGAAAGAGAAAGAAAGAGAGAGAGAGAGAGAGCGACCGAGAGAGATATCACATTGGGGGAGAGAGGCAAAATACTAGATGGACACATGCGATAGAAAACCATGGTAAAGCATATTTGTGGGTGACCAGTGAGATCAAGAAAGGGTTGAGAAAAGAATAAATAAGAGATCGGCCAGTTAAAGCTCACGGGTAGTGATTATTTTCTCCAGTTCAAATCTTTGTCAATCTTACACAGTGTGCCTCATAACGAGCTTGCTGGTCCGGATACAACGGTACCGGTAAGCATGCCGGTACCGTTGTAGCCGGACCGGCAATCTCTGATTTGTGCTCGCGGGTGCCTTTCATCCCGCCAGGTCTGACCTGGCGGATTGAAAGGCACTCGTGAGCACAGCATGTCGGATGCACCGGCACCGTCATTAAAAACGGTGCCGGTGCATCCGACCTCCCCATTCTCATTGAGCCCTATGAGGCTCAAATGAGAATGGGGACACATTTTTTCTGGCGCACAGGAATGGGTAAATACTGAGTCCGGCAAGGCTTCAATGACCCGGTAATTGCCCATTTCTGGGCTCGGAAAAAAATGAATACCAGCGGCAGCCGTGCCTATTTTACAGGTACGGCTACCACCAGCCTCTTAATGAGGCAAAGTGTGTCTTAAAGCCACAGGGCTTCATTAAATCATAGATTCTCACGGGTAGTTCTGATTCGCTCCAGTTCAAATCTTTGTGAATCATGCAGCCTGTGTCTTCCAGGCACGGGGCCCGAGTAAAGCATAGATGCCCATGAATATCTCTCCTTTTCTACTTCTCCCTAACCCTGATTAACAAAGGCTTACCCTGCAGAACACATGGAGATGCCAGGAGCATCAGTGAGAGGTCCTGGAGCAAATATTTAAGAACCACATTTCCACACGTGCAGCTGCGATGCTCCTGGCATCTCCACATTTGCTGCAGTTTAAGCCTTTGTGCATCGGGTACAAAGGAGCAGGTGCAAATTCGAAATGCTCACAGGTATCACTGAATTACTCTGGCGTGAATCTTTGAGAATCAGGCCCAGTGCCACATTTTGTGAGCTTACCAAAAGGAGCCTGTAAAATGGCATCATTATCCAACACTGTTAGCAAAACATACACCACAGAACTTAAAATACAGTGCAGTAGATAGATGCATTGCTAGAGACACCTGACACCGATCAACCGGCATTGCCCACTAACTTACTTGCTAAGATCATACAAAGTAAAAGCAATCACAGCTTAAGGGACATATATGGTAACGCTTGACACGCAATGGTGTTGACTGTAAACATGTGCAGACACATCAAATGCCATAAATCAATACACAATGCAGCACACTTCCCAAGACATGAAAGACAGTATGTCTGTGAACACCAACACATCTGATAGTAAAACCCAGACATGAACTGCAGGTCACGCTGGAGGCGGCGCAGTTACATAAGCACCTGGAAAAACCTGCAGTTTGGAATTCATTCAAAAACAACTACATGGGTAAAAGGCAGCAACAGATGGACATGTATTGGGTAAGGTGGGAGAGCCAGGCCACTCTTCAAGTCACACAGACTGGGTACTTTGGAAATGGCTTCTCAACAAGCACAAGCCGCACACATGGGAATCGAATATGTTTTTACAAAAATGTATTTGGATTATCACATCAAAATACATACATTATTATAATTATAACCTAATACTTTTAAGTTCCAAGTATAACATTTTAACTCATGCAGAGTATTTTTGTAAATTGATTATGTATTCCACATTGACAGAGAATTCATAGACACGCTACTTAGATAAAGTGGCTTGTGGGTAAGATGTTGACTTGGCTCCCTGGAACATTAAGCCTGGCTAAACCTGTCAGAAGGGCTTATTGCTTTTGCTTTGATCTCTGGGTTGCTAGCCTTCACAAACGTTCCTTACAGCCTAAACCTGTCAGGTTGCTCTTCCCAAGCTACCTGTACCTGCAGGATGCACTTGGGTCATTTGGGGATTCAGGGCAGACATTCATAGTGGATGAACATGGAAAGGAGGCAAGAAAGAAAAGGATGGACTGCGCCAAAGGGAGGGATGCAGTGTAGGCCGGTTGGACCAGATTAATGTGGTTCATATTTCGATGTTATGGTTTGATTTTGATTTCTGGTGACAGCTTAATTCTTCACCCGCTAAAGAAATGACGCTGTGACCCGACAGAAAGGCTTCAACTTTACATTTCCACAGAGAAAGCTGGAAAACTCTTTTGGAGTGCACAGAAATCTATTCAGAAGAGCAATACATAAATAAGTAAATAAATAAATAAATACATAAATAAATAAATAAATGCAATAAAAAGAAGATATTGATTGTGTCTCTTTATAAAAGAGCACACTGGGTTTGCAGCAATCGGTTACAACAGTTATCACAGAACTCTGAATGTCCTGGGAGGATAGCTCAGGCAACGTGCGTGCCTTCAAAGCAAAACAACACAGAAGCAACGCCGGTTCGATTCCCCAGGTCTGCGCTTAGAAACCTCCGGGTGTTTAAGTGCATTATAAATATAAGACAAAAAAAAAACAATTACGCAACTAAAACCCAACTCATTCCTGTAACAATTCCTCTAACAGCGCCTTGATGCATGTGGGCTGTGTGAGCGCTTTAAAAATGTTCATTAAATAAGTTAAATAAAATAACCCTAAAAAAGGAATATGCAAAAAATCACATTAGCCTTGAGGAAGTGCCACAATTTGTCTTAAAATTAGAACACAAGAAGAAATGATGAACTAGAGTTAAAACTGAATATAATAAGAAAACCCAAATAAACACATACAAGGGGAACCCGCGTGTTTATTACTGATTCTTAGACAAATCAGGCCCTTTATTTCAGAACATTAAGGGGCTATGGCAAAGGCTATTACTAGATGCTCCTCGATATGACTGATATCATGTCAAGTAATCTAAACCATAATCAGCAGTAACAGGTGCCGCACAAAGAATGTACATATACCATTTTCTTTGAAGATTGCACTGGCTACTGGTTATACCCAGGATCAAATTTAGGTCCCTAATTCTGGTGTTTAAGACTCTCCAGAAGACCTACAAAGGAAATGTCAGCACTATTCTCCTCATAGATCTTCACAAGCTTTGCTTCTAAAGAGTGTTAGAATGAAGCAAACCTAAGCAATGGGGAGGTCCTTCCAGGCAATAGCCATCAAGTTCTGAAAGGCACTAACACAGGACCTCAGGGACATAAAACACATTTAGAACAGGACTTAAAACCTTTCTCTTCATGTAGTTCCTCTCGTGGTCATCAATAGATGTCTGAACTATATAATTTAGATGCTTTGGCCGTAGGCACTCTATAAATGCCAATAGACTATATTCACAATAAGAAATGTGCTTGGTTAAGCATGTAGAAAAAATATTATTATTATTATTATTATTATTATCATTATTATAGTATTTATTGAGCGTGGACCTAGCTTCGAGAAGCAACAGAATGTTTCACAAAGGTATATTGTGTGTTTCACAGAGATATACTGTAACAGTTTATTGAGAAGCCACCCTCAACAAGGGGAGTTCCTTCCCTCCTCAATTAAGTGGGTATCCAACACACTTTTTAACAGATTCTTTTTTTAGCCGTATCTCAGACACATATCATGCCACTTGGATCCCTCTCCCGTGAGCTAACAATGAACCAAGAACCAGGCTGGTGTATGGGAAATATCTCCAGCCTGATTCATCCTACTAGCCTCACTATTTTGCCAACACTCTTCTACTAACAGCAAATTAGAATATAACTGAGCAGTTAGCTGAGCCTTTTGTATCTGTTCACCACGAGCAGTTGTCTTCATATAAAAAGCCTCAAGTGCTTTGTGCAATATCCCAGCTTCAAGCCAAATATCATTGCTTACTGAGGTTCCCTACCGCACAATTCTGGTTTGCCAGTTTCTTGCATTTACTGAACCAATTCTCCTTGGAGAAATAATTTAGTTAGGAGATGCTCCCTGGCTTCCCCAATTTGCACAGTAGTCATTTTCACAATTGGCTTTTTGCACTTTAGTAAAACTTTCTTTATTCAGGGGCAAAATCATTCTGTTCCTGCTTGAATTCCTTGCTCAAATAAATTCTTACAAACTCTTAGGGGGTAATTCATAGAATTCAGCGCACAAGTGGCGCACACGGCTGGCGCACAGTGTGCGCGTGCGAATCCCTGCGCCAGCCGCGTGCGCCAAAACCCATTTCCGCGCACAGCGTATTCATGGATTCCAGCCACCAAAACCAGCCGTGGCGCACAGTGGCGCAGCGACCTTGCAGCAGCACCAGTTACGCCCCCAAGAACGCCTTCCACGCAGGGAAAAGCCATCAAAATCCCCAATCCAGCGCAAAGGGCTGCGCTAACCCTGTACCAGCACGGCAAGCGGGCTACGTGTATTTCAGGGGTTCACGTGAAGTTTCTCACGCGAACGGGCCTGGGGGAGCGGGCTACGTGTATTTCAGGGGTTCGCGTGAAGTTTCTCACGCGATCGGGCCTGGGGGAGCGGGCTACGTGTATTCCAGGGGTGCGTGAGAAGTTCCACACGCGAATAGCCTGGGCGCGTGTATTTCAGGGGTGCGCGGGAAGTTCCACACGCGAATAGCCTGGGTGCGTGTATTTCAGGGGTGCGCGGGAAGTTCCACAGGCGAATAGCCTGGGCGCGTGTATTTCAGGGGTGCGCGGGAAGTTTTACACGCGATTTCAGCAGGGTACGTGTATTTCAGGGGTGCGCGGGAAGTTCCACATGCGAATAGCCTGGGCGCGTGTATTTCAGGGGTGCGCGGGAAGTTCCACACGCGAATAGCCTGGGCGCGTGTATTTCAGGGGTGCGCGGGAAGTTCCACATGCGAATAGCCTGGGCGCGTGTATTTCAGGGGTGCGCGGGAAGTTCCACACGCGAATAGCCTGGGCGCGTGTATTTCAGGGGTGCACGGGAAGTTCCACAAGCGAATAGCCTGGGCGCGTGTATTTCAGGGGTGCGCGGGAAGTTCCACACGCGAATAGCCTGGGTGCGTGTATTTCAGGGGTGCGGGGGAAGTTCCACACGCGAATAGCCTGGGCGCGTGTATTTCAGGGGTGCGCGGGAAGTTCCACACGCGAATAGCCTGGGCGCGTGTATTTCAGGGGTGCGCGGGAAGTTCCACACGCGAATAGCCTGGGCGCGTGTATTTCAGGGGTGCGTGGGAAGTTTTCCACGCAATTTCAGCAGGGTACGTGTATTTCAGGGGTGCGCGGGAAGTTCCACACGCGAATAGCCTGGGCGCGTGTATTTCAGGGGTGCGCGGGAAGTTTTACACGCGATTTCAGCAGGGTACGTGTATTTCAGGGGTGCGTGGGAAGTTCCACACGCGAATAGCCTGGGCGCGTGTATTGCAGGGGTGCGCAGGAAGTTTTACACGCGATTTCAGCAGGGTACGTGTATTTCAGGGGTGCGCGGGAAGTTCCACACGCGAATAGCCTGGGCGCGTGTATTTCAGGGGTGCGCGGGAAGTTTTACACGCGATTTCAGCAGGGTACGTGTATTTCAGGGTGCGCGGGAAGTTTTACACGCGATTTCAGCAGGGTACCTGTATTTCAGGGGTGCCGGGGAGTCCTACATGTGATTTGACAGTGTGGGTCCTCCCAGGTGTTCCCTGTACACCCTCCACGGCCCCTGCAGGCAGCCCACACCACAGGGGACTACCCTGCATCCCTGGTCATGTCCCGCAGGCAGCCCACCCAACATGGGCATGCCCCCCAGCAAAGGCACATGTCTCCTTGAACTAATGAACACCAACTCATGTCCCCCACCACCCCCACCCCCCAGCACTGTGGGGCACCTGCCAGCAGGCCCCCACCCATGTCCAACTCATGTCCCCCACCACCCCCACCCCCCAGCACTGTGGGGCACCTGCCAGCAGGCCCCCACCCATGTCCAACTCATGTCCCCCACCACCCCCACCCCCCAGCACTGTGGGGCACCTGCCAGCAGGCCCCCACCCATGTCCAACTCATGTCCCCCACCACTCCCACCCCCCAGCATTGCGGGGCACCCTCCACCAGGCCCTCGCTCATGTCCCATCCATGCCCCCCTGCACCTGGGTCCCAACAATCCCCAATCATGTCCGTAATGGCCATCCTCCCCTGCCAAAAGGCCCAACCAACTATCACATCCACCCACATATCAAAGGCAATTACATGTTACACACCCAATGTAAATAATGCAAATGAACACATGTCTGTCACACACAATGGCTGCAAGTGAATGTTAAAACACCCAACAGGACATGCATGAAAGTAATGAGATGATACGACACATTGAAGGATGAAAATAAAAATGTATTGAAAATAAACTAGAATGGAAATGAAATTAGAAAAACCACAAAGCAAAACAACAAAAAGAAGATGAATGTCCACGAAAAAAATCCAAAAAATCCAAAAATCCATAGAAGAACTATTTACAAGACAATCCCGGGTCCATGAGCCCAACCAAATGAAACCTAACTATGTCAACTAACTAAAAACTGAACTATATACAAAAAAGTGGCGCATTGTCCAATCGCAACCAAATAAAAAAAAAATAATTTAAAGGAAACCTACCACTAACTATATAACTATATACAATGGCAGCGGGCAAGTCCTGCGGCTCACTCTGTGATGTTGCCGGCCAGGGCATTATCGAACTCCATGTCGATGTCCTGGAGGCGGGACTCTGTCCTGGCCCAGAGGTCTCGCAGGGATAACCCCATGTTCAACTCAAACTCCCTGCGAGCTTCCTCGAGGCACTCAGCCCGCCTCAACGCCCGACGCATGGAGAACTCCGCCCTGACCATGGTGAGCCGCTCCTCTTCCGCCCGCTGCCGCTCCGCACCTATCCGCTGGACCAACTGCTCCCACACGGAAGACACTACCATCCCAGGGTTCTCCTGCCCTCCGGCCGATGCCTGCGCCTCTGATCTTAATGGCCGCGAGCCATGATGCCTCCCACGTCGAGCCTGCTGCTGCCTCCGACGCCACTGCCTCTGCCAGCACGACGGCATCCAGGATGATGGAAACCACCGACGCCGGCGTGCACGTGCCCTGCCCGATGATGCCGTCACATCCTCCATCTGCTGGGGTCCAGTTGCTGTGTTGTCCACCCCTGCTGGACCTCTGACTCCCTACTGTGGCAGGGATGGGATCCCCACCGAGCTGGCTGCATTGGTCAGGGCAGGTCCACAGGGGGCCCTGGTGGCATCTGGGCCGGAAGACGGCAAGGAGAACGACTGGCGTATAGTCTCCACAGAGGAGGAGAGGGCCGCCAGATTGGCCAACACATGCAGGAAACCCCCGAACATGGCCGATCCCAATTGGGCCACGTCGGCACGGTGCTCTTCGTGATGACGTGCGTGCTCCTCCTGGGAAGCACGCACGGCATCACGAATCACAGCCGTGCGCATCGCGACCCCAATCAGGACCTTCTCCACACGGCCAGGGGTCCCCTCGTCCGCAGGTGGAGGGGAGTCAGATGACATGGACATCCCCTCTACCTGCGGACGGGCCTGGGACGGGGCATCCCTGCTGGTGCAAGGTGATGCACCCACAGGTTCAGGGACAGCGACATGCACAGGCCCCTCCACGGTGACCTGTGCTGCCTCCTGCCCCTGCCCCTGGACTGCACCACTTGCACCAGCAGGGATGCCCCCACCAGGCCCCATGTGCGCCTCAGTGGCGGCCTCCTCCTCCTCTGTGGAAACCACCAACCTGGATGGCTCCTCGCCGTCTACCGCCGTAGCAGGCCCCTGTGGGGGCTCACCCACCCCTTCCGCAGCAGCCGTGGGGGCATCCCCGCCGCCTTGCTCCACAGCGCCGTCTCCGCCCTCTCCTTCACTAGCCGCTGCGTAGAGGGAGACATAGAACACAAGCATCAGGGTACTGTACAATGGTCCCCTAGACAGGAAGCAATAGCAGATGAGTGCCACTGTCAAAGTACACTTCCATCATGTCACACCACAACACATGTGTCAGTCCAGGCAAAACACACACAGTGACAGTCATGGTGCGTGCCATGGACATTTCAATGCATGTCCAATGGACTCTCGAATCATACAATGTAATGGGACTCACATGCATCATGGGTCATGCCTATCACATGCACACACTTCACCTCAGTCACATCCATCTGGCCCCGTACACCCCAATCACAGTGCATACAAGCATGACTAGGCTGCATCAGTGAATCTGTACATTGTCACAGACATGTGTCATGCATCCATGGCACTCACAAGTCACAGACACGCAGGTCAGGCACACACACATGGATACCACCTATGTATCTGGCATCAGCACCCATCCCTCGCCCCCACCCATGTCCAGGAACAGAGACTGCCATGCTCTCATGTGTGCAATCTGCACAGGGCTCCCCATGTCGCATTCAAACACATGCAACAACCGTGCGGTTCACACATTACAGGTCGCACATGCATTCCCATGATGTTCCTGCACACATACATGCGTACATGGCCTATGTCACACATGCAGGCAAGTATCAGACAACCAGCACACTGCAACATGCCCTGTCTCACACAGCAATGCTTGGCCACTTACCGCTCAACTCCAGACGGGTCTCCCTCTCAAGGACCTGGGCGTGGAGCGCTGGGTGTGCGCGTTCCAGGACCCTCAACTGGATGGTACTCATGCGGCCCCGGCCCCCCTCCACGAGGCGCCTGGCCTTCTTGACCTTCTGGATGGTGCGGGTTGCCACCCCCTCCGCGTTGATGGCAACCACACAGTCGGCCCAGATCCTCTCCCGTCCTTCCCTGTTGGCGCGGGACGATCCGAAGAGGGCATCATACTGCCCCAGGACTTGCTCCACCAGGACACCAACTTCGGTGGCAGTGAAGCTGGTGCCCCTCTGCCCCTCTGGCCGGGGGTTGCCACTGGGGTCAGATGTGGATGTGCCCGACATGGCAACCCCAGGGGCAGGAGTGGGTGGGCAACTGGGTCCTGGGGCTGGGCTGTGGAGCGATGTTATTCGAGTCGGGAGTCTTCTGTACCAGCAGGGGTGGACACAGCAACTGGACCCCTGCAGATGGCTGATGTGCAGGCACCAAATGGCAGGGCACAGTGGCAGCAGGCAGGCAGGCAGGCAGCAGCAGATGGCACGTAAGAGGCTGCTCGGGGCACTGGGGGGCAGTGATTCGGCCTTCTGGGCAGGAGCGTGGTCTTCCGTGTGTTTTCGCGTGGTCAGCTTGATACGGAGTGATTTGGCACGTGAAAATCCTGCACGTCAGCGTGAAAATCGAGGAAAGGCCCTTAGCGCGTAAGCGCGTCAGCACGCGTACGCGATTTCATTGGACCAAAGGCCCTTACAGCGTAAGCGCGTCTGTGACGTTTTGCGCACGGGCGTTGCCCTGGCAGGGCTTGGTGATCCCGCATGCATTTATGTTCTGTACGTGCTTTTCGTGCGGTGCGTGTGTTTTCCATCCGTTGGGGTTCACAGCGGGTGTTGGCTACGCGTTCTTCTACACGCAAGGCAGACGGTGAGTGGTACCCCGCTCCCCCAGGCCCGATCGCGTGAGAAACTTCCCCCAGGCCCGATCGCGTGAGAAACTTCACGCGAACCCCTGAAATACATGTAGCACGCTCCCCCAGGCCCGATCGCGTGAGAAAGTTCACGCGAACCCCTGAAATACACATAGCCCGCTCCCCCAGGCCCGATAGCGTGAGAAACTTCACGCGAACCCCTGAAATACACGTAGCACGCTCCCCCAGGCCAGATCGCGTGTGTGACTTCCCGCGAACCCCCGGAATACACGTATCCCGCTCAATCACGTGTGTAACTTCCCACGCAACCCCGAAATACACGTGCCCCGCTCGCACAATTGCTGTATGTTTCCACTTTTGTAATGCGCAGGGCCCTTGTTTTCGCAAGTTGTTCCCCATTCCGCGCGTTACGCCCCGTGTTCCGCCCACTTTCTAGTGTATGCGCAGAGGTTGTGCGCTTTCACTGTGCGCGTCGCGCACGTCTTTCGGGATGTTGCAGTGACGTGTGCGCCATGCACGGGTTTGGCGCACATCCCGAGGAAGACACGCGCAGGGACTTCCATGAATCGCACGCGTGCGCGTGCGCCTCTTTTTTTCCGCTTGCGCCTGCTTGCGCCTGCTTGCGCGTAGATTTTCGGCGCACGTTTGTTCCATGAATCGGCCCCTTAATGTTTTACCCATACAGACTACTGGAAGTCAGGAGTCAAATCCTAGTGACACTTTAACAAAACAAATACAACTTTCCCTCCTCCTTAATGCAATTGCATCAAAGTGAATAGACTGTCACAATGTACTTGTCATGGGTCAGGAAAAGGAGGCTAAATCCTGGCCTAAGACCACAATTTGTAACAGTTTATCCAGAAGCCACCCTCAACAAGGGGAGTTCCTTCCCTCCTCAATTAAGTGGTTATGCAACAAACTGTTTAACAGATTTTTTTAGCCCTATCTCAGAAACATATCATGCCACTTGGATCCCTCTCCCGTGAGCTAACAATGAACCAAGAACCAGGCTGGTGTATGGGAAATATCTCCAGCCTGATTCATCCTACTAGCCTCACTATTTTGCCAACACTCTTCTACTAACAGCAAATTAGAATATAACTGAGCAGTTAGCTGAGCCTTTTGTATCTGTTCACCACGAGCAGTTGTCTTCATATAAAAAGCCTCAAGTGCTTTGTGCAATATCCCAGCTTCAAGCCAAATATCATTGCTTACTGAGGTTCCCTACCGCACAATTCTGGTTTGCCAGTTTCTTGCATTTACTGAACCAATTCTCCTTGGAGAAATAATTTAGTTAGGAGATGCTCCCTGGCTTCCCCAATTTGCACAGTAGTCATTTTCACAATTGGCTTTTTGCACTTTAGTAAAACTTTCTTTATTCAGGGGCAAAATCATTCTGTTCCTGCTTGAATTCCTTGCTCAAATAAATTCTTACAAACTCTTAGGGGGTAATTCATAGAATTCAGCGCACAAGTGGCGCACACGGCTGGCGCACAGTGTGCGCATGCGAATCCCTGCGCCAGCCGCGTGCGCCAAAACCCATTTCCGCGCACAGCGTATTCATGGATTCCAGCCACCAAAACCAGCCGTGGCGCACAGTGGCGCAGCGACCTTGCAGCAGCACCAGTTACGCCCCCAAGAACGCCTTCCACGCAGGGAAAAGCCATCAAAATCCCCAATCCAGCGCAAAGGGCTGCGCTAACCCTGTACCAGCACGGCAAGCGGGCTACGTGTATTTCAGGGGTTCACGTGAAGTTTCTCACGCGAACGGGCCTGGGGGAGCGGGCTACGTGTATTTCAGGGGTTCGCGTGAAGTTTCTCACGCGATCGGGCCTGGGGGAGCGGGCTACGTGTATTCCAGGGGTGCGTGAGAAGTTCCACACGCGAATAGCCTGGGCGCGTGTATTTCAGGGGTGCGCGGGAAGTTCCACACGCGAATAGCCTGGGTGCGTGTATTTCAGGGGTGCGCGGGAAGTTCCACACGCGAATAGCCTGGGCGCGTGTATTTCAGGGGTGCGCGGGAAGTTTTACACGCGATTTCAGCAGGGTACGTGTATTTCAGGGGTGCGCGGGAAGTTCCACATGCGAATAGCCTGGGCGCGTGTATTTCAGGGGTGCGCGGGAAGTTCCACACGCGAATAGCCTGGGCGCGTGTATTTCAGGGGTGCGCGGGAAGTTCCACATGCGAATAGCCTGGGCGCGTGTATTTCAGGGGTGCGCGGGAAGTTCCACACACGAATAGCCTGGGCGCGTGTATTTCAGGGGTGCACGGGAAGTTCCACACGCGAATAGCCTGGGCGCGTGTATTTCAGGGGTGCGCGGGAAGTTCCACACGCGAATAGCCTGGGTGCGTGTATTTCAGGGGTGCGGGGGAAGTTCCACACGCGAATAGCCTGGGCGCGTGTATTTCAGGGGTGCGCGGGAAGTTCCACACGCGAATAGCCTGGGCGCGTGTATTTCAGGGGTGCGCGGGAAGTTCCACACGCGAATAGCCTGGGCGCGTGTATTTCAGGGGTGCGTGGGAAGTTTTCCACGCAATTTCAGCAGGGTACGTGTATTTCAGGGGTGCGCGGGAAGTTCCACACGCGAATAGCCTGGGCGCGTGTATTTCAGGGGTGCGCGGGAAGTTTTACACGCGATTTCAGCAGGGTACGTGTATTTCAGGGGTGCGTGGGAAGTTCCACACGCGAATAGCCTGGGCGCGTGTATTGCAGGGGTGCGCAGGAAGTTTTACACGCGATTTCAGCAGGGTACGTGTATTTCAGGGGTGCGCGGGAAGTTCCACACGCGAATAGCCTGGGCGCGTGTATTTCAGGGGTGCGCGGGAAGTTTTACACGCGATTTCAGCAGGGTACGTGTATTTCAGGGTGCGCGGGAAGTTTTACACGCGATTTCAGCAGGGTACCTGTATTTCAGGGGTGCCGGGGAGTCCTACATGTGATTTGACAGTGTGGGTCCTCCCAGGTGTTCCCTGTACACCCTCCACGGCCCCTGCAGGCAGCCCACACCACAGGGGACTACCCTGCATCCCTGGTCATGTCCCGCAGGCAGCCCACCCAACATGGGCATGCCCCCCAGCAAAGGCACATGTCTCCTTGAACTAATGAACACCAACTCATGTCCCCCACCACCCCCACCCCCCAGCACTGTGGGGCACCTGCCAGCAGGCCCCCACCCATGTCCAACTCATGTCCCCCACCACCCCCACCCCCCAGCACTGTGGGGCACCTGCCAGCAGGCCCCCACCCATGTCCAACTCATGTCCCCCACCACCCCCACCCCCCAGCACTGTGGGGCACCTGCCAGCAGGCCCCCACCCATGTCCAACTCATGTCCCCCACCACCCCCACCCCCCAGCATTGCGGGGCACCCTCCACCAGGCCCTCGCTCATGTCCCATCCATGCCCCCCTGCACCTGGGTCCCAACAATCCCCAATCATGTCCGTAATGGCCATCCTCCCCTGCCAAAAGGCCCAACCAACTATCACATCCACCCACATATCAAAGGCAATTACATGTTACACACCCAATGTAAATAATGCAAATGAACACATGTCTGTCACACACAATGGCTGCAAGTGAATGTTAAAACACCCAACAGGACATGCATGAAAGTAATGAGATGATACGACACATTGAAGGATGAAAATAAAAATGTATTGAAAATAAACTAGAATGGAAATGAAATTAGAAAAACCACAAAGCAAAACAACAAAAAGAAGATGAATGTCCACGAAAAAAATCCAAAAAATCCAAAAATCCATAGAAGAACTATTTACAAGACAATCCCGGGTCCATGAGCCCAACCAAATGAAACCTAACTATGTCAACTAACTAAAAACTGAACTATATACAAAAAAGTGGCGCATTGTCCAATCGCAACCAAATAAAAAAAAAATAATTTAAAGGAAACCTACCACTAACTATATAACTATATACAATGGCAGCGGGCAAGTCCTGCGGCTCACTCTGTGATGTTGCCGGCCAGGGCATTATCGAACTCCATGTCGATGTCCTGGAGGCGGGACTCTGTCCTGGCCCAGAGGTCTCGCAGGGATAACCCCATGTTCACCTCAAACTCCCTGCGAGCTTCCTCGAGGCACTCAGCCCGCCTCAACGCCCGACGCATGGAGAACTCCGCCCTGACCATGGTGAGCCGCTCCTCTTCCGCCCGCTGCCGCTCCGCACCTATCCGCTGGACCAACTGCTCCCACACGGAAGACACTACCATCCCAGGGTTCTCCTGCCCTCCGGCCGATGCCTGCGCCTCTGATCTTAATGGCCGCGAGCCATGATGCCTCCCACGTCGAGCCTGCTGCTGCCTCCGACGCCACTGCCTCTGCCAGCACGACGGCATCCAGGATGATGGAAACCACCGACGCCGGCGTGCACGTGCCCTGCCCGATGATGCCGTCACATCCTCCATCTGCTGGGGTCCAGTTGCTGTGTTGTCCACCCCTGCTGGACCTCTGACTCCCTACTGTGGCAGGGATGGGATCCCCACCGAGCTGGCTGCATTGGTCAGGGCAGGTCCACAGGGGGCCCTGGTGGCATCTGGGCCGGAAGACGGCAAGGAGAACGACTGGCGTATAGTCTCCACAGAGGAGGAGAGGGCCGCCAGATTGGCCAACACATGCAGGAAACCCCCGAACATGGCCGATCCCAATTGGGCCACGTCGGCACGGTGCTCTTCGTGATGACGTGCGTGCTCCTCCTGGGAAGCACGCACGGCATCACGAATCACAGCCGTGCGCATCGCGACCCCAATCAGGACCTTCTCCACACGGCCAGGGGTCCCCTCGTCCGCAGGTGGAGGGGAGTCAGATGACATGGACATCCCCTCTACCTGCGGACGGGCCTGGGACGGGGCATCCCTGCTGGTGCAAGGTGATGCACCCACAGGTTCAGGGACAGCGACATGCACAGGCCCCTCCACGGTGACCTGTGCTGCCTCCTGCCCCTGCCCCTGGACTGCACCACTTGCACCAGCAGGGATGCCCCCACCAGGCCCCATGTGCGCCTCAGTGGCGGCCTCCTCCTCCTCTGTGGAAACCACCAACCTGGATGGCTCCTCGCCGTCTACCGCCGTAGCAGGCCCCTGTGGGGGCTCACCCACCCCTTCCGCTGCAGCCGTGGGGGCATCCCCGCCGCCTTGCTCCACAGCGCCATCTCCGCCCTCTCCTTCACTAGCCGCTGCGTAGAGGGAGACATAGAACACAAGCATCAGGGTACTGTACAATGGTCCCCTAGACAGGAAGCAATAGCAGATGAGTGCCACTGTCAAAGTACACTTCCATCATGTCACACCACAACACATGTGTCAGTCCAGGCAAAACACACACAGTGACAGTCATGGTGCGTGCCATGGACATTTCAATGCATGTCCAATGGACTCTCGAATCATACAATGTAATGGGACTCACATGCATCATGGGTCATGCCTATCACATGCACACACTTCACCTCAGTCACATCCATCTGGCCCCGTACACCCCAATCACAGTGCATACAAGCATGACTAGGCTGCATCAGTGAATCTGTACATTGTCACAGACATGTGTCATGCATCCATGGCACTCACAAGTCACAGACACGCAGGTCAGGCACACACACATGGATACCACCTATGTATCTGGCATCAGCACCCATCCCTCGCCCCCACCCATGTCCAGGAACAGAGACTGCCATGCTCTCATGTGTGCAATCTGCACAGGGCTCCCCATGTCGCATTCAAACACATGCAACAACCGTGCGGTTCACACATTACAGGTCGCACATGCATTCCCATGATGTTCCTGCACACATACATGCGTACATGGCCTATGTCACACATGCAGGCAAGTATCAGACAACCAGCACACTGCAACATGCCCTGTCTCACACAGCAATGCTTGGCCACTTACCGCTCAACTCCAGACGGGTCTCCCTCTCAAGGACCTGGGCGTGGAGCGCTGGGTGTGCGCGTTCCAGGACCCTCAACTGGATGGTACTCATGCGGCCCAGGCCCCCCTCCACGAGGCGCCGGGCCTTCTTGACCTTCTGGATGGTGCGGGTTGCCACCCCCTCCGCGTTGATGGCAACCACACAGTCGGCCCAGATCCTCTCCCGTCCTTCCCTGTTGGCGCGGGACGATCCGAAGAGGGCATCATACTGCCCCAGGACTTGCTCCACCAGGACACCAACTTCGGTGGCAGTGAAGCTGGTGCCCCTCTGCCCCTCTGGCCGGGGGTTGCCACTGGGGTCAGATGTGGATGTGCCCGACATGGCAACCCCAGGGGCAGGAGTGGGTGGGCAACTGGGTCCTGGGGCTGGGCTGTGGAGCGATGTTATTCGAGTCGGGAGTCTTCTGTACCAGCAGGGGTGGACACAGCAACTGGACCCCTGCAGATGGCTGATGTGCAGGCACCAAATGGCAGGGCACAGTGGCAGCAGGCAGGCAGGCAGGCAGCAGCAGATGGCACGTAAGAGGCTGCTCGGGGCACTGGGGGGCAGTGATTCGGCCTTCTGGGCAGGAGCGTGGTCTTCCGTGTGTTTTCGCGTGGTCAGCTTGATACGGAGTGATTTGGCACGTGAAAATCCTGCACGTCAGCGTGAAAATCGAGGAAAGGCCCTTAGCGCGTAAGCGCGTCAGCACGCGTACGCGATTTCATTGGACCAAAGGCCCTTACAGCGTAAGCGCGTCTGTGACGTTTTGCGCACGGGCGTTGCCCTGGCAGGGCTTGGTGATCCCGCGTGCATTTATGTTCTGTACGTGCTTTTCGTGCGGTGCGTGTGTTTTCCATCCGTTGGGGTTCACAGCGGGTGTTGGCTACGCGTTCTTCTACACGCAAGGCAGACGGTGAGTGGTACCCCGCTCCCCCAGGCCCGATCGCGTGAGAAACTTCCCCCAGGCCCGATCGCGTGAGAAACTTCACGCGAACCCCTGAAATACATGTAGCACGCTCCCCCAGGCCCGATCGCGTGAGAAAGTTCACGCGAACCCCTGAAATACACATAGCCCGCTCCCCCAGGCCCGATAGCGTGAGAAACTTCACGCGAACCCCTGAAATACACGTAGCACGCTCCCCCAGGCCAGATCGCGTGTGTGACTTCCCGCGAACCCCCGGAATACACGTATCCCGCTCAATCACGTGTGTAACTTCCCACGCAACCCCGAAATACACGTGCCCCGCTCGCACAATTGCTGTATGTTTCCACTTTTGTAATGCCCAGGGACGCTACCGCCTGCCTTCGTGTGGCGGACGTGTATCGGCTTGTGCGTGTCTTTCGCTGTGCGTGGCTTTGCCCTATTCAGTTCCATGAATACGTGTGGTTCGGGTGCGTGTGGGCGTTCCCTCTGCTTCCCTGCAGTACATCCCCAGTTACGCCCTTGTTTTCGCAAGTTGTTCCCCATTCCGCGCGTTACGCCCCGTGTTCCGCCCACTTTCTAGTGTATGCGCAGAGGTTGTGCGCTTTCACTGTGCGCGTCGCGCACGTCTTTCGGGATGTTGCAGTGACGTGTGCGCCATGCACGGGTTTGGCGCACATCCCGAGGAAGACACGCGCAGGGACTTCCATGAATCGCACGCGTGCGCGTGCGCCTCTTTTTTTCCGCTTGCGCCTGCTTGCGCCTGCTTGCGCGTAGATTTTCGGCGCACGTTTGTTCCATGAATCGGCCCCTTAATGTTTTACCCATACAGACTACTGGAAGTCAGGAGTCAAATCCTAGTGACACTTTAACAAAACAAATACAACTTTCCCTCCTCCTTAATGCAATTGCATCAAAGTGAATAGACTGTCACAATGTACTTGTCATGGGTCAGGAAAAGGAGGCTAAATCCTGGCCTAAGACCACAATTTGTAACAGTTTATCCAGAAGCCACCCTCAACAAGGGGAGTTCCTTCCCTCCTCAATTAAGTGGTTATGCAACAAACTGTTTAACAGATTTTTTTAGCCCTATCTCAGAAACATATCATGCCACTTGGATCCCTCTCCCGTGAGCTAACAATGAACCAAGAACCAGGCTGGTGTATGGGAAATATCTCCAGCCTGATTCATCCTACTAGCCTCACTATTTTGCCAACACTCTTCTACTAACAGCAAATTAGAATATAACTGAGCAGTTAGCTGAGCCTTTTGTATCTGTTCACCACGAGCAGTTGTGGTCATATAAAAAGCCTCAAGTGCTTTGTGCAATATCCCAGCTTCAAGCCAAATATCATTGCTTACTGAGGTTCCCTACCGCACAATTCTGGTTTGCCAGTTTCTTGCATTGTACTGAACCAATTCTCCTTGGAGAAATAATTTAGTTAGGAGATGCTCCCTGGCTTCCCCAATTTGCACAGTAGTCATTTTCACAATTGGCTTTTTGCACTTTAGTAAAACTTTCTTTATTCAGGGGCAACATCATTCTGTTCCTGGTTGATTTCCTCACTCAAATACATTCTTACAAACTCTTAATGTTTTAACCATACAGACTACAGGAACTCAGGAGTCAAATCCTAGTGGCACTTTAACAAAACAAACACAACTTTCCCTCCTCCTTAATGCAATTGCATCAAAGTGAATAGACTGTCACAATGTACTTGTCATGGGTCAGGAAAAGGAGGCTAAATCCTGGCCTAAGACGACAATTTGTAACAGTTTATCCAGAAGCCACCCTCAACATGGGGAGGTCCTTCCCTCCCCATTTAAGTGGTTATGCAACAAACTGTTTAACAGATTATTTTTTTAGCCCTATCTCAGACACATATTATGCCCCTTGCAGCCCTCTCCCCTGAGCTAACAATGAGACAAGAACCAGGGCGGTGAACAGGAAATATATTGGTATTTATATAAATTAAAAATAATAGAAATTAGCATGAAAATATAAAAAAACACTTTATCCGTGGCATAACACAATCAACTTCTCTCAGCATAAATAAATCACAAAAGTGAGTTAAAAAGAACACAATCACAATTCTTAACTTTCTGCAAATTTCACTTCACAAAATAACTACACTGATCAATAACAAAGGCTCTTATGTAATGTTATGCTGTATTGATTTTCCTGCTGGCTTAAAAGGATAGCAGTAGGATTTCAAGATTGGTCAAAATACATATGGCAATTACAATTTCTCCCACACTTTTGGTTTAAAATAAACACCGGCTGATTTACCACTCTTTTTTTCAGACCCCCCCCCTCCTTGCCTTGGTCTAGGTTGAGAAGTCAGACAGAGAAATTGGAATGCTTTGAGGAGAAATGTTAGATGGATTAAAGAACAAAGTCGGGGTCAGCAGGACAGCAAAGATTACCCTATTAATGTATAACAACAAAGATTGGCAGAGTAAGTCAAAAATGTCCACATCGCTTGTACAATTAATATTCAAGCAGCACCAGGCAGCGGGTGTCTGGGATGTGTGGGTACACTGTCAATGTTCCCACAGTACATAAACAATAAACAGAAGGTCCCCAAACACACTGCGTCAAGGAAGTGCAAGAGTTGAAATGCGGTCTGATGTTAATTCAGGGTGATCAAAACAGCCTGACATATGTTTTGTTTTGTCAAGCGCTTACCTGAATTTTGCTGCTACTCCCTCTGTAACCTAGACCTTTACCGCATCTGCAAAGCATTAGAGTTGACCAACTCAAAGGCATCTTCATGCCTTCTTTGCAATTGAACCATTTACTTCCTTTACAAGCCTCAGATGAAGAGCCAGTTAAGCTCGAAACGCGTGACGGGCTTTTTGATCACCCTGAATAAACATCAGATTGCATTTCAACTCTTGCACTTACTTGGCACAGTGTATTTGGGGACCTTCTGTTTACCAGTTAATGTATAACCTATAGTTTTCAGCGCACACTGGGAAGTGAGCTTTGTTAATTTCGAGTTTTAACAAAATTCATCACGTAGTGTCCTGTCATATGGTGAATTAATTAAATTAATATTTTTGGTTACACAGGCTAAGGATCTACATAGTTATCCCCCCAAGCCCACAATAAAGGGAAATGATTCAAGGCAAGCAGACTCCCCCACCTTTGGTTTTGCCAGGGCTCAGTTCTGCTTACATAGCAAGCCTCTGTTTAAGGTTCAGGAAAGCCAGCTGCATCTCAGAAAACTCTGGAAAGCAAGGACAGGGGTCTGGTCACTCCACTCTCAAAGATGACCATCCACACTCCACCTTATTACCCTGTCAGCTTTGAGGCTTCCAGGAGATAGAATCTCCTCTAGTCTCTCCTTAAAGTTGTCAGATGGTCTGTCTCTTGTCTGTATGTTCCTGTCTTTCACCTTTTTCTGTGTGTCCCCTATTCTAGAGTCCCCTTATATAGCAGTGATGACACCATCAATTTTACAATCTTGAGGAAGTACCCTACAATAGTCCCTGCCACTAGGATTGGACAGTTACCCTTCTCTCTCCTCCCAAACCCAGCTTCCAAGTCAGGATTTGTTTGGGGGTATGGATCAACATATGGCAATTCCCATGTGTCAACATCCTTTGTTCGCCTTTCAACTTTTTTGGCAACAACTTGTTATGTATCACAACTTCATAATTTTACTAGCAACTGCCAGACTAAACATATTTTATGTTTATGCTAATCATTGGGAATTAGATAAGATGACCACGAAATCTGTATCATGTAGCATGGCCATGAGGCACATTTCTGTCGTTTCCATATAAAGCACAACAGTTATGAATATGTAAGTTATTAAGCATATTCCTAATTTCAATTTCTCTCACATTTGGAACCTGTTCAGATCAGCCAGAAACCTAGTTTAACTGGCCCTTACCGTTCCCAGAGTCCCAGGAAGATGAATTTTATATCCCCAAAACTGCCTGGAAATCACATTAAAAAATGGTACATAGCTGACATACACTTGCCTTATGATGGCTGAGAAAAAGGTCTACATGCTAATAGTCATTTTAAATAAATTCTGAATCTTCATGTGGGACAAATTGCCCTGCTCCTGCTTCCAGACATTTGTTTTTATTGGGTCAGCCTGTACTTATATGAATCTCCTTTCTGTTGGAAGCTTGCACTTTGAAGTGTGTGCCCCCATTTTCACACATATGAGTCATGCTCCAGCAAGGGTGACCTTTCTTGAAGTCCATGCTTTCAGTGCTGGTCTTGAAAACACTGGATTTCGATGCATTTAGCAGGACATTGTTTATTGTGCTCGGCCATTAGATGTCCTTGTGATGCTTTGCCCACAGCCAGCAAAAAGGTCTGCCTTGGGCTGACATTTTCCATGAATACAAAGTGGCTCTTCAAATGTCACTAGGATTTTGGAAGGTGAAGCATAAAATACATGGCTTTTGGTCAACCTGCATATCATCTTTTGTTTTCCTGACATTTTTCTGTGATATTTTTTTCACTTTTACTTTTAAAACTGTTTTAATTTTTGCACACACATGTGCAGGCCTGTTTTCAATGTTTAAACATCTGTCCTTCAGGTGACAGGGATCTCTGATTCCTCCTTCTTTTGTAAATTAAAATGCTGTTTATCCATTGGTAATGACAGTTAGGCCCCGTTCCACATTGCTCTTTAATTTTACTTGACAAACAAAAACAAGGGCCAGGCCATTTTTGTTCAGTGTTTAATATCCTGCCATTAATGTGCAAGGGACATCTGTTTGACACCTTTAAATGCACCCCACATGCACCTCTCCCTCCCCTGTTCTTGCATGACTCTTTGTTGGGGAAGAGCAGGGCAGAGTGGGGTTTCATTAGGTGTCATTTCCTTCATTTCCTTCATCAGGGAATGGGCACTCCAGCTTCCCCTAACATCTTTGGGTTGGATGGCGTGGCACGGGAACCCCTTTCTTCTTTCTTTTCCAGGTCCATGGGGTTCTCGCCGGACTCCATTCTCACCTCTAGGCTGGAAGTTAAGAAGGTTATGTCTCTAATAAAAGATAAAGAGTTTCAGTACTTTTTATACATTGTTCCCGGGAAGATATACATAGAGTTTACATCTGCAACATACAGTTATAACATGACATTTCCATTTTACAAAACACATTTTATTCATTTTCTTCATTTGTACAATAACAACAAGTAAATTACTACCTGTTATATACATATCCAGACGAAGCCCGAGTAGGGTGAAACGCGTCGTTCCTTTTTGTGACTTAAGCTGTTGCTGCCTTCTTTGTCCATGCATTTTAACTAATAAAGGACACTTGGCTGCACGGTAATCATTGACTGCTTGAGGATTAGTTACTATATCCATTTTTTCATTAAGAGCACAGCCGGAGTGCAGCTGCGCCCCTGATTGGTTTCCAGTCTTCCTTTTTGTATATATATATATATATATATATATATATATATATATATATATATATATATATATATATATATGTATTTTTTTTTTTTTATTTTTTTTTCCATCTGATTTTTCATCCTTCCTTTTCATTCTTCAGGTGGTTCCTCTGCTCGACTTTCATTTGGCTCATCAATCAATCATGATGCGTGTCTGGGATGAGAGCTTTTCAACTGGTTGATGTGGACCCATTTTTCTTCTGTCAGTTCTCCTTTTGGGATGTGAATCTTGTAAGCAACAGGTGATGTTTTATCTACAATTTCAAAGACAGCACACCAAGATGGGAGGAATTTCCACTCCTTGGCCTGATTCATGTGAAAACTGTAAAGGAAAACCTTGTCACCTATTTCACAGTCTTTCTTGGTGGTCTTTAGATCATAGTTGGTCTTCATTCCTTCAGGTAACTTTTCTAAATTGCTCTGAGCATAAACAAAAGCATGCTGGGGGTGCTTCCTTACATTTTCAATGTACGCATGAGCAGTGGGCACCTTTATCAGTGTCTGCTCCTGAGTCCTATAGAGCAGATGCTGTGGTAATACCATTTTCTGTCCAGTCATGAGCTCAAATGAGGACATCTTTGTTGCAGAAGATGGTGTAGACCTAATAGCCATCATGACAAGCGGCAATTGAATGTCCCAACTGGGTCCATAGTCTGCCACAAACTTCTTTAAGATACTCATAAATGTTTTGTTGTATCTCTCTAGCCCCAACTTGAGGACAGCAGTAGGCAATGTGGAGTTTTCTTTTACCCCTAGAATCTCCCACATTTTCACCATCACCTCACTGGTAAAATAGCTTCATCGAACCGACTCAAACCTTTGTGGGAAGCTGAAACAAGGGAAGTTGTGGTTGATCTTTAGTGCAGCAGATGTCACCACCTTACAATTTGGGCCTGGAAGACATTCTGCCCACTTCATGAACAAGCATGTCACATTCAACAAGTACTTGTTTCTTCAAGAGGAGTGAATCACTGGCCCAATGAAATCAACTTGCAAATCTGACCAAGGCACTGTCATTCTGTTTTTTTGTGCAGGAGCTCTGTGTGAGTGAACTGGGTTGTAATTGAGGACACACAAGACACCCCTTTAGGTAAGTGTTGAGGTCCTGGCCCATGTGTGTCCAGTAGGCAACCAGGCACAAGATTTCCAATGTCATATGAAACCCCCTATAACCGGCAGTTGCTGGATCATGGGTGTGGTTCAACATCATGCTTCTGAAGGTAGTAGGTACCACTCACTGGTCACAGCCAGATAGGGCTTTCCTGACCAACAAACCATATCTGATCCTGAAACATCTTGGACAACTTCACCAACACCCAGAGGTCCTCTTTACCGGCATAATCCGACTCTGTTAGAGGAAAGCTTCCACAGTCTTCAATGTGTCGATAACATTCCCCAATGCACAGGTCCTCTTTCTGTGTAGTGATCAAATCTGCATCTCAGGTATCGTTCCTCCACTGGGCTGTTGAGAGCGCACTGTTACCCGAGTTTGAGACCTAGTGAAAGTTGCCATTTTGATTTCACCCAGCAGCAATTCCATTTCTATGAAATCCCCCTGCAGAGCTATAGTTTTAGCCTGCTGATCAGCCAAGTTATCCCCAGTCTTATCTGGCCCCTCTATCTTAGAATGACCTCTTATCTTCTTCCAATAGTTGGTCATCTCATCGGCAGTCACCAAGCCATTGATTGACTGGATCAGTTTGGCATGCTTTCAGGGTTTGTTGTTGGCACAAAGCATGCCTCCATTCTTCAGTTAATCAGGTGCTCCACAAACCAATTCCTGACATAATCAGAGTCAGTGATTATGACTAGTTTGTTGAGTTGGTGGTGCACTGCAGTGAGGAAGTGAAGATAGTTTGATAAACAGCCATCAACTCTGCAACCTGACTACTTCGGAGTCCTATTTTATAACCAGCAGAAGGTTCTGGGGTATCATTCACCAAAGCATTCCCAATACCAGCCAGCAGTTGTTTTTCCCCGCCATATAAACAAGGTAGGAGCACCCATCGATATAAACTGTGGGTATCCCATGACACGTGTCTTCTTCATAGACCTTGCGTGGGGAAGTTAAGTACACCTCCATGTTGTTGTTAAGCATTAGACTTTTGTCCTCGAGACAATTTCTTGAGCACACTCATGCAACTCCACCAACCCTTGAGCTAGGGGACTCTTCTTGTTTGGCCATATCGGATCTCCACAGGAAAGCCTTGCATAGACAAAATCCAGGAAGTAATGCTGGAATTACTAACATTCCCCTCCCGGATGCTGTCACTTTGTAAATATTGCAAGGGTTGATGAGGGGTTTCAACAATTATGTGCTCCCCTGTATGAATGTGCTGTACATTTTCCGTGCCTACACCATTGCCAGGAGTGCCTTCTCACAGTCATTGAATTTTTCCTCCAAAGAGGACATAGGGCCTCATTCTGAGGCTGGCGCAAAGGGATTACAGGCACCAGTAAGGACACCGGTGCCAGTAATCCCTTTGCGCCCTATTCTGAGGTCCCTTTGTGGGTCCCGCTAAGGCCACCTGGTTTTACCAGGCAGTCTTGGCGGGAGCCGCAAAGGGTCCAGAGAACACATAACGGTGGGGGCTTACCGGTCCCGCAATGGTCTGACTAGAGCAGTAAGTCCCCATTGAATGAGGGCGGACTCGGTACCCTTAGTGGAGGCAGCCATGGCGCTATTAGCGGCATGGCTACCTCCAATCATGGAATGAGTCTCTTAGTCTTGCTCGCATATTAGTTGACCTTGTCGACCTTGTCATGCTTTTTCTACAATACCGCTGTTAGCCAAGTACCTGAGAACCCTGTCTCCAAGAAGAACTCCTAGTTCTTTATCAGGTAAGCCAACCAAGGAACCTGGGAAAGGCTTCTTTTCAGTTGTTTAATTGCCTTGGATTGTTCTGGATCTCATTCGTACTTGACTCCGGCCTTTTATAAAAGGGCCAACGGTTGAATGACCCCTGCGTAGTCTTCATTGAACTTTCAACTATAATTAGTAAGTCCAAGAAGGCTTCTTAATTCTCACAGACTGGTAGAGTCTTTTAATTTCAATACAGCTTCCACCTTCTTCGACTGGGGATTACGACCCTCCGGTGTGATCTCGTGCCCTAATAAGTTCACTCAGGTCTTACACCACTGTGCCTTCTGCAAGGACATTTTTGCTCCAGCCTTCTGCAACTGGGTAAGAGCATAGCAGATTTCTGGTATGTGTTCCTCCACAGTTAAGCTCTTGATCAAAACATCATCCACATAGGCCAGTGTTCCTCTTTCGCCCAAATCGGACATGGCCTTATCTAGGAAGATGTTGAACTCATTGCCAAAGTTTATGTATCCAAAGGGGGTTTGGGTCCACGTGCAATGCTGCCCCCGAAGCTAAAGGCAAGCTTGTACTGGTCTTCCCTACTCACGGGTACTGTCCAGTTACTGTTGGTCAGATCAATAGCGGTTTACACCTTTGACCTTTGGATCTGGGCCAGTCCCTGATCGATATAGGGAAGGGTCCATCTTGACATGGACATGTGAACTTTTTTGGCTAGCTCCCTCAGGTCTGCACATAGTCTCCATTGGCCATTTGGTTTAAGGATCCCCAGTACCGGGTTGTTGAAGGTACTGTGGATCGGATAGATTATCCTACAGGGTTCTAAATTCTTAATATTCTCAGTGAGTGACTTCAGGGATGTGAGAGGTAACTGGTCTTGTTTCACAAATACAGGAACCATCTTGGGGCCCATAGGAATGTTTGTTGAATGAATGGATGTGCGTCCACAGTCATATGAGTCCACTGAAAATATATCTTGGAATTCCAGGAAGACCTGTTTTAGCTTTTGTCTTTGCTCCTCAGTCTCACAGGCATCAGCAAGATTGATCCTTTCCTTGACACTTTGCTTGAAACCTAGAAAGACTTGGCTTGGCAATTTCAGTGGTATCCTCTAGTTGGGTGGAGAGATCTCTTTTGATGGTGTAGACCTGGACTGGGGATTAGAGGTGGTTGTCCTTCACTCTGAACACTACCTCCAGCCTCCTAATATCATAGGTCACCACTTCCACACTGTAAGGATGGGAAGAGTACACCAGGAAATTACACCATGCCTAGTAAAAATCTTTTCTGGAGGAATACCCTTGCTGATGTTGAAACAGTTGTTTGGGATTGGTCCCATGATTTCATTACCTAAATCAATAGAATAATGTTGGCATCAACCTCCATTCCAATATAGGTGTCTGTGCCCAAAGTGATACTTCAAGGATTGCTGTTATCCACCAATATTGGAATGGTGTTGTGTTGTAGGTCTACTAGAGGTGTCAGATTTAAATATAAATATTGTTCGAGATGGGAATTTAGATTTAGATATGCGTCCTTATGTTTGAGGTTCTGATCTTGCTTAATTTTGAGGGGAAGAGTACATTGTCGCACCTGTCCTGGCATGGTAACCTCCTCTCACACTTGAACTTCAACTGCATAAGGTAGCAATTGAGCTGACCGGAATGCCTTTTCAATGTTTTCAAAGCCCATGGGGTTACTCCCCAGTCAGGACCAGGCTTTATTATTAATTAGTCCCTGGCGAGGGCTCAATCAGAATGAAACAAACATTCTGATTGGCCCTCGCCAGGGCATTATCGGCCAGGAATCCCTTGGCCGGGATCCCATGGCCATGGTTCCTGGCGGGTGGTGTGGTAGCCCCACAGCCAATGAGAAGGCTCGAAGCGGGGCGATCCCTACTCTGAGCCTCCACATGGCTGAGAAGCTGCCTCGGCCCCCTGAAGGGGACTCAGGGATGTGGTTTTTCCCCTTTCCTCCCACCACACCGCCCTCCCCACCTCACTTACATTCTGCCTCCTTTGTCCATGGCAGATGACGTGGCAGCCTCCAGCCATGTAGAAGCTTGGAACGGGGCCATCTCCGCTCCGAGACTCCACTCGGCTGGAGGCTGCCTTTGTCCACTGCCGTGGATTCAGGGACATCTAATTTTTTTTTGGTTTTTGGTTTTCCCTCCCTCACCCCTTCCTCCCCCGCCCTCCCAACCCCACTTCATCCCCCGCAGTGGATTCAGATACGTCTTATTTTTTATTTGTTTTCCCTCCCTCTTCTCCTCCTCCCCCGCCCTCCCAACCCCACTTACCTTCTTCTCTGTCATCTGTTGGGAGCGAACGCGCTGGGAACACTTCTGTTCCCAGCATGTCCGCTACTGATTGCTGCCATGGAAAGGGAAAACTGACTCTGTTTTCTCTTTCCTGGCGGCCATTTTCTTGGTCTTATTTTTTTTTCTGTCCCGAAACACTGCAGTGTTTCGGAACTGAAAAAACTGTCTTTAGTACCCCAGTCATGCAGATCTTGCGGGTGGGGTACTAATAGCAATATGCCCCCGCCGCTAGTGGCATATTGCTTAATTAGGTCCAAATTGATTGCAAATCGGCTGAGAATGTCACTTTCCAGATAAAAGGCAGAAGTGACATGTCTCACAACCCAACAATTATGGTATATGCTTTTGTTACCAATGGACTTCGTTAGCATACAACTGCTAGGCAGGAGATGTTTGGAATTTGGGTTTTCCAAACCTACTTCACATTTGTCAATCAATTTAAATGTGGGAATGGTCTGCTCTTTTTTTTTTTTTTTTAAACTTTTATTTTTGTTGACAGAGGCAGGTAGCATACACACTTACATCAGGACAGCAAGAGCAAATACAGTACATAGGTACATTAATGCAAGGGCTTTTCTGCGGAACATAAGCTGTCAGGGACCATCAGCAACATAACATGAGACACCAACACTTTAGACAACACTAGTAGAAGGCCGGTGAGATCCGCCCACCGTGGAGATGTCATCCAAACCGTTCAAATAACTATTAAAGGCAGACCAGATATTACGGGGGCGGGACCGGGCCGGGAGCATATCCAAAAACCCCTCCTCGCAATTCCTAGACCATGTGAGCAGGTTCAACCATTTCTGATATGTAGGGGGGGTCGAGCTTTTCCAATCCAGCAAGATGCATTTCTTGGCCACCACACAACTTACATTTAGGAACTTGACCACATCTCTAGGCTCCCCGAGGCCCCACACCCCAAACAGTGCCCCCAGCGGGTCGAGGTCAACATCAACATCAATAATTGTCGACAACGTCTGCATGATCTTGGACCAGAATGTGGCCAGCTCCGGGCAGGCCCAGAACATGTGTAGATGGTCAGCCCCATCGGTTCCGCAGCGAAGGCAGGGCCGGGGGGTAGAGCGTGCAAATCTCGAAATTCTACCCGGTGTAAAATACAGCCTATTGAGCAATTTATACTGTATGGTGCGGTAGCGAAAGTTCAAGGACACCCCACTGGTATGAGAGCACATTTTCCCCCACAATTGGTCTGTAAGGTCCGTCCCCAGTTCGGCGGCCCAGTCCTCCCGTGCCCTGGACGGGCGGGGCGAGGGGCCGGTTAGTAACAATCCATATAATGAGGAGACCACACCCCGCGCCCCTCCCGAATTGGCGATGTATGCGATCCCGGGGGAGTCCGGAGGCTCAGCTGGGAAGTCAGGCCACGCGCTGCGGAAGGCTGCGCGCAGCCTGTAGAATTGCAGCAGCTCCATGACTGAACCGGAGTGCCCCGGCTTCAACGTCTGCAGTGTTATAAACCGCCCATCTGGGTAAAAGTCAGTGAGGGCACGGTAACCCAGCGCCTCCCAGTGCCGCGCCAGTGCAATGTCACACGTGGGTTCAAGCCCGGGAAGGTTCCAGGCGGGAAGCCACCTGTAGTATGGATGTTGTTCAGCACACGTGTTAAACAGCCGGCCCCAGGCCTGTACAGTGGCGCGGACTGGATCGATAGGCGAGTCCGGGACATACTTCCTATTTAGAATCAGGGACATTATGTTACAGGGTGCCCCCGCCAGAGTCTCCAATTTGACGTGGGGGCGAGGTGGGGGTCCGGGGTACCAGTACGAGGCGAATTGCGCCTGTGCAGCCGTCCAGTATCTAAGCAGGTCCGGGGCCGTGAAGCCCCCTTTGTCATATGGGAGGCACATGTCCGACCATTTCTTACGCACCGCACCAGAGTGCCAGAGAAATTGTGCAAGTGCTTTATGAAGGTCTGTAAAGTATCTCCCACCCGGCCAGACAGGGACGTTAGAGAAGATATACAAGAACTTAGGAAGCAGGATCATTTTCACCAGCGAGAGTCTACCGGCCAGCGACAGCGGGAGAGCGCGCCAGCGCGTGATTTTAGCCTCAGCTTGTTCCGCCACCGCTCGGTAGTTATCCGCTAGCAGTGTTTCCCTAGACCGAGACACCCAGACCCCCAAATATTTAATCCCCATTGGGGACCAGCGTAGCGGGTACTCCGTGAGCGGTTGTGCGGTGGAGCTAGTAAGAGGGAAAATTTCGGATTTGGTATAGTTAATGGTGAACCCGGAGTGAGTGCCAATCCGGGTGATACCGCGTATAATCGGATCCAGGTGCACATCCGGGTCTCTTACGAAAAGTAAAACATCATCTGCATAGAGCGAGACGATTTCGGGAGCGTCCTTCAGGCGGATCCCCTGGTGGGCGTGCCGGGCCCTGATATAGTCGGCCATCGGCTCTATTGCCAGGGCGAATAAGATCGGAGAAAACGGGCAACCTTGACGGGTGCCCCTAGAGAGTGGGAACAGAGCTGACGTCTGGGAATTAACCCGCACCCTAGCCACCGGGGAAGTGTATAGCAACTTAATGTACGCTATCATGTTAGGCCCTACACCCATAGTCTCCAGCACCAACCAGGTGTATTTCCAGGAGACCATGTCAAAAGCCTTCTGGGCATCCAGCGTAACCGCCACGGCGCCAACTCCCTGATCCATGCGGGCCATGACATTGAATAGCCGTCTAATATTGTGGGACGTCGACCTCCCAGGGACGAACCCTGATTGGTCATCATGCACCATATAGGACATGACCGGGAGGAAGCGGTTGGCAATCATCTTAGCGAATATTTTGGTATCTAGATTCATTAGTGAGAGGGGCCTATATGATCCACACTCATCAGCAGGTTTCCCAGGTTTAAGAAGGACCGTAATGGCGGCCTCCCGCAATGATGGAGGGAGGGTGCCCAGCCGGAGCGACTCATTCCAGACCTCCAGCAGCCTGGGGGCCAAGATGGCCACATGCTCCTGATAAAATTCTGCCGTTAGCCCATCCGGACCGGGAGCTTTTCCTTTGGGTAGATTGGAGATTGCCCCGACAATTTCGTCCAGCAGAATGGGGGAGTCCAGTGAGTCTTTGGTTGTGGGGGAAATGAGTGTCGTGGGGATCTGGCTGAGGAGATCGCGCATTTGGGACTCGCTATGTTCAGGGGGCTGGGAGTATAGGTCAGCGTAGAAGTCCGCGAAGACCTCCAAGATTCGTTGGTCAGACGTTTGACTCAGCCCTAACCTGTCCCTGATACAGGAGATCTGTGAATGACCCCACTCGCCCCTGGCCACAGCAGCCAGCGTCCTGCCCGGCCTGTCCCCCTCACCATACTTGCGAGCCGCCTGGGGGCGACTGAAATATCGAACTTCCCTGATGGCCTGGTCATTAAAAGCTTGGAGCTCCTCACTGATCTGGGAGAGGGTGGCCGGGTCAACCGAAGTGGGATGCGCTCTTTCCAGGTCGCGTAGTTTGGTTTCGGAACGGGCAAGAGCAGCACGTATAGCCTTGAGTACTCCCGCCTCCCTCGATATGGACATTCCCCTGATGAAGACTTTGAAGGCCTCCCACCGGACCCCCAGGGAGGTGGACCGGGACAAGTTAAACTCAAAGTAGGACTGTATATCAGCAAGAATATCCGCCTTGAATACTATGTCTTGCAGGGCCGCAGACTTGAAGCGCCAAGTATTAATAGTGGGAACCGGGACTCCCAGATCCACGGACATCCGGACAGGAGAATGGTCCGATAGGGTACGCGCCAAGATCTGAGTTTCAGCCACCCTGCCCAGAAGCGTACTGGACACGAAAAACATGTCAATCCTCGAGGAGCTGTCGTGTACCGAGGAATAATGGGTATATTCGCGCGCCAACGGGTGCATCGCCCGCCATGCGTCTCGAACATCTAGTGACACCCCGTGTGCTAATAGCCTACGCGCTGCGCCCGAGAGCAATCTGGGGGCAGTGCCCGTTCTGTCCAACGTGGTATCCATTATGAAATTCATGTCCCCCCCCCAGATAATCTGTACCCCCACATAGCCCAGCAATATCGCCGCCACCCGGTCAACGAAATCAGGAGAGTCCACATTAGGGCCATAGGTATTGACCAGCAGGTATTCCCTATTCGCCAAGGAACAATGCAGGATAACATACCTCCCTTCAGGGTCAACATAATTCTTATGTAGAGAAAACTTGAGCGATCTATGAACCATCGTCAGGACCCCCCTAGCCCGGGAGGAGTAGGAGGTAAAATATCTATTGGGGCCCCAGGAAGGGGCCATGCATCTGGCCAGGTGGCCCCCAGAGTGGGTCTCCTGCAGGAACAAAATTTTACAACAATGTCTGTTGGCGTAAGCCATAATTTTACGAGCCTTGGTGTAGTTACTAAGGCCCCGTACATTCCAAGACAGCACAACAGTTGTCATTGCATCGAACTAGGGTACATCCCACACTCTCTGCCCAGAGCCAGCCAGTAGTTTAAAATGGGCCCCACAATGGTGCCCCGATGTCATGCATTCTGCCACACTACCTCCGTCTTTTGTAATACAATCCCACACACCCCCAACATCACCACCCACCACCCACACTGCCCACCCGCAACTTGCAGTAGGTATCGTCCCCCACCCAAACCCAAGGTCCCCAGCTAAGCCAGGGGAGTGACAGGGTCTCCCCAACCGGGGAGGAACAGAGGGCACCACCCAACGGGGATGCGCCCACGATTCGGCCCAACAGTGGCCACCCAGCCCTAACAGCAAACCAAGCACAAACACAAACATTGCAAACGCAGTGGGGGCGCTGTAGCCGTGCGGACGGCATCTTAAACATCATGTAGGCCGACATGGGCCATCAAGTCAAGTTCTGCGGTGAAGGATCCAAGTTCGAACCCAGGAGTTGAGGTCGGATGATAACAGGAAAACAATAGGCGATCTAACGCATGAGCATACCGTGTACGAGGAGTATTGAGTAGTGTCCAAGGGCCCAGGGCGAAACCCCAGGCCGGATGGCCATCCACGGGGTTCGAGTCGCTGGGGTAAAGAACAGCATTGCCAACAACACATCCAAAATGAGCGAAGAGAGCTGGCGAGGAGAGTGGGGCACTACAGGGAGTGCTCACTCAGCGGCCACGGGAGCATTTATCGGATTAGGTAATGGTATCTCCAGCTCGATGAACTTCACTGCCTCCTCGGGGACCGTGAAGAAGTAGAGTTTGCCATTGTGGGTCAATTTCAATCGCGCCGGGAAGAGGATGGCGTATGGGACATTGCGTTCCCTGAGCAGCTTTTTGACCCCGAGAAATTGGCGCCTTTCCTGCTGGACCGCTACGGAGAAGTCGGGGAAGATCCTAACGGTGTTGGCCTCCAGGCGCAGCTCTCCCTTCTCCCGTGCCAAGCGTAGGATGAGGTCCCTGTCCCGATAGTTCAGGATCCTGGCAATGATGGGTCTCGGAAGATCACCCGCTCTAGGGCGAGGGGACAGGGCCCGATGTGCGCGCTCGACCGTAAAGTGCGGAGACAGGGTCGGGTTGTCGAGCAGTTCCCTAAGCAAGCTCTCGATCGCATCCTCCATGCGCCCCTTGAGTGCGTTCTCGGGGACACCAATGATGCGTAGATTATTCCTGCGAGAGCGGGACTCCAAGTCATCGCATTTGGATTTAACCGCCTTCATGTCCCGGGACAGGGCCGCGACCGTGGACTGCAGCACGTGTAGTTCGTCCTCGTTAGTAGAGATCCTGCCTTCAGCCTCTGCTATTCGGGTCCCGGCTTGGTCTACACGTGTCTTGAGCGAGGCAACATTGGCATGTATATCGTCCAACTTCTCGTGGAAGGAAGCGAAATTTTTGGCCATCGACTCCATGATAACCGTGAGGTCAGGTCCCGGCGGCCCGGCCTGCGACTCCACCCCAGACTCCTCCGGCGGGGGTGGGGATGAGCAAGCGTCGGATCTCGGAACCGCTCTAGCGAATCTATCCATCGATCCTCCCCTGCAGTTTCCTTTCGATTTACTTGGCATGACGAAGAGTAGCGACGGCCGCCGTGGTTATCAAGCGTCAGCCACGTGGAGGTGGTGGGCACAGGGTCCGGGAGTCGAGTCAAGCCCGGGGGGATCTTCACCGATGTGGACGTGGATCACGCTGGCAATACAGAGCGGGGCGCACCAGGGGGGAGGGGGCAGGGGCGCCCACAGGGCAGGTCCAGGGGCAGCGCGAGGTGATGGCCGGGCCCACCGTGCCCCGTCCGGATGCGTCACCCCTCCGCTCCTCACCTCGACAGTGCAGTCCTCCGCCAGGCGAGTGTCGATGTGGCGGGGCACCCCACAGGCCGCCGCAGCCGTCGGTTCGGTCCCAGCCCCCCATCCGGCAGTGATCCGACCCGCGGGGCCCCCCAAGGTGGGAGACAGGGGCGGGCGGGCCGCGAAAGAGTGGCGAAGCCTCGAGTGACCGCCGCAGCCCGGGTAGGCCTCCAGAGAGATGTGGCAGTAGCAAGTCTCCCAGTAGTCAGAGAAGGCCGGGACTCCGCCAGGAGCTGCCCAGCAGACAGGAGCAGATGGTTGGCCGCAATAGGAGTGTAGCAAGCTCCGATGTTCGCAGATGTGGGCAGATGAGGGCCGGAGCCGCACGGAGCTCAAAAGCTAAGCAGCCATCTTGGGCTGCTCCACAGCGCCACCCCCAATGGTCTGCTCTTTTGAGAGTTTCCTGAATAATTCTTTGCTGCTGAAGCTCCTTCCATTATTCAGACATACTCTGACGAGCAACGGTTCCACTCCCCACCCCCCACACATTTAACTGAATTGGGAAAAACAACTGCTCACCCTTTTTCTGAATAATGTCTGTCAGAATTTGAGCAGACTCTTCTTTGTCTGGTTTCACGGGACTCAAGGTTTCTTCGGATTTTGGACTGGTGTAACATTTTAGGGTGTTCCCTTCCAGTGTGAATTGCCACTTAAAACAAGGAGGCAGGTTGATTTTTAAGAATGGAGAAGGGTTCCCATCATCATTTTGTTCTCCGACAGAGATGACAGGGATGGCGGGGACTTGGTTATTTTTTTAAATTGAACTGTATATTTTTAGAACGTTGATCGAATACGTTACAGGTGCCATTCAGGATTACATAATAGGTATTCAATTTTTATTTGATGGAGCGGTTAATCTGAGTTCAGAGGACCATTTTTACAAAGTTGATCAGAGATGATAACATCCTCAGGAGATTGTTCCCCAGTAGACAAGGTGTGCCCTCTGGAGTCACAGCAATCAACAGATGTTTCAGCCAATGCTGTCCAAACTTTATGTCCAGATCTGCAGTCCCTTTGATGGAAATATCATTCCCATCGAAATTATGGAGTTGTCTGGGAAGTGGTGTAAGTGGAATTTGGTGGCCCTCCCCCATCCTGTGTTCAGTTGGTCAAAGGCCGTTTTTGACAGGAGGGTGGCTTGGGATCCAGCATTCACCAGAGCCAATAATTCACACTAACCCTGCACCTTGACCGGTGCATAAAATCAGCCTTAATTTTCCTCCAAGGTGCAAAAAAAGTGTGACTAATTTGACAGTCCAGTGGTCATTTTCTTAATATTGAACCATGACACTGTGATCTTGGGAGATTTTCTGTGTCGGAGTTCGGTAATATGTAAAAAAAAACGTTGCAACTCAAAATGGGAGTTGTTGGGGAATCCTCCTTTTCTCTGCCCCTTGGCTGTCCCCTGTTACCTGACAACAGTTCTCAGAAACCATTTGGAGAAACAACACCCAGTCCGTTTCACTACTGTGTGGTTCAGATGTTTGTGGTTGAATAGTTTCTGGTTCTGGGTCAGTCTCCAAACTTAACCTGTCCCACTCTGGGTCTTTTGGAACTCATTTCACCTTGAAAGGATCCCTCTGTTTTCAAGAGAAGGTCTGGTTATATGAATCCTTCTCTTTCAAAGGGGATAATCTTGTGTTCCTACACAAAGTGGGTTCTTCTTTGGTCTCTCCTACTTACCCTTTGCTCTTTGGGTTCTAACATTTTGGGGGTTAAAGAGATTCTTTCAGGCTGGGAGGTTTTGAGGGGTTCTGTTTGGGTTAGAAAGGAAGCATCCTCAAGGGCTCGGCATCTCCCCTCCACTCTTGCCCCCTCCTCCGGAGCCTGTGGTTTGTCAGAGGTTTCTTCCCATCATTTCCCCCCAGGAGCATCCAGCCTGGGTGTTGTGGAATTCTGGGAAACAGTGTTAAATTGAGAGTTGGACTGAGTCCTCAGCATGCATGCCAGATCATTGGTCAGTTGCTGGTCGCTCCAACTGTGAGACCTTGTCTTTGTGGTCAAGAGCTCTCAAGTCATATCTCTACTTCTCCTTAAACGGGTAACGTTACCTTCTCCCAGAGTAGCTCGGGTACTGGAAAATCCCCTCATAATTGTCCATCCTGAATATCCCTTTTCCCAGGTTCAGAGATCTATTGTCCTGGAACTGGGGAGAGAGAGGATTGTTTTGGAAGTTCTGGTTTGGGGGATATCTGGGGAAAAAGTTCAGATTGGGAGGTGTAGTGATGCTTCTCTCCTGGGGGAAGTTTGGAGGGAAGTTCCTGGGACAGTACTTACCTTATTTGTTCCCCCATTTGGTCAGGAAAGTGTGTACATACCCCAGGATTGGTTCAATACCCTTGTACCTACGGCTTATATAGGTGGAAGGGTCAGAGGGATCATTGTTCTGGGCCCCCGCCTGACTGCCATTTGGTTGGACTGGGTTGGGGGGTTCCCTACTGCTTTCCATTTTTCTTTTTGGCCAGAGGGTTACTTTTAGGCCCCCCATCTCCATATTCAATGGAGGGGTCGTTTATCTCCTGCACAAACTCCCTCAATGCCTGATCTTCCCCACAATGCAAGTTATACGCAGTTTTATGTGCCTCTTGTGGGTTTCTATGGATGGAAACATTTTTCAATATGGCTGCCTTATAAGTGGACCATTTATGATGATCCTGGTCCTCCAGTCCAGCAAAGAAACTGGAGTACTCAGGTGAGAAGGTCCATTTAGCAGACACTATACAATTCACATAATTTCTGATCTGGAATGATGCCATCATCTGCTCATAAAGTTCCAGGTGCTCCCATACAGAATACTTGGCATTGTTGTGGGATAGGGAAAGGAAGCTCTTTATGGCCTTGATTTATTTTATTGGGTCTTTGACAAAATCTTTTCTTTGTTTCCCTGTATTTTTCTTCTTCTGCACCAGAGTTCAGTCATCTTCTGACTCAGAACTGCTACCGGTACTCCTTTCCCTGTCTTCTAGGTGCTTCGTATCTCAATGAGACTGAGAATATCTCCCAGAACCACGGGATCTGGACTCCTCTAACCTGGACCAAGGTGAACTCTCAGGGTCACGCTCCCTGGAGTTCCTTTCAGGCCCAGGATAGAACCCAGTGTCCTCATGCCCCCTACCAGGGATTCTGCGGGATTCCCCCCCTTCCCCTGATTATACAGATGTTTTTAGAATGCTCTTCCTGGGATGAGGTCTGACTTTTCTCCTTCAGCAAAGCAGGCAAGGCGGTATCCTTATAATCGAATCTTCAGCCAATCTAACTCCCTAACTTTCTCCTCATAAGAGTTTTCATGGTTTGAAGTACTAACCGTACTATTCCTTTCTTCCCAGGACACACTGGTCTGGACACTTTCCCTTCTATGTGGTAGAGATGAATACTCACTAATGTCAGACATGGACTGGCCTTCTTGTTCAGCTGAGCTAGGCCTGGGTAAGTCTAACTCATGTCACCCTGCTCTTGATAGGTGGCATGCATGAGGTTGGTTCCCATTTGCGCACGAGAAGTTGTAAATGACTGGCATAAGGGCTCTGTTGGCAAGGGTGCCTCACCTTGATCAGTGGTCCTTGTCACATATCCTGATTGTTCACGGTGCCTCTGGTCCTGTCCACATAAATCCTAAGTAGAAATAAACAGAGGACATTAAGAGCAGCCAATGTGGGTAGTGTGACCAACTGTCCATTATTTCAGACCTTGAAACTCTTTGAATTCTCACTTGGACCTAACCTGCTTGCTTCATATAGACACTTTAGTGCCCTGCTTAAAAAATGCCTCTGTCGACCATACTTAACAGCCTATCACTCTACTCCCACACTACTCCAAGGCTCCTTAAAAAAGTGGCATTCACCCGGACAACTATCTACCCAGAGGTCAGCCGATTCGGCAAACCACTGTGATCTAATTATGTACTGCTAATGATCCACAGATATGTATAACAAACAAAAGGGGTCCCGAAGACCTTATGAAGTTCAGGATAAACTAATCAAACACACAAAACAACTTCATAGGCAGAGGTGCAAAGTACATAAAGACAAATCCACCTATTGGGGGAAACCTGTACTGATTGAAAACAGTGTGCGATGTCACATAAAACACAGGAATGTTTATATCATAAGATAAAAATTAAACCAAATGTAAAAAACTCAACAAAAGACATACAAGCAAACACTTTAAAACATGTTTTAGTAACACACATGTCACACATATGCTCATGGAGGGGGCAAAATAAACCTATTTTGCTAAACCACTCTGTCATCAAGGGCCAATGTAGGACAACTTGTGCACTAATAGTCACATACATTGTGCAAGAATTTTATGCATTTCAGACCAAGCTATAGATCTCTGACAAGATTGTCAATTGCAACATTCACTGTGTTAATGCATGTTCCTAAAGCATAATAACTCCTCATGTTTTGCTGAACCAAGGGGCAAGAATAGACAATATAAACAAGGCCGCAATAGTCCAACCACTAGTTTTGGTGACCAAAAATAATAAATCGCTTTCCTGAGGGAATCCCTGGACTCCTACAATAGACAAAACAAAACAAACATGACTATACTAAAAGGCTGTGTCCACATGACACACAACACTCATGTATGCATATTTTACAAAAAATACCTATCATAAATTAGATAAGCTGAACAGCACTGATAAATGTCTCCAACATTCTCACGTATGCACACCATACAAAACTCACTGCAATTCCCAATCTTCTAGATCTTACTCCAGCCTTCAGCATTAGCAATCACCCCACACTCCTCCATAACCTCTGTAACTTTGGTATCAGGGGCACTGTCCCTGCTCTGTGTGTATGCATCTTGTTTGACAACTACTTCTCCATCTCATGCAATAAACACATCTTCAGTCTGTGCCCTGGTGTATGTGCTTGGTTTCAGATAGTGCAAGCCTGACTGTGATGCATATGAACAAATGGCTCTTATGTTTACTCTTGGAAGATCATGGTGGGGGGATACAGAGTGTTGCATGTTAGGCAGGATGTGTCAACCAATTCTTAATTAAATTGTTGGTGGATCTGCAGCTGTGCTCCGGCTTAAAGTATATTCCTGTGGTTTTCACACACCCTGACTGTTATGTTGTGTCCCAGTGTCTCCCTCAGCAAGTGTCTCTTTGCCGTCTTCTGCTATGAGAGTGAAATCCAAGTGTGTTCCCTTTAATCTTCAGGGAAGACCCTGAATCGACAAATCATTAGTCAACTCTTCCCATATTTTGAATATCTTTTTGTATGCTGAATCCCCAAGATGGCCCACAGAGTGAGGAGTCATTAAGCACCAGAGGTGCCCTGGTTGTTATAAATTCAGAGGAATATGAAACAGAGTGTTTCAGACAGTTGAGCGACCTAAACGTATACAATATTCGACCCAGTGACCCAACCAATTAAATTGCAAGTAACTTGAAATCCATTCTAGAAATGGCTGAAGATAATGAATGGATCAATGAGAGAACCAGATTGATCCTCACAAAAGAATTACCCGAAAACACTGCATTTTAATATTTTACCAAAGATACATAAATCAATGACTCAACCTCCTGGATGACCAAAAGTGGCAGCAACTAATAGTATTCTTCAACCTCTTCCCATCTACATCGAAGCTATATTGCAACCCATAATTCAGAAATATCCAACTTACATTCACGACACAACTTATTTTCTGAACAGACTTAACAACATATAGCTTAAGAAAGTGTACCTGCTAGTTACAATTGATGTAAACAGCGTGTATACATATAGCCCACATTCCCTGGGTAAACAAGCAGTGGAGTGGCTTCTACTACAAGAAGATGAAGTGGGAGTTTCCAAGGAATGGATCATGGTAGTTTTGGAGTTCATCTAGCAAAATGTGTACTTCCAGCATAACAATACAGAATATTTACAGATGAGTGGAACAGCTATGGGGGCCACAATGTGCCACCCAATGCGAATAGTTTCATGTCTAAAATTGAAGAGGATCACAGCATCAAACGTCCCATTTGGCACTGATTCATCAGATACTGTGGAAAATACATTGATGACATTTTCATGGTCTGGAGCGATTCAAGAGAAACATTGGATTTATGATTGGTTAATTATATTTTGTTTTGAGAGGGTAGCTATGAGCAATATGCTCACCTTGGAAGCAAGACGACACGTAGCAACACAGGTTTGAGCCCCGGGTCTGCGCTTAGCAACCTCTGGGTATATAAATAACCAATCATAATCATAACAACCTTCTGCATCGGATGAGTTTCACCCTCCGGCAACCATCAGATGTTTTCCATACAGCCAATTATTACAGATCAGAAGAATAATCAACAAAGAAACAATGTATGAGCATGAAAAGAACACAATGGCAGCCCATTGGTATTTGATAGCAAGTACAGTAGGCATACAACAAGAATTACAAAGCAAATACTGAAACATTAACCCCTGTTGGCATGTAACAATAAACTTCAAGATTTATTCAAGGATGAACTGATCTTCGCATTTCGACGCAGCAGTAACTTGAGAGATCTCCTTGTTAAGAGAAGAGAGATATCCAAATTATGGAAAGCTATGTCCCCTGCACACTTTCCATAGGGCAATAAGCATTAAAACTATTTTGACAAAATTTGTGTGGTTAAAAATGAAAATTCCAAAATTCAAGTAACTCTGATTCTGTTCCTCTCCAAATTTCAAATATATCATTAATATATCTTAACCAAGTTAGTTTCTTGTTCTGCCATGTTGGATTGTCCAATACGTGTGTTTTCTCAAAATGAGACATGAAAATCTTCGCATAGGATGGGGCTACAGCAGACCCCATCGAGGTACCATAGCTTCTACACATAGTATATTCCTGATGTTACATTTCTTTGGAGAAGCATATTTGAGGCATCTCAGGTCCTTCATGGTTCTTTGTTTAAACAGGTTAATGAGAGGGTGGAGGGACAGATAGCAAATTTCAACCGTTGGTTGAAGAAAATGTATTACTTTTTACAATGGACATAAATAGCCTTTATACTTCCATCCCCCCCTCAGAAGGTATAGGAGCTATGGAATGATCCCTACTGACACACAGAGATGTGAACATCCAAAAAGTGTTTGCCTTAGAATTGTTACATATCATACTCTACAATAACTATTTTAGGTATAATGGACAATATTATCTCCACATTTCAGGCACCTCAATGGGGTCTTCTGTAGCCCCATCCTATGCAAATATTTTCATGTATCATTTTGAGAACACACACATATTGGACAATCGAACATGGCAGAACAAGATACTAACTTGGTTAAGATATATCGATGATATATTTTGAATTTGGAGAGGAACAGAATCAGAGTTACTTGAATTTTGGAATTTTCTCAACACCTGTAAACCAAGAATTGGCTTCACAATGGAAATTGGCAAACCTTCGGTGAACTTCTTTGATGTCACGGTGGAATATACTGGTGCGCATATGAAAACTAAAATTTTCCGAAAACCTACATCATGCCAGCCATCACCTAAAACACCTAAACGACAATTTACTGTACAGTCAGCTGTTACAATTTAAAAGCATCACCTCTGAAATGGACACACTACAGGAGGAATATAATACCATGAAGAAAAGATTTCTATTTAGAGAATTTCCTCCAGAAACTATAGACAAAGCAATCACTCGCACAGAGACACAAGACAGAAATGTACTCTTACAGGCCAGTCATAAGAGAGAAGATCAAAACCTAATACACACACTCAAGTACTCGAGCCAAAGCTTCGAAATAAAAACAATTATGCATAAAAATTGGAACGTAATCAAATCCGATGAAACTCTATCACAGCTATTTCCAGATCTACCTATGATGGATTATAAACGAGGAAAGAATTTCAGAGATCAACTGATAAGAGCGGAAAGGAGCAACCAACAACCCAGAGGACTCTAAGCAAACCCAAAGTTGGCACCTTTGCCTGCCTACATTGTCAGCATTGTAACAACTTGATCAAAGGAGACCACATTCGCCACCCACACACCGGAGAAAAGGTCATGCTGAAAATTTCGTGACATGCAACACGAAAAGTGTCATCTATGCCATACGCTGCCCTTGCAGCAAATACTATGTCGGCAAAACCAACAGACGGACCAAAGATAGGTGGACGGAACACAAATCATGTATCAGGACACAGAACATCAAGTGACCCTTCTTCAGACATTTCCGCGACATGGACATAATGTCTCCCAAATGCGATTAGTGATTTTGGAAGTGCTACAACCATTTAGCAGGGGAGGAAACCTACCCAGACTATTGGCTCAGAGAGAATTATTTTCGATCAACAGACTCGATGCAATGACCCCATTAGGCCTTAATGAGGATTATTACTTAGGTCCATTTTTATAGCCACAGAGCATTACACACATTTAGGGAAGGACTGCTCTGGTTCTAGTACTATGTGTATTAACTCCAAAAGGTATAAATGTGTATGAACACCTAAATAAATCCAAGAAAAAGGTGTTTACAGTAGATTGTACACCCATTCGTTTTGGGGTAGACAAATTGTAAAGATTTTCATTTTCTATTGAATAATTGTCCTGTTTTGACACAAATAATATGGACTATACAGTTTGATGAATGGTTTCATGACATAGCAATGCCTTTCTCTTGAGATTCTGACCATTAACTACTCAGAGATCTACTCTGTATATGTATTTAGCAGGGCATTACGGCCCTCACTTTGCTCATTTGTTCTTTCCACTCATGTCACAACTTGCGCCCCTGTTTGCTAAACAGTAAAAGATTTAGCTATGGGTAACCACATTTTACTCCCCACTTTCCAGTGCAATGGCTTGGTAGGTCGTATGCACTACTGTCAACTTTTTAGCCACATATCATTTCTAGCACACTACGGCTTTATACATACCTGATACCAAAACCATTCTAATGCTTTTTAAGACTAATACTTTTGCTGATTTAGTTTTTACTAATGACCTAATTCACATTAGCTCATTGTTCCCCATAATTGATTACAGTACGCACATACTGGAGTGACGTCACGCCACTCACGCAATACTCAGGCATTTACCAGCTTATCAGTCTATATTAGACCTCCTGAGCGTGTGCAGGTGACATCATTGCTTATGGCGTACCCTACGCACGTGCACTTGTAACACAACTTACTCTCATTGTTGTGCTTGCATCACGCCGCTCGCGCGTGCGCGGGTGACGTCATGGCTTGTGACGCCACTCGTGCATGCGTGAGTGACATCACCGGACCAAGAACTAGCATATATAAACAGTCCGCGATGGATGCAGTCGGAGAGCTGCGCTTCCTGACCGCATCCGCGCCGTGAACTACAACAACTACACTATCTACAAGTAAGTTGGGCTCCCACATTTGAGCTTTCACTAGGCCCATAGATACCACATCTTAATTCATGCTCTCATTCTCCCCCAGGAGAACAGAGCCTTTCAACCTCCTACTCTGCAGGATTTCACCTGACCACTACACTTTGCCTCAACGCCTAGTTGTGTAGCTCTTAACATCCCGCTGGGATTATCGTCTTCTACAAAATTGTTTAAGCGAAGGGTGAGTCAGTTTCTGATCAGACTCTCAATTTTTCTACCAACTATTTAACTTAGGCATTGCTGTGGCTGAATTCAGCACATCACTGTAAACTACCCAGATTTAGGGGTGTAATGTTCTTTTACTTCTAGATTTGTTCTATTTTATTACTTTATAATCACTGTGGAGTGTGGATTAGAAGTAAGTCACTTATAGGTAACATGTATTCCTCTTACTCTCTATAAAAATGTTATAAACTAGCACGATCAGGTTCAGAGTGACACTTGCAACAGGATGGCAATCTAAACAAGCTGTTTAATTATTTATTTTTTTTAAAAAGTGAGTTGACTTTGTTATTCTATTTTTGAGTAAACATCAGTTAATGTTGGATTCATTTCTGTTTCTATAGATCTATGTGAAAAATTGTTTTGGAATATATGCCCTTGATGAAGAGAATATGAATCTGGAAACGCGTTGGGCCTACTTGAAAATATTAAAAAGGAGAAGACAAAGAAGTCTTTGAATGTATTCTTTGAATTAACTTGTTTACAAAACACCTCTACTTGTTTGATTATGAAGTACTATATGTTAAAAAGCTATTTTTAACCACAACAATTGGTCAAAATAGTTTTTAGGCTTATTTCCCTACGGAAAGTGTGCAGGGGACGTAGTTTTATATAATTTGGATTTCCCTGTTCTCTATTATGTTCCAGCCTAGATACCAAGGCTGAGTCTTTCTCGCCTGCACCTCAAACTTTGTCAAAACAGTTTATTGAATATCACTTACCTCTCACAGAATTATAATTTAAAAATTGGTGTGCAAGTGTATTCCTGTGTTTTGTTAGATCTCCTTGTTAAGACACACCCCAAGAAATCACAAAGGTAATTTACATGTCTGTCATGTGGGAATTTCCATAGTATCATCAAAGGCAACTCAGTGACACATCTCAGGACAGGAGAAAAGATTGTGATCAAAGATTACTCAACATGTGCTTCGCAAGGAGTGATAGATTCAATCAAATGTCCCTGCAGTCTTCTCTACATTGGACAAACCAGTAGAAAAGTGAGGTCGAGATGGAACAAACATAAGTCCAACATTTGAACAAATAACCAACAATAACCAGTTGCGAAACATTTTGAGCAAGCAAGACAGCAATTATCACAAATCAGATTCGAGATTCTGGAGGTCGCGAATCACACACATCGGTTTTAAACCTCACCAGAAAACTTAAACAAAGAGAAGCCTACTGGATAGAAAATTTGAACACAGTCTCTCCCAGTGGGTTGAACAATGAACCTAATTTACACTGCTTTCTGTAATTTGAAGTATATCACTGCCGTGCCATTCCAGCAGTGACCTTTACCAGTTGTGTGAATATGAGACCCTGGTATACTATACAGTGACTCTTACAGTATTCTTAACCCTTTTTCAGTTTCTGATTTCTTACACCTCAAACATAGGTATACATTTTGCTGTTATGTCAAGATAGTTACTCTATCTACTCTACTCTCGTATCATTATGATAGCTAATCCTTTTTGATCATGTAGGATGCTTTAGGGTTGACATGGTATGTGATTCACACCTCAATGTTCCCCATGTACTTGCTTTCACCACATGGGTACATCACTATCGACCTTACGTGCTACCATCACCATACCTACCCTGTTATGCTTCTCATGTCACCAGTCAACACCACACATGAAACAATTGCAACTGCCGCTAAGGGGTGTTCACTTATACATTATGAACATCTTGCTTCACTTAAGTCCACTGCCCGACGATCGGATAGACATGCATATTATTTTTGCAACATTTACCAGAGATGTTCACATATGCGAACCCTTGTACAACATACGTGCAACAAAATCCTTCTGATATGTGTTTCTCTGTGTATGGCCTTTCATTAAGACCTTGTTTTATTGTTGTATTTTCCACCTTGTTGTATTGTTTACAAGTTGCCTAGGCAACCTCTTGGGCCGTAATCCTGCCCGACACTACACGTCATCACGCGCTAATGTGCGGTTACCCTTGGAAACACTTACATACACAATCCCTGCACCCCGCGGCTGCATAGTTTTACGAGACAGCAGGAGGCCCATTTAACATTGAAACAGACAGATTCAACTTGTGATAATGGTAAGCAGCGTCCAAATCGTTCACATTTGATGCTTGGTTAACAGCCTGACTCACACGAACAGATCGTACAACTTTGCTCATATATATTTTTTCATGACAGACGCATACACGTTAGCAGCCATGAGGGACACGCTAATATTGTAACTGTGAATGCCGTATTGCATTTTCTTTTCCCAACGTTTAGGCATGCTCTTCCTGCCTATGAAATATGACGGTCACTGTACTGAAAAACAGGGGTAAGAATGACTCAAACCTTTGAGAGACATATTTATTACAGTTGTGTGTAAGTGGTTTATCACAGGGTATTACATATGCACTCAGGTTTTTTACAGAAACAAATTCTGAAATCACCCTATGTATGTCCACATCTTCTTGACTTTGCAAGATTGCAGGTACAACGAGTCTCCAACTCTGTTTCTCTTTCAACCTTTTTGAACTTTTTTCACCTTTTTTTCATTTTTGAGTCTTGATACTGTGTTGTATGGTTTTAATATTCATTTGATTTGAACTAGGTAGCAATCTTGTTGATATGGCCATTTCCTATCTAAAGAAGTGTCTGTTTGATATTGCCATTGTAGAATTTGCCCTGGAGAAGGACCTTGGTCCGAAATGTATCTGAGCTAGAGGCTTCTGCTAATTTACTTGAAGAATTAACTTTCATTAAAGAATATATTTTACCCAACCTGAACAGCCTCATCTTTGTTGCTTTATGGAGAACATATTACCTATGATAAAATAAAATAAAAAGATACTCAGTAGTTTTCACTACATAATTTGGCGACCCCCAGGTCTGGTGATTACTTCACCGGACACTTTATTGTTGAGTCATTGAGCACCACGGTCTATGTTCTTCCAAAATGTTCTTGGACTATATTTACTGGCAACTCTGAAATGGATTTCTGCATTGAAGAGGATGTAATCAGGAGAATGTAGTCACCCAAGAAATAAGCACTACTTGCTGTTCTGATGGCACCTCAAGTCTTGGTGCTTAGACTCTTTTCATCTCTGTATTTGGTGTCTCCTACCAAACCTTTGCAGATGGTACTCAGGATTTATTCTTCTCCTACCCAAGAAGTAGACCCAAAAATCACAAATTGTCTCACTGCTATTGGCAACTGAATAGATTTCCTTGTCTTCTATTGAAAGCCTCCAAGAATGAAGTTATACACCTTCCTGCATCTAACGACCCACATTGCCGCCCCTCCCAAATATCCTTTCCTCCTCACCTAATCACACCTTCCCCCAAGGCTCACAACGTGGTTTCAGGCTGAAGAAGAGGATTCAGGCTGAAGAAGAGTAGGGGAAAGTGTCACGTGGGAACTCGATAGGCAGAGGAAGAGATGAGAGAGAGCTTTTAGCAGGGAAGAAGAGTACCTCTGTTCTGTTAACGCTTAACATCAGAGAGCGCAAAGCCATCCCATATTTAATATCTGAGAGACAGTTCGAAATTTTAATAGAGAGGTCAGAGAAACATTGAGGAAAAGAGAAGATTTGGGGGTTGTCTGTAAAGAGTTGGTATGAGTACCAAAAGGAGGAGATTTGTGCCCCGGGAGCTGTGTAGTGTAATGAGTGGACCCAAGACAGAGCCTTGTGTAACACCAACAGTTAGAGGAGTGCAGTTAGAGGTGTTGTTACTCCAGGAGACACAGAACTGGTGAGGTGCAAGGTAGTATTCAATCCAGGCAAGGGGATGATTATGAATCCTAAGAAGAAAGAGAGTGTTAAGGAGATCAGTGTGATCAACAGTTTCAAAGGAAGCAGACAGGTCAGGGAGAATTAGGATTGAGGATAGATTTGAGTGCTTAGCAGAGGCAATGAAATTGGACACATTCATGAGAGCAGTTTCCGTGGAGTGACAGGAGTGGAAACCTGCTTATAAGGGGCCTCAAAAGTTGTGAATGTCTAAGAAATTGTTAGGCAGTCAAACACAACTCTTTGAAGCAGCACTTTAGAGTAGTGCAGAAGGAGACACACAGAGTAAAAGTAAGCAATAGGTTTGGTTCAGCCCTTTGCTTTTTTAGAAGCGGGATGATTGTGTATGTTTTGTAAACAGTGGGAAAGCAAGTGGAGTCAAAGGACAGGTTGAAGAGTTCAGCACAAGAGGGGTTACCGTTACTGAAGCGGGAAATGGAGGCAGAGAATGATGGTAGAGTAGGCAGAGTGTAAAATGTAGGAGGAGGGAGTATGAGGAAGGTCAGTAGAGAGTCTCTAATTTTGGAAATGTTTGCAGTGACGTATTCAGCTAGGTCATTAGCTGTGAGGGTGAAGTTGATAATCGTAGACTTAGGGGGAGTGAGGAGTGAGTTTAGGGTGTCCTTTAACCAGTGAGGATGGTTGGCATGAGAGTCAATGAGGGTTAAGTGTAATTCCTTTTTAGCTCTATCAAGAGCGGACTTGAGAGATTTAAGAGCAGAGAGTTTGAGTTGCAGGTTGTCATGGGAGTGGGTATGCTTCCATTTGCGCAGCAGCCGATTCATGTCTCTGCAGAGAGAGGATATGAATGGGGTGACCCATGGTTGAGGATGCTGAGACTTAGGGGTGAAAGTAAGCAATGGGAAGTGAGAGGAGAACAAGTTGTAAGGTAGGGATTGGAAGCTGGAGGAGGCAGTGTTGGTGGAAGAAGTATTGGAAGTGAAGGAGGAGAATGTGGACTGTAGGTCCGAGAGAAAGGGGGAATGGCTGACGGTTTGAATTTCCTTTTAGTAATAGGTGAAGGAAGTGGTGAGCAAAGGCCAGAGGGTGGAACAGAGATGGTGGTGGAAACAATTGAGTGATCAGGTATGGATGGTGTAACAGTAATATTAGTGGCTGGGAGAGAGGTGAGATGAATAAGAGGTCCAAAGAGTTACCCCCTGCCTGGATAGAATGGAGAGTGTGGTTACTAAGAAAAGACTGAAGTTCAGATTTCTGAGAAGTGGTTGGAGAGGAAAGGTAAAAGTAACCTAAGAGAATGGGGTGATGTTTAGTGGAAAGAGAATCAATGAGTTTCCCAAGATCATCAAAAAATTGTCCAATGGGACCAGGAGGGCGGTAGATGGAGATGATGTGAACCGAGAGAGGCAGAGCAATAGTAGAAATGGGGAATTCAAAAGAGGAAGGAGTGGACATGGCACTGGAGATTTGTGAGGCATTGAGGTGGAAGAGAGTAGTATATGCCTGATGCCTCCACCTCCGCCATTAGTCGAGGAGAGTGAACAAAGGATAGTTTGGAGTCGTGTAGGGCTGCCAGAGGGGCAGCGTCAGATGGAGAAATCCAGTTTTCAGTGATAGCAAGAAGGTCTAGGGGAGGAGAGCTGGAGTGAAAGAAGTCAGAGATAAAGGAAGTGGTTTGCATACAGACTGAGCATTCCAGAGTGTAATGTTCAGTTGAAGTGGTAAGGAAGAGTAGAGAAGTCGAGTATCAGAGGAAGAGAGGCGAGGTGGATAGGTGTTAGAGGAGGCATGGTTACCTCATCGGCTTTGTTTTTGGAAGGAGGTGGAAGAGAAATGGAGTAGTTGGAGTTTTGAGTTGTGAGTTTTATAATAGGGAAAGGAAAGGAGGCAGTTGTAGCGTGACTGGAGAAAGCATAGGGAGAGGTGAGTAGGAGGAGCAGCTGAGGAGCAAGAGAAAATGCTTTATAGGCTAGTAGCACAGTGTGGATATACAGTACAGTAATTATGAAACTGCTGGTACTCACAGGTGCAACAGAGCGAAAGGCAAGAGATAAAGCTCATATGATAAGAGGCAAAGAGGCTGCTAGAGGACTGGTCTTCACCCTTCACTGTACTGCCCTTAACTGCGACACCCCTGGCTGGACGCCCTTAGGAAGTTCAGAAGGAATGACACATGCTCTTGCACATCATCGCCTAGTCGATCAGTGGTTGGTCTCTCTGATATCGTCCCTGATTTTGTCCTTGCTGTTGCTGGGGTGAGGCAATTTCTTTGTGGTTGATGTTGCCAGAGGAGCCTCTTGCGGCTTGCGTCTGGAGAGGGGATTTCGTCCAAGGCGGCCGTAGAAAGTTATTTCAGGGATCCACAATGTCCACAGGAAGAGATGTCACAGATCCAAGATGGCCACTGGAAGTGTTGTGAGTGATCAATCAAAGATGGCTGCTGGCATCCAAGCTCCAGACAGAAAGTTAAGCCAAAAACCAGAAGGAATGACACATGCTCTTGTCATCTGATTGCCTAGTCCATTAGTGGTTAGTCTCTCTGATATTGACCCTGCTGTTTCCGGGATGAGGTGATTTCCTACTGACTGGTGTTCCCAGGGAAGCCTCATGTGGCTTTCAAATAGAGCCAGCCTTGAAAATCGGACAGTTGCGTGATTACAACTGCTGATAAAAACCCTGCTGAATATATCCTATTAATTAAAGTTTGCACCTAAAGGGGTTATATTTAATTAGACAGTATGGGGCTAGCTGACTGTGACGGGACTGCTGTATGGATAATTTTCCACTGTAAATGAAGAAAAGCATTTTTGTTCCCATCCTCTGCTGCAGTGTAAGTCATGCTGCTTGTATAGCAAATCTAATACCACTGGACTATTGGTACCATAGGAGGTGGTTTTGTCCTGCCTCGCTTTAATGTCTGTGCTTCATTTATAGTCGTTCTAGGGAGATTATATTGTATCCTTTTTAATCTATATTTTATATTATGTATTTAGTGTAATACTGGTAATAAAGTTGGGTTTTATCTGTATGTGCTTTTAGGGGGAATTCAGAAAATATCTTAATTTCTAAATTCACTGAAAAAAAACGTAGTTAAGGTGCACTTAAGTTGTATAGATTTAAGGCAACAAAAACCTTGTAATTCAGCGGATTTGGGAAGCCATGACCAGCTTAACTCTGCATATTACCATTGATGTCCCCCATAATGCCATGTCCCCCATATTGCCATTTTGTATGTCATTTTGTACCTCTTCTCTTATAATATGTATATGCTCATGGGCATTGCAACAGTAACGTGCTGAGTTAAGCTTGCCATGTCTTCCAATATCCACTAAATTTCAAGGGTTTTGTTGTGTTAAATATGCACGATTTAACTGCAACTTAACTACGTTTTTTCCATGAATTTCCAGGGTTCTTGTTAAGTTGAAGAAGACCCAATCCATGTAAGAGTGCATCAGCTTTATTTAAGTACAGCAGTACAAGGCCCTCCCGCAACAGTCATGTGTAACTGACAACCCTCCAGAAGGGGAGTTGCTTTTTCTCCTGGTTAGAACCCCCATGCAACATTCCATATCCTAGGTGACAGTGAAAATAATCCAGGCTGCCTTGTGACAAAATAGACATCTAATGCAATGATATTCTAAGTTGCCTGGCAACTTAGTAAACACTTGCAGCAAAACAAACGATGCAGCTCATTTAAATTATGCTGTCACCTCTCTATAAATGAATATATACAATCGCAACTATGCACAAACATACATATTTATATATCAAGACACACCTAACAGTTCTGTGATTCGATTTCTTTACAGGCCACTAGCCACGGCCTTCGGGTGTGTCCACTCTACATGCACCCCCAATATGTTTCTTTTGGGCCGGTAGGTGGCCATGGCCAACATTTCTTTCAGGCCCACTGACCGGGGATTTCACTCTGGCCAGTGAGCACAGCGTTTGGTTGTGACAATGTTATCTTTTAAAACACTATCTTTCTTTCCTGCTCATTAACATGGCCTTCTCCCATTACCATGGGCCCTTTGCATGTTTTCCCAATAGCTTTCTTCCAGTGCCCACGGCCTTCATCTGTGTCCGCTCTACATATTACTTCAATAGCTTTTCTAAACAGGCCCACTAGCCGTGGCTGAATTTAAAGGGTTTTGTTGTGTTAAATTTGCACAACTTCACTGCACCTTAACTAAGATGTTTCAGTGAAATTCAAGGGTTTTGTTCAACCATCGTTTCTTTACATGCCATTAGCCATGGCATTCGGCCATGGCCAGTAGCCACGGCCTTTGGCCGTGTCCACTGTACATGTTCCCCCAATATGTTTCTTTTGAACCCACTAGGTGGCCACAGCCTTCGGCTCCCCCGTGTTGGCATAGTGGTGGCACCCTATGTAAGAGAGAAGCTCCCCACTCCCATGATAGTGAGGCCAGTGCTAGCACAGAAGGAGGGCATTTTTCACTTAAATAGGGCACCCCACTCCACCAGCTCAGGGGAGCTATTCAAAGGTACCTCGATGCTGGTGTTGCCGCAACGCCCTACTTAAGAGAAATTCTCCCCACCCCTATAATAGTGCAGCTGGCGCCAACATGGGAACGGTGAGATTTTCACTTCAATAGGCCACTGCCACTGAGCCAGCTTGGGGACGCTTTTTAAAGGCCCCAGTGCTTGCGTGTCAGTGGCACCCTACATTAGTTCCAAGTCCCCCACGGTTAAGGAGTTTTGCACTTATGCAGGAAGCCACTGCCACAGCAGCATGGAGGAGCCTTTTTTGTATTTGTTTTTTTTTTTATTGTGATTTAGTTTATTACAACTTTTCACACATGAATAAATGTACAATTAGATAATCGCATTGCATTTGGACTTCACATCTGCATTTCATCTTTTGTTTTAGAAACTGTTCAAAATCTACAGAATATCTAATTAAGTATTTGTGACCGTATACTTATTGTCCAATATCTTGCCTAAAAAAATCAATGCCTGCACATATTCGTGCTGGATTCTCTAACAAAGATAAGCTCCACCAATCATCTAATGATAGGGTGTTTACATTACTGTCATGTGCTTTTGTGTAAATTGTTCTCTCTGAGATTATGGCCGGACAGGAAGTCATGAGATGTTTGATTGAGTCAATGCTATCCGGCTGTTTGCAGAAGCGACATAGGTTGTCAGGGCAATCCTGTTTTAGAATGTGCAGTAGATCTTTTCTGGCATATAGGTTTAACCTTAAATGCAAAATCTGATTTCGATGATCCCGACTTGGGAACTTCATCAGATATTTCAATGTTCTATTTAGTGCACGAGTTTTGCAGCACAAATATAACAATGATTTGTGCTGCGCTCTCTGTTGGTGAGTTTCGATCCAATCCTGTGTACTCAGTTTACGTTTTACTTCACATGAATTACGTAACAAGGTCTCCAGCGGCATGTTCAAATGCTGCAGGTGGGCCACACATGTTTTGTACCACGTCTTTAGGAGCCAGGGATAATTTCCATTTAGCAGAGGTTTTAATATTCTGTGGGGGATTGAGGCATCTGCTATGGCTATTTTCCTTAGGAGAGATAGCATTTTCCATAAAAGCACTAATTGAAATGATTGAAGCCCCAATTCAGCTCAAATACCGACTACCGGTAGACTTCTTGGCAATTTCACAGTTGTTTTCCAGACGTTCCCCTATAGATTATTCCATATTTTCCATGAAACATTTAAGCCAGCTTCTCCTCCATGTCTTAAAGTTGGAACCACTTTCTGTTCATATAATCTGATTAACAGATCCAGGATACATTTTCCATATCTGGCATGTAGGATTGCACCCTGTGTTCTTAACATTTTAGTTCTTGATTGTAGTTCAAGCAGCCAGGTACTTTCTCAAATAATTTTGTTATATCTAATACCTATATAACAGAGCTACTTTACCTGTTTAAGTTGTTTGCAGCCTACTTTCCACTTGAAAGTCATTCCTTTTTTCCTGCAGTGATGGCTAGAGGTTATCAGTTTGGATTTCTTAACATTAATCACTAGCTCATTATTAGTCATGTATTGTTACAGTGTGTTCAATTTACGTTGCAATCCAATTTCCGTCTGGTCATGAAGGACTAGATCGTCAGCATAAATGATCGAACAAATGTGCTGCTCGTTGAACTTTGGTGGAAAGGCTTTTACCACCGTTAGAGCTATTGGCAGGTCTGCTAAATACAAATTGAAGAGTATTGATGCTAGCTGACATCCCTTGTTTGACACCTCGCTCAGTCTTGATCCCTCTTGATAGTTCTCCTTGATCGTTGAGTCTAATTCATAAGGCAATGTTGGTATGGAAAGCCTCTAGAGTCTGCAGCAGGTCAGTTGGACATCCAGAGGCAAGAAGTTTGGCCCATAACATCGATCTGCTGACACTGTCAAAGGCTTATTGTAAGTCAATAAATGTGCGATACAGATTACACTTAGTTTTTAGTGCATTTAGGAGAAAACTGTTGAGTGTGTTGCCAACACCCTTTGTGAACCATGTTTGTCTTGAGTCCATGTTGTTTGCCTTGTTGGCCTACCTTGTAAGCAGTTTCTGGAGGTTTAATGCAAAATGTTTAACAATAACGTCTAACATCGTTATTGGCCTGTAGTTTGTCGGGTCCGCTCTATCTCCTTTTTTAAATATAGGGATAATGATGGCTGTAGTCCAATAGGGAGGTAGTCCACCAACGGCAATAATGTCATTGAATAATGGTGAAATACATACGGACCATTTTTCAGGTGCTGCCTTTAGCATGCAGTTTGCTAGCCCGTCGGAACCTGCAGCATGCAAATGATTCGGTTTCATGATTGCGTCTCTGTCATCTTTATTGATGCTGAAACTCCAGGATTTGATAGTGGTCTATTGATGGTTCCAGATGTCTGAGTGAAATCCTTGGAATAGTGATCAACCCAGAGCTGTTCTGAGACCCCACTACTCAGGCTTGCATGTTGATTGACAGTTATCAGATTAATGAAAGACCAGGTATCTCTTGAGTTTGGATCACAGATCGCTTTCAGCATTATCTCGGCCTGTTCTTGATCGCACATTTTGAAACCGATTAGCCAGTTTCTGTATCAATGTATCGCTATTTTCTTTTTTTTTTATTGCGTCTGTCATTGTTGCTTTAGGATTTTACTTGAATTGCTTGAGGTCAGATCAAAAAATGTTCTGCTGTCAACAATAGCTGAACTATAATGATGTTTACATTTTATATATGGATTTTTGAAGTACATTTTACCACCTCATAGATTGAAAAAAGAGGGGCGTAGCATAGGCCTGACTTTTGCACATCAAGGAGTTCTAAATATTGGGCAGTAATCGACAGAATGTCATTTTGGGTGATTTTTAAGCGATTTCTCCCTTGATTTATTGTAGTTGTACCCAGCTCATTGATTGCTGGCTGTGAACCTTGGATCCTCCATGTAAGTGTCAAGGAATCATGATCACAACCTTCCTGTGGAGAAATGTCAAGCCGTTCAATGTTATGCAGAACATTTTGAGACCTTTAGACATAGGGGGTCATTACGACCTGGGCGGTAAGGGATACCGGGCACCAGTAAGGAGACCGGTGCCGGTAATCCCTTACCGCCCTATTTCAAGGTTCCTTGGAGGGGACCGTAAGGAACATGTGGTCTGACCACACGTCCCTTACGGGTCCCGCTAAGGGACCAGGGCGCTAATAACGGGCTTGCAAGTCGCATGCCCGTTATTAGCGCCCCCCCCATTCCCATTGATCCCTATTGGGGCTCAAATGGAAATGGGGAATGGTTTGTTAAATGGGGACTTACCGGTCCCGCCAGGGTTGTACTGCACCGGTAAGTCCCCATTGAACAACACCAGTGCCAGACCCGTTATTGGAGGCATTCATGGCGCAAATAGCGCCATGAATACCACCAATCTCGGAATGAGGCCCATAAACTTTTGTTGACACAGTGGTTTTCTTTCTTCAGGTTTCATTTTTTTTTACTGGGATATCCCCAACTGTCTGACCATTTAGCATATAGTAATTTCTGTGACTCAGGACTTGCATCCACATTTAACTCCTTGTATCCAAAGGAGTGGTGTCAGTGGGTTCAGCTGTTAAAGGATTGGCAGCTCTGTTAAGCCATTTCACGTTTAGGTATCCACAAATGAGAAAGTGAGGTTTGCTTAAAGCTATATAGCACTCACTCCTCTATGATGTTGGTTGCACTTTGTAAGAACTTGTATGCAGAGATCTTGGCTGGATTGCCGTCCAGGTTTATCACCACTGAGTGTGTAGGATGATGTTCATCAAAATGCTCATGTTTGAGAACAGTCCACTGGACAGAAGGATTTTGATTGATACTTTTTACAACCTCTAGACCTCGAATATGTTTTATCATCGTTATTAGTCCAGCATGCAGGTTTCATTGTTGTCCCTTTGATGCAGGGTTCAGAAATTCTGTATAACCATCCTCTGAGAGTTGAATACCAGCCAAGTCTCCTGCAGTAGTGGTGTGACATTTCAAGTTCAATGTTGTATTAGTGAACAAATGTTTGAAGGCTTGGGTGTTCCATGAGAATAGACTTCGCTCTTCTTAATTGAAGTTCCTCTTGGCTAGTGATGTTTTGGAGCTGACAAGGCTTTAGTTAGCCAGGCCCAGTTACATTTCCCTTCTAACGTGTCAGAAGGGCCATGAACCTCGACGACTTGACGGGTATGCTCAGTTTTGTTACTGAAGGTGACTTTCAGTGGCCCCAGCTGAGAGTCCAGTTTTTTTACACAACTCGCCTCTGTGTGTGTTGGTGGTTGCTTCACACAGGTGTGTTGGATTTCCTATTTCATTGCATTGTCGTACATTCTTTGAAACTATGTTATCTTTCAGCTCGAATTCAAACGCTATTAATGCTGAATTTGCCTCTAATAGAGTGTTTTTTATTGACTGCGACTTGACATGTAGAATAACCCAATCGCCTTTTGATTCCTTTACAATTCTTCAATCGCAATGTCATCTGAAGCAATGGTTCTGAGTGAGGGTACACAGTGAAGTAAATACATCACATTTCATCAATTTCTGTTTACTTCGTTTCTTATAGTTAATATGTATTCCAGATGGATTCTCTCCAGGTTCTTGTGGTCCTGTCAGAGGGTTTTGGGTTTGTTTTTTTCCTGTCTCGCGGCCCTCTTGGATTAAGGCCATTCATATTGTCCAGTTTATTGCATTTGGGTACGTCTAGATCCGTGGGCCCGAGATAAGATTGTAAATGTCGTTTTTGTGATAGTGTTCAACATGTTGGCCAGCTGGCCATATGATGCGCCCTCTTGTTTCCCTTTTTGTGCTCAGTTTCCATCTCGCCATTGATGTCAATCTATGGCAGCCACGGGTGCCCATGATCTTGCCTCTAGTTCCAACGGTGAGTCTTGTATATTTAGGCACGTTCCCTCATTTTCTTGTAGCTATTAAGTCTTCCAAGGGATCAAGGTCCTCAATGGTGGTCACCTCACAGGGCTCACTAGTGAAATGATTAGTCTCTTTTTCGAGTTGTATCACAGATTCAGAGTGGGCTTGTGGTGTGATTTTTTCTTGAGTGTCATGCTCAGGAGACTTTGGTCTCTGCGTTTCTGTTATGTTGCTTGATGTTGCAGAAACTAGTGCGTGGAGACCGAGTGCTGAAGTTCCTGAGGAACGCTCATGAGCCATTTGATTTTAACATAGGACCACCTTTAATGTCTTTTGATTTCTTTCTTGTAACCGTGAGGCTTCTGACTTTGCAGCGGCTTTGAAGCTCTATTGTAATGAGCTGAGGCTGTTTTTAAAAAAAAATTCTGCCTACTGATGTTAAAGGTAGTATTCCTTGTACTACGCAAATTGTGCTTGTTGTGTGCCAAATCAGACAGAGAAGTTGGTTCATGTTTGGCATGTAGGCTTGCATCTAGCTCTTGTTCCACTGTGAGTGTCTCTTTAACCTTGGAGGTCTCGATCACGCGTGTCACCTCAGCGTGGTTAACCAAGGGACATCTCGGATTTCAGAGTTGTTCTTTTCGTAAAGTGGAATCGTTTCACAATTAAGTATGGTCATGGGTTGATTCAAGATTTCTGCTTCAATGGTTGGCCCCCATTATGCATTTGTCACTGTTGAAAAGTGTGATGGCATCATTTTAAGTTGCTTTCTTATCCATTTCGTTGAGTCTAACAGGGCTTCGATCAAGATGGCGTTCTCCGAACGGTTGCCACTGGCCAAGTCACATACATGAGATTGCCACATCCCTGATGCTTTAGCCTTGCGGTGAAGTCTAGCTTGGACTTCAGAGATGAACGCTTCCAAGAATAACATTTGTGAATGCATCATCGCAAGCAGTTTAGCATGATCTTTGATGTTATCATTCATTGTTTCGTAGAGCTTTAAAAAAGGAGCCAGGGAAATGGCTAGTTCCCCCATTACATTATTGTGTATTTGTATACCTCCGGCCACTGACAAGTGTGCCTTGCTCTATTTATTTCACTAGAGCAGTGGTGATCACTCGAGTCACTCCATTTATTTAGTTCACTTGGCGACAAAAGGTTTAGTGACTGCTGAATGAGAATTAGGAGATTGCGTTCGTTACTTCATGCACTAAACCCGTACAGGGCAGTAGGGGGTAATACACTTTTTTTCACTAAGCAAAGTGGCACCAGGCCCATTTTGATCTCCTCAAGATTTGATTTGTGACGGCCTATCATTGAACCTCACTGGCATTGATGTATTTGAGTGGTTAATCTGCCATCAACTGATGAAGGTCCAGCGTTACTTTGTCCAATTTTCTCTTTGCGTTAAGCAATGTCTTTAGCCAATCTGGCCACTAGTGGTGACGTGGTCACCTGTCTTTGGCATTGTGTACTCTTTGCACTCTTCAAACTCCACAGCAAGAGACTGTTCATGAGTATTATTATGAATTATTTTGCGTTTGGGTACAGCTTGTGCAAGAGTTTTTACAGAATGCACCTCAAGGTCTGGGGCTGAGGCAGGGTTTGGGCTCAATCAGCTCTTTCAGACATAGAATTTGTTATCTGCTTCAAGCAATTCGGCATCAGTGAGGTCAAGTTTATTTGCACAGCCTGTTTGTGAGGAGAGCGAGCATGGGTGTGTTTGTTTGTTTGTTTTATTTGTATGGCGTGCCAAACCCGAAGGTAACTGGGCGCAAGCAGTACAAATAGGCGTTAGGCTTAGGTTACAGAGATTTCAGTTACAATGTTGTAGATACAATATTAAAGATACATAAGGTTACAGGTGGTCCATGTAGGGAGAGCAATACAATATTACGGTGCATCAGAGTTGTTGCTGCAGTATTTTAGATACATAGGTTGCAAGGGGTCAATGTAGTTAGAGCAACGGCAGGATAAGTACATAGAGGGCCTCAGCAAGGTAGTCATTCAGAATAGATACTGTAACAAGTGGTCAGATTAGCACATTATTCTTGGGCTTGGGTCCCAGGGTGTGAGTCATTGGTTCTCAGCCATTTCTGTATGTTTTGTCTGAAACTAAGGTAGGTTTGATCTGTACAAAGTGAGACCGGGAGTGAGTTCCACGTTTGAGCTGCCATGACTGGTTGCAGCTGAAACGGGGCAAACACTCACCTCCACACTCACCTCCACACTTCTAGGTGGCTCACTGTTAGTCTCCTTCGATGGGCCACGATGGAGGCGCTGTTGCTGGCGCGTTCGTGGCCCCATTTGCTCTGTGATGGAAGAGGTTGACGATGCAGGTGAGACGAGCATCTCAGATTGTCTCGATTTTTCAGGTCTTTTTTTTGGCAGCACATGTTTTCACCCCAGTCGAGCCCCAGGAGTGACTGGGGAGAGACTGGACACTCGCTGGACTCACGCATTGGTGCCACGCGCCTCCTGCACAATATATAGGAGGGTCCAAGTTTTTAAAGGAAAAGCAGCAGCAGACACGGCAAGGAGAGCAGAGATCCACAGCAACACCAACAGAGACTGGGGAGAGACTGGACTCTCGCCAGACTCACACGCAGTCGCTATGCGCCTCCTGCACAATATATAGGAGGGTCCATCCTTTTAAAGCTACAGCAGCATCAGACACGGCAAGGAGAGCAGGGATCCACAGCAACACCAACAGAGACTGGGAAGAGACTGGACTCTAGCCAGACTCACGCGCCGTCGCTATGCGCCTCCTGCACAACATATAGGAGGGTCCATCCTTTTAAAGCTACAGCAGCATCAGACACAAGGGAACCACAGCAACACCAACAGAGACTGGGAAGAGACTGGACACGGAGAAGCCTTTTCTTACATAAGGAAACATGGGTGCTTCTGCGCCAGCACAAAGGAGCTTTTGAAAAGCTCTGTCATGCTTACATGGCCATAGCTTTGTCATCCTTAGTAAATAACATGAATTTGGCACCTGGGTCACTGGCCAGATCGCCCGTGCCTAAGGCCGGCCCAAGCCACTGGTTACATGTCTCTTACCATGGTACAATGGACGCCCTTATTCATCCCTCTCACAATCAACAGATGAAAGCTATACCATCTGCATGCATCTGGCTTCTCGCACCAAAAAGACTGCAAGAAAGCAGACTCCCTCCCTCTGCTGGCAAAATGAGACCCTCCACTTCCAGGAAGCGGGTTATGCAGTAGCAGAGAAACAATGCATTAAGCTCTGAAGCTTTTCGAAGGCTTATGAGCGCCTGACAAAATCCTAAATAGATAAAAATATTAACGAGGTGCATGTTCACGTGTGGCATCCATTTTCCGACAGAGCACAGGCATGTGAAGGAAGAGTAAATCGCACCCCACCCTTAGGGGCATTACATCCTGACAGCCCACGGTGTTTTATGAGTTATTGAAGATTGATGCAAGGAATCTGAAGAGATTTAAATGATTGGCTACGTTCCAAGCAGGCTACGGAAGTAAATACACCAATGGTGCTACTGGGGTGTAAAATTGGCTCAGACACCAATGACAAAGCGGACCACAGTCGCAAATAGTAACTGCGTCCTGATGTGACCGGCTGTTCGAGTCGTATCCAAATGAGATGTTTTGGGTAGCTTTTTAAAGAATATTTTTTCAGTAACACTGCCAAAACTATTATTTGCAAAGTGAAATAATTCATCAAACGTGCCTACCTGAGCCAGAAAAAGGCACACTTTGACCAGAAATATGACCCACAACAGCATTCCTGGCCTGAGCCTCAAGCATTGGTCTGTTGCCCTATAAGGCAGTTCGAGCCAGCACACACAGCGTAGGATTCCAGTCATGTGGTATGTTGAACTTGTCATGGAGGACAACTTTGCAGAGCTCGAGTTGACTTTCCAGCATCATAGGAGACAGCAGAGGGAGGAGTTGTCTTTCCAGCATCATAGGAGACAGAAGAGTGAGGATTTGACGTTCCATCATCGTAGGAGACAGCAGAGTGAGGAGTTGACTTTCCAGCGTCACAGGAGACAGCAGAGTGAGGAGTTGACTTTCCAGCATCATAGGAGACAGCAGAGTGAGGAGTTTACTTTCTAGCATCATAGGAGACAGCAGAGTGAGGAGTTGACTTTCCAGCATCATAGGAGACAGCAGAGTGAGGAGTTTACTTTCTAGCATCATAGGAGACAGCAGAGTAAGGAGTTGACTTTCGAGCATCATAGGAGACAGCAGAGTAAGTAGTTGATCCAGAAGATGCACGAGGCAGCTAATCAATACCCCTTTGCCGAGATCTGAAAGTAACCCACCGGTCACTGATTGGAACCCTAGCAGGACTAACACAGACTTTCTTTTTATGAGGTGGATAAAATGAGTGTCATTGAGGATGGTAAGACTGTATGGATAACACGTCCCTGCTTGCACTTTATAAGGATACTGCAATTGTGCCAGTCACAAAGGCATTTTTACTAGCTGTAGTTCAGCGACAAAGTTAAGGAATGTGTCCTTCACGTTATAACGTGACCATGCTGCAAGATCATGGAACTTGCGCATGTCTGACAATATCAATTTTATGTATAGTTAGGGGTGTTTTATTTTGTATAATATACTAACAAAAAGTACCCATCATCCGAATGGGTTCTGTGGACAGTCATGACAACACTCTCCTCAAATGTTGAAAATCAATAAACCTGTGAGTCGCTTTTCCGATTCACTTATCGCTTGATGTGCTTTGTACTCTGAAGTAAGCTGCACTGAGAATTGGCGCATATGGCTGACTGACATACCCCAGAGCAGATGTTGGTGGGGGTTGGGGGGGGGTGAGAGTTGCTGCATACTTGGACCTTCTGTGCTCTCTCCCCACCTGTTGCCTCACCCTGGCGTGGTGCAATTCACTGTTGTGGATTCTAGTGCAAACATCTCAGAACCATGCATCCTAGGGCCAAGCAACATGGTTTTCAAAGTCCCCATGGGACCTTGAGTTTTGTTCCTCGTGTCGAGACTGGTCCTTCTACGACCACTTAGATACTTCCCCGGTTCCAGCCAATCATTTCATGTGTGAAGGTGCTGATATCTGGAGAAAGGGGTGGAGTATCCACATGTCATATAGTCAGTAATGTTTGCAGGGTCGTAACAGGTAACTTTGCAAAATTTGATGAAGATTGGTGAAACGGTGTGGAATTGTACAAGGAAAAACGCTTCGACAAGCCGCAAACCCTCAAAAACCCACAAACACATTTTGTCTTTTATAAATATAGATGGTCCTCAAATTGAACAGTCAGTCTCCTTTCCAAAGCCATTTCTGCTGTCTCCTCTTTTTCCCAATTTCCCATGAAACAGAGTGATTCTATCTCACAGAGGCATCACATTTAAAGACCTGGACTGTCCTCTTTCAAATATGTGGTATCAGGTTTTGAGTCCAATTTCTTCAATGAAAGCTAACCAGCACTGCAATGCACAAAATGCATTAATTTGGGGAGTTAAAGTCTAGAAATGGAAATGGGGGTAATAGTGAATCTATTCATCAAATATGGTCCCCACTGTTCCTTTGCCAAAAAATAATTTGGGGGTGCCCACAAGCCTGTTTCTCTTTTCACCCATTCTGAATGACCTCGATTTACAAATGTCTCTTTTGTGCTTACTTCCCTCATTCCCTTGCCCAGCTGCTGTTTTCTTTGTGGAACTCACATGACACGTTTTCATTGTGTATCGGCCCTTTCCCAAATACCTTGTTTTCAACCAGTGGTTCCCATGTCAATGCCACTAGCTGTAGCAATGGAACAGTGGCATGTCCAGAATCTTTTGACTGGGAGGACCCATGTGGGGTGCTGATTTATGTAGGAGTAGCATGAAGTACATACTTTCAAATTAAAGTCCCACCAGATAATTATCATAGTTTAGGATAATTGGGTGGTACCTGGGGTGGACAATCACATTCCAGGGGTAGCCGGTGCCACCCCCGGCCACACTCTGGACATGCCTATGCAGTCTACCAAGGTTATAAGTGGCCACAGAGGAGAAGCACGAGTGAAAGAGTGGTTAACCGCCTTATCTGCACAGTTATGTGTGGATAAGGTGTGAATGTGCCTAAGCTGTCTGGGTGGAGTGACTACAGGGTGTGTGCCGCCCTTTCTGGTGGCAATCAAAGACAGACCTCGGTCACCTGCAGAAATGTGTGGGAATTAAAAAGTGTAAACCTAACTTGGAAGCAACAGAGTACTGTACATCAGAGACGCATCCAGTGGGATACAAGGCAGGGTGCAGCGGCATTGGTGTATCTGGGATCGTCAGTAGAACAGGAATGGGAGGAGCACCCGAGGGGGAAAGTGGGGCGCAGTGGAAGGATCAGGAATCACATGCAGTTTTTCATTGTTTCTAATCCATGGAGCAAGTGAGGGGACTGCTTGTGCATGAAATACCATTCCCTGTGTAGTATTAATCTCTTTCCCTCTCTCAGTATGTCCTGCAATGATCGAACACAAGGGATACCAGCTACTTGCACCCTTGATTTTTCTGTCTATGGGAGATAATATTCTTTTGCGCTCATTACAAGTCCGGCGGTAACCGTGCCGGTACTACCGGCAGGTTGCTGCCGGACCCGTAATGATTTACCGGCGCAGAAACACTAGCGTATTACAACCCCGGCATTCCGGAAAGTCAGGCGCCGGTAAATTGTAAGTCCCCATTCCCATAGGGTGCAATGGGAATGGGGACAACGGAAGCACCAGCAGTGTTGGTAACGGTGGGTGTCGGTGCTACCGTGACGGTCTGCTTACCGTGGCCACTGTGTCCGACAGGGTCTGCCCTGTCAGGTACACCGGCTCTGCCAGGCAGACTAGTAGCTTGCACGTCCGGAAACAACGGTGCCGGTAAGCTTACAGCACCGTTGTTTCCGAACCGGCAAACTTGTAATGAGGACCTTTTTCTCTACAAATTTAGGTAATTTTGCCAGATTCCAACTCTTAAGCAAGGGACCTGTCATATCCAAGACCTTCTATTGGCTGCCAAACCAAGCATAATCTACCTATTTGCAAGATTCCTATCTATATTTTTAGAGGAAAAGACCAGATGAAATAGGTGGAGTAATCTGTGCTTTCTTTGCCAGTACCTTGTAGCCAGAAGGTAATGATGTCATTTTATCTCCAATGGACAGAACGCCCCATTCAGTGTCCTGGGCTTGGTTGAGTACCCCGCATTGTCGATGGTAAAGTGGGGCCTGGAATCGGGGAGGAAAGGGCATACGAAAGTGATGATTGCCTAAGTTCCACTGAAAAGCGGGCTAAGCAAGCACACCTAGCTCTGCCGATGGCATCACAAATGACTTTCCCAGAAAGGAAATTAACTCCGCCTATAAAGAGGGGCTGGGGGTTAACGTTTCCTTTTTCTACTTACAATTCTTCCTCGCATGAAAGGTCCTGATCCCTCCATTATTTCAGAACAAAAGGCAAGGGATCGGGGACTCATTACCTGCCACGAATTCCACAGTACTGTGCAAATGTTGCTGCAAGTCAAGATACGCCTAACGTGGGATACCACTCTCCTCAAGGACAGCCCAGCAGCCAGGGGTGGACGGGGAACCAAAGTGGCCCGGGAAATGTTTTTCAAAGTGGCTCCATGGTATATCATTCGAGGGCATGTAGCAAGCTGGCCCAACCTTTCTAAGCAAGGTTTGAGGGTTTTCCACCCAAGAAAAGTTTGAAAAATGGTTCCAAGCAGTGAATGTTATTAAACATTTGTCCCTAAAAGTAAGCACAGATGCACCTGGCTCGTCAGCTTTCTACCAACGAATCTGAATGTGTGCCCATGAACAGGCCATATACTGTCCTGGAGTACCCGGGGGCATGGCCATCTTTTAAATCAAGCCGGGTCTGTGGACTTGCTGAGGGGAACTGGCATATGTATGCTCCAGGCATGTTGCATGACAGCACACATTTCCTCTGATGGTTATCAGTCTTTTCATAATTTGACATGTAGGGGTCCTGTGGAACGTCCTTTTGACGGCCTTTTTACAGTGGTCATAAGTCTCCTGGGGATAGCTCAAGGGCAACATGTTCTCCTTGGAAGCAAGATCCCCGGGTCTGCACTTTGAAACCTCTGGGTATTAAGCGTGTTATAAATAACATATCATATCATATCAATAGTATGAAAGCTAAGATTGTACCGGTACCCCCTAGGAGAATTATCTTCTTATGTTCGAGATATGTATTGAAATGGAAGACACTCGACACAGGTTATTGTTAGTAAATCTATATGACCCCCCACCCCTCCCACAGGAGGTATACCAAGGGTATTTCTGACATTATCACTGATTTCTTGGTGGAATGGGGCAGAAATGAAGAAACCGACATGGGGTCTCATTACAAGTTTGGCGGTAGCCTTGCCAGTAAAACCTGCAGGCTGCTGCCAAACTTGCAATTTTTTCTGGCACCCGTGAACGAGCAATTATCGGGTCATTACGGCCCAGCCAGACCCAGTAATTGCCCATTGTCGGGTACTGGATGCTGGAATGCATTACTCCCCATTCCCATTTCAGCCCGATAGGGCTCTATGGGAATGGGGAGGTTGGATGCACCAGCACCATTGAGAATGGTTCTCGTGCATCCGGCATGCTCTGCTCGCGGGTGCCGGTACGGCCGCCAGGACAGTCCTGGCGGCCGTAATGGCACCCGCGAGCAGAACTCCTAGTTTGCCTGTCCAGGAACTATGGTACTGGCAAGCTTACTGGTACCGCAGTTCCCGGACCGGCAAACTTGTGATGACCCCCATGGTATTGCTTGGTGGTGACATATATGGATATTGTTTGGATGACAAGGAAATAAACAAAAGTGATTATGTAGATGTCAAGGGCCCGATTCATGGAATTTTTAGCATGGTGCAAAGTTACTTTGCACTACTGCAGCGCGACTTTGCACTGCCAACAAACACCCTGATTCGCAGAGCGGTGCAAAGTGTATTTTTGCAGTGCAAAGTCATATTGCACTGCCAAAGTACTCTTTGCACCAGGCTACTTTGGGCTAATTCATGGTGCAACAAGTATTTTATAGAACAAAGTGACTTTGTACTGCAACAACACACTTTGCACCGCTCTGTGAATCACGGTATTTGTTGACAATGCAAAATCACTTCATGCCAATGCAGTCACTTTACACTGCGCTAAATATTCCATGAATTCGGCTCCAAGTGTATTATGATTAAGAAACAAAGTGGGGAGACTTTGGCAACAGTTGATGGACAGGTGGGATATGTCAATGGTTAACGGGCGAACCAGGGGCAATATACCAGGAGGTACAACATTGTGCTGTGGCTGTAAGAAGGTCACTCTAGATTATTTATTCTGGACCATTGCGTTTATTATTATTAATGAAATATTATTGATTATAAAATCTTTTAAAAAATTAGAATTGGTGCAAAATTATGTTACTGAGCACGTAGTATTATGCCTGCATGTTGACGCAGATGTTAAACCTAAGCTGCGGATATGTACCACTGAGGGACTAGTGAATGTAGGCGGGAACAGGTTATCCTGGTCATTAGTAAATATTTGTCCGGATCCCATTACGAAGTGGGGAACGTCCCCTGATGAAATGGAGAGATGGATTTTATGATGCACAGCTAATTTATCTGGGCTCAGCAATAATTCAATAATTAAAGAGGGATCCGCAGAGGAAAAACCATTCGGTGCTGAAATAAACATTTTAAAAAGCTAAGCAGACTCTAATGAAGGAGATTAACCAAATAAAAAGCACGACTGTGTACAAAAGAGAAATTGCTATTATTATCTGGAAAACAAAGCATGAATAAAATAAATGGATAAAAAAAGGCACATTATCTAAAAAAAATAGAGTGTGTAAAAATATGTGCATGGCGCTCTGGAAAGGGGATGTCAAAAGAATCTAGGAGATCCTAGGAACCTGTAAGGGAAATCATGCCACAAAATCAATCAATCCGATTGGCGAGGATAGTCGGAGGGAATATATAACTAATACATTATATATTGCCCATCCACCAGAGAGAGCTATACCTAACACTATGCATTAGGGGTTTAAGCTATACATTATTTCATGTATATATAAAAAATAGCTGGGGATGTCAGCAGCTTAAGTGAATTTGGGGGTAAAGCCACTAAAATCGAAATGTATAGAATAAAAGATGACCTACTTGTGAGTGGCACATAGGTTGCAACTATTAAATGTCATGGTTTTGAACTTAGAATCAGCATTCTAGCTGCATGTGTAAAAATTGTAAGTGTGATTTAAACTGGGAACAAACAGGGCATTTAGCTGAAGCTTGGCTTAAAGAAATTGAATTCTGCCTGTCAACTACCCCCGACAGGAGTTGAACTGGCTCAACAACTCTTCCCAGGCCTGACTGCATCCTGCTGCCCCCACCAAAAGGAGATCACACCTCTCTGATTGAATTAAGGGAGGGGTACCTGCAGACTGCAGGAAATTGAAGAAAGCCCTGTCTTGGACTCAGGCAATTGTTAAATTAGGGGGGTCGTAAAATGGCTTCCTCTTGGAAGGAAATGGGAGGGTCAGTGCCTCTGCTAGCAAGCTGAGCTTGGGGGAAGTGGACAAACCAGAAACTCCACCATGTGCTTGGGGGAAACCACACCCCTTTGGGCCAGAGCATAATTTTAAAAAAAGATGGATAATTCATAGTATGGACTTGTCAGAATTATATAAGTAATATCATTATTCTTGTGATTTTCCTGTGCACGTTTTAAGAGGTGTTAGGACCCTGTGGTGTATTCTGGGGGGTTGCTAGCAGAAAATAGGGTCTTACTCCAAATGTCTGCATGTTAAAAATCTGACACTTCATCAATTAATGTCCATACTCCTTGCGCACATTTGTGTAATTTTTGGTAAATGTCCGATATTGGTAAACCGTCCAAAAAGTGCAAAATGTTGTCATTTCTGAATCCCAGCTCGCAGGAACATGGGGCTTGAACAGAGACCTGTCTTAATTCATCTGTAATATGTACATGTAATGTCAACCACTTGTGTAACTGGGAAATATGTATTTGAATCAAATATAGATTTGTGGGCAAATTGACTTGGGGAGGATCCTCTGACCCATAAACAGACCTCATCGTGATGACCATCCATTTCCTTCCCCCAATCATGGGAGAGGGGAGAATTGGGCCAATGACAAGTAGAGAGGGACAGGCTCAGTTATGCCATGCACACACCCACTTTCTAAACACATAAAAGCAGACAGTGCAGGACAGGTGGGGACAGTCACTTTCTTGCGGGACGCTTTGCCGGGAGACTTCAGACTTCACACCCAGAGATCCAGACTTCAAATCCATCAATCTCCAGAACCTGTTGCAGAAATTAACTCCAGAATTTGTAGCAGAGAGGCCTGAATCCACAAGCTGAATCCTCTTTAGCAGGCCTCAAAACCAACCAAACTATTCAACAGCCGGGCGAGCTGTTTGAATTTTTTGCCAAGAACTTTTGCAAGAACCTGTAGCAGTATCCAGAAAGCAGTGCTGTATCCGGAACCAGAGAGAACCACAAACCAGACCGTTGTGAGCAGAACCGGTGCTTGACAGACCCAGAGAGCAGAGCTAACCCAGATAGCCGGGACTTCAGAACCACCCGCCGGAAGTCCCGTCCAACCTGACCAGAACTTGACGGCTTATTTCAAAAATATAGTGTGAGTACTCACTGTGCCAAAACCAATCTCTTAGTTTAAAATAATCTAATCCAAACTATTTTAGCCTATTAGAACTGCCTCCTAGAATCGTGTCATTCTGTCATCTTTAAAACTGAAAACTGTCATCTGTCATTCTGAGCTTTAAAATTTCAAATCCGAAAAACTACCTTGACCAAATCGGCTATATCTCCGGAACCGTTTGTGCTAGGAGCGGGTTTTAACTGTCATCTATCTTAAAGCTAAGATTCTAGGCTTTCCAACAAATCTAGAACTGACTTGCTACTCCTTATAAGGCCTCTGTAATTACGCTCGACGCACGCAATAAAATTTGCCGCAATTTCACATTTTGCACAATTTCAGCCACGTGTAAAAATCAGCAGCTCCTTGCTTTCCTTTGCTAAAATTCGTTTTAACCTGCTAGTTACTTATAGAGCATTGCTAAAGTGAGCCTGAACTAATATAAACTAGATATCACCCACCCTGAACCCCCTATAGGGAATTAAAAGCCTTTTTAGCATATTTTTCACTTAATTGCTACCACATCAAAGCATCTTGCCTGTGTTAAAACTCATACCTGTTTTCCTCTAAGCTTGCTAGGGGGGAACTGAATTATATTTGATTGCATTCCTGAGAACTGTGTGTCTTCTTTCCATCTCCTTATATTGCATAAAGGGGGGGGGAGTGAATTGTCAAGGAAAAGTGATTACATTGTCTTTTGTTGAAGCCATATCTAGTTATTTTCTGTACTGCATTTCATTCATCATTGCGTTTCCTTGAACCATATAAAGCATTCTTTCCCACCTCATTCTTCTGTTCCTATTCATAAGTAACCAAGAACTGTGCTACTGTAGGATTACCTCTTGTTGATTACTGCTCATAATCACAAGTGTACTATCCATTATCAATGTATTTATAGAAGTGTGATATATATATATATATTGTTTAATTTTTCAAATAAACCATTTAAATTTGCAAAACAAGCCTACTTCTTGGCTCAGTGGGGTCAAGGGGGATTCTAAGAGAGGGGTGTTATACAAGGGGTCCATCATCCAGATTATAACTTGCCATAAAAATACATAAATAAGGGCTTCCCTTGGGCATCCCAGACAAGGCACTGACTTAGTGGGATTGCTTGATTGGAGTCACTTACAATGTAGAATAGATATCTTATGTGGATGATATTATACTAATGGATCATACATATATTGGCCTTTGTAGAACTATGAACACACTTTGCTGTTTTGATAAAAAGAATGAACTCATTTTGAAAATGAAACAAAACAAATACATGTGCTTTGGGGGCAAGCACTGTAAGACATCTCTGCAATATACCACAGAGGGTTTTGTTCTACTGGTCAATGAATGTAAATATCTTGGGGTGTTTCTCCACCAGAAAACTGGATTGAATAGCAGATAAAAGCCTTAGAGCAGTTTTACTTACAGCTCTGATAAAAGGATTTACAAAGGATTTACAAATGGAACGGCCGGTTATAGTCTGCAGGGTATTTGACAAGGTTGCAAGCAGAGACACTGGAACTAGAAGATTGTAAATGACTAAATGATTTAGAGGGAAAATTCTGGTGACAATTGCTTAATCCCCCCCAAGCTTTCCTGATTGAAATGTTGTGATTAGAACTGGAATTTAAATCTCTAATGGGATAACTTCAAAGGAGATTGGGCAATGTGTTTATTAAAACTCAAAAAGAGTGTGGGAGCCCCTCTACTCAGAACAAACATGAGTCAAATACCCTTTTCTATGGCATTACCTACACTCAGGAGGATCCACAAACATGTTTTAGCTCACTTGCCCCTTCACAGAGGAGAAATATATATTTGCATATCAGTCTATGTCCCACCCACGAGGGAAGTCCAGCACCAAAATGCTAAGCAATTCTCCTCTGAGCAAGAGTATCATCAGCAAACCCAGGCATGTGTTTTGCCCTTGTTGGTTCTCCTCCTTGTGGTGAACCTGAGCCTCTCTAAGGCACGTCTGGATTTCCCTTGGTTACTTAGGGAGAAACCCTAAGTTTTACAAAATTCAGTGTTGGAGCCCCTCTACTGAGAACAAACACAGGTCAGATACCATGTTCTATGGAAGTCCTTCCACTCAGAAAGGTCTACAACCAGGTTGTTAAAGATTCCAATCAGGTGTCACACCCTGGACCAGGACACTTAGTCTTAGCCTGGGACGTGGTGCTCAATAGGAATGCTTTTTCTTTAATTTCAACTAATTCAAATTGAGCCGGTACCTGACCCGTCTCACACCCCCTTTTACAAATACCCTGGGTCACAATGGACCATGAACCAGGCCGGGTTGGTGAAAATACAATATTTATTTATTTTTAAAATTCACAAAAATCACACAAATTTTAATATTGTCGAGCAATCATGAATGGGGTGATAATGGCAATGGAAATGGAAGCAATGCACTTGGTTAACCTTCTAGTAGACCATATCCAAAGCACAACTGAATACGAGCACTTTTTGAATTAGGATAGATAGCACCCAACTTAAGGTTTCCCCCTTCAATGTTCCCTTGACCCACAAGTAATCGAATTCTGAGTTGACAGAAAGAAGCAGCAGGTAGTCAGCAGGTAGTCAGGGATAAAAGGCAGCAAACAGGATCAAAATCCGACCTTTCCTCACAAAGGCCTAAAATGACACTCAGATTTTGATAAATAATTGATTATATGTGTTCTGAAATAATGGTATGCATATTTTTTATCACAGTATTAGGGATGTTATATCACTATTAATCATAAGGTAAGGTATCACAAAAACATACAGTTTACAAAACAGATACAGATTGAAATTGAAAACCCAGTGCAGCTGAATTCACAAATGGAAAAATTGAATTTTTTCTGGTTTGCAGTTTTAAATGCAAACATATTTTTTTTCAGAAAATGGGTGAAAAACACCTAATTGCAATGCGGTTTTTGAGCAGGGTGATAGATGCACTGCACAGGGACAGTATAGAAGTGAAAGGAGGGCTATAGCTGGTGAACGGAGAGAGATTTGGAATGTACAATAAGGTTAATTTTTAGGAAAATAGAGCAGTGAAAAGAAGAAACTTGGTTAACAAAAAAGAAAGGCAAATTTTACTTAAACTAAATTATTTAGACTATATTGTTAAAGAAGGCCACAGTACGTTCAAAGATTGAATCGCAACGTCAACCTTTTCCCGACGTGCTCTGATCTATGTGGGAATTATTTTAAATGACTCCAAATATCACTAATGAGTTACAAGGGGAAATGAATACAAGAGTTGTGCTAACACTAGGAAACAAGAACAGGGTGCACAGAACATTGGAACAGTCTATACAAGTTATCAGGGTATGGATAGGGTTGCTTAGAGAGTGGCACAATGACAAAAGTCAAGATGGGGTAGACTATGTGTTATGGGATGGGAGATACTCACAGTCCACTCTCAAATTTGGGATTAAGAACAGTCAACCAGGTTCTGGACTCCAAGTCTTGTGTCACCAGGTAGCAGCGGACTCTCCTAGCAGAATAACAGCTGGGCCTGTCTGGTCACTGGATAATCAGGACATCTGGATGGCAGGGTTGCAGCAGGCATGCAGTTAGTGGGCAAAATGCCGGTCTGGTATCAGGATGCTTCCCAAAAGAACACCACAGCTTTTCCCTTTGGTTATTGGGATTTTGTTAGTGGGATCTCTGGACTGAGGCCTTGCTGGGATGGTCAGCAATGCTTTGGCCTTGCAGTGGAGTCTGGAATCAGCTATCCTTTGGCTTTGCAGTGGGATCTGGAATCTGGCAAGATGAATGTAGAAGATCAGGAATGCAGGTGCAGGAAATTCAGGAAAGAGTCTATCTAGAATTTTGTCAGCCACCCTTTTTATAGATCATGGTGACATCACAGAATTATATGTCAAGGTAGGCTTAGCTAAGCATGTCTCTAAACAAGTAGATTGGCCAGGGGTGTTAGTTACCGCCTTCCTCTCAGCTGGTTGAGTTTCAAGGGCCTGATATCAGATTTATGATGTGAGTTTTACAATGTCCAGAATCTCCCACAGTTACTTTAGCTAATATCCAGTTTTTCCATAAATGGCTCCTTTATACAGTTGGAGCATCTTAACCAATTACATAAACAGGTGACATATTTTATGCAGACCATACCAGTCCAACTCTACATTTTGTAAGACATTATTTCGCCCTTCAGATCATTTTTAGTCATTTTTAGTATGAAATATTCGGCCTAAAATGCTGTTTATGGATTATCATTAGGCATGTCAGTGTTGATTTTTACATTGCCATTATGTATACCTTCCTTGGAATACCCCATTCTCTGCCATTTCTGTTCCCTATATGACATTGAAGGCTACAACGTCTTAATTTAAAACCCAATGTTCTGTTGCAAAAATAACCGTCATCAATGTTTCTTAATAAAATAGTCTTTTGAAACAAATGGCATCCTTTGTCCTTCACTGGGACAATTTTTTTCTCTTCAGCTACCTTCCACTGTCACTTCCCCCAGCGTGGAGAGGGGTTTTCCCAGTTTGATTGAAGGTTTATGGGCACTTCCACTTCACATGTTGGTGTCCCGGAGCTTCCATTGTAAGAGGCCTCAGCCCAGATGAAAGTCTGCCAAGGTAGCAAGTATCACTTGTGTGTTCTAGCATCTACTTTGAGGGTTCTTCTGTTGCTGGCAACCCCCAAGCAGAAACCTTTTGGGCTGATTTCCCCACTGCAACCAATGCAATTTAATTCCTTATTTTATCTATTTTTGCTATAAATCAGAATAAAGCCTCAAATAAGATCTCCCATATAGGTTTCACAGCACAAAACCCCTTCACATTGCTAGATAAGGGCAGGGCCTTATCCAACAAACACTTTTGACCAAATATTCTTCTCAGTTTGCAAAAGTACATTTTAAACGTGTGGTTGCTTCATTTTCCTTGCAAATTCCCACATTGTGTTGTAGCCATAGTTAGCTTCTGGTATGCAGCAATGGGTTAAAACACAGATGCACTGAAATTGACATAGGCCCAGAGAACCAGGGCATTTTTGACGCATTGATCCTTGACATTTCGTGACCAAAAAGTAAAGCATTTCTCGTGTAGCTGAGTACAGCTTCTTTTGTTTTCTTCAGATCTGAACAGCAGCCTGTCATTCAGGAATACTGCTCTTGTATGCATAGAGCGCAATGTGAATGTGGGGGTGCATGGCAAGGTCTCATTAATACAAGTACTGTGATGAGTAACAGAGGAAAAAGAGCATCAACGTGGCATGATTTTTAAATGTAAATATTTCCCTTTTTCAATGGGAACTTGGGCTTGCAGCAAAGCAGTGTTGCTTTTTTCTGCTTTTTTTAACACTCCTTCTTTTGTACATGTAAGAACATGCTGGTGGGCTTTCTCAGTGTGCCCCCTTGTTCCATCCTGCCCAATATGTGCTTGGCAAGATGGTGCTCACGCAGTTTTGTTGTGAGGCAATGGTGCTCACAGGACCCAGCGCAGCCATTTTGCTGCTTCTGCTGAAGTGCAGCTTGGTTATGGAAGGGAGTACAGCTGAGTGGGTAAATATTTCCCACAATGTGAACATTAAAGCTATTGAAGATCCAACCATTTATTGGGGAAGTCCTTACTAAATGAGGCAGATAGCAAAATGGCTGTACATCTGAAGCTAGTCACTTAGCTTTTTAGAGGAATTGAATGGGCCCCTGATTGGGATGTAGATTATAGTCACCTGAAAGCTGAACTTGAACAAAAATGTAATGTATGGGATTGGTGGTCGAACTATGATCACATGAGAACATTTAAAAGGTATACAAATTATCGGTCAGTACAACATACCTATTTCAAACCACTGAGATACTCCATTATATGCCCCTCTCTGGAAGTCAGAAGATTTAACCTGTTAACGAGAATGAAGAAGCTTCTCACTCTAACTACTACGGTCCCACAGATGCAAATACCCTTGATAGAGAGATGTTGTTGAATCTGTAGAACGTCTGTGATTGTGGAGACCAATCGGCATGTTCTCACCACATGCAAAGAGTTAGGTGATGCATAGAAATGTAATTTGCTGAGATTTGTGCATAACCTGGTGTCAATAAGCAGTGATGATTTTGGGCAGTATTGTCTTAACTCAACTAGCGTCTCATTGCAAATTGCAATGTTTAATGTACGGAAATTAATTAGCCCCATATTGAAGATATAAAAGTGGAAAATTAAAATCATATATTGATGATTGTAATGTTTATTTTTAAGAAGTGTTATGTTTATAAAAGAATTGTGTTACCAGTAATGGAGATACTATCTATTAAGAGTCTTAAATGCTTTTCAATTTTGTATTAGATTTTAAATTGATATATGTATATTATATGTTTATATTGTTTATTACATGTGAAAGTTCACTGTGAACTGAACCACATTAAAATAAAAATCAATAAAAAAAGGCCATACATAGGGTTAATAAAAATGCAAATAAAGGGCCCTACAATGTTTGATAATATGACATCCTAGAAATGTATAGCAAAGTATTTGAGTCAAAAGGATGTGGGGGATTGGGATGCTGGGAGTAATGAGATGGAATGCAATGACTTGGGAGAGAGGTTAAGGAAAGCAGAAAACCGGGAGCCCCACACAAGATGCTCAAAGCGTAGTGGCTCATTGGAAATCTCCAGAGATCCCTGCTGGCCAGTCCACCACTGCTTCCCACTATTTATAACTAAAATGCTCATCCATGGGCAGGACACGTAGCTGGAGCACTAGCACGTCAAAGCAAATGTAATCACTAATTTGTCAATGCGTAGATCTGTTGGTGCTCAAGAAGGTATAATTTGTGGATTTTGAGACCCTGGTACCATACAGGCCAACATTATCCATTCAAATCAGGAGATACCAAACCAGTCCTAGTTTTAACTTTGAATTCTGTAACTTCTAGTCCTTGATTTAGGGGAAAATAAAGAACTTCAATTTGCACAATGCATGTTTAAAACCAGCACTCGACTAGTGTATCCCGAATGGATAGTGATAGAATGTGAACAGTGCTGTAACCTCGTCCTCTACCTTGACATAGACTCCTTGCCCCTTACTATTGGAACACTCTCTCTTTCCCCCTCCATTCCATTACTTCCTACTGTTCCTTCCCTACTTCTTTAAGGAACTATCTTCTCCTGACTTCATTCTTTCCTTGAAAATGTTTGTAATTTGAATCAATCTTCATTTGTATTGTACTGTTACTTTTTTGTACAGCACTTTGGAGTGAAGGGCTCTATAAATGCCAATTAACTAACCACAGAAAATACATGTATGGTGTACCCTGAACCCGCACCCAGAGTCACAAAGAAAGAACATGTCAGCAGTGGGAGTGAATGATCAAAGCTCCAACTTCTAATATGCATTTATGTCCCAGGCAGAAGAGAAGCATTATTGACCCTCGTTCCCAAGACCATGCACCATAGGCTCAAATCAGAGGGATCTACACGAATAAACTTTACGACGTATGATCATGCAGCAATACAACATGAGGATTTGGACTTATGGCATTGAGGGCTATATAGTAAACGGAGTAAATGGATGGGGTGAAGTATACAGATGCCAATGGACTGAAACACAGAGAGCTATGGTGCTTGTATTCCGATGTTGTTGACATACTTCCAGCTGGACAAATAAAGGAAAGAGAATTGCAAAATGTAAAGCCTTCATGCCTGCCCCTAAAAGTATTGAGTTATGCCCTGCAAGATAAGTTATTTGACCAGTGAGATCCCCACCACCTTAGACACCAAGAGGCTTTGGTTTGAGTCGGAGATGTCTAAATAATTTGTGTCCCCCTGCACAACGGGGACTACATGGACATTATTTTATCCCACGTCACTTGCTCACTAAGCAGTGGTTTAGACGTGGATTGGCAATTTGATCCTGTCCGTGATCAAACCCTTGGCTTTGAACCCAAATCACCCTTGTTCATCACTTCTTCAGAGTTTTCTAAGTAAACCCTGTGCAGAACCCACCCCCGCCCTCTTTATTCACTTATATATTAAACTATCATCTTATGCAGGGCGTTTGATAAGATTTTGAAGTAAGTGATTCCATCTGCGGGCATTTTTTGTGTGGGTAAAAATATATATTAACCCTAATACAGATCCATTGTTGTATTAGTACAAGGCAGGGGCGTGGCATCCTCCAAGCCAATGGGGCGGCTCGGAGCAGAGGCATTACCATACTATAATCCCACCGCTCTGAGCCTCCTCAGGGCTGGAGGCCATCATCTCCACTGCCGTGGCACAAGTAAGTGCACCCCCCCTCCGCATCCTGCACCTCCCGCCCCCTCCTGCCCACTTACATTCTCTTTTCTGGTCATGATCGTGAGTAGATGCACTGGGAACACTACTGTTCCCAGCGTGTCCTCTCCTCATCTGTTACATGCCACCATGGAAAGGGAGAAGGGACTAACTTTTTCCAGTTCCATGGCGGGCAACTTTTTTTTTTGTGGGGATGTGAAACGCCAGCAGCATTTCACTACTCCGGGAAAGATTCTATTAGTACCCCGGTCCAACGTGCCGGGGCACTAATGGCAATAAGCCCCTTGATGTGTCCGCTAATTCCCCGAAGCCTTCATTAAGTCCCTTGCGTCACTCAGGGCTGTAACTGTGGGCCCGGGGCATTACCTGATGCAGTAATGCCCCCACCCCCAGTTCGGGGCTTATTGCTTAAATATATACCTGTATGAACTCAGTAATGCATGCACATTGAAAGATTCTTTTTTACCTCCTCAGATCAGACAGGTAATTCATTTGAGGTTTTTCAGGTGGCACTGGTCTGCTCGAACCAAAGACCCAAACATAATTACGCAGCTGTGTGGATGCAAGTAGAGACCAGGCTCTTATGTATCTGCCATTCCAAAATTTTTGTTGGGAATATGTTTACTCTCTATTGTATTTTCTTGGGAGTAATTGCCTGTTTTTAGGGATTAGAAGTGGCTGGTATGCCACTTACCTGTAAGGTTGGTCTTATGTTGTATTACCGCAACTTAACAATACAAGCCTTCTTCTGTATTGATGAATGATTGTGTAAATACCCATATTGAAAAAATAACCAAATAGAAAAAAAAACATTGAAATTAAGTTCTGATTTCACTTAATTGGGAAACATTAGCAGAAGTCAATGGTTCACAAACACGTCTCTAGAGAGCTGCGGAACAGCGAGTTATAAACACTTCATTACATTAGTATGAATGAAATGATCAAGATTCGTGTTTACACTTATTGTGCTTGGTGCCACTCCACAATGAACTGTGCGTGTTGCATTCACAGAACAGAGTCTATCGCTTTGACGGGTCTAAGGCAATGGCCGGTTAGACTAAGCTTTGGAATGGGAGCTGAACTGATTGATAGACATAAAGAGGGACAACTCATTAGCTGTCTCCACTTCCCTGACGTTTATCATGTATTCCCTTTGACCGGGATGGCTTTAAGGAAAGAATGTTTGTAAACTTCACAGTGGAGAACATGTGTGGGCAACATGCAGAAGACAAACCAAACCTTTTCATAAGCATGGAAAAGAGCCTACCTGTTCCTTGGGAGAGACTTGCCACTCTCGCATTTGCTAGCCTCTAGGGTGCATTTCCTGATACAGTCCAGAGTGCACGATGCCACACCCCATTCTGTCCAGCATCTTCTGCTCTGCCACAAGCCTTCCCCTGCTCTCCACTCCCGGTCCCGATCCCACTCCTAGCCCTTCATCGTGCCGTATGGAGAGCCCTCGCTCTTCGCACCGCGGGGATTAATTGTTATACTGTAATTGGGAAATTGCAAACTTTTTTCTGTAAAAAAAAAGCATACTGCTGGAAATCCTAGAAATGGCCAAAGTTATTGACTAGCTGTTTGAATCCAGGAAACTTGAGCAATGGCAGTAAACCATATAGAGAATAGATTTTCGTAAAGTTTAAATTCACCTTGCACAGTTCTAGTTGTTGCAAAGTTAAGTTCAAATCAAATCAAAAATCACTTTATTTAGATAAAAATATTCCATTATATTATAGAAAAGGACAATGACTGTGAAAGGTAACGAAAGAAAGAAAATAAGTTAAAAACGTATTAAGAGATAAAAAGCCAAGACAAAAATAAATACATAAAACACTGCAAGACCAAAATTAGGAGGTTTTCTGATGAGGAAGTACTAGTTAATTTCAATAAGAGCGCATGTTTAGGTCCTGATGAATGTGACTTAAAATTAGTATATGACGCTGAAACCGGTGAACCATACAAGGGTATATCATTATTTGATGAGATACCCTAGTTTGTATTTATATAGAAGACCATTGTTCATCTTTTTTAGTTGAAGGGCCAGGTCTTCATGAGAAATAGAACTCAGAGGTGACTACATTTGGAGGTTTCCCTCACTTCTGTTCCTATTTTAACTTATTTTTTTCCTGGACATATTGGGCTAAAACAAGCCCATCTAATATACATATAAATATTGTTCTGCTGCTCCTTTCCCGAACATTGAACTTTGTATGGTTTTCACAATTCTTTTTGAAAATGTAAATGAAACATGTTAGACAGAATTGCATGCAGTTCCCTCTGGGACCACCACAAATAATTAGGGCTACAGGTGTAAGCAAAACCAACCTTTGGTATAAGTGTGTACTACACAGTTTAGTGGCAGCAGGGCTGAGCAGTCAGGCTTATCTCAAAAGGGAATATGAGCAGTACAAGATATTACACAGAGGACTTACAATCACAGTGGTTCAAGTAGATATTTATACTCAACGTTTCTTTGTAAAACACTTATTAATTTATTTACACAATCATTTATCCATATTCACTAGTGTTAGGCAACTTAATAATATGCACAGATGTACTTCAGTACTAAACCAATTGGTTTCTGAACAAGTGTCAAGACTGGAAGAATCTTCGCCCCACTCCTCCTCACCTGTATCTTCCCAGGAACTCTCCTGCATTTCTGTCTTCTTCTTTAGTCTTGACGGCTTGATGGGTCTTTCCTTTCGCTCTTTTGTGTGATGCAAGTAAGGGCGAGCCCCCTCATCCGCCACCTTGACCAGGGAAGAACCTGGGCCAAGGGGAAGGCCAAAGGGCAAGCCCCCTAATTCAGGGAAAAAGCCATAGCAGAAAAACCCCTGAATTTAAGTGTAGTTGCAGGAGGGTCCTTTGTTATGGTATGGCTGAAGTATGGCTCAAAAATATGTTGCTTGGCAAATCGAAGAGAAGACCAGCTGACCGTACACGGGTCTTTTGGAAGGTAGTGTTCCAAGAGAGTAAACTCAAACTGCGATCCGGGATTTGGTGGGAGGTTGCAAGTAACTGAAGCAGTCGATATCTGGCAGTACCACAAATGGGAAGGTACCGACAGGGCAGCCGTCTGAGTACAGCGAGAAAATTAAAGATAGCCGAACCAAGGTAAGTGGAAAGAAAGCTGGAAGGTAAGGAGGGGAAGGAAGGAAGGCTGACCGAGAAGGCAAGTATTGGAGTATGACCGCAAAGGCGGCGTAGGAAAATAATATCCAAAAAGAAAAGGGCGTCAGAAGAGAAAAAGGATAATAGTAAACAAGATGAGCTCAAAAGAAATATGGAACCAAAGAAGGCAAAGGGTTCGGAAGAAAACTGAACGAGCAAGGATATATCTATCTAGAAGGAGAGAAAAAGCAGAGAAAGGCAAGCGATAGAGTAATAGAGAAAAAATAGGCACAGATCCAAACCAAGGGAAAAGCAGAAAAAGCTAGGAAGTGGCAAGAAGAAATGGATAACACCAAACTTACCTTAATGAAATAAGTCAGCGAAAAGTGGGTAGCTTGAACGGAGAGAGGCTGAGAAGGTAAATAGAAAAAAAAGGAAGAAGTACAAAGGCTAATATCACAAGGGAAACACTGGAACAATCGGCGAGATATCTAAAACGATACAACGCGCCAGTGTTAGAGGAAAGGACCTATTTATTGACAACGGCCATGATGGAAGAGGCATAGAACATTAAGATGGACCACCGGCGGACATGTTACGTGAGTCGCCATCGGTTCCAATGTTTCCATGCCTGAAGCATGACAACAAGTTAGGCTCCCCTGAAGTGGGAGCAAAATGGCACTTCAGAAACTTTCAAAAGGAATAAAAAGGCATAAAGTAGCAGAATAGATCACATATACTTGGGAGACAATGCAAATAGTTTTAGTTCACCAGAATAGTTCAATTCAAGTCAATAGGCCAGACCAAAGTCAATGGGCTAGTGTTCTGGATAGAAAAGAGCAGTTCTGGTATCAAACGGTAAAGTCTTTGCAAAGGTTCTTAGAAGTAGTTTTGGGGAAAGGGAATCATATGTCGGGTCACAGGCTGATTAGGCCTGCAAGTTGGGAAAGTTTCATGAACTTTCACTGCGAGAAAGTGGTTTTCTCAATCGAATGTACACAGTACCTTATTATGAAGAAACAAATGCTGCTGAAGTCGTGGTTTCCTGGCAGTGCCTGCAGATCTCACTGTTCCTGAACCTCAGTCGTGGGGACAAGAGAGAGGATGTCGGGGGACTCCTGCACTGCACGGGATCATCGAAGAAAGCAAACAAGGTGGAGTCACTTCAGTTTCCAGTAGCTGTAGATTCAAGAACACAAGCTGGTGTCCCTCTACCTGGTTAATACTAACCAGCCTTGAGAATGGTATCCAGGTGTCGTACGAGTTGATTGGTCCCACCAAATCAAAGGAAGAAGGTGTCCTTGAAGGAGCTTCTCTGTCGATTGGAGCTTTGGCAATTCAGACCTGCAGCAGGGCTTCACCGGACAAACCAATGGTCCAGGAGTTGCAGCAGCGATCCTCTTCCAGCTCGTCTTCGGTTCTTTTGTTCCAGTGGTCGACTCTGCCTTCTAGTCCAGGAGACTCACCTTTTAAACAGTTTTATCAGATTCATTCCAACATAGCTGTCACTCACCCAGCAGGGTGGCTGTCCTTTCCGGACAGTCAGCCAGCCAATCACGCCAGAGTGCATTTGTATCTCCTAGGAGACTAAGCACAGGGAGTTTTGGGCACCTCTCTCACTTCCTGCCCACCCCTGAAGCCTGCCAAAGGCAAACAAACAAAGGGACCAAACCTGGTTTGGCGCACAGAGACAAACCCTAGAAGGACATTTCCAAAAAGAAACAATGAAAAAAGAAGACCGGACCCGTTTTAACAAAGGGGCTTGAGGCGCCATATTGAAAAACATGGCTCCCATGATTTTTAGCTACGGGTGTTCGCGGTCGGGAAAAATCATGATAGTTCGTTGTAAAACCACTGCCGCCAGCCTTTTCAATAGAAAAGGGTAGAATTTGACTGCTACATGAGTATTTAGACATAGCGGATACTATGAAACCCCTCCAGCACTCCATTGTAAGATGGTGTGGGCTGGCTCTAGGAATTTGGAAAGACTAGTAAAGTCAATTTCACTTTACATTATCTGGGAAACAGTAGTTCATTCCAGGGAAGGTATTTAAAACTTTGGGAAGTCTAAAAAGACATCCCTATGACACTGCACTGGAAAGATGAGGCCTATGGCGTTATCTAAAATTCCCATATTCAAAGAACACAAGTGTAAAACACAGAGCAAAACACATGAAAGAGTGGGGAAAAAGGCTCACACTCTATCCAGGTAAAAAAATCAAGTCCTCAAAATCCAGTAAAGTTGATGGGGTCTCTAAGGTGAAGAGAATTAGCACATCTATGAGAATTCTCCCTAGCAAAACACCAAAAAAAGAAAGTGTAAGTATGATTGTTTAGGATGAGACAGTTTGGTGCAGTCTATGGGCCTCATTACACGGCTATTAGCGCCATGGCTACCCCCTACTGCCGTCGGAGTCTGGGTTCCCAGAATAGGGACTTACCGGTCTATTCCGACCTTTGCAGGACCAGTAAGTCCCCGTTCCGGGAACCATTCCCCATTCCCATTTGAGCCCCTATAGGGCTCAATGGGAATGTGGAAGGAGCTAATAACGGTACCGCAATTTGCGATACCTTTATTAGCTCTGAGGTCCCTCAGCGGTTACCGTCCATAACGCCTGGGCAGACCACACGTTAAGGACGGGACCCGCTGAGGGACCTCGTAGTAGGGCGGTAGGGGATTACCGGCACCGGTGCCCTTACCGGTGCCGATAATCCCCTACCGCCTATCGTGTAATGAGGCCCTATGTTGCTATCCCTTTCCTAGATAGGCAGTACAGCAGCACTCTCTAGGGATATTCAATCACATATAGGGATAGTTTGTTTTTTCTAAGAAGAATAGCTAGCATTAGCGTGGATGGTTAATTGTTTGGTAGATGTGGGTTCTTTTCTGGTGTGTTTTAAAACATTAGCAAGGCATCGGAAGGAACTCAATAGCTCATTTGTGGCTTCCTTTTGTGGTGCGGAAACAATCGTGTGTGTGATCATAATTTGCAATATGAAATATGAACATATGGAAATATGTTAGAAAAGTCCTCTAAAAATAGAACACTCTGGGCCTGGTCACAGTTTTGGCAGTATTTCCAGTGGAAGACTGCCGAAAAGTAATATTGTTACTGCAGTATTATCTTTGTAATTAATATTATTTGTATGTTATTTATTGAGCGTGGAGCTAGCTTCGGGAAGCAACTGAGGTCTTTAGCCATAGGGAGAAGAAGACAGTCAGGGAAGCAGAGAAAAGGGCAGTGGGAGCTAACAATAGGGTAGGGTATGGGTAGGCACTTGGCAGCAAGGGTTCTACATGCAGCCAGAGGAGGAAACAGTGAGGAGCAGATCATCCAGTCTTGATCACACAGTAACATGAGGCGTCTGCATGAGTCAAGAGTCATGTGGATCATTTAGTTATTTCGAATTTTGGAATCCCAAGGGACTCCCTAGGGATTTCATAGTTCAGCATGTGGTAATTCTTTGGTGTGAAAGTAATTACCACCAAACAAAAACCACAAAACTGGAGTTAAGTTTGGTGGAGCGGTCATACATCCTAATAGCATATGTTTTACAGCTATGACTAAACTTGTAAGCACTCTGTCCCAGCAAAAGCACATGCATGACGCTCTGGTTTGTAGAAAATCCGGACTTCCCGAGTGCAGGTCTATTGATAAGTGGGTAGATGGTAGACAGATGAATATATAGAGAGGTAGATAGGTACATACATATATAAATAAAACATACATAAGCCCTTGTTGCCCCTTCCTTAATCCCAAGTAGGAAGATACAAAGAATAGATAATTTCCTACGGCTTATCTACTGCTCAAATAAAACGCTCATTGCCCCTTCCCGAAATCCTAGTAGGAGGGTGCAAAGGTTAGATCACCTCCTGGGGCTAATCGAGTGTACAGATAAAGTTCAACATTACCCCCTCCAAAGTCCCAAGAAGGGAAGTGCAAAGATTAGATCACCTGTGTGCGTGTCGGGGACTATTCCATCTCTGCTTAAATGCGCAATGGTGATCCCCCTTTTGAACAAGCCATCTCTCTAGTCTTGGCAAACTTCCGCCCCATTTCCCTACTCCCTTTTGGGATGAAACTACTTGAGTTCCTGGTGTCCCCTCTTCTGATCAGGTTTTATGAGTCTGTCTCTCTGTTTTATGATTTCCAGTCAGGCTTTAGACCTGGCCAGGGAACTGAGACCATTTTGGTCTTGGTGCTTGATGATTTGACGCTGATCACTGATCAGGGTGGAGTGGCGGCGCTGATTTTGTTAGACCTTTCAGCTGCCTTTGATACTATTAACCACTCCATCCTGATCAGTCGTCTAGCTGCCGTTGGCATGACGGGCCCTGTCCTTGCCTGGTTTCACTCCTTTTTGTCTGATCGGTCACAACGTCTCTTGCTTCAGCATTTTCTTTCCGCTATCTCGGCTCTGCTCTGTGGGTTCTCTCAGGGCTCTACCCTAATCTTCACTCTTTTCAATCTCTATATTCAGCCTTTAATCGCCCTCATCCGCGCCTATGGCTTTAGATGTTATTCTTATGTGGATAACACACAAATCTTGGTAAGACTGGATCTTCTCCACCCAGCTCATGCCTCCCAGCTACGAGACTGCTTAACAGCCATGGGTTGCTGGATGGCCAAAAATTGGCTCAAATTAAATGGCGATAAAACCAAGGTCTTGGTTGTTGGCTTTTCGTCTCCTTTCTTTTCCTGGACTCGGGCCTTTTGGCCCTTATACTTTGGTTCCTTTCCCACTGCTGCTTCTATGGCCAAGAACCCGGGCATTAAGCTCTCTGCATCTCTGTCTATCGCCCCTCAGGTTGGTGCAGTCTGCGAAGCGGGCCACTTCCAGTTGAAGATCCTCAGGTAGATTTTTCAATGTATCCCTCTCCATCTGCGTGCTCCAGTGGTCTCAGCCTTAGTTCTGAGTAAGATCGACTACTGCAACTCTTTATATCTAGCCCAACCTGATTCCCTGAAACATCGTTTGCAGGTCCTCCAGAACTCGGCCGCCCGCCTTGCCACCGGCACCCATTTTGGGAACATATTTACCCTATTCTGAGATCTCTTCATTGGTTGCCAGTGGCCAGATGTGTTCACTTTAAGTCCCTGTGTCTGGTGCAGAGGGCATTCTACAGGATTGGCCCTAAGTACTTGCAGCATACATTTCTGCAGTATGCTCCCCGTTGCGCACTGGGATCTGCTAATCGCTTCCTTCTGGCTGTACCTAAGTTTAATCATGCCAGAATTGGTGGCCACTCCTTTTCTGTCCAAGCAGCTACTCTTTGCAATGCTCTTCCTATCACCCTGTACATGTTAACTGTGCACTTGCCCTTCCGGAAGGCTTCGAAAACTCTACTGTTTTAACTCATTCATCATGGTTTCCGATTTTGGCTGTCTGCTTTAGCACCCTGTTGCCTTTTTGGTGTTGGTTGGGCTGCATCCCCCTTTTTTTGGTGGGTGTAAGCAATTTTTAATATAACATAACACCTCCTGGGGCTTGTCTATTGCTCAAATAAGGGCACTCATTGCCCCTTCCCGAATCCCAAGTAAGAGGGGGCAAAATCTGAATCACCTCCTGGAGCGTATCTACTGTGCAAATAAAGACCCTCATTGCCCCTTCCAAAATCCAAAGTAGGAAGTTTTAAAGATTAGATCACCTCCTGGGGCTAATCAATTGCACATGTACAGTCCCTCATTAACCCCTCCAATGTCCCACACAGGGAGGTGCAAAGATTAGATCACCTCCTGGAGCTTATGTACTGCTCAAATAAAGACCCTCATTGCCCCTTCCCAAATCAGAAGTTGGAGAGTGCAAATATTAGATCACCACCAGGGGCTAATCGAATGCACAGATAAAGTCCCTCATTGCACCATCCAATGTCCCAAGCAGTGAGGTGCAAAGATGTGATCACCTCCTGGGGCTTATTTACTGCACAAATAAAGACCCTCATTGCCCCTTCCTGAATCCCAAGTAGGAGAGTGCAAATATTAGATCACATCCTGGGGCTAATTGACTGCACAGATAAAGTCCCTCATTGCCTCCTACAAAGTCACAAGCAGAGAGGGGCAAAGTTTAGATCACCTCTTGGGGTTTATCTACTGCTCAAATAAAGACCCTCATTCCAAAATCCAAAGTAGGAAGGTGCAAATATTAGATCACCTCTTGGGGCTAATCGACTGCACAGATAAAGTCCCTCATTGCCACCCCGCCCCCAGAGCCACCAAAGTCCTAAGCAGGGAGGTGCAAAGATTAGATCAACTCTTTTGGCTTATCTACTGCTCAAAGAAAGACCCTCATTGCCCCCTCCTGAATCCCAAGTAGGAGGGTGTAAAGATGACATCACCTCCTGGAGCCTATATAGTGCTCAAATAAAGACCCTTTTTGCCCCATCCCAAATCCCAAGTAGGAGGGTGCAAAGATTAGATCACCTCCTGGGGTTAATCGATTGCACAGATAAAGTCTCTCATTGCCCTCTCCAAAGTCCATTAGAGAAGTGCAAAGCTTAGATCACCTCCTGTGGCTTATCTAATGCTCAAATAAAGACCTCATTGCCCCCTCCAAAGTCTCAATCAGAGAGGGGCATAGATAAGATCACCTCCTGGGGTTTATCTATTGCTCAAAAAAAGACCTTCATTGCCCCCTTACAAAGCGCAAAGTAGGAGGGTGCAAAGATTAGATCACCTGGTGGAGCTAATCGGCTGCACAGATAAAGTCACGCATCCCCCCCCCCCAAAGTCCCAAGCACAGATGGGCAAAGATGAGATCACCTCCTGGGATTTATCTCCTGCTCAAATAAAGACCTTCATTGCCCCCTTCCAAAGCCCAACATAGGAGGGTGCAAATATTAGATCACCTCCTGGTGCTAATCAACTGCACAGATAAAGTCCCTCATTTCCCACCCCACCCCCCCAAAGTCCCAAGCAAGGAGGTGCAAAAATTATATCATCTCCCTTGGTTTATCTACTGCTCACGTAAAGACCCTCATTGCCCCTTCCCGAATCCCAATTAAAAGGGTGCAAAGATTAGATTACCTCCTGGTGCTAATCGACTCCACAGATAAGGTCCCTCATTGTCTCCTCTAAGCTCCGACGCATAGAGGTGCAAAGATTAGATCACCTCCAGGGGATAATCGACTGCACAAATAAAGTACCCCATTGCCCCCTCCAAAGTCCCAAGCAGGGAGGTGCACAGATTTGATCATCTCCTTTGGCTTATCTACTGCTCACATAAAGACCCTCATTGCCCCCTTCCAAAACCCCAAGTAGGAGGATGCAAATATTAGATCACCTCTTGGGCTAATCAATTGCACAGATATTGTCCCTCATTGCCATCCCGGCCCCCCAAAGTCCCAAGCAGGGAGGTGCAAAGATTAGATCATCTCTTTTGGCTTATCTACTGCTCAAAGAAAGACTCTCATTGCCCCATCCTGAATCCCAAGTAGGAGGGTGTAAAGATTAAATCACCTCCTGGAGCTTATCTACTGCTCAAATAAAGACCCTCATTGCCCATCCCAAATCCCAAGTAGGAGGGTGCAAAGATTAGATCATCTCCTGGGTTTAATCGGTTGCACAGATAAAGTCCCTCATTGCCACCTCCAAAGTCCATTAGAGAAGTGCAAAGCTTAGAACACCTCCTGGGGCTTATCTGTTGCTCAAATAAAGACCCTCATTGCCCCCTCCAAAGTCCCAAGCAGAGAGGGGCATAGATTAGATCACCTCCTGGGGTTTATCTATTGCTCAAATAAAGACCCTCACTGCCCCTTTACAAAGAACAAAGTAGGAGGGTGCAAAGATTAGATCACCTGCTAGAGCTAATCAACTGCACAGATAAAGTCCCTTATTGCCCCCCACCCCCAAAGTCCCAAGCAGGGAGCTGCAAAGCTTAGATCATCTCCTTTAGCTTATCTACTGCTCAAATAAAGACCCTCATTGCCCCCTTCCAAAGCCCAAAATAGGAGGGTGCAAATATTAGATCACCTCCTGGTGCTAATCAACTGCACAGATAAGGTCCCTCATTGTCTCCTCTAAATTCCGACGCATAGAGGTGCAAAGATTAGATCACCCCCAGGGGATAATCAACTGCACAATTAAAGACTCTCACCAACCAATTTCCAAATCGGAAGTAGGGGTGGATACAAATATTAGCTCACCTCCTGGAGATTATCGACTGCACAGATAAAGTCCCCCATTGCCCCTCCAAAGTCCCCAGCAGGGAGGTGCACAGATTTGATAATCTCCTTTGGCTTATCTACTGCTCAAGCAAAGATCATCATTGCCCCTTCCTGAATCCCAAGTAGGAGGGTGCAAAGATTAGATCACCTCCTGGGGCTAATCGACTGCACAGATAAAGTCCCTCATTGTCCCCCCCCCCAAAGTCCTAAGCAGAGAGGGCAAAGATTAGATCACCTCCCGGTGCTAATCAATTCCAAAGATAAGGTCCCTCATTGGCTCCTCCAAACTCTGGCGCAAGGAGGTGCAAAGATTAGATCACCTCCAGGGCATAATCAACTGCACAAATAAAGACTCTCACCGACCAATGTTCAAATCGTAAGTAGGGGTGGATACAAAGATTAGCTCACCTCCTGGAGATTATCGACTGCACAGATAAAGTTCCCCATTGCCCCCTCCAAAGTCCCAAGCAAGGAGGTGCATAGATTTTATCACCTCCTGGAGCTTATTTACTGCTCAAATAAAGACACAAATTGCCCCTTCAAAAATCCCAAGTAGGAAGGTGCAAAGATTAGATCACTTCTTTGAGCATAGCTACTGCTGACACAAAGACCCTCATTGTCCCATCCCAAATCCCAAGTAGGAGGGTGCAAAGATTAGATCGTCTCCTGGGGTTAATCAATTGCGCAGATAAAATCCCTCATTGCCCCCTGCAAAAGTCCCACGCTGGGAGGTGCAAAGATTAGATCACCTCCTAGGGTTTATCTACTGCACACATCATTTCTGTCATTGCCCATCGCAAGCGGGGTGCAAAAATCAGATCACCTCCTCAGCCTTATTACAGAAATTGCATGGTGAGCACAACGTGTGTTTGCATCTATTTTAGGGTGTCCCTCTCCCATTCGCTAGTGCTGAAAATGAAAAAAAAAGGATTTACTTTAAGTAATAGTAGAACATTGAAACACGATTTAACTGAAAGAGAAGAAGAACGTTGGAAAAGAAAGGGTTGGCTATTTTTGGAAAATCCCAGAGTCTGTTGGAGCGCGGAGATTACATTCAGAAGCCGGGCATGAGTGTGAAACGTGCATGTGACTACTAAGCAGGACAGAATATCAGTGCCCACCGTGCATGACACACAGACACATGATATGTGTTGCCACTGACTAGTAGAGAGGAAATAGCTGAAAGCAGGAGATGATAGTGCACGGCTTCACCCGAGTGTGCATCACACAGGCCATTGTGTTCTCACTTCAGGCAAGTTTGGGCCTGATATGGGAGCACCAGCGAGTCTAGCAAGACATTGCAAATCAAAATAATGCTGAATATGCAATTCAGTAAGACTCACAATTTCGTCTCAGGTGAACTTTGCCTAACCTGCTTATGCACGATTCCATCTAAGAAATGTTCACTTAAAAAATAGGGTAGGTTCAGCAGGCTTGTGATGTTTATGTAACGTAAGAAAGGTAACATAACGCTGTATCCATCCAATGAACAGAAGGCACTGCAACCTGGTAATGGACTTGCATCAAGGCGCATCTGTGATCTGGGGGTGTCTGGAAGTGGAGGCCTGAGGTACATGCTTGGCAGGGTGAAGAGGGGGAGTGTACTTGGGTGAGAGGTTGCTAGGGTGATGAAGACGGGTGGTTGGAAGGCCTACTGAGTATTCACCTTTCTTAAGTTGTGTCTCATAAATTTGTCTTAGCGACAGGTGTGGCAGAAAAAGCATAGTTAGGGAAAATGGAGAGAGTCACAGGTGCATGAAAACACATTGGGCCTAATTCATGGAATATTTGCCCGGTTCAAAGTGACTTTGCACTGCCGACACAAGCCCTGATTCATGGAACGGTGCAAAGTGTATTTTTACGGGCAAACACATTTAGTACTGGAAAAATGACTATGCGCTGACTTTGCCCTGCAAAAAAACACGTTGCATGTTTTCCGTTTCCATGAATCAGGGAAGTGCAAAGTCACTTTTCAGCAGTGCAAATTCACTTTGATCCGGGCAAATATTCCATGAATACTTTGACCTCATAATTGTATCATTACTCCCCATATTTTGTGTATTTCTGCCGTTGGCCTGTGCTAAAGGCTAAAACGTGAACATTTAATGAGAGCCTTAAATGCAATTGCAAACTTCCTCTATCGTGGTAAGGAGACGAGTCCTGGATGTCCAGGCTTGACAAAACAGTGTTGTGTTCCTCTTTTTTTGAAGTGTGTACCTATGCTGTTTGAAGTACTTCAATACTGACAACAACTGTAATGGAGCTAACCTTTTCATGTCCTTCCATCACAGTATGAACTTTATTGGGTCATTTGAGACTGCACTTGACATATGTCAGCCGGCTGTGCCATATATATTCCAAAACCCATAGGCTAGTAACTTTGTGGATTCCTCCACCCCCAAAAAAGAAAATTAAGTATGTTTTCCCAGCATTGAAATGGATACTCATTATAACACTGTATGTTAAAAAATTAAATGGATTTTAAGTATTAGCTATTAGGTGGCACTAAAGCACCACCTGAAAGCAGAAACGATTACATTGGCGTACAGATGGGAGGGAGATAACATGTGAGGGACTCATAACTTTGGTTTGTTGTTTGGTTTTTTAACCACCCATTAAATGTTCACTGTCCATTACCAACCACCTCTGCATCTCCCACCCAAATCCTCCTGGTACCTCCATCTGAACAGCCTCCCTGCCTCTCTGAAACTTGAGCAGAACCAACTCCGGTTCCGGAAGCAGCTCAAGACTTTCCTTTTTACTTCTGCCTTCTCTCTTCCACTACCCTGCTCAACTGCTGTCTGATACTGCACTGGTTACCTGGCTACCCTCTGAACCACGGGCCCAGGTTCCTGCCCTCCCGGTTGCACACCTGCACTGCCCCCTGGCCACCCTGCACTTGGGGCTGTATCCGTAACCCTACAACCCCCCATACTGGCTCATATCTATCACCTATGTGTATGCACTTAACCCTTGCACTGCCACCTGCTGGCTGCACTTCTTTTTTCAGTGTTTATCCTATGTCTTGCACTAGCTTCCCCCCCTTCCCCTGGCACTTCTCCCCTTCCCTTTCCACTGCACTTGAGCAATCTCAATGTCACTGGGCCTAGTAAGATCGCTGTCTTGTTCCCTCTTGTTCACTTGCCTCGGCACGCCTTTAAACACTTGTGTACAGGCGCAGTACAAATAAAATATCATATTATATCTTTTTGACCTAGCTGTATGAAGCAGTAATATCAAACTTTGACCTTGCAGGGTTATTTTCAGGCAGTATGCTAAGAGTTAATGGCTTAATTGCAGCTGTAAATGCGCTACTCCTGTAATAACAATGTCTCAACCAAGTGTCCCTTCAGCTAAGTGATTTATAACTGATAGGTCGCTGAAAGGCTCTTGCTGTAGCAAACAACAACAATACTGGCTTGCCTGCAGGTTCTACACCATGTTCTAGCTGTTCAATGCGTTCAATGTCGTTACTGATTGGCACATGCCTATCCTGTGTCTAAACACAGGCTTTCCCAATGCCTGTTTGCAATGTACTCATTAGGTCTTTGCAAAGGGGAACTCACGTTGGATTATTGGGAGGGCTCCGACGATGAGGTGGGCACGAATAGATCAGTGGATGGTCATGCCAAACACATGGGTGAAAGTTAAGGTGCAGCGACGAAGAGCGTTGCCAGCGTGATAGGCGAATCCCTGCAGCTGGGCATCCAGACGGAAATAGAGCACAGCAACTCCTAATTGCTGGACTTGTGTATGCTGCTTACATGTCATCACTCATGCACAAGGACGAAGGGACACCCGTGCAGGTGTCCCCCCTGCGGGCCCCGGGCTGCTCCGTGGAGCCTCTAGGAAGCAGACTCATTCACACAGCTGCACTCGTGATGGAGAGAGCCGCGACGAGCACCGCGGGCTACAAACAAAGGCCTTTTCTTCCTTGTCCCTGAAAGGGGTTCGCAACGACTTCCATGATTAAGTCGAGGAAAGCATCCGAGGGCTTGTGGTTGTCGGGGCTCCAAAAAGACGTGCGTGTTTATGTGTCTGCCAAGGCTTGAGGTGCCAACAGATTTATTCACAAAAGGGGTTCCTGGCAAACAAAGGCGGCTGGATCGTAAGTGTGCCATCATTAATACAAAGTAGTGCCGTGAAACATATGCTCCATTGTTATGTTATGTTATGTAATATACCAACGCGCGTTATGTTTTAATGTTGCGTTTGTATGTTTGTTTACAGAATATGAGGGTACGTTTTTGTTTTGTTAGATTATATCACTGTGTAATGCCTTAATATACAATGTAACATTAGGTTAGGACATGCTATGGTATTGGTATGTGCTGTGATATTACAGTAAGGTATGTTATGCCATATTATATGAGCAGTAAAGCTCTCTTCACGGCAGTCAAAAAGTGCTCAAACCCACTGCCCGACTCTGTAATCCTAAATGTACAGAAACATACAATGTTATCAAAAGGATTTTCATCAACAAGTAACACGTGACAACAGATCCATACCACAAAATGGGTCACCTCCTCCCATGGCGCATAACACGAACCTAGCACAACTTCACTTTCCTCATCATCGAGCACCTTGCTGACACCGTCATGTCACTCAATCATGTGCAAAGATGACGTCCGCCCTCCGCTCGCACCTTACACAGAACAAAGTGTCTGCTCTCACTCCCTTCCTTGACATAGTAAATGCATCACTCATGCAAGGCAAGTTTCAAAAGAATGAAAAAAACAAGATTAATCTGCCCTCTACTCACAAAGGAGCTACATCAACATGCGTTTTTTTTTTTTTTTCGTGAGTATTATCCCACCCGAGATACGCCTGGTTGGGAAGATGTATTTGAACAATGTGTTTGTGCTGTCTTGATGATGGCTGTGAGGTTGCCATATGTCTGTCCCTTACACCGTTCTCTCTCTTTGTTCGCAGGTGAGGAGCGTAAGAATGGCTGAGCCCTTCGACAACGGTGGTGGATAGTTGCGAAAGAAGGTCATTCAGTTTCCACACGGGTTGTTCGTTGAGTTGCACGAGCTGCAGAGTCGTTGCTCGCAATGTGGGATCATCTGTTTCTAACGGATTGGTGATAGTTTCAAATCATCAAAAGAAAGAGGAAAGGACCCAGGCAGGACATGACTCATGAGGAAAACTGGGTCAGGATTGGTGGTTTGAAAAGTTGGACAAAACTACATAACACACCGATTTATGGGGATTGGTAGTCATTTATGTTGAACGTTTTGTTGTATTGAAAAGTTTGTTTGAAAATAAACAAAGTATGAAATGTTTTAAGATTTGAAAGGCTGCTGAAAAATAAGCATTAAAAGAGTTAAGCATAATGCTCGCCTCCGGTCTTGACATAGAATCCTGGTTTTCTTGCTCCATTCTGGCACTGTCATCAGGGGATGAGTACAACTTTTCAAACCGGGATACAAACAAACATTGGCAATACCAACGGTTTTTGGGATTGTTGATGGGAATTCCCTTCATTGAGCAAGCCAACCGACAGACCCCTTGTCCTTGCCCCAGGGCTTTTAGAGCGACACACCCATGCATCCATTTTAATATCCAGATGCCCTCAATGGGTGCTAATGCTCTACCCAGGAGGCAATACTAGGGGTGAAGCTAACATTGACATCTATCGGTTAAACCTGAGCAGACTCACTCGGAGGTGCTAGCGCTCTCCCTATAAGCCAAAACGAATGCTTCTTCTGTGGTGCCAACTATAAGGCAAACCCACGGGGCATCTAATGACTTATTCTGTCTTCATAATGCCATCTTTGTCCCGCGTGCCCTTTACCAAATATGTGTCTTTGTTGAGTTGTGCTAAAGTGTCACTGATATAACTTGATTGGTAATGCTCTATGAATGCGACTGGTGGTGTACAATAGAAAGTATAGCAACATACAAGTTGTATAAAGAGTATGGCGCGTTCCTTAAAAAACGCACACCGCGTTTTGATCATGTACTTTTATTCCCATGTAATCATACGCGTCAAGCATATATTCGGTATAGAATGAATTTATATCATACCAGGGAGAGAACTGTTAATTGCTCCAAGTACGGTGACCCTAAGGTATTGAAATGTCAATTTCCTCTCTGTAAACAACCGATTGAATCTTTGGAACATCTCATTTTAGAATGTCCACATTTCAAAGTAATGAGGACCAAACGGTTCTCTAAATTTGTGAATACTGAATTTGAGGATTGCATGCAATTTCTTTGGACACGCATGATGTCAGGCATGCACAAACCGTTAATATTCGAATTAGTGAGTTTTTGTAAATATATTGAAAATGAGTTGCTAAAATGTTAACCATAAGGAGGAAGTAAACTGGGTAAACACCTATCCACCTTTCTTAAATGTACTTAGATTTTGTATAAACGTGTTTTAGATGACTTTGTAATATTATATGATGTATATGTGACTATTTTATGGTTTTATTTTTTTTGCGTTTGTTTGTATTTTTTTTGTAAAGGTTCTGCAAAACTTGTTTTGTAAAGGAACCAAACACAAATAAAAAAATAAAAATAAAAAAATAACTTGATTGGTAATGAAAACATAGTGGTATGAATGATCAGGGTCAGGCCACCCCCCATTATTTGTCTGCCTTATATTTTAACTGTTAAAAGGCGCTTTGACCGTTTCGAGATGGATTTCTTTGGGTTCTGGTTTGTCATCTGGATCCAATTTCGTTGTTTTAGCTTTTCACAAACTAATGGTTTCTGGGAATTGTAGTCCCGTTTCATTTCAAGATTGTTGTCTAACACCCACATACCTGCGATGTGTAAAAGAAAAGACCCTGCATGTAACCACATTGTCTTTGGCGACATGGGGCGTTCTGGTCACCTAGTTTACTTACCCCTGTTTTTCTCTGCTGCCACACTTATAATTCGGACAATTGGGCCATTAGGTCACAAAGGGGTACCTAGCGGGTATGTCTGGCACACTTTGGCTGGCATTGCCCGATTGCATGCACTTTGTGAACTTACTTAGGGTGACTAAGAAGCAAAATGGCATTGTTTTGCCTGTGCTCCCTGTACAGATCACGTGATCCATTCACCCAATGCTGCTCTCTAATCGGGACCAGTTTTGCCAATACAAAACCCCAGAGCCCTTGGGTTTCCCGTGGCCACATGTAAGCCCGTTTTTGCTTGGAATTCTGGGACTGTCCAACATTTCAAATGGGAAAGAATAAACGACAAATGCCAGAATCCAAACCTAGCAAAAGCAAAACTGAAAGGCCTTTCCATGGCCACGAAAAACTTCACAGCTCTGAAACCCGTTGTTGTGTATTCCGTAAACAATGTTTAAAACTGGCCTCGTGTCACCTGAGCCACGTTTCGAGTCCTCAATGTTTATCAACAGCTCTTTGCACGCTGGGACTGCTAAACACACTCTTTCTAATGGAAAGGTCAAAACTACAAGTCCCAGCGTGCAGGGTGACGTTGGTCAAATGCACAGGGCTGGATAAAGTTGACGCTGATGACAAGGTGCCATTTAGAGCTCTAATTTCCTGGTTCACGAGGTCTGAACGCAAGAGAAGTCATTACACGCGCGGGATTATACATGAATGGCTTGAAAGTGACACAGCTTTGAGAAGAATTCTGGAGCTTTCATTTCAACCTTAGTTCACAGTGAGTGCCTCGGGTGACACCAGTCTCAACAAGTTTTATCTTCGCTGATCGCCACAACATGCATTTTTACAGCAAAGCAAACCGGGGGCATCACCAAACCATCCGTGTTCGTATTGCAAAACTGGGGCACTTAACCTATCCAAATGACATTTAATTGGTTAACTTCTTGCAGTCTTTTTTCAAAATGTTGTTTAACCCAAATGATGATGTCAAATATTTGTGGAAGTGATATGTTAATAGATAATTTAGCACAGATCTTTGGCATAATAAAGTGTCTGGAAGATAAGATTCTATTTACGAGATGTCAGCATGTTTGATTGCCTGGCCAGCAATTTGAAGCTCATAGAACACTCAGAAATTCCTTTCTACAACCTTCTTCTAGCTGACAGTCCTGTGTGCCCCATGCTCTTCTGAAGTGTTGATGGCCTCTAGACTCTGTGAGGCCTATCAGTGAGTGCAGCCCTAAGTTTGATTTAGTAACTATACCCCTGTGTCAAGATTCACACGTGTAACCTATGGCATGGTTAGAGAATGCACAATATACATTACATATGCGTTTTTCATAGGGTGAGTCACGGTTGGCATAGATAGGTGTGTTGTTATTTGCATTAGAGAAGGTGATGTATGCACGCATGCATCTATGTATATTTGAATAGGGCATTTCAAATACACAAACCTAGCTAGCAAGCAACGAAGTCCAAAGGTCATGGCATCAAACTTGATGATTTAACGTGCCAGGTCTTGGGTCCATGTTGGTGTAGAAAATGGGTGTGCAGCCATTGGTAAATGTTTTCGAATACAACTTCCAACCGCCCTAGCCAGTATAGCCAATGGCAAGGGATATCAGGACTCCTAATCCAAAACATCTGGAGTGCCACGAGGTGCAGATCTCTGATGTAGAAATATGGTGACCCACCTAGAGGCGCAACGAGAACTAAAGAGAAAGTGCCTGGATAGTTGTTTAGACTGGATTCAACAGCAGCATATTGGAATTGTTGGTAGAAGAGTGGACCATGGCTTCCAGAAGACATAACAAAGACGCTGATGATGTTACAAGGGTAATCATGGCACTTGAAAGAGACGGACATGATGATCCAAAACAGACTCAAAGATATTGTGATTCCAAAAGAGAGAGAGAACGTTGCCTTGACATGATCATAATCATCATCCTCCTCATCATCAGTACCATCGGCGTCAATGAAATGTTGGACTGGAAAGAAGATTGCTGGGGATACGAAAGTGGTCAACGGTCTGCTCTGCACTCTGTGGTTTACTTGCAGGGTAAGTCAGAACTGCTTATTTTCCATTGAAGGAGTGGTGCTAGTGGTTCTCAGAAGCTGGCTCATGGCATCTGTGCACATACACATTGTGCTGCCAAACAAAGCGTCTTTAGTGTGCATTGTAAATATGAGGTGTTTTGGATGGAATTATATTTCAGAAAATGCATCTGTCAGAAGGTAATAGATTGAATCTATCTCTTTTACCCAAAATATTGGATGGCCATTGAAATACATATTAGAGTTTTTCACTAAAAAAGAAATTAATTCAAATGAAGGTTCAGAAAAATCAACAAACCCACCCCAAAGGAAATATGGTTTTCCCTTTCTTTTTTTAGTGTTTCCTATCGCCCCCCCCCCTACTCCCCTAGAGACACCCTCCCAGAAAACGTAGGTTTTGGCTCATAAGTAGAGAAAAAGCTATTGGTAGATGACTAATGTATATTATTCCATCCTTCTGTTTGTTTCTGGGTTTGTAGTTGGCTGAAAGATAAACATACTGTGTATGTTTCAGCTTCTTCCAGGGGCAGTCTAATTACAAGTGTCTCACATGTCTGAGGCATGGCAGAACATTCTTTTAAAGTGGGTGCCTATGTATGTTTACTATTTTAATAATTGTTTCCATTTGTAAGTTGCAACCATTATTTTTGTCATATAGCCATAGCATGAGATTCAAATTGACACACACCTCACTCATTTACACTAACTTACATACAGGCACTCCCCCACTGATGAACTTCCCTCTTATATGCACACACATTTCTCTCACATGCACCCACCTTCCCCATGTGCACTTCATCCCCTAACAAGCATGCTTGTGGTCTCGTACAGAAGCAATGTGACCTAGCAGTTTGGGCTGGACCACTCCTTTTGGAATGGGAGAAAGCCTGATTTGCATATGGCCGTTCCCCTTCTGTAATGACATCGAAGGCTGGAGATTGATGTCCTGGAGAGTTGTCCAGAGCAATGTAAGAGTTTTGAGTTAATTCAAAACCTTCCAGCCATAACCTCTCTTGTTTTTGGATAAGTCACCCTTAGTGGGACAGTTATGCCCAGTTGTGGGTCCCGAGCCTGCTGGGTATAGAGACCCAAGCTACTCGTCACTGATGATGCCCAATGAGGCCGAAACATGTCTGGGGGTGCTTGTAGTATCATGTAGAAGGGATGTGACCTAGCAGTTTGGGCTGGACTGCGCCGTTTGGGGTGGATCCAAGCCTGATTTGCACATGATCTTTCATCCTCTGTAATGGCATGGAAGGCTGGACAACCATGGTCTGGAGGGTTGCCCAGAGCCACGCCAGAATTTAGGATTAATTCTAAACCTTCCAGCCATCACCTGTTTTGTTTTGGATTAGTCACCCTGAGTGGGATGGGTATGCCCAGATGTGGACCCCGAGCCTGCTGGGCCTAGAAACCCAAGCTGGTCCTCACTGATGACATCCAATGAGGCCGTACATTGTTTGGGGATGCCTGTGTTATCATTCAAAAAGGGTGTGGCCTAGCAAATTGGGCTGGAATGCCCCCTTTGGGGTGGGACCAGGGCTGATTTACATATTATCTCTTCCCTTCTGTAAAGCCTTGGCAGGCGAAAAACCACAATGTAAGGATGAATACCATGAGGTAAGGATGAATGCCAGAGGCAAGGATGAATGCCAGAGGTAAGGATGAATGCCAGAGGCAAGGATGAATACCATGAGGTAAGGATGAATGCCAGAGGTAAGGATGAATACCATGAGGTAAGGATGAATGCCAGAGGTAAGGATGAATACCATGAGGTAAGGATGAATGCCAGAGGTAAGGATGAATGCCAGAGGTAAGGATGAATACCATGAGGTAAGGATGAATGCCAGAGGTAAGGATGAATGCCAGAGGTAAGGATGAATACCATGAGGTAAGGATGAATGCCAGAGGTAAGGATGAATGCCAGAGGTAAGGATGAATGCCAGAGGTAAGGAAGCATTCCAAACCTTCCAGCCATCACCTGTTCAGTTTTGCACTTAGTTACATAAGCACACTCCTCACACATGTACCAAAACCTTGCATAAGACACAGAGGAGGATGGAGCGTTCTGCTAAGATCGCAATCAGGCATCCCTCACTGAGATGCACCTCCCTCTTGCACCTCCCTCTTGCACCTCCCTCTTGCACCGCCCTCTTGCACCTCCCTCTTACATACTCAAAGCTTCATCTTTCATACAGACGTTTCCCTCACTCGTACACATACACCCCCCGCACCTCACAGGGACACAGATTTCGTCTACATACACAAATCTACTTCTGTTGTATGGCACGGCCAATAACTGAACACAACATGACATAGCATGTGCACCTCTCTCTCTCTCTCTCTCTCTCTCTCTCTCTCTCTCTCTCTTTCTCTCTCTCTCTCTTTCCCTCCCCCTCTATTGCCTCTCTCTCTCGCTCTCTCTCTCTCTCCCTCTCTCTCTCTCTCTCATACACACACATAACCACACATGCAAATGCAATCCTCCCCCCCCCCTAACATACATGTGCCGAGTTCACATACACTGGTAGCAGAAGATTCACACATCTTCCACTCTCACATAATCACACCCCGCTCTGCCATATTCACAAGCTTCCGTCTGCCGCATGCATGCATCTCACGCGCCCACACACACTCACTCACTCCAATCTGCACACCATCCTTCAAATTCGCACAGCGTTATTTCTTACATAAAGAACTCTCACTCAGATTACAATTAATTAATTAACAGCCCCTTTCCTCTCTCTTTGTTTTTGGCTATACCTTTTATTGATTATATGGGAACCTCTATTCTGTATCATAAAACATGTAAGTGCTAAGGGCAGGAAGTCGTCCTGAATTCCCATAAGGAATCATTGTATTCTCTGAAACTAACATTGTCAGTCCTTTCCCATGTACCACAAGATTATAATTGTTCATTTATAATGCGCTTCATACCAACGAGTGGTTTCTAAGCACAGGATGGGGATTCAAACCTATGTTGCGCTGAGTTGTCTTGCTTCCAACACAAAGGTCTTGCCCCTGAGCTATCCTTCCTCCCCTATTCTGTGTGCTTCCTAAGCACCTCAGAGCAGGGGTGTTGCTAGGTCTGGAATAAACCAGGGGCTAAGCTAATGTCGGGACTGGCGGCATTCGGTGCTAGCTATATCCTTTTGGTTGTAGCTCTTGAGCTTCTATCCGAGGCTACATCCAAAAGACCCGGGGGCTATAGCCCCCTCAGCCTCCCGCCCCTAGCAACGCCTCTGCCTCAGATGCATCACACCAAGATGGGGGACAGGGGGATGTTTCTGTGATGCTGGAGAGGGGAGGTACTATGCTGCACAGCAAGCCTCCAAAGGATGTGCCATGACACAGAGATTGTCCGTGCAGAGGATCTGATGGGTGGCATGGCTTGAGCTGGGCACAGAACATACGAAAGGCTGATGATGAATGAGTGGACTTGCAGGCACCACTCATCACATTTTTATATCATTTGGGCACACTGCGGGAAAACTGCACATTTAAAATTGTGATTGTGAGCCGCTCGCAGGATCTAGCGGTGCCACAGTGAAGTGACTGAGGTGAATGCAGTATGCCATGGATAGACTGCCACAGCATCTAGAGCCGGGCTCTCAAACCGGTCTATAGTGCACAACTCACTGCTTGCCCAGTGCTTCCCAGTCGCTTGCATGTGCTAGACATCAGAATAGTTGGTGCTACAGAGGAAGGAAGTCTTCTGATTGTCTCGGGTGGATAACTCAGGGGCAACCCGCTCACTTTGGAAGCAAGACCACGCAGTGTAACACAGGTTCGATCCCTGGTCCGCACTTAGAAACCTCTGGGTATTAGGCCCGGTATAAATTACCAATTATAATTAATCACAGCGTGGACCGTGCGTTTGGTGGACACAACAAACATTGGGATTGGTTAAAACATGTCACAAAACCGAAATCTGATCCGCCATTGGTCCAACGCTTTCAGTGTTGATGCTGGTGCTATTTTCCACCTTGTGTTGCTTTGAGGTTTTGCACCCTCCCGTTTCCTCTCCCCAAATGGCATTTTTACTCCCAGGCCAGATTTCCTATCTGTGACTATTCTCTTTCTTTTCTTTGTACCCTTTTTCTACACACACGACCGACTTTTCACGAGGCCCCGGAAGACAAGGGACAAAGCATACGACGAATTGCCATAATCAGGTACTTAAAACAACAGGGTGCATGCCTGTGAGTGTAAAAGTGTTACTGAGTGAATGTGTGATGAGAGTGGTGTTATCTGGATGTGTGTGTGTGTGTGTGTGAGAAAGAGAGAGAGAGAGAGAGAGAAAGAGAGAGAGAGAGAGAGAGAAAGAGAGAGAGAGAGAGAGAGAGAGAGAGTGCACTGGTGTGATTAATTGTGATGCACGTCAATTGGTTCAGGCCCCAACTATTCTTCGTTGGGATGTTGGGATACTGCATATCTTGGACTGACTAGCATGGCCATGTTTCTACTGTGGATTGAATTATTGCAGGCATTATGGCCAAAGCAAGCATGACTATTCCTATGCAGACTCCTGACCTACATTAGTACAGCCTGCATGGGCATGTTTCTACTGTGGATTGAATTATTGCAGGCATTATGGCCAAAGCAAGCATGACTATTCCTATGCAGACTCCTGACCTACATTAGTACAGCCTGCATGAGGATGTTTCTACTGTGGATTGAATTATTGCAGACATTATGGCCAAAGCAAGCATGGCTATTCCTATGCAGACTCCTGACCTACATTAGTACAGCCTGCATGGGCATGTTTCTACTGTGGATTGAAATATTGCAGGCATTATGGCCAAAGCAAGCATGACTATTCCTATGCAGACTCCTGACCTACATTAGTACAGCCTGCATGGGCATGTTTCTACTGTGGATTGAATTATTGCAGGCATTATGGCCAAGGCAAGCATGACTATTCCTATGCAGACTCCTGACCTACATTAGTACAGCCTGCATGGGCATGTTTCTACTGTGGATTGAATTATTGCAGGCATTATGGCCAAAGCAAGCATGACTATTCCTATGCAGACTCCTGACCTACATTAGTACAGCCTGCATGGGCATGTTTTCTTCCAGTGGTATGGCATTATTACTGACATTATGGGCAACGCAAGCAGGAATATTCTTTCATGGGGATAGTGGCATATGTTGGCAGAGCAAGCACAGACATATGTTCTTATCATGTGTATGCCATTATTCCTTGAGTTATGGCAAAGTGGGCATGAGTATTCTTATTGGGGAAATTGCCATGTATTGGCACAGCCAAAATTGCAGTTTTATGGCATTATGACTGATATTATGGACAAAGCCAATGTGAGTATTCTTTAACAGGTATAGTGGCATGAATTGGCCAGCATGGACATGTGTTCTTACAGTGGCAACGTAGGCAAAGGCAACATGAGAATGTTCTTAGGAGTGAAACACAGCATATATGGGAATACTGGCATATAGAGAGCCCTTTTCCCTTGCATTCTTTTCCCAGGAGGGTGAGGGGCTGAGTCCTTTTCTATCCTCCTCACTCATAAAGCAGGGGGATATATTCTTCCCATGCCCACTGGGTGCTATGCCCCTCCATCAATGCAAATGGAGACTGTCGGGTTAGGGACTTTGTACTGTATGATGTATGCTATATCCAAATCCAATTCGCAATAGTGGTGTACCATACTGGATACCCAAGTCACAAGCAGCCTTTGCTGAATCCAGTCCTTGATGTCAGGATTGCGCAATAACACAGTGCCAATTCTTCACAGACACTCTTTGGCGGAACCAATTGGCAACAACAGACCTATTGGCTTTGCTAATACTGGCTAACATATGACAGTATTTGGACATTTTGGAGTTGTGGTCTTTAAAGTGAGCTCCTGACGGATTTCCATTGCTCGATTGTTATACAGTGTGAGTGCATATGTCGGTGTGCCAGTCTGTAAGAGTCTCGCCACAGGCGTAGATGGCTATATCAGTATCACCTGGAGAGTCATGAAGGCCAATGACAACATGTGAATCAGAGGGGACAGAAAACACTGGGACAGGACCTGCTAGGGGGAGACAGTCAGAGTGTGTTGTAACAGGATATCAATTGACTTTGACAGAGGAAGGCCCCTTCTTTGCAGCTTTTCTTAGGCAGGATGACTGAGGTTAGGAAACCTGTGGATAGGAAAAAGTGGAGCTGGCTCCCCATTTCTAGAGGCGTTGTTGGGGGACTGAGGGGACTTTAGCACTGGGTCTGTTGGTTGTAGCCCCGGATAGAAGCTCAGGAGCAACACCGTAAAGGCTAGCTAGCCCGAGTCCAGACAGTCAGCGTACCCCGGGATTTTTTCCAGACCTTACAACACCCAGTGTTCCCATTATGTGGCCCGGGCAATAGCTGAGGTGGTAAGATTTAGCGTGGAACGTTCTGCTGCTCACCTATTCTTGCTCTGCCTCTGACCCACTTTAACTTTATACCTTGTAATGAGGAGGGGATACACCTGCCAGAGCAAGTGTTCATTCTGTGACTGGGCAGAGTGCCAACCCAGGCCTCCAGACTTTTTCCAGAGCTTTTATCCTTGCCAAGTTGATACACATAACTGGCCTGATGCCCCCTTAGCTGGGAGTGCACAGATAGTCACTATTCACCTCCAGAACATCCTCTGCCGATTACAAGTGGAGTCTCCTGCAGTATTAAACAAGAACATTGACCCTTGGCAACGAGGTGGGAAGGATAATACTAACATACACTGTTCAAACCCAAAATATCTGTATTAGAAAACATGAAAAAAACAATACTGTTTGTCATAAAAATCACATTAAATCTGTTTGCATTTGACATCATCAATTTCCTTCCATCATACATACACATTCACACACATCCAATGTCAACCCTAATATAGATATGGGACCCTCTCACAAAGACCTAAAAGGTATTTGAATTCTTCACACCCAGCTGAAACTAATGGTATTTATATCTGTTAAGTCGCACACAAGGCTTATTAAGACAGTCTACATATGTTTTGGTCGGTATAGGTGGCTTTCCCGATAAATCTGACAGTTACTCTGACCTTCTTCAGGACATGGGAGGGGCGTGGATGTCGCCTCGCCCTTATAACAAAATTAGATGGAGGATGTCTTCAAAACCAGAATCTTTAAAAACAAACAAACACAAAATCTGATTACCACCCAACCTCTCATGATTTCATTAACGGCACCGAGAAATTGTGCATATAAATCTTGCGTGATTATATATGTTCGCACTCACCTTCCAGGCTGTATTCATGGAGGACAGAGCGAAGTGTGGAATGGATCCCAAGAAAAAGCTCCAGTGGCAGCTTACCAAATGGAGAGGGGCCTGGGGGAGGATAGAGGCACAGAGCGAATCAAGCGTCACCACCCCCAATCTGCATGCAATTAGTCGCCTTACACATCACGGTAATGGTTATTCTGATTATACCAACACAGACCTAATTTCTTACCATGCGGTCTGGGCTATCAACGTGTCTTGGTGTCACCTCTCGTGGTGGCCCTTCTTATATGTCACACCCGTACATCTGGTGTGTGTAGATGAGATCAGCCAGACAGTGCTGTACATGAACACAAAGCACTCAGAAGAGTAAGGGATCCTGCTCCTCTCAATGTCTTGCGAGTCAAAGCCCGCCATATCTTGTGGAGGGTGCTTTCTTGAAATATACCATTAGATTTGGCCGGGTGTGAAGAATTCAAATACCTTTTAGGTCTTTATGAGAGGGTCCCATATCTATATTAGGGTTGACATTGGATGTGTGTGAACGTGAATGTGGGATGGAAGGAAATTGATGACGTCAAATGCAAAGAGATTTAATGTGATTTTTATGAGAAACAGTATTGTTTTTTTCATGTTTTCTGATAAATATATTTTGTGTATGTACAGTGTATGTTAGTATTATCCTTCCCACCTCATTGCCAAGGTCCAGTTTCTTGTTTAGTGTTGCATTATATACCTGGAGGACCTTTGGTGTTACAGGAACCCCTTTCACTATACTTCTCCTGCAGTATGACATCTTCTTGAACTGGCCCCTTGACACAGCATCCCTCTGGAGAAAGGATGGTACTTCTAGTTGCGTTCCCTCTGTAGCCAAGTCTTAACCACCTCCTTTTTTTATTTGACGGGACCACTCAGCTGGCCACACCCAGGGCTTGTACCACTGACCTTAGGCCCAGAGCATTTTATTTCATGTCACAGCATTCCAATATTCACATAGAATGACCCCAAAAAGTCACGCTTACTAAGTCCATGCATCACACTGATACCGTTCTTTATGGACCATCAAATGAAGGGCACTTTATTAGAGCAGGTCTCAGAGAGACAATCAATAAAGCGCTTTGCAGGTGCATGTCTTGGCCCTAATGGTTACATGTTCCAATAACGTTCAGAATGTAAAAGGTACGTTAACATGGTGTCCCATTATTTACATCAGCACGGGAAACACGTGGTAAACATTATACATTCATTGAACACAAATAACATTGAGCAATAGGGTGTCCATCGCCCTGTATCATTTATTAACAGGAAGCAAGATAGAAGATGGAAAACTATGAGAGTGCCTTGAGATGTGAAAATGCAACTTCCATTCCAATCAGAGGGTATGAAAGTGCAGCTCTTGGTGCACTCCAGTGTTTGACAAGTTGTGAATCAAGTGCACGTACCGAAACGTGCAGCCGCTGCTTTTAAGGGACAGCAATGCATCACCAATTAAATGTATGGGATTGCCAAATGTAACTGGTTTCCAAATAAATGGAGTGTGCAGATATTTTAGTCACTGTGCGATGACCTTTTCTTCCCTAAATCTCGGCAGTAATTATTCCTTTATGTTCTGCAACATCCAGATTTAGATGGCCTCATCCCGAGTCCAGTGGTGCAGCAAACATTGGCAGAATTGTGGTGGTAATTCCATTGCACTTGCTGTACTGCCTAGCTGCCAGCTTTGGTTGTACGGTGGACACATCACCTCCAGAAAAAAAGCTGCAGGTAAATTGCCCACCTTACCACCCAAAAACATCAGATTTACTGCACGGAATTACCACTCACAGTAAACCTGAAAAATATTCCAATGTCGTCCTATAGACTCCAAAAATGATGTCTACCACGATCGTAATTCTGTGCTAAGTTCCGGGATCGAGTGGAGGTAGCAGTAATTATGACTTTTAGTGGACCCCCTGTAAAACAAGACGTGGCCTAATTACAAGTGTCGCGGTCCAGAAGTAAGGGTGCCGGTAGCAACGTAACACACTCTTTCCGGACCGCCACACTACAAGTCTGCCTGCAGGGGCCGATGCGCCCGGCCACTGTGTCCTGCCAGGCGTAACGGTCCCCGTAGGCAGACGTGTCACGGAAGCACCGCACCGTTAGTAACGGTACCAGTGGTTCCGTTTCCCCACTTCGTATGAGACGCCACGGGAATGGGGAACAACATTTTCCAGCGCCTGACTTCTCGATCTGCCGGGTCTTGTAATGTCCTGGTGGCACCAGGATATCACGCACCAGAAAAGTGTTACGAGTCCGGCGGCAAGCTGCGAGTTACTGCCGGACTCGTAGGGCTGCACTACTCCTTTAAACTGCGCCTGTGATGTTGTGAGCTTTTAAGGTATTCAAAAAAAACAGAACAAATGACTGCAGAGCCAGTCCTGACATTGTTCTGCATCATCATTGCAAACCTGGCGTCCACTCAGACCTTGCCATTACACGCCCTGGGGAAAGTTGAAGGTTGAAGCCCTGAGGTGGGGTTTTGCACGGTACACCCTCATAAGAGCAAGAATAACAAAAATGTACACCTACGCGTCATGAACCCGCGGTGAACTTTTGTACAACTAAACAAACATTTTATGGTGGCGTTAAACCGTACACATACAATGAGCCATGCTTGCAACGTGCTGTTCCCACTTCCCCAGAGCGGTCCGAAAAGTTAACATTTTAACTGCCAATTAAACATTAAACCAGGGCATGTTTCATTTGAAATACTTATGCCTATTGATTGCATGTCGGTAATTCTGCAGTTTCGCACACTAATTCGTTCAGAATGTATAGCACTGTAGAAACTCTGTATGTTAACTTTGGGGTCATCCTGTGTACATATGTGGTGCACCATAGAACATTCTCTTGGGGGAACTGGTCACTTCTTCAGCTGTAGACCGGTGAACCTGTGATAAGCGGCTGACTGGATGCTATCACCAAGCATTTTATGTGTGTATTAATCTAATGTTGTTATCAAATGTCACTTCAGTGCCCCAAGTATTTGGTGTAGATGGAGGAATTTTTAGGGGGCAGGGGACATTTTCTATAGGTTAGCTCAAAGTGGCATTTATAGCGAGTGTATTTGTTCATTGGTTCCAGAGATGTTATTTAGTTCATGTAATTTACCACTGTATTCAGGCCTCTGATATCATGTCAGGAAGACACTGGGCATTGATAGCAAGCCAGGAAGATTGAGGTCATTGATGCCAGGGACGTAAGATATGGGCTATTGATCTCAACCCAGGAAGATAAAGGCAACTGATATCAAATGAGTAAGATATGGATCATTGATATCAAACTTAGAATGCATGGGCAATTGGTATCCAGCCAGGAAGATATGATAGAACTCTTATATATTACGCTAACAAGGAACAAGTCATTGATATCAAAATGTCCAAATAATAAATAAATGAAATGGCATGATACAAGCCCAACGATATCATGCCAGGAAGATGCAGGTCATTAATGTCAAACCAGGAAGATATATGTCATTTCTCTAAAGAAATAAGAGAATGGGTTATTGATATAAAGCTAGTAAGATACAGGTCATATGTTTAAGCGGGTGAGGTGAGGGTCATTTATATCAAGATAGGAAGATGCAGTCAATTGATATCAGACTAGAAAGGCATGGGCCATTGAAGACGGCAGCAACACTTTTCTAGTTTAATGAAAGTTTAAGAAAACTTTTCTTAAATTAGAAACGTTGCAGTCTTCTAAGAAATGCTCGCAAAGCCACTGGAGCACATGCTTTTATCAGCTTTTGTTGCTGGAAAGCACAACATCTTCCTTCCAATACTTCCACCAACCTCAGAATGGTGGTGCTGGAAACTGGAGGGGAGAATGTTCTATTACAAGACTCTTTTTATCAAGAGTTCAGAATCGCCCCCCTGAGTGCGATCTCCAGGGTTATCTTGATATATGCATTCCGGACATGTGTGTTGCATGTGTAGGTGAGGCTGACCCAAATGGGTGCCACCAATAATTAGTTCTGCTTTGCGAGGTTGGTACCCAGACAGGTCTCTGGGACCTCATTCCTTATCACTATGATGTGCTGTTAAAGTCCTGGTGGGTCTCTCAGTCTGTAAGTCCTAGCTTGAGGGGGCTAGCAGGTTGAAAGTTTGCTGTTGGTCTGGTCTTTGTAGAACGTTAGGCTACTTTGTCTATTGTACTCTTGTGAACAGGCAAGATGTCTGAGAGTGTATGAAGAGGACTTGACTTCCTCTGTGCTGAGTCACCTAGCTTGGTTAAAATGGATGAGTAGGGGGATCCGCCTTGGGATTTCTAGTGGGGGCAAGGCACAGCTTCTAAAGCTGTGTTGCTGTGCAAAGCCTCCTAACTGGCCTTTAGTGGATGCATTTCTTCCTGTTGGATTCTGGGTCTCTGCTGTGGAAGGCACAGTGGACCATACAGAGGATTTTGAATTGTATCCTGCATTTCAACTGGGAGCCAATGTAGTGTTTGGCAATCATCTGTGTGATGTGTTTCAGATCTTTGCAATCTTAGGGAGACCCTGGCTTCTACATCGTAGACTCGTTGGATGAAGTTTAGCAAATATTCTGATATGCCCGCTGGAGACTCTTGGCGAGATGGAGCTTGCAGAGTATTAGGCCGATGATTGACATGGCTCCTTGTGGGAAATTCAGCTCTGGCTTGATGCAGCAGACTGCTTAGAGGTGGAAGAAGCAGGCTATCGCTCAAGGTATTACTATTGAAGGTCACCATCCTTCCACCATTGCCAGGCGTGGCTTTCAAAAGACATGGTACTTGCTAGTCCTTGCCAACAAAAAGCCAGGTACACAAAACAGTTGCTGATATAGCCGTACAATTCCCAGGTGTTCATATAATTGGCAGGTATTAGATTAATGTGCCCAGATACTCATATACTTGCTAGATAGCTCTTTTAAAGTCCAGGAACTCACACCATTGTCAAATACGGCAATACATTGCAGAGGTACTCATGCCTTGGCAGGTTATGGTATTAACTGTTCAGTTACTCACATCTTGGTTAGGAATTGCAAACATAAGCCCTGGTACACATAACAAAAAGAAGATTGCAGCATCCTTGAGTCCTAGCCAGCTAATCCAGATGTTAGACGATGTGTCCCAAGAAAATCTCTGGAGCTACAGGTTCAAAATGGACCTCTGGATGCATACTGTGGCAATAAGCCCCGAGACAGTGAGCCAATACTACCCCAGTTAATGCCCGGGCCCATAGTTACAGGCCTGTGCATAGCAAGGGCCTCAACGTGGCCCTGGGGGCATTACCGCAGGCGGTATTGGCCCGCCGTGGAGGTGCTTATTGCCATTAGAATTCCGGCCCATTAGACTGGGGTACTAATAGCATTTTTATTCTGTTCTGCGTTTTGGAACAGAACAAAAAAAATAATAATAATAATAAAATGGCCACTGGGAAAGGGAAAACGTAGTCCATTTTCCGTTTCCATGGCGGCCATCGGGAGCGGACGCGCTGGGAACAGAAGTGTTCCCAGCGCGTTCGCTCCCGAGAAAAAGAAGAAAAGAGAAGGTAAGTGTGGTTGGGAGGGCAGGGAGGGGATAGTTTGCAGGCGAGGGGGTAGAGGAAAATAAAACATAGCTGAGTCCCCGGCAGGGGACGAAGGCAGACTCCTGCCTTGGGGAGGTTTGGAGCGGGGATAGCCCTCTTTCATTCCTCCTCATTGGCTAAGGGGCTGCCACGCCCCTCGTCGGGAACAAATGCAGGCACGTACGTGCGTGCAAGCGATTCCTGGCCAGGTAATGCCCCGGCGAGGGACAATCCGAATGCTTGCTACATTCTGATTGACCCTCGCCAGGGACTAATTCCAGATAATTCCACAGCAAACAGCTGGAGAAAAAAGGTGAAAAGTCTACCAGTACATCTACCCCTCAGACAGCGACCTTCCAAATGATGCTCTCAGAATCCCTATCACTCGCTCAGCACTCCCCTCACAAGAACCAGACATGACATCACACTAGTTAGTGTCCCACAACATAAAAGTGAAATTACAACACATTTCGCCTCAAGGAAACATTTTTTTTTTTTAAACAAGGCATAGGAGCCAACACAGCACACCAAGCGATAGATGACGTCACTCACATACATCATCACACAAAGGAAAAACGCTCATCACCATTCCAGAATGTACAATCACACACAAGCTCAATCACCTCACAAACAATGCCCATAACACAAGAAGCAACTCTCTACGCCAAAGGTTCTCCACAAGCCGGCAATGCACCCAGGACCAAACTCCATCAGGGGAAAAGCACCTGCAGCACTGTATCCACACCTTTACATAAGGGAAACCCCTCAGTTGCGTATAATATGTTAGAACTAATATTTTTTATACTGATATACCCAACAGTGTCTCGTTTCATTTTTTACAATTTCTCTTTAGGTATGCTATGTTATGTTATGTTACTTTGCATTTGTATAGCGCCTTATGTACCACTGGTATGGTCTGAAGGCGCTGGTTGGTTGAATGCCCTTGGAAACCGGAGTTCAAGTCAGTAGAGAGAGTAGAGAGAGTCAAAGGTGCATGTGAGCACTGGATATGTGTGCAGCTGGTGTGGCATTCGTGTAATAGCTGTTTCTTAGCGGTAGGTGTGGTGGTTTAGAGATCAGGAGTATGTGTTCGTTCTGGCAGGATTTATCCAGAAGGAAAGTGGCTGCATTAGGCCTGAAGAGAGCGCCTGGCTGGGGGGTGTGTAACCAGCAGTGTTTACTTTGAGTGATGGAGAATATGCGGCAGATGTTAGTATGAGAACAGTTGTACCGAATGGTGTCATAGTATCCCTGTGTTCAAGTTGAATGTTGGTGTAAAGAAGAGAGTAAGTCTGGTGATGTGATATGATGGGTTACATGCTCTTTCAAACGTTCCATGCACTCCAAACCATTCTATGTATGTCACGCAATTCTACGCGCTCCAATCCGTTCCATGCACTCCAGTCTGCTCCATGCACTCCAGTCCGCTCAACGCACTCCAGTCTGCTCACGCACTCCAGTCCGCCCCACGCACTCCAGTCTGCTCCATGCACCCCAGACCGCTCTACGCACTCCGTTCCACCCCACGCACTCACGCACTCCAGGCCGCCCCACGCACTCCTATGTTGCGATAAATTAATAACAATTCATGGAACTCAATATCATCAACCAAATATATTATTTATTGGTATGTTTTTTTCAAATCGTTCACTGTTTCCGGTTGTCATTTTCTTCTTTTACAACCTTTCTTTACATTTTATGCATATTGTTTCAGCCGATTTCTTTTCTACAATTATGCATAATATAAAGTCTATTTCTGCGAATGGACAAACATGCTCTCAATACAAAACATCATAACGACGTCAATTTGAACACAATCCAGAAAACATTCCTCACTGTCACCTTTTACTGTGATTCCTCTAACCACCTCAGTGTCAACTTATAAAATTTGCACATGACAACATCTCTAAACATCTAGGGGCCTATACATAAAATGTGTATATTACAGGGTCTACATCACAGAGAATACGTTTGTAAGATTTCTCTTGTATATTGTAGGGAGCTAGCAGAAGGATCACACCAATCCCTTCTCTAATCTGACGTTTCGCCAGAGTATAAAGTATACCACCTTCTTCAGAACCTCTTGTTATTACTCAACCCCGAACCGCATAAGGTAATCTTGCATTTCTAAAAAAAAATCTACGTATAATATTTTCATAAGTTCCAATTTGCATCCAAGTGTAGGTATATAAAGCACTTGCCTCGCAACTCGCTCGGCATCTCCTTTTTCTGTTTTCCTTTCCTGGTTCTCTTCACCCCCTTCATTCGATATCTCTGCCACTGTTCAGCACTGTGCAAAGAGAATAACAAAAATAACAGGGTTCTGTGTAACTCTCTAAGGCAGATTTCCACCCTCCCGTACTTATTGTTCTGGTTGCATCCATTTGGCCTCGGTTTAATTGAGAAGCTACTTACCTAATAGTAGATTGTTTTTAGCTGCTGCAGCACCTATCTTCAAGTAGAATGTTCTGTCTGCCCATGCTTCATGGTCAGATGCTTCTCTAGTTGGAACGTCTGGCTGTCAATTATTTCTGTGAAGCCTGCTGACCCGTAGAATCATTACACCAATTGTACTACTGTCACAGTGAGAATTGCGTTGGAGTGTTAGATTTAAATTCAACTCTGTTTACCCCGGGAGCAGTGTTCTCATACAGTTCCTAGCAAATGTAGTGCCCTAGCTTTGGGAAACCAGGAGCCCGAAGGGGCCGGTGTTTCGTCAACTCCCTGGTTGGTTGTAGCAGAATTCTGTGTATAGCGCGTTTCATGCCAAACTAAAAATTGAAAATTGATCCTGTACTTTGGTCCAATACATTTCTGTTGTACCAAAACTGTATGCTTTGTGCCCAAGGGTTCGATATTTGTTTATATATGTATAAGGGGATAAAATGACATTGTTTCCCTTGTGGTGCCTTACCTTTGCAGCATCTGTAGCTTGTTCATTGTGGTATCCCACATTGGCGGTCAAGTTAGCACCCCTGCCGTTTCCTATCTCGAGGGTGTACTAGGGGGCAAACAGTACAGCTCGATCAGTGCTACACATAATTATTTCAAGGCTGTTGTAGCTGCTTAAAACATGCCTTGGTTTATCCGTGTATTTTCTTAGGCAGCCGTGTTAACGGGTTGGGAACACTTACACTTGGTGTTTCGCAAGGATGGATCTGCGCAGTGGTTTGCTTCTTCTTCTTCTTAATGATCGGATGCATGGGCGGACCCACGCAGGCGCTTCCCCATCCTAAAGGATGAAGTGCACCAGACCTACCAATCAATACTTAGCTTACATAAACTCACAACTCCTCCCACCGCCCCGTTTGCCTCACAAAATCCAATATCACACTATTCCTCCTCCTGCCTCTCTCCCCTTCACCTCCCAGCAAAGTCTTCCCACTCAGCTCAGCCACACCCAACGCAGTCAACCAAACCCTCATCAATTCTCTCTCCTCAACATGTCTCCCACACCTAAGCAGGAAATGTCCCACAGTCTCAGGCACCCCACACACCGCACAATCCCTCGACTCACACTTCCCCACTCGAAACAAACAATCATTCAGTCCCGCATGCCCTATCCTCAACCGATTCAGCATCACCTCCTCCCCCTCCTCCATTCCAGACTCCCCGCATCCACCTTCACTGATACTTTCCCACGAACACCAAACATCCACCTGCCCTTCACCCCACTCACCCACCTCTCCTGCCACTCATCTATGACCCGTCTCACCACCACCGCCTTCCCCTCATCCACACTCAAAGGTAATCTCACATCAACCGCTCCCCTTCTCATACCCTCACCCGCCGCCAGATCCACTAACTCATTACCCAAAAAACCACTGTGACTGGGGACCCACGGCAACTCCAAATCCATTCCCCCGTGTACGCACCGATCAATCTTCCTCCTGATGTCCATAATCACGCCCTTCCTATCACCATCCCCTGCCATAATCGCCTGCAACCCACTCAATGAATCTGAAAATATCACCACCTTATCTAACCCCAACTCACACACCCTATCGATCGCCAATGCAATCGCCACCAACTCAGCCATACAAATTGACACATCATTCATCAATCGTCCCACTTTATACTCCCCAGTGCTTTCCAGATAATACGCCATACCCACTCTCCCAGACACAGGATCCTTCGAACCATCCATAAACACTTTGCATCCTTCCTTTTCTGCAACATACGCCTCGCCCAAAGCTTTGAACTCGCTCCGCAAACCTCTTTTCTTCAACACCACATTGGCTAACTCCAAACACACCTTTGGAGACCCCATCATCCACCTCGGCCATCTCTCCAAATCCGTATCTGTTACAGTCATCAAATCGCCCACACCCCACTGCACTCCCTTTTCCCACATGTGAAACCCAAAAGTGCCTCCTTTCCTCCTCCATCGGTCTCTATAATAATCAAACCTCCAATTATACTTCAAACATTCACGCACCGGATGAGCCACACTCTTCGCACTGCACTTCACCCACCATCTCATATTCAACGCATCTCTCTTCAACCCCAACGGCATCTCCCCCACAAGCACCTGAACCGCATTTGCTGGAGAGGATCTCATCACACCCGAACACACCCTCAATGCCCTCGCCTGTACCCTGTCCAATCGCAACTTCTGACTTGCTGTGAAACCCATTGACACTTGACATCCGAAATCCATCACACTCAAAATGAACCCCTTATACAACATTTGTAGACACTTCTGTTGAGCACCCCACTCTTTCCCAGTCACCGCCCGCAACAAATTCAACCTTTGTTTGCTCTTATCCACCATTCCAATCACCTGCAAATTCCAGTTTAACTTCCTATCCAAAATCACCCCCAAATACCGAAACCCTTCCACGCTTTTCACCCTCTCACCTTTCAAAACCAAGTCCAACCCTTGCTGCACTCTTCTCCTTGAGAAAACCATACTCACGCTTTTATCCACAGACATCGAAAAGCCCCATTTCCCACACCACTCCTCCATACGCACTATCGCAGCTTGCAACCGATTCTGCATCAACAAAAAACTTCACCCTCTTACCCATACCATACCATCATCTGCAAAGAAATCCACCTGACACCCGAAACCCTCCAAAGCTCGAATCAACCCGTCCACCATCACATTAAACAGCATCGCACTAATCACACTCCCCTGCGGTGTCCCATTCTCCATCTTCCAAACCTCAGACAACACCCCCCTCACTCTCACCTGAAAGGTCCTGTCAGCCAAAAACGACTTAATCCACCAAAACATCCTCCCCTTCACATCCATCTCCAACAGTCTCACCAGCAACCCATTCTTCCACACCATATCATACGCCTTCTCCAAATCCAAAAAGAACGCCCCCACCATCTCCCCATCACACAAAGCCTCCTCCACTCCAGTCACCAACCTCACTAACGGATCTGCCACTGACCGATTCTTCCTGAACCCACTCTGAAAATGGCTCAGACACCCATTCGACTCCAAATAGAACCCCAAGCTCTCAACTATCATCCCTTCCATAACCTTACACATCACGACAGTCAGCGCAATCGGCCTATATGACTTGCACTCCGTCGGGACCTTGCCACTCTTCAAAATCGCTACCACAATCGCTCTCTTCCATAATCTCGGTAAAACTCCACTCTTCCAGATCTCATTGAACAATGCTAACACCTCCAACTTACATTCCATCGACAACTTCTCCAAAAATACATACATGACTCCATCCACCCCTGGACTTGACCACTTCCCCTTCCGAATCGCCCTATTCAACTCCGCCATAGAAAACAGAGCCTCATACTGCTCTTCCCAAGGCAACATTCGCCAACAACTCCCGCATCTCCTCCTCAACCACTCCCATACTTAGTCTCACTGCCTCCGGAAAGTTTTCTGAACTGTGCACTCCCGCAAAATGTTCCCCCAGCAAATTCGCCTTCTACCCATCTTCACTGACCACCTCCACCCCTTTCAACAAAACAGACATGCCACCCTGCGACTTCATTAACCCGGACATCCGCTTGAACTGCTTCCAAACCTCACCCACATCAGAATTACTCCCCAGAGACCCACAATAGCTCCTCCAATATCCGCGCTTTCTTTCCCTAATCACCCTCTGCACCACCGCCTTCGCCTTCTTATATGCCAACAAATCCTCCAACATACCCGTTCTCACCGCCCTGGGCCTCGCCTTCTTACGCGCTGCCACAGGCCGTGAACATTCCACCGACCACCAAGGAACCTCAACCTTCCCCCTTTCCTCTTCTCTACCTCCGGAACTGCCGCTACTGACGCCGCTCTCATTCCCTGCACCAAATGCTCATTCCATTCATCCACCCCCCATCCCTATCCCGAGAAACAATCAATTCCTGACACAATTTCTTATACAACTCCCAATCAGCCTTCCTAAAATTCAACCGACTTCCAAGCATCCGGGATCTGACCCCTACCTTACCCCTCACAGTCACTAAAATGCCAGAGTGATCACTCCCCATATCCCCATCCTCACGCACCATCCAGTCACATTCACCCGCAATCGCAGCAGACACCCAGGTCAGATCCAAACATGACAACTTCCCAGTCCTCACATTCAATTGTGTGCCCGAACCGTCATTCGGCAAAAACAGGCTCAATTCATCCCCCATACCCTCCAACAGTTCCCCATTTGCATCTGTCCGATCACTGCCCCACAATGTATTGGCACTGTTGAAATCACTGCATAAAACACAAGGTCCCACATGTCCTCTTATCTCTTCAGACAGCACATCCACCTCCACCACCTCACACGGATTATAATAATTCAACACTAAGACTTCTGATCCTCCTACCCGAATCCCCGCCCCGATAACCTCCACTGCACCATCTACCACAATCTCCCTTGCAACCAACCCCTTCCGAACTGCCACAGCTGCACCCCCCCTCTCCCCTCCGTCCTATTCTTACGAAACAACTCAAAACCCGGAATCACAAACCTCAGATCACCCCTTAACCACGTTTCCTGAATACAAACCACATCAACATTCAATTCCCCACACAACACCGCTTTCAACTCCTGCCCATTCCTCAACAAGCTCCTCGTATTCCACTGCAAAATTCTCAGGCCAGACGCCCCACTCTGTTTCCGCACTTTAGTAACCTTCTTGAACACATCTTCTTCCGACACATCTACAACATTCAAAAACCTACTCCCTACTTCCACCACTCCTTTCGTAAGGTTTGACACACTGACTGACAAATTCCCCTGAACCAGCTCCAGCACATTTATTATAAAACACATAAACTCAGTTTTCGGGACAACCACCATTTCTACGCCTTTCACCTCTCTCACCACTCTCTTCCTTCCCGCAGCCTCATCCACCACCGGCTCTCTCCTACACATTTCACTCACTACTCGAACCGGTTTCACCTTAGCCACAACCTCCGCATAAGATAAACCTTCCGCAGCCCTCACCTGCACCACCTCTCTCGCCACCCTTTGACTCTCACACCCCCTAAACGCAGTAGAGTGCCCCCCCCCACAATTCACACACTTCTCCGGAGTTTCCACCTTACATTCTTTAATATCATGATCCCCACCACACCTCCCACAGTGCCTCTCATTCCTGCATACTCTCGCCACATGTCCAAACTGCTGACACTTATAACATCTCAAAGGCAATGCTACATAAGCTTTCACACGAAACCTCTGATATCCCAAATTCACCACCTCCGGACACTCCGCTCTCGCAAACCTCACTGCCACAGTTGTAGACACCACATTCCCATGTGTATCTCTCCTCCCCAGCCTCCACGCCTCCACTACACCCAACTCTGCCAGCTGCTCCTCCACCTCAGACATATTCACAGTCAACGGTACCCCATACAACACCCCCTTACATGACACGCCACTCTGATCAAACACTTGCACCGCGCGCCTACCCACACAACCCACCTCCAGTATCTTAGCATTACTATCAGCATCCATCCCCTCCACCAACAACCAACCCCCAGACACTACTTGCACCTGAGTGACATTCCCCACAGCCTCTTTCAACCACCCATCAATCACCATCAGATTCTCCCCCTGAAACGTTTTCCCACGTCTATCTGACTTCAACACCACCTTCCACACACTGTCATACTGCATCTGCTCCTCCCCAGGCACACCGCTTCCTGAGGCCCCTAGCCCCTCCAAAATACACTTTTCCTGGGTCCCCGACCCTGAAATATCCCTAACCGTCCCCCCACCATCATTCTTTTGTGGAGACCTGCTGCGATGCTGCCCCTCACATCCCCGCTTCCCCCCCTCCACAGATGTAGACTTCACAGTCAGTGTCCTCCCCCTTTTCTCCCCTTCCTCCACCCCTCCCTTCATTTCAGCCTTCCCACCCCCCTTTCCAATTCTTACCACTTCCTCCGAGAACACTCTCCCCCTGCACCCTCCTTGAGAGTCCGCTCTATTTCCTTAATCCCAGCTCCCTGCACCCAAACACCGCTCCGCCCTGCCTGAGTCCGCCCACTTCCAGAGTGCCAAAGCGTTTATCTCGTCACACGCCTTCTACGGGCCTCTTTCCTGCCCACCGCGACCGTTACTGGCGCTCCGCCATCTTCCAGGGGCGACATTCCCCAACGGCCCCTTTCCGAACTTTCCGCAGTGGTTTGCTGTTTCGATGCGTTGCTCAGGGCCACCTGACGTTACTCGGCACGTTTATGTAGCTCGAAACCACGTAGCATTTCCATGGTGACCAGACGGTTGCCTTGGTGTGTCTAATGCCGCCTGTGAATCTCCATGCAGATGACCATGCGTGCCGTGCCAGTCCTTCCTTGATTTCATATTCGTTTTCCTACGGTCATAATCAATGGCCCTCTATTGTTCCTGATGAGCCGGCGGTTTTGAATGTGTTAACAAATCGACGTCGGCATTCTCTGAGCCATGACCCTGTTCTTTCGAACTGCATCGTTCTTTAAGGAAAGTTTGTAAAATTCCCTATTTGTAAGTACTCCTGTTTCCATTCGACCCTGTGTGTATGTGAGTGTGTATCCAAGGCTGTACCACCTCGTGTATAGGCGCGTTATAAATGCCATATCATATCATATGATATCATATCGCTCTTTTGGGAGTGCGTATACAGGCTAATTTTGATGTCGCTAATTGCAGGGTGTGTTGTTTGGGTGCCCTGGGGGTCTGCATGTCACTGGGTACAGCCCATTAGGCACCATCTGGTCCCAAACACCCCAATGTTGAGTTCGTTTGGCCCCAAACCTCCCTTCCTGTTTCCTAGTGGCAGTTTATCCACAGACATGCCAACACCTATCATTATTGCCAATGCCGATGAACTGCAAGCAGGACAAACTATCCTCACAAGTGCATGGCACAACTCTGCACCCCACCAATCCAGGGACAAACGTCGCCAAAGACACCATCCCGCGGGCATGCAATGAACTCCGGTATAGCAGCTGCCTGGGACTGGGAGCACTCCTGTACGTTTTTTCCAGCAACCTATAAAGGATATTCAATGACAACAACTAGGGCACAAGATACTCACATTCTACAAAACAAGAACCACAGATGCAGCGCCATTGCCAAGACATACAATTGTGTTCGCCAGGAAGTGGCATGCAGGAAACGAATAATCACTCAGCAGAAATTACAGGAGCAACATTAGACCAAAAAGTGCTGTAGCTGCACACATATAGTACATACAAAAAAAACATCACTGAAAAAATCAACAGCACTCTTACCAACCGGCACATCCTCAGCCAGTGGACAACACACAGACACATATAGGTACACAGACGCGAAAGCACAGGCTCCATAACATTTGATAACACATAGGTCAATATGATGAGGCAGTGCCCCGCAAACACACCCTACAGTAAAGTAAAACAACATTCAGGTATATGTAAACAAGCGGGGTACAATAATGGCATCAACGAAACACTATAAGGCTTGCTGCAAGAACTCTGATGTCTCTGCGGCCCTTGACAGTGCCTACCTGAGACGCCCACCCTTCTGACAAAAGTACACAAGTGTTTACCCATGCATCGGTTACTGACATGGTAGGCACGCTTGCCTCCAATTACCTGGCACGTTAAGACAGCCGCAAGCATCTTGGGACAGGAGACGCGCAGCCTGGCTGAGGCTAAGATGCCCTCATCCTCACTTAAAGTCCCCCTTCCTTTTATAGACTCTAGTAAGAGTCCCCCTGTCCTCCATGCTGGACTGTTGAATTCTCGCTCCCTGCATCTGCATGATGTTCAGATTTGTGATTGCTTATCTTCCACTAGTCTTGATATTTTAGCTCTGACTAAGTCTTGGTTGGACAAAGCTACCTCCTCAGAAGCACTACTTGCTACTCCCTCTTGTTACTCTCTGCTGCGTGCGAACCACGTGACCGGCAAAGGGGGGTGTTTGCGTTATTTCTGAAAAACTCTCTGCAGTTTCTTACCTTGGCACGCAAGTCCCCTGTGGACTGTGAACGTTTGGTGGTCAAACTTAAGATCACAGACAATACTAAATTAAACAGACAATACTTAATTAACGATTATTGTTATTTATAGACCGCCCAGGGCTTCATCCCCATTTGAAGAGCAGTTCATACATTTACTAAATAATTTTACAAAGTTGCAGCCATCAGTTTTAGTGATGGCCGACTTTAACCATTGGTTTGATGCCCCCCACCCCCTGATGTCCCTATAAAGTCCCTTATGGGTGCTATTGAATCCATTGGCTTTGCACAACTGTTCGACTCCCCCGCGCACATTGCAGGGCACACACTCGACTGGCTACTTGTTCACCAACTTGCATTGTCCAAAGTGTCTGTTTCGCCCTGTATCTGGTCGGATAATGCATTATTGTAATGTGACATCATTCTCCCAAATCCACCAGCTAGACCCGACACAAATATGAGAACAGTTCTCTGTATGATCCTGCACTTCCCCCTCACTATACAACATCTTCACCCTCTCGCTCTTCAACGACCTGGACCATCGCAACATAGCGTATACCAACTACGTGGACGATACCCAGGTACTTCTCCCCCTATCTGGTATATATGAACAAGACGCTACAGCACTAACCAAAATCTACTCTACCTGGATGGCTGCAAACGGTCTCTGCCTAAACGGGGACAAAACAGAGATCCTCATAGTAGGCACCAGTGAAACTCTCAACAAACTCCCACCACAAAACAAAACCTTCACCATTGACAACCCTACCATCACAGTATCAACAGTGTAAAAACTCTAGGAGTTTACCTCGACTCCTAACTCTCCATGTACCGCTAGGTCAATGCTATAGCCTCCTCCGCCGCACTCACCATTAAGGTTATCAATGCGGTCAAGCCGTTCCTTTCCACAAAAAATTGCCTATCCATCACCAGGGCCACAATCGTTACCAAACGGGATTACTGCAATGCCCTCTTTCTGTGCACCTCGGCTAAAAACCCCCATAAACTTCAAGTCACACAAAATAGTGCTCTTAGAGCAGCCCTTAGCATTCCAAAGAGGGAACGCATCTCTCAATCTAGGAAAGACGCCCACCTTTAAAAGAACTAAAGCTGGAGGGTCCAGCTTTCAGCACCTTCCCCTAAGAATTGGAATGCCCTGGAAAATCCTACTCCACCTTCCGCAAACTGCTGAAAACGTAACTGTTCTGTTAGATCTACATGCATTGATACGCTGTTCAAATTGTAACTTAAGTAACAGCACAACCTATGCCTCTGTCTACAACTATACACCTTAATGTACATGTACCATTTGTTGTAACTATGTCATGCTAGGATTGTAAGTAAAGCCTTCTGTAACAGCGCCACGATGCCCCTGGGCCACTTCTGCGCTTTATAAATTCAAATAGTCTCTAATGTCCCAAAATGTATGTCCACTTTTACGAGAGAAGTTGGGTGTCTTAGAAGACTTTGATATTGCAGATGATCTGGCGCTACATATTACAAACTTGCTTACTGACATTACTAATCAGTTGGTGCCCTTAAAAGCCTGTCACATTAAAAGTGAAGCCATTAAAAAAACATGGTTCAGTGACAACATTATTCTCATTAGGCAGAAGAAACAAGCAGCGGAATGCTGTTGGCGTAAAGATCCTTCTGACTTAACGTTAGTTAACTATAAACATTTGGTGCACCAATATAAGGAGGCCATCATTAAGGGCAAATCTGAGGTATATAACAATAGGATTCTGATCACCAAACTGAGATCCAATGATTTTTTTCAATTGCTCGTGATTTTAAGAGTAAACCCCTCTCTTCTTTGCCACTGGTGAATGACAAAGAGTGGTGTCAGTCTATTCATGACTCATTTACCAACAAAGTTCTCCTACACCAAACTAACACCCAACAGGCAAGGGATACTGGCTCTTTGCAGGTCACTGCAAAAACAATGGCTCCTTCTCCTTCTGTGCCGACTGTATTCTCTTTCGCCCCCTTTTCTGAATCCTTTATTGCAAAGACCATCTCTGATATGAAACCGACCTCATGTCAGGGCGTTGTCTGCTCATCCAGTCTTTTAATAAAATGTCTGGATGTGCTCAGCCCTTGGGTTACCAAGTTTATTAACCGATCATTTGCAGAGGGTAATGTGCCACTGTTTCTCAAGGAGGCCTGGTTTACTCCCCTCTTAAAAAAGGAGTCTCTTGACCCATTTGTACCAGATAACTAATGCCCAATTACCAACGTGCCATTTCTGTTGAAAATCTTGGATACGGTTGTGCACCTGCAATTCCAGGACTTTGTTGAGGGCAACAACATTCTCTTGCCCCATCAGTCTGGTTTCAGGAAGGGTTTTGGCACCAAAATCACTATGCAAGACCTTAAGGCTACCTTGCTACAGAGTATGGATCAGGGGCAATTATCTGTGCTGATGCTGTTTGATTTATCAAGATAGAATAAGTTCCTAATGGACTAGGGGGTTTATTAGTTGCCCTGTAATCAGATATCTGAATGATTAACTGTCTGCACTTAATGGACCAATCTCTTTTTTCAATTAAAACCCCTTTTTTAACTTCTTATTCATTAGAACAAATCACTGAGGTCAGAAGTACACAAAAATATACATCATGTTAACTACAGAGCGGTTTAATGAGGTCTAACATTAGGCCAGTCTTATAAAAATTAACAATTATTGATTAAATTGTGAGAATTACACCTGGTCGAATGGTTATGAGCTTTTATCTGTGATTGAACAGAAGCCCAAGTTTAAGAAACATATTGAATGAGGATTTTATCAAAAATTGTGAAATATGATTTATTCTTCAGAAAAAGTAATATATGTTTTTGAAATCTTTCTTTAGTTGTTATTGAAATATAGAATATGCCCCTGAAGAAGAGATGACTCTCGAAACATGTTGGGCCCTTTGAAAATTAAAACATATATGAAAATTACAATGGACAATGATTTTGTGTTATCATTGAAGACATCTTGAAAAACTTTTTTTCTGTGAATAATTATACATGATTTATACATTCTGTCAAAAACATTAACCTAGATTGTTTGGCTCTATTGTGGAGCTTGTGGTAGTGTGCAGGGGACGGGAGTTCCTCCATTAGGAACTTATTCTGTCTTCATATATTTTACAACCCATATGCCAGGGTTGACTGTTATCTCCCCTGCACCTTAAATTTATCAAAAGCACATTTGCTATAAGCTACATTATAACCCTATCTATAAAACCATTATGAATAGGAGTGCACAGTGAACACAATTGTTGGTGCTGTTGGATTTATACTCAGCTTTCGATCTCGTGGATCACACCCTAATAGTGGAGAGACTCCAGTTGGTTGTGGGCTGTTCCCCCAAAACTGCTAATTGAATCTCCTCTTTTTTGGGCCCTAGGAATTTGAGGGCGAGTGAAGACGAAGTCACCTTGAATCCAACCTTTGTTACCTGTGACGTCCCTCAGGGGTCTTGTCTCTCCCCAACATTGTTTAAAGTTTATATGATTCCATTGCTGTATCTTCTTGTCATCCTGGGGGTCCAGTTCGCAAATTACGTAGATGACACACAGGTTATTGTAAAACTCTCGGGCTCATATCTTGTGGACGCAGCTGAACACAACGCCATTTATGAGGCTATTCATCTCTGGATGGCTGCCAATTCGCATGCTTTGAATGCAAGCAAAACAGAGCTCCTGATTGTCGCTTCCGGGTCAAAATTGGAGTCGCTTCCTGTGGAGTATAAGAACATCCTTATTTTGGGCACCCTGATTCTGGTGGCCTGGAAAGTTAAGACCCTCAGCATATTTTTAGATGCAGAACTCTCTATGGTCCACCATGTGGCCCAGATTAGACCTTCCTGTGGCCTGATCAATAAACTCTTGTGCAGTATTCAACCTTTCTTGACCCAAGTGAACCTAGCCATCCTGGCCTCAGTCCTCATTAACGCTTGCCTCGATTATTGCAATAGTCTGCTTAGCGGCTGTTCACAGTCTACCATCTCTGCTCTTCAGTTGTCGCAGAATGGGGCAATGCAGGCAGTTATGGGTCTGACTAGACACACTCATGTTACCGCTGCCAGGCGGGGTCTACTCTGGTTGACAGTCAAACATAGAATTAGACAAAGTACTCACCCTTATGCACAAGTGCACAGTGAATTTGGCCCCTGAGTACCATAAGGTGCATCTACAATCTCATGCCCGTTCCTTGAGATCTCAACATCTAATTAAATTGGTCCAAACCAGATTCAAATTGGTGAAGGCTGGTGGGCACCGTTTCAATGTCCAAGGCCTTATTGCCTGGAACCTGTTGCCTCTCAGCCTTAGAGCTTCCCAGAGGCCAGCTAAGTTCAAGAGTAAACTAAAAACATTCCTCTTTGACTTGTCGCTTGGCAAGGACTTCTGTCTCTCTCAAGGAGTTCCTCTCATTCTGATCTCTGAGTTCCCCTTCTGGCTTCTCTCTTGCAGTGTTCCAAGATTCTTTGTAAGTGGGGCGTTGTCTTGTTGATTATGTGTCCGTGCCTTGAGGCTACGGGCATGTGACGCAGAGTTATAAGATTCATAATAAATAAATAAATAAATAAAGCAGGCAACGTCAAGTACACACGGCCATGAAGTCACATGAGGCAGAGAATGGGACGGCTCTGGGGTGATCCTACGGACTGGAGACCAACACACCCCCCCTTTATGCATTCCTGAGAGGGGGTATATTGAGGAGGTCCAGCACCCCATGACTAACCTCCAAGGATCAGTCCTTCTACATGGACTGTCTATGGTGGCCGGGGAAGTGTAGTCACAGTAATTACAGAGAACATTGTAAGAAGGTGCAGACAGCTCACGGAATTCATAGAGCCACGCTCTAGAGTCAGGGACACCAGGTCATCAGAGAACCAGAAGGCTGTGATGGTTGCTTCTGGGAGGAATGGCAACCCCAATTGTACCCGCTCATAGGGTACCATGGAGACCACAATGAAGTTAAGTTTACCTTCCACTGTTTATGGGTAGCAAAGACACCAGCCCGCGTGGAGGCTTGGAAGAAGTCTGACCCACTGGTGAATCTGATCCAAGATGACAGATTCACATTTTGTAAACTCCTCTGTCCCAGGGGTGGACCTCTAGTACACCTTATCTGGAGAATCTGTGGTTCAAATCACCTGTACCCAATTGCAGGACATTCTCCCGCCACCACAGTTAGACAGACATGTGGCCCAGACCCACAGATCTATAAAAAGAGAAGCGATGTGTGGACGTGCTGAAGTGTAGGTGCAGATTAGAGCATGGCAGTGTTTGGAGGAGGTGAAATGGAGGAGAGGGGAGGATTCGTGTGGAAGAGAGATCAGAAAGGGTGGAGAGCAGAGGAGAGAGGAAAGAAGCTCTTGTAGTCTAGTGTGTGCAGAGCACTGCACTGCTAAATCACCGTCCTGCGCCAGCACGTCCTGTACAGCAATTCTATGTTCTTCAAGTGCTGTGCTGCTCCATACTCTCGCCCGATATAGTATTGGGTTTAGTGTAATTGATCTTTCAATGCGATCCATTTGAATTTCCAAGTGCAATGACGTTGTGTGAGGGTGGACACTGGCCGACCCATGATGCTTCAGAAAACCGTTTTCTATTCCTCTCACTCAGGACTTACAGTTCATAAAACCCCAGAGTTCAGATGCCTTGTTTTCAAAATCCTAAAACTCCCGCTCATTCGCGGGAGCTTCAGGATTTTGAAAAGCAGCCTCACCTTTCTCTCCATAATGGTGGCGCCGACCCACAGGCATCTCTTGCTTGAAGTGATGCCACGCAGGTGTGGCGCCAACATAATGGCCGAAAGGCATTTTTTTCTGAAGCCTGAAGCCCCCGCACATGAGCGAGAGCTTTAGGCTTTAGAGAAACGCATTGTCCTGTAGCGGTCGGGGCTACCATGGGAGATTAGTGACCTCTGGCAGGGCCCTGCCTCAGAACGAGAATTCTGATCCTGCCGGGGCTCAGCCCCGGCTAGCCCCGGCCCACTTACAGCCCCGGCCAACTTACAGCCCTGCCACTATACCTTTGGAGCACTGCACCGGCTTTCTCTACGCGCTTGTGCCACGTGCCATTGGCAGTCGCGACTCTTACGCCCAAGTAGTCATAACTATTAACCTGTTCTATCCTGTTCCGCTGCACTGTAAATAAATCAATCAAGATTTTTTTCTTTTCTTCGTGAACTATTTTTGTCTTGGAGCTGTTTATCTGCAGGGCATTCTCTTTACAGAAAGTCTCACATAACGGAAATTGCTTCCTCATGCCTGCTGGAGTTGATAATAACAGGGTAGCGTCATCTGCAAACATTAAGGTGGGGAATTTGCCCATACCTAGTGTGGGTGCGCCTGACGGTATTGGAAATACATTAGGAATGTCCTGGTTAATAAATGAACAAAAACGTTTTGGAGGAAGCACGCAGCACTGACGTACTCCAATATCTATGCCAAAAAGCCCAGTAGTCTCCCCTCTAACCCCCATCTGATCATAGCTTTATTTTCACTGTGCGAGCCCGCGTGCAGAATTAATTATGTGCACTCTGCACATTCATGGAATTGTTTGCGCAAAGTAACCACATGCCCCTGACACGCTCCCACGCAAAGCAAAAACAGCCAGAACACCTACCTTTGAATGATCCCCTGGGCACGATTACAGGCACCCTTCAAATGGTGCGTGTGGTGTCCCCTGCAAGCAGGCCTGCATCTTCGGGACCCTACGCGGGTTCCCCCGTAACTGTTACTGTCACCCTGACAACATGCATGCGATTCTTTGTAACTTGGGTAAAACATGGAAAGTCTGAGTGCAGCCCCAGTAAACTGTTCCTGCACCATGCTACACTGTGTACGCACACCCCTCAGTCAGATCGTAATCACGGCTATATACGTGACGCACCCCTAAATCCAACACCATGTCCTATCTCTGCGTGGTGAATCTTATGCACAATTGTCTGTACGCCTGCCTTCGGGTGGCGGATAGTATGAGGGCTCTGCGTGGCCATTTCCCCTCCCAGAGGTTGCACACTTCGATCCATGAATACATATCATTCCACGCAATAGTGGGCTTGTGATGGACTGCCTCTGGGCCGTCCCTCATAACGCCCACATGTTGCCTTGTTCTTTCTCATTTTCTGTGTTCTGCCCCCTTCCCTCTGCACAATCCACGCCCAGGCTCTGCGTGGTGCTGCGCGCAAGGTACTCGACCTCTCGCAGTGACGTGCCGAGCCTGTGTGAAGTCCACGCAAAGTATGAAAAAGTACTGCACAGCTGATTCCATGAATCGACTAACGTGATTTTGCACGCAGTTTGGCACTCAAAGTCACGATTTTGCAGATAATTCCATGAATCAGACCCTTACTGTTTTTTCTTGTTGTTGATTGCTACAGGGAAATCCTCCCATATTCTAGTCTAGAGACGTTTTATAATGTTTTCTTACCTTAGACAAACTGATTTATCCTGATGCCCTAGCCCTTTGATCTGTTTTATACGTGTATCTTGAACATCCCTACAGTCCTTACTAAACCCCAGGGTTTTCTTAGATCACTGCGGCCTTATGACCGTGTATGGCTTTGCTATAATGCAGTGGATGTTATCCATTGCACCTAAATATGATATAAGGATGATGTCATCTGAGGCACAGGGATTCCCACAGGCTATTCTACCGCTGGTAAGATCCCCTTGTAAGATCCCATTGTAGATTGTGTTTATTTAGGCACACACATGTAATAGTGCTTTGGGCCATACCTGCTGGTTCTCTTAGCACATTCCTAGCTCCCCTGCCATGTTCCCCTGCGGCATATATAGGTAAGGCAATAGTTGATGCTACGCGACAATGGTCACTATAAATTCTGGAAATAACCTCAAATGTATTAATTTAAGGCCATAGCTGTAGGTTCACCAGCACACAATCAATATGGTTGGACCGGATCCTACCTACAAAGTTGGGTTTAGCTGTCTTGTCTTCCTCGATCCTCATATTACATGGCCGTAGATTCAACAATGACCATATTCAGACAATTTCCAGGGCGTTCTTGTTTGGTCTCTTAGGTTTGGGAGCATACATTCGGTATATCTCAAGCCTCATCTTCATAATCTAATATGCCTTTCACTGCATCAAGGGGTTTGAAGTGAATATTCATATCCGCAGCTATAAATATGCAAAGGTTATCTCTTTGGGTCCATACGTCTATACGTAATTCAACCAAGTGGATAATTGTCATGCCTATTTTAGGAGATTGGGGATTATAGACATTTAATAGGAGCATCTCATCCCCATTTACAAACTTGACACAGAGCTCTTGGTTATCCGAGCAACCAATGTCAAAACTTACACCATGGGTATTTAAACTTGCATCAAACCAGGCAAACAGACTACCCACAACTTGGTCTACCATTGTGTCCTTTGGTGGCTAGGATCTCATAGGAAGCATGAAGGTGTCAGATGTGGCCAATTTTTCCTGCATGCATATAAAATGGTGCTTATTAACAAAACTGCACCAGGAATCATCAAAGAGATGTTTAGGTAGTCACGCAATATTCCATGACAATATCTGCACCTCGGGGACTATGGAAGAACACCACACCCCCACCACTGAGGCTACTTCCCTTGACTCGAGGTGCCCACCCTGTCAAGCTAGCAAAGTTCTGGATTGGGCGTCCCTTGTATCCTTGGGATCAGTGTGATCACTGCCATCGTGGGTTGATCTCATTTCTATCACCCGCACCGTGGAATGATCTTCACGTGGCTCTTCCACGCTCAGGGACGGACTGGAAAGAGAGACAAGGTGGCAATTGCCCCCCAGGCTGGCTTTCAAAATATATGAAATAGATCATTGGAAAAGGTGAAATCCTTCAGAATCTAGCCTGCCTTGAAAGAAATGAATGCTCCCACCACTGCTCTGCTTGTGTTTAGAGAGCCTGAAGCACTTCGCTTGATTTCAGCAGTGTTGCAGATGGGCCTGGGTGGCCCCCACCCAATGCCCTCCACAATGTGTAGGTGAGAGTGAGACGAGCCTAGGGACAGGAGCATGTTCATATCGCCCAGCACAATGTAGGCATTTAAATGTCAGGATTCTATGACCCTCGATAGTAATGTTGATAGTACTGGGGTCTATACGCATTGCCCCGGTATGATTGTTAGCAGCTTATCAAGACTCCTATCCCTATCTTAGTGCTTGTCCCCAGTTTTACTCTGTAAGAATGATTCCCCTTTTCTCTGGTGAATGTATTGATCCCTGATGATATCATAGTAAAAAAAGATTTTAATACCACCTTGAATAGCACTGATGGAGATTACTATACCGATCTCATTGAAATGGCTGTTGTATTGTTTGTGGTACTCACTGCTGGGCACAGCTGAAAAACACGCACAGAAAGATGTAAATTCAAGTATTAATTATTAGCAGACTACAAAGTAAAGGGTTCACTCAGAGTTTTGTGGATTGTTTCCATGAAATGCCGCTGGAGAAAGTTACCACTGCCACCTGTTGTATTTGTGTAACTCTGTTCAACACTGGAAGAGATGGCATTTTTTAGAATACCTCTGGAGGTATTATAGAAATACTACCTCTGCAGGTGGTAACATACAATTTTTTTAAAAGTCAGCCATTTCCAGTTTCAAAGTGAAGGCGCAAATGGATTATGTGCATTAGTGGTATACCACTATTGTTCATTTATATGCAAAAAATTGTTCATTCTGACCCTTTAATGCAAGATGTGGGTAAGGTGGTGAGGGAGGGCATTAAAGATGCTCACCTTTTTACTCCTTGTAATGGCCCTTTGAAAAAACATATTTCACTGTATTGAAAGAAAGTGCCTGCACTAATCAACTGTAGAGGGAAAACATGAGTCCAGTTTGGCTTTTTTAACTGCACTTCTTAGGTGGAGGAAAAAATAGGCAGATTCCCAGCAGAACATTACTTAAAATATTTCCACCTATATTCCCAATGAATATTAAAAGAGTTATTTAATCAAACAGGAGGATAGCTCAGGGGCAACACGCTCACCTTGGAAACAAGATGACACGGAACAACACAGGTTTGATCCCCGGGTCTGCGCTTAGAAACCTCTGGGTATTAAGCATGCTATAAATAACCAATTATAATATGATTATAAACTCTGACTTGGCCCAACAGTAAAATTGGCAGAGTTTACCAAATACTTCCAATTTTACCATTACCACCCAATTCTGAATGGCCCCATACGTTCTTCGTTTGTAGTCTTGTTTAGAACATTCTTATCTGACCAACATAAGATACACATCTAAATCAACAAAATGTTTACATAGTCACATGAACACAGATGCATTCCTCCACATATACTTAACCCAATAGCTTAAACACTCAACCGAATCACCACAGACACACAAACCAAACATAGACTCACAAATGCCCTCCAACTTCCTGGTAAAATAAAATTAATATTAATCTCACTCCTTCTCCATCACTCAATCCCAGATGGCAACTCCTCACTATTCCCTCCGGTTCCATGAGCTAAAATATGCAACCTACTTTCAAGAAAGTGCATCTTGGGAGCACAATAAAAGCCAAGTTCCCCATCTGTGTCTTTTGTTCTGCATTGTCGAATGGCAGACCCCATGGTCACATTTATCAGCAAGTCCCCAACCACACCTTATCGTTATGTCTGGCAGAGGCCGATTAGCTAATCGAGGTGGTCTATTGTCCACATGTGAGCCAGGGCAGTGAAAGGCAGTGTGTGACAAGGAATTGGTCACTGAGCAATGTAGGCAAGTAAATGGGGTGTGAGGGAAGGGGATTGAGATAAGGGTTAAAGGATGGTGTAAAAGGGGAAAGGAAGTCTGAAAGTTAATTGTATTGAAGACGCTGAAGGGGCATCAAGGATGTGGTGCAAAGGAAAGTCAAAGGGGTGATAGGCAAGGAAAATAGGGTAATTGAGACAGAGGTACAACTCCGGAAAGGTAAGTCAGCATATTGGATGCCTGTTCCTGAGATTTGCGTCATACCTGCATACCACTGTACCAGATTCTGGGGCAGGTTCAACCTCTTTGTTTTTCTGACAGTGTGCATACTTGCTTCATGAAATATGTTTCAATGTAGGTTTTCCTTATGTTTTGTCAAGGTGCTTTATCATGTGACTTGGTGCTTTGAAACCCAGATTTATTGAATAGTGTACCAGTTGAGTTCTCGAATAACAAATTTGCAGAAACAATTTTGTTTGCTCTGTTATTGAAGATGGAACCAGAGAAGATGAATTCTCCTCTGCCGAATAAAACTGCGGAACCAAGAAAGTAGGGTTTAAATCCCTGCCCAAAGAATTGTCTGTGTGAAACCAACCAGAACTCAACAGCACACTGTCATGCAACCATCTGGCCTCAAAATTCCTTAGACTCTTGAAAGGAAGAATAAATAAAAAGGTTGCTATAATGCACATTTTTTCAACAATTATTGTCATGGATACCTGTGTCCATCATCCCTACTCAGGCCTATTCCTCCTTTGAGCGCCTAGTTTGAAGACTCTCACCCTCCCTTAAATCTCTCATTATGTCCACCTGCCATCGATCACCAGGTAAGTCCACTCTCTTCCTCTCGGAATGGGCTGAACTTGATCCTTGCTGCCACGGGGAGCCAGTGAAGGGATGGAGAGATGCGGTCCCTGGGCTTGAGGCCAAGGATAAGTCTTGTGGTTCTGTTCTGAGTTGTAGAGGGCGCAGGACAGAAGAAGGGAGGTTGAGGAAGTTAACATCTCTGCGGCATCAAACAACATAGCCAGAGCTTTCAAAGTCTGCAAGGAACTGGCTAATCATGCAGCAACCTCTTCTTCTGCCACACCCACCCAGGACCTTTGCTCGGCCCTGGCTGCACACTTCACCACAAAAACCCAAGACATCCTTGCCACCCTCTCTTCCACTCCTCAGCATACACCAACACCAGAGACTCCCTTGGCCCCCCCTCCACTTACCCTCTCTTCTGTCTCACCCATCACACTTGATGGGGTCACCAGACATGTCCAATCGATGAAGGCTTCATCCTAACAGGTGGACCCCTGCCCCTACATAACCATTAAAAACATATTAACTCCCTCACCGAAGACTTGGCTGATTTCTGCAATCTCTCCTTTTCCACTGGAGTTTTCACAACTGCCTTAAGCACTCCCTTATGCCCCCTCTGCTCTAAAACCCTCTGCCGACCCCTCTATTCCGGCAAACTACCACCCATTCTCCATCACTCCTTTCCTGGGAAAACTCCTTGAGAAGTTGGCTATCACTCAGCTGACCCTCCACACTGAATCTATTGGTTGCTTCCATTACCATCAATCCAGCTTTAGAGCATCCAGAGGCACTAAACTGCTCTTCTGAACACCTGTAAAGACTTGCTCTCAAATCTTGACATTAACACTCCCTGTGTCCTCATTCTCCTTGAGTGCTCCTCTGCCTTTGATACGGTTAACCACAACATCCTATTCGCACGTCTCTGTGACACCCTGGGAATCACAGGTCAGGCTCTGGTGTGGTTAACCTCCTTTCTCACTGACCGCCCATCCCAGTTGGAACTCAGAGCATTTCTCTTGACTATAGCTCTCTCAACCTGTGGCATTCCCCAGAGATCTTACCTATCCCCCAGGTTCTTCAACATCTATGTGTCTGCCCTGGCATTTATGATTGCCACTTTCACCTCTAACTTCCAGTGTTACGCGGATGACATGCAACTATCTTTCAGGTTACCCTCAGCCTCCTCCACCACCTCGCTCATATCTGACTGCCTGTCCGCTATTCAGTCATTGTGTGCTTCAAACAACCTCTCCCTCAACACCAGTAAGACTGAGATCGTTCGCATTGGGACTCCTGCCCCCGCTTTCCCACTTTCACACTGGCCGGCCTCCCTTGGCCCTGTGCCCGCACCCACCTGCGAGACAAGAATCCTTGGGGTCATTTTTGACTCCACTCTCTTCTTCGCCTCTCACATTTCAGACCTCTCTAAAAAAGTCTAACTATCAGCTACACTGCTTTTTCTCACCTTCCCCCAGTGCCTCACTGTCTGCAGAGCCCTGGTTCTCACTAGGCTGGACTATTGCAACATCCTCTTCCTCAACCTCCCTTTGTCTGTCCTGCACCCTCTACAACTCAGAACAGAACTGCAAGACTTATCCTTGACCTCAAGCCCAGGGACCGCATCTCTTCATCAGGGAAATCCCTTCACTGGCTCCCGTGGCAGCAAGGATCAAGTTCAAGTCCCTCTGCATTGTTCACAAGGCTTTCTGGGGCCTGAGACCCACCTACCTGGAATGCTGCCTACCCAAATACTGTCCCTCAGGAGCCCTCCGCTCATCTACCGCCAACCTTCTGCAAGTGAGCCGGTTCTCCAAGCAGAAATTTGGAGGGAGATCCTTATCCCCAGCAGGTGCCTCCATCAGGAATAGCCTCCTTGCCATCCTCTATCTTGAGCCTTATCTTCTTAAGTTCCAGAAACTCCTCAAGATCTTCCTCTTCTTCTCTTCCTTCTCTCTCCCTCTACCCTGCTCACCTAGTTCTTTGCTCTTTGCCTCTCTCCCTCCTCCTCCTTACAGCTTGCTGACTGGTCGTCCGGTTTATCGCAGAGTCTCACTGGTCCCGGTCACCCCCGCCAGTCCTCTTTTGTACTTGCCTCAGGGCCCTACATCCCACCCACACTCACAGCACTTGAGAAATAACCCAATAAAGTGGCTCTCTCTGCACTTCCAGTCTCCATTGACTGGGTGCACTTGGACCTTCCGCCTCCCGGTGATGGTCTGTGCACTTGCACGATCCAAATGCAACGTGCCTGAAGATCGTCTGTCTTTTCTCCCTTGTCTTCACCCCATAACCGCACTTGGTGCAGAATCACTGTCAGGCCTATTTGCTGTATCTTAAACTGTTAAATGTATTTTTGCACTTACTCTGCCTGTGCAGACTAAGATCGTCTCAGAATTTCAAGGGCTCTGAGCGACTTTTTTTCTTTTCCCCATGTCGCCACCCACCTTGAGCCCTTGCCAGTGTAGGCGCTTTATAAATAAACAATACCATACCATACCATAAGTCTTTACAAAATGAATAATTTAAATATAGATCAACATCGCTCAAATGTCCGTACTAACTCAAAAGTATACAATTATAAGAAGTTCTATTTTTCCTAGCACCTATTTTACACCCCCTACAAAGGACTTTAGTGCCAATTCCTACTTGTTACAGAACAAAGGCCCATCTTCAGGGGATGTATTAAGCCATTCTCCCCCCAAAAATATCACACATCCTGACTGTATAATACTGAACTCAGTCCTAATTAATGTTCCTTTGTCAGTAAAAACTGCATTATTCAATGAATTACTTGTTGGTTGCACTCTTTCCGATACATCTAAAAATAACAAGGAGTACCCAACTATAAATGTGGTGATAATCTAACCTAACGTCTTGTCCTAACTGCCCAAATCATTCTACGCTACTTGGGAGGTAATGTAATGTAGTGTCAACACGGGAGTTCAAAGTTCTTCATGGATGTAGGGAAATGTATAAACTGTCAAAAAAACAGAATACCACAATTAGAACCCATTAACTGCAGCGTTCTACAATGACCGCCGCTGTTTCACATCTTTCCCAAGATATGTGAATTACTGGTGTCTAGTCAAAGGATCGAATATAAAGGGTTGAGAGGTCAAAGGATCGACACCAAAGGGTCGACAGGTGAAAGGATCGAATTTTTTTTTTTTGTACATATTTTTTTTTGGGTGAAAAAAGTGTTTTTTAGCAAAAAAAGCAGGGTTTGGGGAGGGAACCCCCCAAACAAATTAAAAAAAAAAAACATTTGATCCTTTGACCTGTCGACCCTTTGGTGTTGATCCTTTGACCTGTCGACCCTTTTACTGTCGATCCTTTGACCTAGAACCTGAATCACTCTCTCCTGGCACCCGTTTGTTGCCAGCACTAGCGTCAGGACCTCAGGTGCCTCCTAAAGAAAGCGAGGAGGGCACCCCGATGTCACCACGCTAAACGTGCCGGATCACAATGAATGCAGCAGCGCTTTACTAAAGAAGCACCGCTTCAAATGAGTTTCTGAATCACTAGCCACAGCTTACAAGCAAACCCCTCCTTATCCTCCCAAGCCAAATAGCGTCTAAATATACACGTAAAGTGTCATGTTCACAATTAAGCCGGAACAAAAAATACAGCTCAATTTAGTAGTATATTAGTAGTATGACTATTCATTTGCAAAAATATAATTCTAAGCAACAAGTATTTGGTCTGGCCACAAGAAGATGGAGCAATCATGTAAGATATGAAATATAATGCACTGTTTGCCACTTCATACCAACACTTGTGTGATGCTATTCCTCTTTGTACACAAGCAATGGCCCATGTGTTTATGTCATGAAAGGTGGTCACTAGGATCCCCCCTAATTATGAGATAGTCACTGAATACAATATCCCCCTTCCTCCAAAGAATTCCAAGAGTTTTCTATGCAAGCAACACATATTTGTTACTGGCCACAAAAAGATGAAACACTCAGTTATGGGTACTGAATGTACTCTCTCGCCTAAAAGATGTCTATGCAGCTTCATTCACAAAATTATTTCTATGACTTTTATTTTCCAAAGAGAAAGGTATGACTTTTTTATTCCAAGGTTTGTGAACAACATGCATTTGGTCAGGCAACTATCAATGGCACACTCAGAAGTATTAAATGTAATCTTGTGCCGGCCACTGCCTCCAAACCATATAAATATGGTCTTCTCTGGAATTTGAGAAGCACTAGCCCACAGGTTACTTAATAGCAAGTTAAACAGCAGTCATGAAAAATGACATTTCCTATTTCTGTTCTCCACCTCTCGCTCAACAAAATCTTATTTCATTTTGATACATCTCCCCAACTAAATTCCGTGCCATTCAGTGCCATGCCATGGGCAGGTTGACCCCCTCCTAACTACTCATTGTTCTGACCCACTTGGCTTCTGCAGACCTGTACTTGATCTTGGGAACGTGCATTAAATTGGAGCGAAGGCAGGATACATAAAAATATTTAATGTCCAATGGATTCTCGTCTGTGTAAGAGCATGGTCTGGAAGAAATGAGCTTGCCTCAGAACAGAAATGTTGAAATATACCCCTATGTGCTTCCAAAATAGATGGCCACACTATCAAAGAATCTGACTCAGATCTCAGTGCAAAATATCTTGTTAATAATAAGCAATCTGCGAGGCATTATCATGAGATATTTGACTATCACCTAAGTTAATAGTCCTGATCTGATGGCAAGGGCATTTTATAAGGGCAAAGGATTATTATGCTTTGGGCTGTTACCCCACACCCTTCACTATGGTGGCTACAGCTGATGGGAGTTGTAGTCCTAAACATCTTGGGAGCAGACCACTCCTTTATAAGGTCACAGAACTCCGTGGTGACTTGCAATATGCTTTTTGGGAGTATTAACTCGATGAAGATTGACATTTTTTTTAAACATGCAGCTAGTGGCACATGGTCAAAACCTGGTAGATTTAGGCACCAAACGCCACAGCAGGGATTGCCTTCTGGTTATGCTTGAAACATACACAATGGGCCTCATTATGAGGAGGGCGGTAAGGGGTTAACGGCACCGGTAAAGGTGCCGGAGCCGTTAACCCCTTACCGCCCCATTACGAGGTATGCTCCCGCGACCCGAAAAGGACGCCTGGTTTTACCAGGCGTCCTTAGCGGGTCCCGCGAGCAGCCCAGCATGCTAACAACGGGCCCGTCATTAACATCCCTGTTGTTAGCATCCTCCCCATTCCCATTGAGCCCTGAAATGGGAATGGGGATGGACCGGGTCCAGGTTCCCCAAATTGCGGCATGGTTACCTCCTTCTTCGTAATGCGGCCCATTGTCTGGGCATGGTGCAGGACTCCAAACCCACACATAAGAAGTGACTATATGTGTATAACATTTAATGGGGTTGGCCCAATGGAAATGATAGGAGCAAGGCCTTTCATTAGTAGAAGCATGCAAGGGTGTCGTCTGTGCCTAGGTCAAATGGCGGCGACTGTTATTCATGTGTTAATTGAATGTAATAAGTGGAGCACATCCAGAAAGCAGCACTCACGCGCCTAAGGCAAATACGGTTTGATATATGGATCACAAGAGGAAATAAGGTGCTGCTACTTGACAGGTAACAATTGTAATCTGATTTATCACCTAACACGCTTATGGCACGACATTCATAAAAAGCTACACGTGACTTGATAGATGTACCTTGTTCATTTAAAAACAGCTTTGAATATGAAGTATGAAATATGAGATATGTAACATTAGTTGTATCTTTATAGTATGCATTTTTTAGAATTATGACAATTTTTACGGTGTTCATGTACACATTAAAAACTAAAATTGTAACTGTATTATATATGTAATAAACAATCCCTTTTCTGTGTTATGTTCCTTACAGTACACTGTCACTTTTGTATCGCCTTCAATACCTGGCCCACTGCTTAATCTGATTCAAGGCATCTTCCAGGTGATATCAACGATGTGGATGTAGAGAGTGATTACCCCTGAGCACTTCACATAGAACATGTATACATACAATAGCACCCAACCAGAGTTGCTACTCCATCATGGACCTCAGATATTACAACTAGACTGTAATAAGACAATTAATGACAGGATTCTATATAGGTATTGAAGGCTGCCATGTATTATTTAATTATTTTGCATTTTTGTTACAGGAATTGTTTTTTTTTTTGATGCGTAATTGTTTTTTTTTTGTTTTAGTTGCGTATTTATAACGCGCTTAGATACCCAGAGGTTTCTAAGCATGGACCCGGGGATCGAACCTGTGTTGCTTCGTGTCGTCTTGCTTCCAAGGCGAGCACATTGCTGCTGAGCTACCCTCCCTACCCTCCCAGGACAGATTATACAGTTATAATAGCATGCTGGTTATTGATGTGATATCTTCAAATTTAATGGGTGTGGTTGCATATATAATGCAGAACTCACAAAACTGAGAGGGAATGCCCCACATAGTTTGATTCGTATTCTATTACCTTTTTTGTGTGCCTGTTATGGAACTCCAGTGAGACTCCAGCACTAAAACACAGCATGATGTTGCCATGTCTATATCTATACATATTTGAAAGGCTTTTTGCTCTGTTTGAGCATTTTTGTTCTTCTGATCCATAATAAATCCTGCTCCAAATTCCAGTGCAAATCTTCATTCATTACACACTACAGGCCACAACCGGGTTCAATGCACGCAACAAGATGGCAGGAAAATGAACTAGTTAGAAGGAGAGGTGATGGGATGTCCACTCCTTCCCCGATGTGAGGCGGCATGGTTCAAGAAGCAGAGGGAACGATAAGAAGTTCCATCATTTGGTGCCCAGATAAGAGAGGATGGCCACGGTGTCTGTTTCATTGTAGCTCATGCACCAATCATGATGCCTGACGAGTCGGAAAGATGGACCATGAAGGCCAAGCACCAATACGATTTCTGACAAGCCTGAATGATGGGTCATGGTGGACATTTCATTGTAGTCCACCCACCAATCACAATTTCTGAAAAGCCCTAACAGTGGATCATTATGACCATGTTGCTGTAGCTTATGCACAAGTTACAATTCCTGACAAGCCCAAACTGACTGAGGAGGAGGCAAGTAAGAAGATTTTTTAGTAAGAAGTAAGAAGAGTGTTTAGGGACATGTCAAGATACAATATGGTTCCATTCCTGAGATCAGAATAATGCCACCTTCGGTTTACAAAAGAAAAAAAGGAAAGGTCTTCCTGTTCAAACCATCTTTGAGCTTCTCCCTGCAGGGCTGTGCCATCCTACAAGACATTCATGTTCAGATTATCAGGGCTCAGAGCTGCTGACATAAGACTAGCACACCATATTCTTGTTCATGCAATCTGGGGCTTCTAGCCTATTAGCTAGGACTCCCTACAAGACCTTTATGTTCAGACCTCCCATGCTGTGGGCACAAGATAGGGCATTATTCAAGAAATTCCTGTTCAGACAATATCTTGGCTTATAACTGCTTAGCTCTGGTCATCACAAAGACATTCATGTTCATACAATCTCTGTGCTTCGAGCTTCTTAGCTAAGGCTCCCCACAAGAGCTTCATGTCGGACAACTTCTTGGTTTAAAGCTGCTGAGCTAGGACTCTGAATTACTCTGCACAGAACCTCCATGTTCAAACAATCTCTGGGCTTCTTGCTGCTTCGCTAGTATTCCCACAAGACCTTCATGCTCAAACCATCTCTGTGCTTCTAGCTGCTTCGCTAGTAATCCCACAAGACCTTCATGTTCAGACAATGGGCCTCATCACGAGTTGGGCGGTATTACTGCCATGACACCGGCAGGGCTAATAGCATTACCGCCAAACCCCCCGGCGATATGAGCGCCGGATCATGGGTTTGGTGGAACGGTAATTCCCCATTCCCCATTCCCCATTGGACCCATTCGGGAATTCCGCATTCCCCAATGGACCCAATGGGGAATTTCTGGCGCAACTACGGTCGGCGGTATTACTGTGCGGTAATTGCACCTAAAATCGTCAAATTCCCAGCGCATTTACTCCCATCTCAGAGCTGGGGGTAAATGCTGCCAAACCACCGCATTTAAGGGCTACCGCCAAACTTGTGATTAGGCCAAATATCTGGGCTTCTTACTGCTTCGCTAGTATTCCCACAAGACATTCATGTTCAAACAATGTCTGGACTTATTGCTTCTTCACTAGAAATCCCACAAGGCCTTCATGTTCAGACAACACCTGGGCTTATAACTGCTTAGCTCTGGCCATCACAAGACGTTCATGTTCATACAATCTCTGTGCTTCGAGCTGCTTAGCTAAGGCTCCCCACAAGAGCTTCATGTCAGACAACATCTTCGCTTAAAGCTGCTGAGCTAGGATTCTGAATTACTCTGCACAGAACCTCCATGTTCAAACAATCTCGGCTTCTTGCTGCTTTGCTAGTGTTCCCAATCTCTGTTCAGACAATCTCTGTGAGTAATCAAGAGTGTCATGGGGGATACCAGAGTATGGAGATGGAATAAGCACAGCGGAGAGAAGCAAGAGGAGAGAGTAACATAAAGAATTGTGAAGGCATGAACATGCTGAACATCCAGTACAACTATAAAGAAGTGGATTTAACTGATCAAGAAGTTAATAAATTGTAACTCAGATAAGCTAATGGTGGAGTATGATCCAGATTTAACGTTAATCAACTTTGTAAGGTTAAGAGTGAAGGATAAATGGATTTAATGGGAGATCTTGATTTGTCTCTCAGATGAGTTGAAGTGGATGGAATAACCAATGGGAATGGGGAAGTTGATCTGCTGCGTTTATGAGTATTTGATGTGTTGGTTCTTGGGTATTTTGAAAGTCGGCGAAGGGAGTGGAGGATCCGATTTGGCTGCAGGATTCGGAGAAGTGATATCCGTTGGTGCCATTTGAAGAGCTTGGAGTAGATTGTGAAGTTCATTTGGGTCCATGAATTCTTTAGTGGGGCCGTCCAGGATGGTAATAATCATTCTTGCGGGGTCCAACAAACCATATCTAATGTTAAGGGATTTTAGGAGAGGTCTCATATCAAGGAATCTTTTCCTTTTGGCCTTGGTAACTCTGGAGAAATCGGGAGATATGAAGATTCTATTGTTGTGGAAAAGCATAGGGGAATTGTTCCTGGCCGTTAGATGGATTTGACGTGCTTGTTGCTGTCGTAGGAAACAAGCGATAAAGGGTCTTGGTGAGGAGGTTTTGCCGGACAAATGAGGTCTGATCCTGTGAGCATGTTGCAATTCCAATAGGGGTGAAAAGGTGATTTCTAGGGCAGAGGGAATCCACTTGATCAGAAAGTTAATAGGCTAATCTCCTTCAGCTCTTTCAGGTATCCCATAGAAGTGAAGGTTGTCTCTACGATTTATGTCCTCTAATTCCGTAACTTCACATTCCAATTGTAAGAATTTTGTTTGCATGTTCTCTAGGCCTTCCACTCTATCCTTCACAATACTAGCTCTTTCTTCTGCTTCATCAAGTCTGCCGGACAATAACTTGATGTCATTTTTGAAGCATTTAAGCTCTTCTTGGATGGAGGAGGAGCAGAGGTCTAACGTGGAAATAGAGGATCGAATATTACCAAGTTCTTCTAAACTTTTCTCCATGCAGGCATTTAATGGTGCATTGTCAAGTGAAGACATAGTTTTGGTAGTATCGGCCATGTTAGAGGTAAAGGGTAATATCCGAGGTCAATAGTGAATAATTTCACCTTGAGTTAGATAGGGTTGAGTAGATGAGGTTTGGACACAACAAGAACGAAGTGCCAATGAATGTGATGAGAGCTGCCCCGCTGAAAGTTGAGTTGGTGAATCTGAGGAAATACCACTTGTGCACTCCACTAAGTAAGGGAGAAAGCCCTCACCTTAATGTTGTCTCCTGGAAAATGAGAGGCTTCGGTCATTTGTTTAACGAATCCCTGAGGTGGACTGAAGGTATTACCATAATATGTTTACAATAAACGTGGATGGCTAGATGTCCCATCTCAGAGGATTTTGATTTGGTGATGAATCCATCCATAACGAGACAAAAAGGGCAGCCATCTGCTGGACTCTTAACATTAATCAGAAAAAACTCAGGCCTGAAAATCTTGAGTTCATCTAATCACACCTCCTTTCTACAGCACACAATCCTGGAATCTAAATGCCCGACAACGGAAAATAAAAATCATTTAGACATAATTAACGTCTACTGGCACCACAAGCTGGCAGAAACAACCAAATTCATAAACATGCTTTGTGACCTAATTGAGGAGATCAACATTGCCCAGGAAGCACCCAATATAATACTACTCTGTGGTGATTTCAACTTGGAGTGCATAAAAACATCTAAATCGGCTGGTGGAGCTGAAAAAATTGCAGTTAAATGGTGTCTGGCATTAGAAGAGAGAAACCTAATGATGATAAATGGAAACATCAAAGGAGAAATCCCTGCTCAAACTACTTGGATGTATAAGGAGATGTCTTCGACCATTGATTATTTCTATGTATCTGGAAATCTGAACCGGTGTGTACTGTCTCTGGTAATAACCAAGTCCCACTCAAGTGACCATAGTCAACTCAAACTGTCAATCCGCTACCTGAAGAGAAGCAGGACTGAGAAGTGGGAGCTGGGCGCCGAAGTAGAACCAAACTGAATAAGATTGAAAATAAAGCCACACGAAGTAAAACAAATCACAGAAGCTTACTCTAATGGTTTGAGCGGTTCCACAGAAAACAAAGTTGAGTATATTCATCTCTAACAGAAATACACGTACCAAGAGCAGGGTCTGAAAAGAGGCTCCTTCAAACCAAACCACCAGTATGATGAAGGACTTGCAAAAAGAAAACGACAACTGCGCATGGAACTCAGACAACATACTAAATTAAAATCCTGTGAGCAACAAACAGCCAAAAAAGCGAGCAAACAAAAGTATAAGAACTGGCTGATCTCTCACAGGGCAATCCTACAGCAACGAGATGCAGAAGCAATGATGTCGAGCCTTGCTAAAAAAAACTTGTAGGATTCCTGGAAATTAATAAACAACAATAGTTGCAAACAGCAACCCATAGTAACAAATATGGTTACCGAAGTCCAGTGGGTCCGTCATTTTGGAAAACTGTATGAAAAGAAAGGATCAACACCAGAGCCTAAATTGCCAGAGCTAGCCAAACGGGACCTTCAGTTTGACATAGGAGACATCCTACGAAGCATTCAACGCTGTAGCTCATCAAGGGCGCCTGGCCCTGACGGACTAACAAACCACACTTTAAAACAAAATCCAAAAGAGTGGGCTACCTTTTGCGCAAGTCTGTTCTCAAATATTGCCATCAAACGAGCAACTTCAGCAACTTGGAAAAGTGCGATAGTGGTCCCGATATTTAAAAAAGGCAATCGAGCGGAACGAAACAACTACAGACCCATCGCACTTTTGGAAGTTCTATGCAAGCTGTATGCAGCCCAACTGCAAAAACAACTAACTAAGTGGATAACGACAAGCGGCCACTTAAATCATAGACAGTCTGGCTTTGTGAAGGGAGTTGTGTGTGGCCTAAATTTGATGATACTCAACTTGCTAAAAATGGAGTCAATCAGAACTGACAAGAAGGTTTATCTGGGGTTCGTTGATCTATCGACAGTATCGATAGAGAACTGATTTGGTGAAAAATGAGTAGATGGAAATGCCCTGACAGTCTTCTAATGGCAATCAAAGATCTGCACACCGACACAGAAATCAGAGTGAGACTGGACCAACAGGGCACCCTATCGGCACTGATAAAAACGTGCCGTGGTGTAAAGCAAGGATGCCCGTTGGCGTCCATTATTTTCAACCTTTTTATATCTGATATCAGTGAGTCTTACGCAAAAGCCAAGGTGTTTCCACCAAAGATCAACGGCAAAGAGGTAAACTGGATCCTGTACGCAGACAACCTAGTGTTGCTAGATCTAACACCTGTAGGCCTCCAGCATACACTAAATATATTACAACAATACATAAACCAAAATGGGTTGTGTGTGAACACAAATAAATCGGAAATCCTAGTCTTACGAAACCTGCAAAAGAACAGAAATGCGAGGAAGATCAAAAAGTTTACCTGGAAGCTGGAAAAGGATCCTATTGAACTTGTGACCCAAACTACATACTTGGGCATGTGTGTGAGCGCCAGCATTAATGACACCCCATGGATCCAAAGAACAAAGTCCAAATGCAAGCAATTTACGGCCCAAGCTTGTATGTAAAATAAAAAATTCTGCAAATTCTCAATAATGCCTGTATTGAACTTTTACAAGCAAAAAGCCATTCCTGCACTGATACATGGAGCCGAGAGTGCCTTTGGTTGTACCGCAGACTTTTGGTCCTCTCTTGAACATTCTTTTTGGTCAAAAGTGCTGTGGTTGCCAAAGGGTGAAACAACTGCATGCTTAAGATATGAGTTGGGGCTACTATCCATTAATGCAAGAATTACGTGGAACACCCTTAACAAATTTCGGAAAATGTCTTCAACTCAGGTGGCACCCCAATATGAAATCCTGAAGGATCCAGTGATCGGTAACATTGAGAGCATTTTAACATCATGGGCTCACTGCGCTCAAAAAATCCTATTGGACATAGGCTCTGACAAACAGACCTTGCAAAACAACCCAGATAAAGTCAAAACCACATTATGGACCCAGGATTGGATCGATACTGGAGACACTCGGCGCAATGAGTGTGATTCCGTTCGAAGCGAAGAAGCTCAACACGACTCAATCATATCTGGAGACATTTCTCGGAAGAACTCGTAGATTTATATTCATGAAATTTCACCTAAATAAAATACCAACAAGAGAATCGTTAAACTTCTGGAACACGGAGGACCCAGCAGCACTAACATGCCGATTGTGTGAACAGTCACTTGAGACATTAAAAAAATTAACATTGATATGCCCAGCCTTGACACAAGAACGACACCAACACTTAGGAGATTTTCTTCAGGCAAGACCGACCCTGGATGCTGAAGATTGGTGGTGCGAACTGTTCAGTGATTCGAATCGGAAACTGACAATTGAACTGACATTCTTTTTAGAAAAAGTAATAAAGAAGCTGACAAAAGATGAAGATATAGTCAAAGCATAAGAAAAAGAAGTGAACTCTTTCGAACTTGTCACAAAGTTAAGAAACAGTCACATGAAGAAAACCATCTTTTGTGATTCCCTTTGTGTCTTCATATCTAATCTTCTTACTCTTATGTCCCTTTTGCCAAAATCTTCAGTCTTTTATGTTTTTGCTCCCTGTGTCATCTTTTCGTCCATTTTAGTTTTCCCAATTTTTCATATTTTATATCTCATTATTCACACACTTTTTCTGTTGATATTTTATCCTTTTGTTCAAAAATCTCTTAATTAACTGTGCGTTCTTGATTGCTACTGTCCTTTTTTCTATTCAATATTTACTTGTTTTTAAAGGTTTGTAACAAACCAATAAAAAAACTAAAAAAACTAAGTATTATGGCAAAGTAAAGAACCGATGGAGTCTCGTGAAGTAATTAGCAAGTTATCACATAAAAGTTGTAATTGTTGATGTTCAGACAGACAAAAACATATATTTGACTGTATCTAGCTGAGATATAATTATATTTTGTTGTAAAAAAAAACATTAATTACAGATCCAGGAGTTTTAATTATTTATCTTGATCAGATGTATAGATTTAAGGTATAAGATTCAAGTGGTCAGGAAGTTCAAAATACCAAGCTATTTCAAATTGGAAGAGTCAAATGTTCAGGATAAAGGATATATCAGAAGTGACCAAGAGGGTTAATGAATAGCGAAGAGCACATAAGTTTCTGAAAAAGCAGCAGTTAATTGATTGGCATCCAAATGGAGCTGTTTAGTCAGTTAGTCAGAAAGAATTCATCAAGCAAAGCTCCAAAAGTGTTTAAAACGTGATTTACATTTGTATTTCTGCTGTGCATGTGTTCAAAGCAAGCAGATTCATCCTGTAAGGGATATATTATTATTTACGGACATTGTGGTGGAGAAAAAGAGTTTCCTTATAATGAGCAGGTTCTCTAGCTCGCGTAATCTGTGTCAGCTGACAGAACGTGTCGCCTAATCCTTTGATGTGAAGCCGCTGCTGCAGGCCTCGCCCACCTTCCCAGCTGTGCGGTTTGCCTGCACATCGCCATCAGAGACCCAAGGACTGCAGAGGAACGTCACTGAAGGGCACAAAGAAAGGATTCCCAAAGGTAAGCACCATATATATGACTTTCAAACAGAAGTCATAGGGGGTCATTACAAGGTTGGCGGTAAGGGATTAACGGCGCCAGTAAAGGTGCCGGAGCCATCAACCTCTTACCGCCCCATTACGTGTCTGTTAGCGGGTCCCTCTAGCAGACGAGGATGCTAACAACGGGCCCGTTGTTAGCATCATCCCCATTCCCATTGAGCCTTATGGGAGTTCAAATGGGAATTGGGATGTACCGGGTCCGGGTTCCTTGAATGAAGAATTACCGGGCCCTCCAAGATCGGAATGGCCCAGTAATTCCTCATTCAAGGAACCCGGACCCGGTACCCGGTAAGGGGGTAGCCATGCAGCTAATAGCTGCATGGTTACCTCCTATCTTGTAATAACCCCCATAGACCAAAGCAGAGTTATAAAGTGAAGGGCTTTGTGAGGAATGTCGGTGTCATTGAAAAGCCGCGATAGAGTACGCAGCAACATCAAGGGAAAGTTTTAAAGTTGCATATTTGTAAAGATTCCACGACCAAAGTTACGCTGCCAAATCACTCATGAGCAGTATCCAGGAAGAAATGTTGGTCAAACATCATGCTCAAAGAGGTGAGACTTCTCCTCAGATCCCGGAGATCCATGACTATGCAGCCATCTCTGTTGCCGCTTGGCCACGCCGCCAATCTCTGGGCTTCTTACTGCTTCGCTAGTATTTCCACAAGACATTAATGTTCAAACAATCTCTGGGCTTCTTGCTGCTTCGGTAGAAATCCCACAATACATTCATGTTCAAACAATCTCTGGGCTTCTTGCTGCTTCGGTAGAAATCCCACAAGACCTTCATGTTCAAACAATCTTTGGGCTTCTTGCTACTTCGCTAATATTCCCACAAGACCTTCATGTTCAGACAATCGCTGGGCTTGTTGCTGCTTCGCTAGTATTCCCACAAGACCTTCATCTTCAAACAATGTCTGGGTTTCTTGCTGCTTCACTAGTATTCCCATAATACTTTAATGTACAAACAATCTCTGGTCTTCTTACTGCTTCGCTAGTATTCCCACAAGACCATCATGTTCAAACTATCTCTGTGCTTCCAGTTGCTTTGCTAGTATTCCCACACTACCTTCTCGCTCAAACAATCTATTTGCTTTTAGCTGCTTCGCTAGTATTCCCACAAGACCTTCATGTTCAACAAACTCTGGGCTTCATGCTGCTTAGCTAGTATTCCCATAATACCTTCATATTTAAACAATCTCTGGGCTCCTTGCTGCTTCGATAGTATTCGCACAAGACCTTCATGTTCAAACAATCTCTGGACGTCTTGCAGCTTCGCTACTATTCCCACAAGAACTTCATGTTCAGACAATATCTTCTTGCTGCTGTGCTAGTATTCGCACAAGACCTTCATGTTCAAACTATCTCTGGACTTCTTGCTGCTTAGCTAAGACTCCCTACAATACCTTCATGCTCAGACGATCTCTGGGAAATGTGTGTTCAATTTAGCCAAACAAAGTATACTGCACAAAACATGATGTGGGAAGAATTACCTGTGCTTCGACAGTGGTATTATGCAATTCACAGGAATGCAGCCTTAAATAAATGACAATTCAGCATGTCATATTTCTTTTTCTAGACACCTCAAGGGTAAAAATGATGAGTGTTTAATGTCTCCGTATGTTGGGATGGAAAACAAATCTGTAATTATTTTGTCCTGCAAATCAAGTGTGCCATAATATTCTTTGAAAACTTGCCTAATTTCACAAAATGCAATGACAAAATATATCAGGGCGTGGCTAACAATGATAGTGTGTTAGTACTTTGGGCCACAGTTTATATAAAAAAATGTAATCATGTATGGGCTTTTACTAAAACAGCATCTATAAATCCCTCAAATCAAATAACTTTCGATAATTTGTTTATTGCTTTTCAGACTTTGTGTGCCAAACCCAAAATTATGTTTTACAATGCACATCACTCAAATAACAGAAACCTGTTGACACTACAGTGTTTCAGTCTTCTGGGACAATTTATTTAGCATGAAGTCTCCAATTGGTCAGATCTTCTTCAGGCCACATGCATTAGTCACTTTTAATACTCTTTTTATGGCAATAATTCTGCATTGTGTGTTACAGATAGATGCTATCAGCTGATTTTGGGTATCAACATTCATTTGGGTGAAGCTACAACATTTGTTGGAATGTGGCAACCACCCTCTTAGTTGATTAAGATTCTCCCGGCCTTTTAGCTTCTGTCTTTGGTGTATCCAATGCCAGTGTCTGTGGGTATAAATGTCTTAAACAGAGGTAGTGCAGGAGGAAGGGCAGCAGACAAATAACACTCTTGTTCATCAATCCTCAAGATGCTCCTCAAAAAGATCCCAAAACGGGGTGCAGGGATGCCTAAGTATTCATTTAAACACTTCATCACTCATCTACTAGCAATTAAATGCAAGTGCTGGACCAGAAATTCCAGAGTACACCTCCCTAGATTTCTGGCCAAATATTTTATTGAAGGAAAATGAATAGCCTGAAATGTTGACATAGCATTGGAACTCTAGGGACTTTCTGAAAAGCCATCATTTATAGGGGTGGTTAAAATGGCTGAAGAAACAGCTAATTTGGGGAAATTCCGCTGACTTTGACATGTCTCCTTCAGAATTAAATGGAGAAATGGGGAAACAGGAAACTCAAATGTTTTTAACAATGCAATATATAAAGTTGAAAATCCACCATATATTAGTATTGGTGATATTAATCAAGTTGTGTTGGTTTAGGCCTAAGTTATTGTATATGGATATTGAGTGGAGTTGGGTTGGCTCTTTTTGGGGTGGGGGGATTATGTGAAGTCTATGTATCTTATCTATTGTGTTTCTTTTGTGTTTTGATTGTACTGAGATGATAAATGCTTATGGTTTAAATTGAATTAAAAAAATGCAAAATAATATATATAAATATTTTGCATTTTTCCCCCTTTGTTCTAGTGCCTGAATATTTGACACGAATAGGGGTCATTGAAATGTTTTGGCCTTCTAATTGGGCAACATATTTGTGCAAAATTTGCCAAAAATTGATTTTGCCCGAAAACAGTGAAATAAAAAGGCAATCTGCTCCACTGGTAGGCAGAATTTGGCATACATTTCACCCAGTGCATTTCACCAGCATCAATTTCACCCACCCCTAATCATGGATTTCTGAATGTTCAGAACGTTTGTTCCTATGATCATATTATAACTGAATTACTGATATTTTATGTTTGAATTTTTTCTGCAGATAAGATTTGAAAGTATAATACGCCCCTGACAAAGAGAGTTGCCTCAAAACGCGTTGGGCCACCTGAATATTAAAATGTTATGCTAAAATCATAAGAAATGGTGATGTCTACTTTTTATAACAAAATTGTGAATATAATGTCAACAACCAAAATTATTTAAGACTTAAAGTGATTAGGTTCCTTTGGCTGAAAGTACCAAGATCTGTTCTAAACTAAGTGTGCAGGGGACGGGAGTTCCCTAACTGGGAACTTTTGCTGTTTTTAATACCTTAAATATAACATGTGTAATATCCATGATATCAAACCGGTAATGCCATAAATATAACATGTGTAATATCAACTTGTCGACCATGCAAGTTTGTTCCCTCATTTCAAGTAATATGATGCCTGTATGCCTGCCTCTAGTATTTTGCTGCCCCCCATTGTATGCATGTGATGCCTGTATTCCTGCCTCTTGTATTTTGCTGTCCCCCCTGTTGTATGCAATGCATCTTGTATTTTGCTGCCCCCATTGTATGCATGTGATGCCTGTATTCCTGCCTCTTGTATTTTGTTGTCCCCCTGTTGTATGCCTGCCTCTTGCATTTTGCTGCCCCCATTGTATGCATGTGATGCCTGAATGCCTGCCTCTTGTATTTTGCTATCCCCCATTGTATGCATGTGATGCCTGTATGCCTGCCTGTTGTATTTTGCTGCCCCCCCAGTTGTTTGCATGTGATGCCTGTATGCCTGCCTCTTGTATTTCGCTGCCCCCCCTGTTGTATGCATGTGATGCCTGTATGCCTGCCTGTTGTATTTTGCTGCCCCCCCAGTTGTTTGCATGTGATGCCTGTATGCCTGCCTCTTGTATTTCGCTGCCCCCCCCCTGTTGTATGCATGTGATGCCTGTATGCCTGCCACTTGTATTTCGCTGTCCCCCCTCTGTTTTTGTTTTTTGGTGGTGATTCCATCAGAGGAATTAGCCCTGGCGCTGTTTCTGCTTATTCTAGGTGGATTTACCACTGGAGGTAATTCCGCCAGAGGTAATTCCTACAGAGGAATTGCCATCAATTTTTGGGTCACTCGTAATTTGGCATAGTTGTAAAGTTGGCGGTAACAGAGTTACCGCCAATTTTAACACTTACTGCCACTTACTGCCAAACTCATAATGAGGCCCATGTTCTTTCCATGGATATTTTCACCAAGGCAATGATTGCTCTAGTCTCAGTCTATGCCTGGGTGCAAACGTGCATTGGAAGAATATGTTTGTTGCACTTACGGATTGTTTGCCCTGGTGCTAATTGCACTGGTACCAGTGCAAATATTTTGCAAAATGTCCTGTGCTGCGCTGATCAAAGCCAACAAGCAAAAGTCAGTACCTAGATATGCAATGGCCACCTGAAACCAATAGCGGTGGAGGGAAAGGGTGCTACTTACGTCAGCTAGTTGCCAGCTACATACTCACTTACTTACCGGATGTGGCTATATGTAAGGGCGTACCATTGGAAAGTTTGTTTCTCATTTCTGAATCCAAGAAAGAGGATACAGGAAAACCACTGAACAAGTTACTCTTGAGACCCTGCAAAAAAGGCAGGGCTCAGAAATGACACCTGTCTAATTCCTGCCTTACACGATGCATAGCGCCTGCCATGCAAGGTAAGGTGTCGCAAAAGTCTTTGTCTGCCATGCACATATGGGAATGCACCTCTATGTGAACCAAACATTCCCTTCCATATGAGCTATTCCCATTGCCTAGGACATCCCAGATGGTGCAAAGGTGCATGTCAGCACAGAGATAAGTGTGCATGGGTGCATTGGGAAAAGGAAGAAGGATATACCCTTGTTGACTAGGACGTGTGCCATAGCGCAACACAAAATGTGAAAAAGTGGTGGGTGCCCTGAGATTTCCATCACCCATCATCTGGTGCATAGAAAGTGGGGCACCACCTGCACTGTTACAAGCCTCGCCTCGCACAATATTTTTCTATATATTATCCCTGTGCATAAAGTGCACAAGTAAACATACATATTTTTGTCAATTCGTCCTGTCATCTCCCAGTTGTCAGGTTAGAACAAGGATAGAGGGTAGGACACCTAAGAGGGTAGGTGAAGTTAATGTAAAACCTTTGACTTTGCAAAATATTCCCACCACACTTCGCACTTTCATGTGTGTACTTCTGCGCAAGATCTCTAAACAAGTTGCATTTGCAACTGGGAATTTTTCAAAAATATACCTCACAGTTGCACAGTGCATATAAATACACACCAAATTCACCCCAGACTACAGAAAGCCTGTGCTAACTTGCGCTGGTCACAAAACATTGAAATGAACAAAGTGAAAAATAAGTGGTACCTGAAGTGCTGATGTATGTTTATTATGTGTTCAGGCAACACGTGTTTCAACCCTCACAGGGTCTTTGTCAAGGCTGAATATAAAGTAAAACTATATATGACACAATAACTAAAGAAAAGCAATAACACAAAAAATGAAATTGTAACATTGATTGTTCAATCAAACCGTAGCATACGTTTTGAAAATGTTGCAAAATAACATCCAGTATAAGCTGCCAATCAAATAGAGAAAAACAGAGTAAAGTACAGGATATGAGACGTGCAAGAGGGTGGTTGGAGAGAGACAACAGCATAAAATATGTAATTAGTATTTTTGGTTGGAACTAATATGCGCCAAGTAAATGGTTGCAGCAGTGGTGAACAGCGACAGTCATTGGCCCACGTCATGAGTTTGGCCTTAGCCCTTAAATGCGGTGGTAATAATAGTACAGCCAGATTTAAAGGTTAGCCCAATCATGAGTTGGGCGGTAAGTGTGAGTTTAACCGCCAGCTTTTGGCTGGAGGTAAAATGGCCGCTTAGCTCACGTTTTCAGCTGTTTGGGTAGCTATTACCAATTGCGCAGTTACTGACGGCGGTAATAGTGCCCCCCAACGGACCCACTGGAGAATGGGAACTTAACGGACACAGTAGCAGTAACTCTATTTGCACTGGCGGTATCCTGGCAGTATTACCGCCAGCATATCGCCAGACTCCTGATGAGGCTCATTGAAGGGCTTACCAAAGAACAATGGCATCCAAATGAATTGTTTGGAAGGAAAGAATATAACTGGACTGATGTCACTTGATGGATCGGTGAAGAAGCAGTAGCCTGGTGTGTGCCAGTGAATCCTCAAGCCCAGCCCTCCCAGCACTCATTTCCATCCTACCGTAACACATCAGATTATAGCATAATAGGATTAGCTATAGTGCACCTTGACAAGTTCAAAAGAGCATTAAAAAAGCCCACATATACATCCCATGCACTCTAATTGCAGGGAATCCTCACAGTCACCCTCCAACACTCACACACGTATACTCATTTCATTTGAAACATTACAAATCCATAATATAGCTCATACACTCCTACAAACAGCATGCACGATATAAATAATCTTGAAATGTATAACATGGCTAACGAAGTTCAATGCAATCCCTCATACCTTCCCCCACCCATGTCCTACCACAGACAACATGCTAACCTCACAAGAAAATCGGCAAAACATGATGTAATCCTCAATACCCGGCACACGCCAAATCATTCAACACTATCACTCCAAATTGCTTTATCCCTGCAAAATCAGGACACATTTTCCCCATTGTGGGTGTGCAGGTTGGAGATGTGAATGTGTGTTGGCCAATATAAACTTCACTTCATTTGGCCTCTCATCCATACTGTGCATGTGTTCAATGTTGAGTGTTTCGTTTGTGGATGTTTTTGTGGGATGGGCGGTATAAGCTTTCATTAGTTAGGCACTTCTTTGGACCCATGCGCCGTCTGCGCATGTCTGAACCTACCCACACATTGGTTTGGCCTTTAAAAGTCAGCATCTTGAGTTTGTCAGATCTGATTTTGGAAGATGGTGTTGCTTTCACTACTTCAACCCAAGGCCCAGGTGTTTCCCAAACATCTTGTAAATCTAAAACGGAATTGTGCAATTTTACAATATCATGGAGAACTTAGGCAATGTTATAGCCTCTAGAAAGCTCCAAGAAAATATGTATACATATGTGTGAATAATGTTTAGTTGAGGTGACCTTAAGGTGCTGGTATAATGCACCAAAACCACTGAAATTCTGCAGGTCTTGGAAGCTACGCCCCCCACCCGCTACATAGTCCATAAGTACACTGATGACATCAAAGATGAAATCACTCAGGCATCACTTATGACCTCATCAATAACATCCCTGGAAACTAGAACCTACCGATGACACAGTGCTAATCTGCTTGTGAAGTTTCCTAAGAAGGACATTTGAAAAGCAATATGATATGCTCATCCGGCAAAATAAGTAAATACAATAAATGAAGGGCATTTGTTATTGTACACTGCCTATTTTTTAATTTTACAAAGTAAATTGTTTGTCACTTCCAGCATATATTGAATGGATTAAAATAACCAAACATGTGCCTTGCTGAGCTAAGCACATTATTGCACCTTAAAATAGACATATGCATTATATTCTATTTGGACACTATTATTCCAAGATTGACAGTTTGGTGCACTCCTAACTTACACTTCAGAAATACCAACATAAGAAAGGGGATGAGGACAAATTGCAACAAAGACGGTTCTTGGGTGCTTTGCATAACATCAAAGAGCATTTTGGGAACATACAATGACTGCAGAGTTTTGTATTTACAAATCTGTCTGTGATAAAAGAGTTGTATGGTTGAATCACTATGTACATAATTCACACTGGGCTTGACGCTCATTTAGGGGCCGGTTCATGGAACAAACGTGCGCTGAAAATCCCAGCGCAAGCAGGCGCAAGGAGGCGTAAGCGTGAGAAAGCAAGCGCACGTGCACGCGTGATTCAAGGAAGGCGTTGCGCTACTTTCCCACTGGTTGTGTGCCAAATCCGTGCATGGCGCACGCTGGCACACACGTCTCCAAACAGCGTGCGCTAAGGGCACAGCGAAAGCGCATATAGCGCGGCGCACACAACAAAAGTAGGCGGAACATGGGGCGTAACACGCGGAATGGGGAATAACACGTGAAAAATAAGGCGTAACTGGGGAAGTACTGCAGGGAACTACACGGAACGCCCACACGCACGCGAACATCCTGTATTCATGGATTCCAATATGGGAAACCCGCGCACAGGCGTCAACGCGTCCGCCACAGGAAGGCAGGCGGAAGCGTCCCCGTGCACAGTATAAAAGTGCGCGCAAACAACAAACACGTATATACAGCTACGATGAATGCCCCATTTGTCGCAGCACTGATCGTGGGACACCGAAGGAGGAGGAGAATAGCCAAGGCATGCATTTTTTCACCACGGACAAGCCTTTTTGGGATGCCTGACGACCAGGTCTATGGCAGGTATAGATTTCCACCCCGTATCATCCTAGACCTGGTCAGAGAGTGGGAAGATGACCTAACATCCCCCACCCTCTGCTCCCAAGCATTGAGCCCCTTGGAGAAGGTGCTCAATGTCCTGCATTTTTTGGCCACTGGGTCTTTTCAGCGTACTACTGCCATAGTGGGGGGGGGTCTCACAGGCCACGCAGTCACGCTGCCTACACCAGGACTTGGCAATCATGACTGCATGCCCCTCAGTCCGCAGGCACATATACATGCCCAGAACACCCGCAGAAAGGCAGGCCATTGTCCAGGACTTTTACAGGGTGGCACACTTCCCCAAAGTGCTCGGTGCCATAGATTGCACCCATGTGGCCCTATGTCCACCTAGGGCCACTGAGCACATCTACCGAAACCGCAAGCACTGGCATTCCATCAATGTACAGGTGGTATGCGATGCAAAGGGAATCATCACCTCTGTCTATGCAAACTACCCTGGCTCCACCCATGACAGTTTCATATACAGAATGTCCGCCCTGAGCCGGGCCCTGGAAGCTGGCCAGCATGGCGACACATGGCTCCTAGGTGAGTACAAATGCCTGTGCACATGCATGCATGTCTCACACACACACACAAATACACAAACCCCAATAATCACAACCATTATCACCTCTACAGGGGACAGTGCCTACCCTCTGAGCAACCACATGATGACGCCAATCCGGAACCCCACCACACCACCCCAGGTAAGATACAACACGGCCCATATTGCAACAAGGGCCATAGTGGAGCGCACATTCGGAGTGCTCAAGTCACGCTTTCGCTCCCTTGACCGCTCTGGCGGGCAGCTACTCTATGCACCCCCAGTAGTGTGCAGGATCATTGTGGCAGCATGTGTCCTGCACAATGTTGCAACACGGCAGGGCGTACCGGTGGACATGGTGGTGCCCCACATCCCCAACCACAGGCGCTGCCCATGGGAGGGGATAGGGCATGTGGCGAGGAAGCACGGACCCAGCTTGTGGTCAGATTTTTCACCTAAACTCCCCACCCTGAGGAGTCCACACAGGCCTGGCACATACCAAGTGACAATCGATGATGACAAAGAGACAGTCAAGTGTCACAACCTTACCACCCTGAGATTGTTGCCATGGAATTGCCACATTGTGTGCATCCCTAGGTACTTAAACACAAGCAATCCTGTGTGACCAAAAGGCACACATGCAAGGTGTGAATCACACAGACCTGCCAAACAGGCCATGAATATCACTGGTATGTCACTCAAACCCTCCAAAACCACAACATGACATGGCAAGCAATAGCCATACACCAACACAGTAACAATAAGGTCCACATTGCCATGTGAAAAATGTAAATTGGCATCGGACAATGATGCCTGACATGGAATCAGATGAAATGACTGACCAACAACCTCCCACCCAAAATAGGTCCTACCCAAATGCATTCCAAAAGTTGTAGTTGAAACATAACAATGAATGCCTGTCTACATGCACAATGTGCATTGCAAAATCAACACTTCAGCTACTGTGTGCCGTGTCCACCTCCTGCAACACACTGCTCAGCACACAGCACAGTGAACAGCCATTGTGTGTGATGCACACCCTGAGCATGACATCTAAGTGACAAACTACATAAAAAACCAAATTAGGCATGTACAGGATCCACAAATGGTCAGATAACATGTGCTGCAGGGACACAGTGGGCACCAGAAGGCAAACAGAGTGTACACGTAGACATGCAAGGGTGGTTGTACATGTAGTGGATCATAGTGCAAGCGTGTGGGTCAGTAGGGACATGCACTCAACATATGCATGTGAAATCAAGTGACCATCAGTGTCTTCTACACATCACATGTGAGCATTCACCATGTGTATACCCCAGCATGTCAAACCACAACTATCCCCTCACACCTGAAAGGTAAACACAACACATGAACAGGCATTGATCAGCAGAATACATCATGTACACAGGAAAGCACAATTACAATTTCAGGGTACCCATCACACTACAGAGCAAGGCAACTATCAACAACAACCGCCCCGCCCCCCTCACAAATCACCACGACTCACTGAACAACTGCATCTGGGTCATTCATCGTACATCCTTGAATTCCACCTGGCTACAGGATCACCCTTCTCCTTTTTCACCATCTCTCACCTTGTGTGTAAAAAGTTGCCAGCACCCTCAGAGTCCACCTAGATTTGCAAAAGCACAAAATCCAAGAGAACTCAAAGCAGGACAACACAGAAGCCAAGCAAATACCCTGCAGGCAGTAAAACAAACCAGAACAGCCTCCAGTAGATGACTTCAAGTAGCAGTACGCCACAAAGGCCAAGTACGACCACAATGATGTCAACAACCAAGGTAGCACAGTAAAACAATGTCACTACAGGATCTGAACCATGTGTGGTACATAACATAGAATGATGCAACACAAACGGATGTATAATGTTACAGCTCCCGTGCACAGGCGCAGGAGTGGCATAAAACAACTACCCCCACCGTGATCTGGGTGCCTGCAAGGTCTAACTCACACAGGCCTCTGAGACCCTGGAGGGGAAGGATGGTCAGGGATATGCAGTCGGCACAGGCATTGACATACTGGAAAACGGGAATGAGGGGCAGGAGAGGGGAGTAGGATTGACACGGGAAAGTAGGGAATGCACCAAAATGTAGTACACACATTAACACATACACAAATCGACAAAACTTGTCCACATGCACATAGCGAAAATTACTCAAATGGAAGTCAAAGAGAAACTTATCTCTGGGGTGAGTGCTGGCCTCCTGCCTGCGCACTCTCCGGTCCAGTAACAGGAGCAATTCAATGCTGCAAAGAGAGCCACAGTTAATAATCTGTGCGTGCCCAAAACACACAAACACACTACCAAATATGCCCCAAAGTAAGAAAATACACTACAAACAGACAAACGTGTGTGGATGCTTCATACCCGTACGTAACATTACCCCTCTGATGGTTCATACACAGTCAATGCAGTAAGTCAGGCACCGGTGGGTGCGTGGCAAATGGAACAACAATGTGTCACGATTCACACAACATGCAATGTTCCCTGTGCAAGCAGACAGACGCATATAGCAAGGTCTGACTTCAGAACAAGTCCTGTACCACCATGACCAAAATAAAGTAGCCAGTGCATATATCAATTTCTACTTGGAAATGGAATGCACTGCACCCGAGTCTGTCCCTTGCTGTCTGTCCCTGTGAGCTGCTTCATTCCATGTCTCGGAATGCTACATGGCTAATACAAGCTCCTCAATGGACCATGGTGGACCGGAGGGTATGTGCCACTGCCCCTGCAGGTGCCCCAGGCAACTTTCACATCAACTAGCCATCAGTCCATTAACACATCTGAGCTGTATTGTGTGCTTCTACACCAATATTTGTCCAAGTTCACCGTCAGTGCTGCTACTAAGCATGCATGTTCAACTGGCCAGGTGGAAGGTTTGTTGTGTTGTGACCCCCCTGTGCTGCTCACCTTGCCTGGAGTCCCTTGAAACACGTCATCGATTTTCAGATGTATGATCGCAATCCCTGTGCCTCTGCCTGCGCACACATGCGCATGTCGGCAGCACCAAACGTGTCCTGATTCCAGACGTCCAATGGCCCATGTCTGCTGGCAAAGGTGGTCTTGAGGCTCATCCCCCTGCAGAAAGTGCATGAAACACATGATTAATGCTTAATATTCATCTGTGTGTGTCTCTTCAGGCATTACATGACTGGACCATGTCAGAGACGTACATCAGAAATCACACCATCAGTCCGTCTTTCACAGCAACAGTGTGGAACACACTATCTACTACATGATTTGCAACAAGCACATGTTCATTAAAGATAAGAAACATACTACACAATGCATAGCAATGAATGTACACATGAATCATTAAACACCCCATCTAGCAAAAGAAGAACAGTGGACAATTACACCCCAATCATCCCCACTAGGGGTGTCAACACAAGTTCCACAGCAGCAGACATGCCACAGATATGACAGTCCATTGCCCTTGTGTAATAGGCTGTTACACCAAACCATCCTTGCGAGCCCATGGATAAGGGAAGCAGGAGTGGCATATGTGAGTCAAGGACCCCAAGCAGCAAACACATACACAAGACAAGCTTCAAGGGCCCCGCTGGAACAGACAGTGGATGCTTTCAAAAGCCACAAAGTACCACACCATCACATGAAAGCACAATAGACTAGCAATTTTAAACTATATTAACTAATTACCCTAACTATGAAAAACCTACTTTACCTATTTAAACTAACTATCAAACAGAAACTTAACTAACTAAACTAAAAGAAAAATAAAAAATGGCCACATACGACCCGGGGGGGTTGGGGGGGCACCCAGGAGGGGGGAGGTACAGGGTGCTTCTCAACACCCACATGCGATGATGCTGAGGAAAAAAAAAACATCCAAGGGCTCATTGCCTGCACAGCCCGACCTATGTGGGAGACAGATTGTCGCCCGAGTCTGGCTCTTCCTGGAAAGGAGGACGTGGCAAAGGAGCATGACTACGCCTAGCCGCAGCTTGCCCCTTGTCGGCAGCAGGTCTGCTGGACGGGTGAGCCTGGTTCTGTGTGGTGATGACATGTAGGTCTGCATGCAGAACCTCCCGTGACACACGTGCTTCCTCTTGCAAGGTAGCACGTGTAACACAGAGTTCCTCCTGCAAGGCCTGACTCGACAACTGCTGCACCTCCCGGCAAGCATGTAGCTCAGCTGAGATGGTAGGCTCAAGCTGTGCAAACCTTTCCTCTGCCCGCTCCCTCTGGGACATCAGGACACCCAGAGTGGATCTGAGGGAAGCATACTCCTCCCTCAGGGCCTTCATGTGTGCCTCTGCGTGAGCAGCAACTGCTTGACGCAGAGACGACATTTCAGCCTGGTGTGCCCTGTCTGAGGCCGCCATGCCCAGCTTGAGCGAGCTGGCCGTGAACTGTGCTGCCTGCTGCTGGAGAAGCACCTGCCTAGCAGAGGGGAGCACAGATTCGGCCACACGCTCCATGCTCTCAGTGATGTTCTCCATTGCTGCCCCCTGCCGTTCAGAATGGGCAGTCATGTCTTGCTCCCACTCAGTATACTGTGGCTGCACGCGGCGACCACGTTGCTGGGATCGGCCCCTGCGGGACCCAAGGACCGCGTGTCCTCGTTGTGTTGACACCGCCCGCGGCTGCACAACTTCATTCAGCGTCAACGTGATGTCCCAGGCACATCAGTGACTGGTGTGGAGGGTGACCTTTCGTCCCGATCCACCATGGGCGGAGGTACCAAGACTGTCTGACCCCTCAATGCAGGTGTCGTGGACAGAGGTGTGTCCACATCAGAAGCACCCACCCCTGACATATGGACCTGTTGCTCATCCAACTCGACATGGTCGTCAGAGTGTTATTCAGGGCTGGAATCATAGGCAGCCAGAGACAAGATGGACTGTAGCACTTGGGGGTTTCTTGGCCTAACACCCCACGGCCCCCACTTGTGCCGGGTTGTAGTGAGAACAACCCTGTGACTGGCATGACAACGCAATCCTCCGGCTCCATTGCGTCATCATCTGAAAAATAGAGAGAAAAAAGGTCACTACACATGTTAGAAGCACACAACACACACACACACACCAACAACAAATACATCAGGTAGACATGTGACACACAAAATAGAACCTGGCATGCATGCTGGGTCAACTTGAATTTGCTTCTGTGATTAGACCTGTTGAAAGGTGGCAGTTTGCACTGAAGTGGGTCTATGCAGTGCAGCGAATATGTATGTTACTCACTATCTACATGTACAAGCACTCCATGGTGTGTGTCAGAAAATGTGAAGGCAGTGCAAGGTCAACTTCAGGCATCACGTGCAATGGGCATTCAATGGGTAGCATATCTACAAGCAAAGCACCCCTCCACCCAAGTGCAAAAGCAGGGATGCCTAGCAGGGTATCAAAAGGCTGAGCATAGACCTGTGTATTGACAGACAGTGTTGACTAGCATCAGCAGCTTCATGTGAGTCAAGTGACAACACTGCAAATGATGATGGGACAGTAAGCAGGACACATGATGAAACCTCTGGAGTCCACCCACGATGGAAGAAGACACTACACTATTTGGACAGAGTCAATGGCCGTTAAACAGGCTGAGGCCTGTGACCCTCACAGATTGTCAGACCCTAAACATGTGTGCAACGCAGTACTGAGCCACAGATGACATGGGAAGGCAGATGAAATGCCATGCAATTTAGGTCATCCTGGACTTGTATTACAGTCATCATCCAGTCATGGACACATATGGGCATGCGTGGAATGCACATGGAGCATGAATGGGCGCTCATGTCCCTGCGGGGCATCTGACCTCTGCACAGTCCAAGTGAGACACCCTGCATCAAGTACTAAGGATGTACCACAATGGATATGTCTGGCAGATTGGCGGCTGGATGTTAGCATGTACAGAGGAGGCATGAACAGGGAAGTACCCAACAGCAATATTGTAGCAGACCAGTGCTAAGGTGGAATTGGGGTGCAGAGCAGGGGGTTGAGGGGCAAGGGAGCATGCCTACATTGGGTACCCCCTTGCAGGCAGAGTACACATGCATGTCAGTCATGCTATGCATAGTTCCTGGGCTGAGAGGGAGCTCACCCCACGCTACATGCAGAAGTGCCAGTGAGCTGGAACATGGACCGGAGGGGCAAACTGGTAACCAGCATGTGAGTAGGATGCAAAAGTGGTGATGTGGACAGTCCCCGTCTGCTCCACATGTCCACCATCCAGCAGAGTAGACATGCATCAGGGAAGCATTGCATTACTCACACATCATCACCATGTACACGTGACATGTAGTGGCAGTCATGCACATCACATCACACAAGTAAAACACACACGTCCTCCACAAACACGCATCAACACTCACTGGACTGTGCATCAAAGTCTGGCATCTCTCTCATTCCTTCAACCGATTCTGATGGTATGAACTCCGCAACGAGTGACTCATGCGGAGTGAAGTCTTCCTCCTCCGGTGCAGGCCCACCGCCAGTCACCAGAGTCAAGTTGTGATTTGAGGCACGCTTAGCCTTAGCGCTGCGTTTGAGGTAATTCCAATGCTTTTTGCACTCTTGCGCTGTGCGCACCTCATGGCCGACTGCACTCTCATGTTCCGCAACTTGCTTCCAGTGGGTATCACGGTGGGCAGCCATAGTCTGACAATTGGCACCCACTAGCATGTCACGGCTGTGGTCCCGCACGTAGTCCGCGAGGTAGTCCAGTTCCTGGTTGCAGAAAGGATTCTTCCTCGACGTGCAGGAGGTCGTGGCTGTGTGTGGGGTCCCAGCCTGTGCTGCAGGTGCAACCTTCCTCCTCATGGATTGTGGCGCATACCCTGGCTGGCTGATGCCGCCCTGATCAGCATGGCCAGTGGGACCGGTGGATTGAGCCAAGGGCGTGGCAGGTGGAGGGACGACCAAAGGCCTGACTTGCGTCAGTGGCAGCTGGGTGCCCTCTAATGGACCCTGCGCAGCAACATCCGCTATGGCAGGGTCATTGACCGTGACTGTCCTGGTTGGCAGACTCACAACCGGGGTGTTGTTGGGTGCATCTGCCCCTGCACTTGCCAACACCCGGCTGTTCGGGGCAGCAGATGACATTACTGCCCCAGGGACACATGTCTTGGTCAGGGCAGCCCTTCGTGTCCCTACGGTTTAACTCCGGGCCTGTTGGAAATCTTCCAAGGGCTCTTTAAATGTCAACGCAGCCTGCGCTGGCAGACCATGACCCTGGGTGGTGGTGTCCACTGCTGGACCTGCAGCTACCACTACCATTGGGCCCTTGGCAGTCGATGAAACGGACTGCCGGGTCACACGGGCGCCAGTGCCAGATGCAGAAGCTGCATCTCCTAGAACCACAGGGGGCAGTGGCATGACTGCACCGACACATGGTACAACATCGTGCTCAAGTGGCGCACCCCTGCCTCTTCCCTCTCTGCGGCCACCCTGTACACCCTGGAGTCCCCCTACTCCCTGGTCACCCGGCCACGTCCCTGACCACACCCGCCACGAGGAGTATGCCCAGCTGAGGCGCCCCTCACCTTTGGTGGCCTCCCAACCATGGCTCAGATGGGGTAGTGCCGGCACAGAAGGAGAAGTGCCAATGGTAGGTGTACACCACAATTGACCTGGGCAATTGGGGTGAAGGGGGTGGGATGCAAGATGTTAACAGCCCCCCTGCACCTGCAAGGCTGTATGTGACCCCAGTGATGTAGTGACGGGTCACGCTATGCTCAGGCACCCCAAAACTGCAGTAAAACCGTGCACGCAACCTTGCAGCCTACGTGCGTGGAATCAACCTCCCGCAGTACGCGGTGGCACCCAGTAACATGAAAAACGCATACGCGTGGGACACGCAGGCTACTATGACCTTGAAAACGGGTGCGATACACAGGGGCACCCGCAGTGGGAAAAATAGCGTGCGCGACTCACCGTCTGACTAGCGCGATGCAGAAAAACAAGCGTAGCCAATATCCACACCAAAAGAATAGATACGTCCTCGATCGCTGTGAAGATGTGATGGCGCGCGAAACAACACGAAGCAGCTACACACGCCGGTCTCCACGAAAGGCATGTACAGCAAACTGCTGGCCCCGCTCACCTTTAACCCGTGCTGAGGGAAATGCCCGCGTGCGGCACGTCACTTACGCGCGTAGGCCCTTTCCTCGGATTACACACATTCACACGCGGACATGCAGTTTTTTCACGCGCGCTGAACCACTATGCCCACGTCACGAGGGAAAGGGCCGCGTTTACGCGCTAAGCGCCTTTGGTCCAATGAAAATGCGTACGTGTGATGACGCGCTTACGCGCTAAATGCCTCCAATTACACTCTGATGAGCACTTTTTTTCACGTGCCAAATCACTCCATATCAAGCTGGCCATGTGAAAACACACAGAAGACCCCGCTCCTGCCCAGAAGGCCGAATTACTGCCCCCCAGAGCCCCAAGCACGCTTCCACCTGCAAGCTGCTGCTGTCTGACTGCCTGCTGCCCACGTGCCCTGCCATTTGCTGCCTGCACGTCAGCCAGGGGTGCAGTTGCTGTGACCACCCCTGCTGGAACTGAAGACTCCTGACTGGGATTCCATCGCTCCACAGCCCAGCCCCAGGACCCAGTTGCCCACCCACTGCTGCCTCTGGGGTTGCCATGTCCAGCAGAACACCATCGGGCAGCACTGGCAACCCCCAGCCAGAGAGGCAGAGGGCCACCAGCTTCAGTGCCAGGGAAGTTGGTGTACTGGTGGAGCAAGTCCTGGGGCAGTATGATGCCCTCTTTGGAAGTTTGCGCGCCGACACTGAAGGACGGACCAGGATCTGGATGGACATTGTGACTGCCATCAATGCGGAGGGGGTGGCAGTCTGCGACTTACATCATGTCAAGAAGCGCTGGGAGGACTTCAGGTCCAAGACCCTCAACAAGGCCCGGCGCCTCACAAAGGCAGCGGATGCCGAGGGGCGCCGGGGCCAGCTGTCGGACCACTAAATGAGGGTCCTGGAACGCATATGCCCAGCACTCTACATCCAGATCCTTGAGAGGCAGTCCCGTCTGGAGTCGAGCGGTAAGTTTACATGCAGAGTGATTGGACGCTGTGTGTGTCTTGATGTGCCAGTAGTGTGCAGGTTGCACATGTGTTTTTGTAGGGCCATATAGGGATGTGTATGAACATGGGCATGAGGCTGCCACATGTGTGTCCTCTCATGTGTGAGACACATTGATGGTGTATGTGTTGGTAGGCATGCTGGACAAATGCAGGTGTGGGAGCACACATGTTTGAATTTCTGTGTATGTACAATGGCATGGTTGTGGCATGGATGGTGGTTCCTAATGCATGTATCTGCACTGTGTACATGTGCATGTGTGTGTACTTGACAAGTGTGCAACTGTGATGCAACATGGATGCATGTGACACTGATATGTAGAAGGCTGAATGGCAGATCTGACATGTATGGCGATCTCATCACTGCAACAGTTGGACGAGATGTAGACATGCATGTAAGTGTGGTGGCGTGTGTGCATGTCTACTGCACTCCCTGTGTGATGTCTGGCTCTCCTTTGGATGCTCATGCTGTTGTATGTGTATGGATGGTGCTGGCTGTTGTGATATGGCTGTGGAATTGCTCATGTGTGTGAGTTGAAATTACATGTGTGTTGGGGATTGTGATGCCATGTCTGAAGTTTGACACTGCCACTCATGTACAACTGTCATGTGTGTTTCAGTCCATTGTACAGTGCCCTGATGCCTGTGTCCTATCTCTCCCTGTCTGCAGCGTCAACTGATGAAGAGGTCGGAGAGGGTGCTGTGGAGCACAGCGGCAGGGATCACACTGCCAGCCGGAGACGCAAGGCCTGGCTCCCCTCCCAGGTTGTCATCTCGTCAGGGTGTGAGGAGTCTGGTGCCGAGTCCCAGGCTGCAGCTGCCGAGGGTAGGTCCAAGAGGTGGAGGTCGGAGTTGTACTCCTCGGCAGCAGAAGGGGCAGCTGAGACCCCACAGGGTCCGACGGAGGAAGATGGCACGGAGTCATCCAGGTTGGTGGGGGGTTTGGTGGAGGAGGAGGCCGTGCAAGGGACAGACACGGGGTCTGGAGTTGGGGATTCCACTGGTGCTAGTGGTGCAGTGCAGGGGCAGGGACAGGAGGCAGCACAGGCCACCGCGGAGGTGACTGTGTGTAATCCTGTCCCCGATCCTGTGACTGCATCATCCTGCACCAGCAGGGATGCCTACGTCCAGACCCGTTTTCAGGGAGGGGATCCGCTTACAACAACTGGCCTTCCTCTCCCTGCGGACGTGGCTATCCGGGACCGGGTTGAGCCTGTCCTGAGTGGGATGGCGTTGCATTTACGGGGCATGCAAGGTGACCTGCAGTGTTTTCGTGAGGACACTGCACGTCATCTCGAATGCCTCGTTGACCGCGTAGACCTACTGGGACAGCTCACCAGGGCCGGATTCCTCCGTTTGCTGGACCTGGTTCCGACCCCCTCCTCACCTGAACCCCCTATGCGCCAGTCGTCCGCCATGCCATCTTCCCACCCATGTATCACCTGGGTACCCTGTGGAGCTGCCTCTGACCCTGCGGCCAGGCTGGTGGAGGACACATCCCTGCCACAGTTGTGATTCGGACGTCCAGCAGGGGTGGCCACATAAACAACTGCACCCCAGACGGAGGAGGATGTGCAGGCATCAAGAGCCAGGGCACAGGCAGAGCACAGCAGCAGCAGCAACAAGGTGGGAGCCATGATGGCTCGGGGCCTTCGACATCAGAGGGGCAGGCATCGGCCAGAGGGCAGGAGGACCCAGGACTGGAAGTGTCTTCCGTATGGCAGCGGTTAGGCCATGCTATAGATGCGAAGCGGCATCGAGCAGAAGAGGCACGCTCACGATGGTCAGGGCGGAGAACTCCATGCGTAGGGCTCTGAGGCGGGCCTAGTGCCTCGAGGCAATTCGCAGGGACCTGGAGGTCCAGATGTCATCGTCCCTGCGAACCATCGGGGCCATGGAAGAGGACCGCCTCCGGGACATCGAGCAGGAGTTTGATGATGCCCTGGCCTGGGACCTCCAAAAGTGAGCCGTCAGACTAGCCCGCTGCCCTTGTAAATAGTTTTTAGAGTTAGGTTTCCTTTTCGTTTTCCTTTTATTTGTGGTCAATGGACAATGCCACACAAATTTGTATATAGTTATATTTTTAGGTAGTTTGTTAGGTAGGTTTCATTTGTTTGGTTGGGATCATGGACCCTTTACATCCTTGGACAACGGATTGTATATAGTTTCATCGTGTATTCATTTTTTTTTTTTTTTTGCATTATGGACATGGAGAAATTGATTTATTTTTTTTCGGACAATGGATTGTAAATAGTTGGACTATGGATTGATTTTTCTTTTTTTTTTATTATGAACATGAAGCAATGGAGATTTTTTTTTTACATTTCCTTTGGATTTGCGTTGTTGGAGGGTGACTTTGGATTGTTTTTCTTTCTAATTTTTTTTGGATTGATTATCATTTTCATTCAATCATCTTTTTCACATGCTTTTCATGTCATGTTTCATATTGTGGTATGCTTTCATTTCATTTTTGATTTTATGTACATAATACATTTTCATTTTTTAGTTCCATGTGTGGGATTCGCTCATTGGGTTGATGCATGTGAGAATGTGGGTTTACACAAGCAATGCCAACCAGTCTATGTGTGTGACGGACATGTGTTGATGTACATAGTTGACCTTTGGTTTGTGTCATGAGATCGGCATTCCACTGCTGGGGGTGCAGGGGGACATGAGTGGGACATGAGTGGGGGCCTGCTGGCAGGTGCCCCACAGTGCCCGGGGGTGGGGGTGCAGGGGGACATGAGTGGGGGCCTGCTGGTAGGTGCCCCTCAGTGCTGGGGGGTGGGGGTGCAGGGGGACATGAGTGGGACATGAGTGGGGGCCTGCCGGGAGGTGCCCTGCACTGCTGGGGGTGGGGGTGCAAGGGGACATGAGTGGGACATGAGTGGGGGCCTGCTGGCAGGTTCCCCTCAGTGCTGGGGGGTGGGGGTGCAGGGGGACATGAGTGGGACATGAGTGGGGGCCTGCTGGCAGGTGCCACACAGTGCTGAGTGGAGGGGTTGCAGGAGGACATGAGTGGACGCCTGCTGGCAGGTGCCTCACATTCCTGGAGGGTGGGGTGCAGGGGGACATGAGTGGGGGCCTGCTGGCAGGTGCCCCTCAATGTTGGGGGGTGGGGGTGCAGAGGGACATGAGTGGGGGCCTGCTGGCAGTTGCCCCTCAGTGCTGGGGGATGGGGGTGCATGGGGACATGAGTGGGACATGAGTGGGGGCCTGCTGGCAGGTGCCCTGCATTACTGGGGTGTGGGGGTGCAGGGGGACATGGGTGGGGGCCTGCTGGCAGGTGCCCCTCAGTGCTGGGGGATGGGGGTGCAGGGGGACATGAGTGGGGGCCTGCTGGCAGTTGCCCCTCAGTGCTGGGGGGTGGGGGTGCAGGGGGACATGAGTAGGACATGAGTGGGGGCCTGCTGGCAGGTTCCTCACAGTTCTGGGTGGTGGGGGTGCAGGGGGACATGAGTGGGGGCCTGCTGGTAGGTGCCCCTCAGTGCTGGGGGGTGGGGGTGCAGGGGGACATGAGTGGGACATGACTGGGGGCCTGCTGGCAGGTGTCCTGCACTGCTGGGGGATGGGGGTGCAAGGGGACCTGAGTGGGACATGAGTGGGTGCCTGCTGGAAGGTGCCCCTCAGTGCTGGAGGGTGAGGGTGCAGGGGGACATGAGTGGGACATGAATGGGGGCCTGCTGGCAGGTGCCCCACAGTGCTGGGGGGGTGGGGGTGCAGGGGGACATGGGTGGGGGCCTGCTGGCAGGTGCCCCTCAGTGCTGGGGGATGGGGGTGCAGGGGGACATGAGTGGGGGCCTGCTGGCAGTTGCCCCTCAGTGCTGGGGGGTGGGGGTGCAGGGGGACATGAGTAGGACATGAGTGGGGGCCTGCTGGCAGGTTCCTCACAGTTCTGGGTGGTGGGGGTGCAGGGGGACATGAGTGGGGGCCTGCTGGTAGGTGCCCCTCAGTGCTGGGGGGTGGGGGTGCAGGGGGACATGAGTGGGACATGAGTGGGGGCCTGCTCATGTCACCTTGCACTACTGATCACCAACTCATGTCCCCTTTCACCCCCACCCCCCAGCACTGAGGAGCACCTGCCAGCAGGCCCCCACTCATGTCCCACTCATGTCCCCTTGCACCCCCATCCCCAGCAGTGCAGGGCACCTGCCAGCAGGCCCCCACTCATGTCCCACTCATGTCCCCTTGCGCCCCCACCCCCCAGCAGTGCAGGGCACCTGCAAGCAGGCCCCCACTCATGTCCCACCCATGTCCCCCTCCACCCCCACCCCCCAGCAGTGCAGGGCACCTGCCAGCAGGCCCCCACTCATGTCCCCTTGCACCCCCACCCCCAGCAGTGCAGGGAACCTGCCAGCAGGCCCCCACTCATGTCCCACTCATGTCCCCTTGCGCCCCCACCCCCCAGCAGTGCAGGGCACCTGCAAGCAGGCCCCCACTCATGTCCCACCCATGTCCCCCCTGCACCCTCACCCCCATCACTGTGGGGCACCTGCCAGCAGGCCCCCACTCATGTCCCACTCATGTCCCCCTGCACCCCCCCAGCAGTGCAGGGCACCTGCCAGCAGGCCCCCACTCATGTAGCCCTGCACCCCCACCCCCCAGCACTGTGGGGCACCTGCCAGGAGGCCCCCACTCATGTCCCCCTGCACCCTCACCCACCAGCACTGTGGGGCAACTGCTAGCAGGACCCCACTCATGTCCCACTCATTTCCCCCTGCACCACATCAGTGCAGAGCACATGCCAGCAGGCTCCCACTCATATCCCCTTGCACCCCCACCCCCCAGCAGTGCAGAGCACCTGCCAGCAGGCCACCACTCATGTCCCACTCATGTCCCCCTCCACCCCCACCCCCCAGCAGTGCAGGGCACCTGCCAGCAGGCCCCCACTCATGTCCCACTCATGTCCCCTTGCAACCCCACCCCCCAGCAGTGCAGGGCACCTGCCAGCAGGCCCCCACTCATGTCCCACTCATGTCCCCCTGCACCCCCACCCCCCAGCAGTGAAATGCCGATCTCATGACACAAACCAAAAGTCAACTATGTACATCAACACATGTCCATCACACACATACACTGGTTGGCATTGCTTGTGTAAACCCACATTTTCACATGCATCAACCCAATGAGCGAATCCCACACATGGAACTAAAAAATGAAAATGTATTATGTACATGAAATCAAAAATGAAATGAAAGCATACTAAAATATGAAACATGAAATGAAAAGCATGTGAAAAAGATGATTGAATGAAAATGATAACCAATCCAAAAAAATGTAAAAGAAAAACAGTCCAAAGTCACCCTCCAACAACGCAAATCCAAAGGAAATGTAAAAAAAAAATCTCCATTGCTTCATGTTCATAATAAAAAAAAAGAGAAATCAATCCATAGTCCAACTATTTACAATCCATTGTCCGGAAAAAAATAAATCCATTGCTCCATGTCCATAATGCAACAAAAAAAAAATGAATACATGATGAAACTATATACAATCCATTGTCCAAGGATGTAAAGGGTTCATGATCCCAACCAAACAACTAAAAAATACCTAACAAACTACCTAAAAATATAACTATATACAAATTTGTGTGGCATTGTCCATTGACCACAAATAAAAGGAAAACGAAAAGGAAACCTAACTCTAAAAACTATTTACAAGGGCAGCAGGCTAGTCCGACGGCTCACTTTTGAATGTCCAGGGCCAGGGCATCATCGAACTCCTGCTCAATATCCTGGAGGCAGTCCTCTTCCATGGCCTCGAGGGTTCGCAGGGACGACAACATGTTCTCCTCCAACTCCCTGCGAATTGCCTCGAGGCACTCGGCCCGCCCCAGGGCTCTCCACATGGAGTTCTCCGCCCTGACCATCGTGAGCCGTGCCTCTTCTGCCCGCTGCCGCTCTGCATCTATAGCATGGCCTAACCGCTGCCACACGGAAGACACTTCCAGTCCTGGCTCCTCCTGCCCTCTGGCCAATGCCTGCCCCTCCGATGTTGATGGCCCCGAGCCATCATGGCTCCCACCTAGAGCCTGCTCCTGCTACTGCTGTCCATGTGCCGTGTCTGATGGTGCCTGCACATCCTCCATCAGCTGGTCTCCAGTTGTGGTGTCCACCCCTGCTGGGCCACCGACTCCCGACTGTGGCAGGGATGTGAGCTCCACCAAGCTGGCTGTGTTGGTCGGGCCAGGTCCACAGGGGGCCCTGGTAGAATCTGGGCCGGAAGACCGTGTGGAAAACGACTGGCGCATAGTCTCCACAGAGGAGGAGAGGTCTGCCAGAGTGCGCGACACATGTAGGAACCCACCAACCAGGGCCCCTACCAGCAGTGCCATGTCACGACGCTGCTCTCCGTGATGGCGTGCGTTCTCCGCCCAGGAAGAACGCACGTCATCATGAATGACACGCGTGCGCAACGTGACACCAACCAGGACGGAGCCCATACGTTCGTGGGACCCCTCGTCCGCAGGTAGTGGAGAGGCAGATGACATGGCACTCTCCCCTACCTGCAGACGGGCCTGGGATGGGGCCTCCCTGCTGGTGCATGGTGGTGCAGTCACAGGGTCAGGGAAAGCGACATGCACAGGCCCCTCCGCGGTGACCTCTGCTCCCTCCTGACCCTGGCCCTGGACTGCACCACTTGCACCAGTGGTACTACCCCCACCAGGCCCCATGTGTGGCTCAGTAGCGGGCTCCTCCTCTTCTGTGGAGACCACCAACCTGGATGTCTCCACACCATCTTCCGCCATTGGAAGCCCCTGTGGGGGCTCACCTGGCCCTTCTGCCACAGCCATTGTGGCAGACGCAGCACCAGCCCCCTCACTCCCGGATGATGGTAATTCCTGGGAGGGTGGCTGGGCCTTGCGTTGCTGCCCAGTGGAGGCATCCCCGCGCTTGGCTCCACAGCGCCGTCTCCGCCCTCTTGTTCACTTGACGCTGCGTAGAGGGAGACATAGAACACAAGCATCAGGGTAGAGTACAAAATATCCTAGACAGGAAGCAATAACACATGAGTGGCACTGTCAAATGTCACTTCCATCCTGTCATTCCACAACACATGGGTGAATGCACACAACACACATGCAGAAACAGTTCTGGCGCCTGCAATCAACATCAACATCCATGTAGAAGGGCCCCTGTAAACCAAGATGTTGCCTTCAAACTCACATGCATCCATGGCGTTTCAAAGTCACACACACACTTCTCAGGCACACACACACACACATGTGCACCACACATGTACATGACATCAGCACCCATTCCTCACCCCCCTTCATGTCCAGGAACAGAGACAGCCATGCTTTCATGTGTGCATTCCGCATAGAGCTCCCCATGTTGCATTGAAACACATGCACCAACCATGTGGTTCACACATAACTGGTCTCACATGCATGACCGTGATGTCCCTGCACACACACATCCCTACATGGCCTATGTCACACATACAGGCAAGCATCAGACTACCAGCACACTGCAACATGCCGTGTCTCACACAGCAATGCTTGGCCACTTACTGCTCAACTCCAGACGGGTCTGCCTCCGAAGGACCTGGGGGTGGAGCGCTGGGCATGCACGTTCCAGGAGCCTCATCTGGATGTTACTCATGCGTGCCCGGCCCCGCTCCGCGAGACGCCGGGCCTTGTGGAGGGTCCTGGACCTGAAGTCCTCCCAGCGCTTCTTGACGTGCTTGATGTCGCAATTTGCCACCCTCTCCACGTTGATGGCAACCACTACGTCGTCCCAGATTCTCTCCCGTCCTTCCTTTTTGGCGCGTGATGTTCCGAAGAGGGCATCATAATGCCCCAGGACATGCACCACCAGGACACCAACTTCGGTGGCAGTGAAGCTTGTGGCCCTCTGCCTCTCTGGCTGGGGGTTGCCAGTGGTGCCAGATGGAGATGTGCCCAACATGGCAACCCAGAGGCAGGAGTGGGTGGGCAACTGGGTCCTGGGGCTGGGCTGTGGAGCGATGTTATCCCAGTCGGGACTCTTCTGTTCCAGCAGGGGTGGACACAGCAACTGGACCCCTGCAATAGCTGATGTGCAGGCACCAAATAGCAGGGCACGTGGGCAGCAGACAGTCAGGCAGCAGCAGATGGCAGGTGGGAGCGTGCTCGGGGCTCTGGGGGGCAGGAAAATGGCCTTCAGGGCAGGAGCGTGGTCTTCCGTGTGTGTATGTGTGGCCAGCTTGATACGGAGTGATTTGGCACGTGAAAAAATTGCACGTCAGCGTGTAATTCGAGGAAAGGCCCTTAGCGCGTAAGCACGTCTGTGACGTATCGCGCACGGGCGTTGCCCTTTTGCATGTAAAACTTCACGCGAACCCCAGGAATACACGTACCCCACTCGCACAGGGCCCTTTCGCGTGTAAAACTTCATGCGAACCCCAGGAATACACATACCCCACTCGCACAGGGCCCTTTCGCATGTAGAACTTCACGCGAACCCCAGGAATACACGTACCCCACTCGCACAGGCCCTTTCGCGTGTGAAACTTCCCGCGCACCCCCGTAATACATGTACCCTGCTGAAATCGGGTGTGAGACTTCCCGCAAACCCCAGTTATACACATACCCCACTCGCACAGGCCCTTTCGCGTGTGAAACTTCCCGCGCACCCCCGTAATACATGTACCCTGCTGAAATCGGGTGTGAGACTTCCCGCAAACCCCAGTTATACACATACCCCACTCGCACAGGCCCTTTCGCGTGTGAAACTTTCCACGAACCCCGTAATACACGTAACCTGCTCCAATCGTGTGTGAAACTTCCCGCAAACCCAAAGTAATACACGTACCCCGTTCGCACAGGGGCTATCGCATGTGAAACTTCCCGCGAACCCCAGTTATACACATACCCCACTCGCACAGGCACTTTTGCATGTGAAACTTCTCGCGAACCCCCGTAATACACGTATCCTGCTCCAATCACGTGTGAGACTTCCTGCGAACCCCCGTAATACACATACCCTGCTCCAATCGCGTGTGAAACTTCCCGCGAACCCCACTTATACACGTACCCCACTCGCAAAGGCCTTTTCACGTGTGAAACTTCCCGCGAACCCCGTAATACACGTACCCTGCTCCAATCGCGTGTGAAACTTCACGCGAACCCCAGTTATACACGTACCCCATTCGCACAGGCCCTTTCGCGTGTGAAACTTCCCGCGCACACCCGAAATACACGTACCCTGCTCATATCACATGTGAGACTTCACGCGAACCCCAGTAATACAAGTACCCTACTCGCACAGGGCCCTTTCACGTGTGAAACCTCCAGCGAACCCCGGTAATACACGTACCCCACTTGCACAGGGCCAATCGCGTGTGAAACTTCCCGCGAACCCCAGTAATACACATACCCCACTCGCACAGGGCCAATCATGTTTGGAACTTCCCGCGAACCCCAGTAATACACGTTCCCCGCTTGCCGTGCTGGTACAGGGTTAGCGCAGCCCTTTGCGCTGGATTGGGGCGTTCTTGGGGGCATAACTGGCACTGCTGCAGGGTCACTGCGCCACTGTGCGCCACGGCTGGTTTTGGTAGTTAAAATCCATGAATATGCTGTGCGCGGAAATGGATTTTAGCGCACGTGGCTGGTGCAGAGATTCACACGCGCACACTGTGCACCAGCCGTGTGCGCCACTTGTGCGCTAAATTCTATGAATTATCCCCTTAATGTTTCACAATATTAAGTGTAACAGTTAAGTATATGTAACCATGAAGTATAAATACTCATTCAGACCGAATGAGGAATTCTTTGGGACAATGAAATAGCTGTCACATCTATCACAGTATTAGACTTTAAGGGAAGTAAAAGAATGAGCTGCTTCATGGAATGGAGAGGAGGCCACAAAATAAGAGGGGTAGATGGAGATGGAGGGGAAGAAAAGAAAGGCAGAGAATAGGTGAGAGAGTGGGAAGTAAAAGAGTTGAGGGCACTAGTAGCAGAATCAGTGGTGGAGATGGATTAGGTGAAGACTAAAAGCCTGGACAAGCACCCAATTGAACCAGAAGCAGAGCACAAATAAAGGGGGGATACAGACTTGTGAAAGCTGGGGTTCAACACCAACACAAATATGCAAACCCTGTGCCTCCTCAAGATGACCCAAGACACCAGGGATGGTGCTGTCAGATTCTATAAAAGCCTGAGAGGACCTAGGAGAAATCTAGACAAGTTCCAGAAAGACCCAACCATTTGCCAAGAAAACTGTAGAGCGTGTAAGTGACTTTTTCTCTGTCAAGAACGCAGAATTTCTCATTTGAGAAAGGGACACATTGAGGATCGTGGTCTTAGTCAATTCTACTGGTATTGTACATAATACAGAATCCCACCAGGTGGACTCAGTTAAGCCAAATATCATTGTTCAGTGATATGCAGTAAACATGCTTAATCAACACTTTACTTTGAATTGTCTGTTAATCCCTTCACTGCCACAATGCACCTGTCAAGGCCTCAGGCATCGGCATGGCTTACACAACTTTATTGAACATAGTTGACTTTGCATTGGCATGTTATGGCTTTGACATGTCAGGATAAGTTCAGCCCTGTGATGCATGAAGCACATGACAAACAGTGTATCTGGTTTCTTTCACCCACACCACTTTCCGCTCCACTAACAAACCCCAGATGCCTCTGTATGGTAGCAATGACATGCTATCCCTCATGCAAGAATCTGTTTGGCATTCAACCGCTCAGAGGTGACACAAGTTACCACTTACCCTTTTTGTGTGGCTCCTTAGCATCCAGCAATGTATCTATCGGTGGAGGCATTTGGTGGTGCTTGATCTCTGACTTGGTCAACACTCCTAGAGTCCTGGGTCTGTGCGCAGAACTGCTCAAAGATGGCTTTCTACAACTTCTTCGGTTCATCATGGTTACCTTTTGCACCATGGTACAGCAACTTGAGATGCAGCCTTATTTCTGACCAGTATCAGCATTTCTGATTAGCAGAAGTTATGCATGTTTGGCCTTCTCCATGCCAGCTCACCACTGGTTTTCTGTCAGTGCTGTTGTCTCTGTTCGTCACAGGTGTAGTGTGCCCTGTGAATGCTTTTTTTCAACTTTGTGTCTTGGCAGAAATATATTAAAACTAAAACTTCTGCTCCGACTACAGATTGATCCTCCCAAAAACCAAGAGAGAGGACCATGATTTGTCACGATACTAGGATTGGAGTCTAGAAAACTTCCAAATACTCCTTGTCCTAGTATAGAGGAGAATTCACTGAACTGCCTCGGTCCATTCACCTTTTATATAATTGTGTTCACTAACACACACCATCGGTCTATGGTTAAAATTGCTTTGGCATTTACTGAGAACCTTTGTTTTAGAAAATCTGCTCCCCATAGAAATTGAATAAAAGGATTTGATTTTTCACTTGGAGAGCAGGTATTATATGGCAATAAGGCAACAAAGAAGACAATACAAAAGAATTGGCTTTTAGAATTCACAATAAGCAAATTTACCTGAATCAGAATGTGTGATCACAAATTGTACTGAAACAGCTAACAAACTGGTTTGCTGTTTGTGTTTTGTGGGTCTCTGGGGTCTCTAAAAGGATGTCTTGCCTGTTGATTGTGTGGTCATCCCATGCTCTGCTTCCTCAGAGCTACTGATATCTGGACAAGGTGTCTTCAACAACACGGATTTTCTTTGAACTTCATTTCTGCATGAATTGCTACCTGTGGTAGACTGATGCTGCTTCAGTTCTTTTTTTTCCCATTTTGTATTTCCCAAGACACAAGCTTATGGGTGTTTGTGATGGTTTTGTAGGTGTTGCTGGATGCTATCTGCACTGCACATAGATGTAAATATGCAAATCTAACGTCCCAAAGGGGGGGCACAAGTACAGGCTACAAAAAATACAAAAAATAGGAAGTGATGCAGTGGTCTCATAGTTTTGTGACGTCACAAGGTAAATAGATTATATATATTATTGTGCCACACATTAGGGAGTTGTCAGGCTGGGGGCTCTGCAGAAAAACACACATGCAGGGGGGTATTTTTTTAGAGGGAATTGGATTAGCACAGTTATATTGTTAGGTAAAGGGCAGGTCGGAGCGGCTTGGTTTTATTATGTAGGTTGAACTGCATTGTGGTGAACAACAGAAGTTCATATTTAATCAAATCAATATGTGAAAGGACAATATCAAACAATGGCGTTGATACATCGATGATGTCATATGCCTATGGGAAGGATCAGAAGATACATTGCAAAACTTTTTTGTCTGGCTGAACACCTGCAGTACAGATATACAATTTACAATGGAATACGGTAAGACCACTATACAATTTTTGGACTTGACGATCGGACACAATCAGGGCAAATTAGTTTGCAATACCTTTTGCAAACCCACCGATCGGAATACCCTATTGCATTTCCAGAGTGATCACCCGAAACACATCAAAGAGAACTTACCATATGGGAAATTTCTGCGGATATGCAGAAACTGCACCTCTCTAGATGACTTCTACCATGACGCCGACTTGCTTAGTAACAGATTGTACGAAAGAGGTTACCCGAAGAAGTTGGTGTCCAGATCTTTGAAACAGGCACAATTCACATGCCGGGACTCACTCCTTACTCCCAAAACTCGAGAGGAACCTCGAGATCAAATTACATGTGTGATCACCCATGGTCAACATGCCTTTCAAATTAAACAAATTGTTCACAAATACTGGCCCATTGTAAGACTGTGCCTCCCGGACCAACAAAAACCTCGATTTGCATACAAAAGGGCACTGAACATGAGAGAGCACTTAGTGCACTCCATGTACATCAAAAAATCCCTGCAAAGCAATCTTTGGAACTTACGAGCATTAAAAGGACATTACCCATGTGGTTCCTGCTCGGTCTGCAAATATACATGCAAAATACAGCAATTCCGATTTGGACAAAAAACCTGCATCCTTAATGACATTTCCAATTGAAAAACCAACCAAGTGGTTTATTGCATAGAGTGCCCTTGAAATCTACGTTATGTTGGACAAACTATGCGCAACATTGGCACACGGATCTCCGAACATCGGTCACGGATCAGGTGCAAAAATCTCACATCTCCTCTGGTTCAACATTATTTGGATAAAAAACATACCACACAAGATATCAAATGGTGGGTCATTGAAAGAGTCCGCAACAGGCCTAACATCCAAGGTCGACTTTTGGACCTAGAATGCAGGTGGATACATAGATTGGACTCTATAGAACACGGTCTCAACGAACAACAAATCTTCCCGCATTCCCCCAGACAAACAATCAATCAGTGGGCCTGCATTGTGCCTGGAATAAGTTTCAGCCCTTGAATGAGGTACCCCGATCCAGGAGACACTCTTCAGCCACGATTTCAACTGAAACGCTACTCTTTTTGAAGATGTAGCCCATTCAACTGTTTCAACACACATGGGCAAGCCATAACTCAACATTAGCACTTTCCTGTACATTGCACCTCAGGCATTTTCTGCCCGCTTTCTACAAACACAATGCCGACAGATGCAGCACTTGATTCTGGCCGTGTGGCATTGCTCCCAATCAGAGCACAGCTCCCGCTGTTCCCTGAGTGGAGAGCAAACACACCCATTTTTTCTGACCCAAGACCGGGCTCATGCCCGCACACACAGTCTCCTCTACAGGAGCAGACTCACCCTTGAGGGTGCTCTCCTTACGGCACACATTCCTCAGCTTGGTGCCTCCCACCGGCCCTTATACTTTTTTGACTCTCCTCGCTGGTTCGGCTGACGTCGTTCGGAGCGGTTACTCCGCCCCTAGGGCTTTCCCTTGTTACATCGAGTTGGTTCCGCATTCCTGATGCAAGAACCAATAAGGCCATTACACTCCCTGCGTTTCCATTGGCTGCGAGACCCACACACCCTCCTTATCTACAGACGCCAGCATTGCAGACGCCCACAGCCTGCAGCAGCGCGTCGGCTTAGGACTCTGAACCGAAGCACAGATTTATTCATTGCAGACCAGACTTACCAAACGTGTGCTCATGAGCATATACGAGCAACGTTCAGCACGAATTTGTACGTGCATTTGACTACTCCCCAGGTAATGCTCTCAGCTCGTGCTTTGTGACACGTTCACCACAAGCATTTGTTTTACCCTTCAATGAAGGCTTTTGTCTCCTTTATTTTCCTCCGCACGGATAGGAGCATCCAGGCACCAGTTCTTTAGCTGCCAGAGTTTTACCTTATTACGGCGACACTTTCAGTAGAGGCACACTCGGACCTCTCCAGCTGTTCTCCTATCAAAAGACTCAGGGAGCAACCCAAGCAAAAGCCCAGGTATCTCACTATCTGCATGCTCAATTTGTATATATTGCATGGGCGCTCCAGATAATCCCTAGCAGCTTCCCACCCAGTCGCGGTGGGCACACACTGTCAAATAAATTCAACATGTCACTCCACGTTTGACTTGCACTACTGTTCCATGTGTGCAGCACGCAGCTTTATCAGGCTCTTTAAAACAAAACTCTTTAACTTTTTTTCCAGAGCACGCTGTTCCTGTGCGGTCCACTTTGTGGTCCTGCTGCACATTCTCCTTGCCCGCAACAATAGCGCAGTTTGACTGGTTGGGCCTGTTCGGGGAGCCTGCTCTACAGTGAGATTCATTACAAGGCCACAGTGGTGAGTTAGGCATTCTTTACCCCCACCACTCTCAAACTATAGGTGCAATCATTTCCACCTTTTCCTTTTTCCAGCCCCTTATTTTACTCAATCAATTTTAGACGCTTGGACAACATTGTGTCCTTTGAATAATATGTTTCTTGTTACTAATTAACCCAGTTATGTCCAGAAAGGATCAAGTTTCTGACCAACAAAAATTGTACACTTATTTTTTCTTTTCTTCTCCTTTTTTTCTTGTTGTTCTTGCTATAGGGGCCACCCATCTGCCCTGATGAAGGCGGTTCTCGTATAATAATACATATCCCTCTGATGTATTCTCAAATTGGATGATTTTGCCGCCGAAACGTGTACTATGTGCAAGGGGGTTGTATAAACCCATGTCTTCGGGGTTCCGTTATTATATATTGTGTTTATAATGTCCACTATTGTTTGCTGGCTAGAATTCAACACCTAATCCTGGCCACGTTCCCCCTGCCACGTTGGCACCAGTAAGACTAGATGCTTTGGTACCTGAGAGATTAGATACTTTCCGCATTTAAGCTAATTTAGGACCTAGATGGTTACATGTCCACCAGAGCGCCAAGTTACCAGCGCTTATGATCTCCACATGTTTCATTGATGGGTTAAGTTTTGCATTTCAAGTAAATTATGTACCTTTCCCTTTTGGGTCATGCCACATATTGCAAACTAATCATGTACTGAAGATGATTTGAAATTTTGTTTTCACCATTTGTCTGTGTTCAGAATATTGAATTCTGCTATTTATATTCTTTCACAATTGCCTTTTGATGTTTTTGTCACAATTGTGTTTTGATGTTTTTGTCTCAATACAAACTATGTATATCCACAGTCTTTGATGTGTGTGAGTTTCTTTTTCCCTTCTGGACAATTTCATGGTTTATGAACTTAGGGATTCAATCCATTAGTACTAGCATACTAGGTCCCCCAATGTAAATTACTTGTTTTGCTTCATTTATTGACAAAAATTGGTGTTGAACCTTGGCAGTAGCAGTTCTACCTCCTTTTTGGTTCTGCTTCCTCAGAGCTACTGATATCTGGACAAGGTGTCTTCAACAACACAGATTTTCTCTGAACTTCATTTCTGCATGAATTGCTACCTGTGGTAGACCGATGCTGCTTCGGTTCTTTTTTTTCCATTTTGTATTTCCCAAGACACAAGTTTATGGGTGTTTGTGATGGTTTTGTAGGTGTTGCTGGATGCTATCAGCACTGCACATAGATGTAAATATGCACATCTAACGTCCCAAAGGGGGGGCACAAGTACAGGCTACAAAAAATACAAAAAATAGGAAGTGATGCAGTGGTCTCATAGTTTTGTGACATCACAAAGTAAACAGAATATGTATATTATTGTGCCACACATTAGGGAGTTGTCAGGCCGGGGGCTCTGCAGAAAAACACATGTGCAGGGGGGTATTTTTTTTAGAGGGAATTGGATTAGCACAGTTATATTTTTAGGTAAAGGGCAGGTCGGAGCGGCTTGGTTTTATTATGTAGGTTGAACTGCATTAAGTAGAATTGTAAGTTGCTGCAGGGAGCAAGAGGGGTGCCATATCGGAGCTGTCTAGTGTTGAAAGTTGCAGAGTATCATGGTTTAGCTAAAGGATGTGGTCTTTCATTTAATTGAATTTTATATTTACTGTTGGGCAAAAAGCTCCTAGAGAGAAGGTTAGGGTGGAAAGGGATGCCAAAAAGAGTCCAATTAATTGTATTTTCTCAAGGGTATGAAGTTGCTTGTCGGACAGCTGGTGCTGTCCCAGATGAAAAACTAATGAATACACAGTGAATGTGAAGGACAAAGTATGTTGCACGAGAGGTCTCAGATCACAGCACTGTCAGAATATAGAACTAGGGTGAGACCAACAGCTCTCACACTGACCATAGGGCATTTGGATTGAAAATTAATGTGTGAAAACAAATAACTAGAAGGAATTAATTGCTAGCAGCCTGGCTGCACACACATTTATTCCATGCAGCTGTTCATTAAGTGAAATACCAGAGGGTGTTACACATCCTAGGGCCCAGGATACCTTGCTCAGGTGACCAGGGAAAGGCCATCACTTTTGGATCCCAACCCTGGGAGTGGACAAGCCAGGGAGGATCTCCTGGGTAGGAGGTCCTGAGGGAGTGGGGGATAAGCACCCGATAGTGAGACATGGTATCCCCCTTTTTCCACAACCCAGTTTATCCTTATCCCTATTTATTCTATGGGAAACTACATATATACCTATAATTCCTCCCCACCTTGTCTTGACAAAAGTATTGCACCAAGGAAGAAGAGGAATTAGGACAGAAGGATTACCTCCCCTGACTTGCATTGTCCCTGTCCCTGTAATGAGGCCCGGAAGAGTCAAACACGCAGCTTTAATAATGCACACATATGCTCTATATGAAAATAAAAGGTGGCGCACTACGACATTCTTTGAGCGAGGCTGGGTATGAGATGGAACAGATCGTCCGATGCTGAAGTGAACCAGGCTATGGGAGTTGAAAGGCCAACAGGCTGATCACCAACAGAGAGAATTGAGAGAAAGCCAGGCAAGATTTCCAAGCTTTCGGGAAGCCGTGAGTGTTCAAAAGGCAAAGCGAGCGGAGGAAAGAAACCTTCAAGGTGTCAGGAAATGGACTGCAACACTTTCTGGTGAATGGCAGGGTAGGGGAGGAGCAGAGGAGGCATTGGTAATAGCATTGTACTGCGGACGAAAGAGGAAAGACATTCCTTTAACACAACCAGTGAGTTATCGAACAAACCAAAAGTCTGGTTGATGTTAATGGGGAAGTGACTGTGATTTGAAAGTTGAAGGTTGCGTGTGTGCCGATAAAATACAAATGAAGACAGCAAATGTTAAAAGAAGCAGATACAGAGTAGCAGAGTGGTCCTGTGAGAGGAACTCACACATTCGAAAGTCTCTGTGAAATGTTATGAACTTTTGAAAGATTTTATAAGTGGAGATCAAAGTAAAGAAAGTTAAATAAGAGGAAAACAAAACATATGGAATGTGAAACACGCCAAGATGGCGAAAGTAAAACATGACAAGAGGGCAAAAAGTTAAATGCAAAGAACTTTGTAAAAGGCCTGGAAGTCAAGTGAAAGAGTATAAGAACTACAATTACCAAGAGGCATTGGTGCTGCTAGAGAAGATTGTGAATTGAAGGAATATGGAAAGAGAGGTTGAAGTGGTCATGCAGAGGTCTATGTAAATTACTTGCAGTTTCGAAAGTCTTTGACAGTAAAAGAGGTCTAAGATAAAACGTGGGGAAGGGAACCCCCACAATCAGCAAGAAAAGCTTGAGCTTGGCAGAGGAAGCCTGTGCAGAATTGTAAGAAATTGTGCAATAAAATAAAACCAGAAAGGCTCGAGCCCGGCAGAGGGAAGCCTGTACAAAACTGGCAGAAATGAAGAGCATATAAACTGAGTATTGATTGAAATGAGTGTGAAGTCTAAGGAAATGATTGAACCATCAATGATTGAAAGACTAAGATTGAACTGTTGAATTGTACCAGTAAGCCAAAGTGTGCAAGACTGATAGAACTGTGCCATCCACCTATTCTTTGTTTATCAAGAGACTCTCTAGACCTCGTGGGGTTGGACCTTTGGAAGGGAGTTGGTGCTGAAGTCATTCTGACATTTCTTTTTTACACACTATTTTCCTTTTTATATTTCCTTAACACATTTATTTATCTTGAGGAGGGCATGGTTAGGTTTTCTTAGTATAGGCCTTTTTATTTTGACCAGACTGACTTGGACGTATTTGTTATTATTTAATGGTTGAGACTACTCCCATTTTAGAGTTAGGACTAGTTAGGAATTCGAGCAACCCAACCAAAAGGGCATTAAGTAACGCGTAAAGAACTTTAAAAAAGGCCAAGAAGGCAAGTGAAAGAGTATAAGAACTACAATTACCAAGAGGCATTGGTGCTACAAGAGAAGATTGTGAATTGAAGGAATATGGAATGAGAGGTTGAAGTGGTCATGCAGTAGTCTAAGTAAATTCCTTGCAGTTTTGAAAGTATTCAACAGTGAAAGAGATCTAAGATAAAACGTGGGGAAGAGAACCCCCACAAAGAGCAAGACAGGCTTGAGCCCGGCAGAGAGAAGCCTGTGCAGAACTGTATGTAATTGTGTGATAAAGTGAAACCAGGCGGGCTTGAGCCCGGCAGAGGCAGGCCTATACAGAAATGTCAGACATTAAGAGAAAATGAACTGAGTATTGATGACAAGGAGTGTGTAGCCCAAGGAATTGATTGAACCATCAGAGATTGAAAGCCGAAGATTGAACTGTTGAACTGTACCAGTATGCTAAAGTGGGCAAGACTGATAGAACTGTGAGATCCACCTATTCTTTGTTTGTCAAGATACTCTCTAGACCCCATGGAGTTGAACATGGGGAAGGGATTTTGTGCTGAAGCCATTCTGCTATTTCTTTTTGACACTTTATTTTCCTTTTTATATTCCCTTGACACATTTTATTAGCTTGAGAAGGAGGGCAAGGTTAGGTTTTCTTAGAATAGGCCTTTTCATTTTGATCAGACTGACTTGGATTTATTCATTATTATTGAATGACCGAGACTACTCCAATTTTTGTATGAGGGGTAGTTAGGAATTCGAACAACCCAACCATAACTTTGAATACAGGTTTTCAAAACTTGTATCCATTATGTCTGTGTCTACTACTTGATAACATGGTTTAACCATTTATCAACATTGTACTTTCTGGACTACATCTTTTAAAGCAGAAAATCACACCAATTAGAATATATCAAACCTGTTGATTGGTCACTCGAAAACAGGCCCGTAAAGAACGCTATACATTGACAAATCTAACTGGTGGTTTCCTTTCTCATGTCAAATAAACATACCACTTCCTGAACATTAAATAATGTGATAGTCAGCGAAAAAGATGACACTCTGATTGGTTGGCATTGTTTGTAATGCAGGTTGATAGAATGCTAGGTGTTTTTTGGTCAGTTATGTTGGAGTCAGCTTCAGACAATAGCATCCCACCGGGAAGGACTAATGACCTTACGAGGGGAATACGGCAAGGGTAAAACTTTTCGCTTTCCCCAGAGCACTGCTCCCCAAAACCCTGATTGGATCTCTTCGCCCCTCGCCCCCTGTTCCTGCTTGCTCCCCACCTCCTGTGTCGATACATGTTGCCAGCTCTGGACCCAACCTTCTAGTTAACTTCTCATAACTTCTGCTAATCAGAAATGCTGATACTGGTCAGAAATGAGGCTGCATCTCAAGTTGCTGTACCATGGTGCAAAAGGTAACCATGATGAACCGAAGAAGTTGTAGAAAGCCACCTTTGAGCAGTTCTGCGCACAGACCCAGGACTCTAGGAGTGTTGACCAAGTCAGAGATCAAGCACCACCAAATGCCCCTACCGATAGATACATTTTTGGATGCTAAGGAGCCACACAAACTTTTCTGGATTTGACTCACATACATTGAGCGAATGCACCGAATGAGAGGACATCATCACTGCTGCACTCACCTGTGAACATTGCTCTGGGATAGCACACACGCTGCTACTAATGAAAAGGGTAAGTGGTAACTCTGTCCACCTCAGAGCGGTTGAATGTCAAACAGATTCTTCCATGGGGATAGCACGTAATTGCTACCGTACAGAGGCATGTGGGGTTTATTGGTGGAGTGGAAAGTAGTGTGGGTGAAAGAAACCAGATACACTGTTTGTCATGTGCTTCATGCATCACAGGGCTGAAATCATCCTGAAATGTCAAAGCCATAACATATCAATGCAAAGTCAACCATGTTCAATAAAGTTGTGTAAGCCATGCCGATGCCTGAGACCTTGACAGGTGCAGTGTCCCAGTAAAGGGATCAACAGACAATTCAAAGTAAAGTGTTGATTAAATATGTTTACTGCATATCACTGAAAAAAAGGAGATTTGGGTTGACTGAGTCCACCTGGTGGGATTCTGTATTATGTACATTCCCAATAGATTTGGCTAATACCACATTCCTCAATGTGTCCCTTTCTCCACTGAGAAAGTCTGCTTTCTCGACAGAGAATAAGTCACTTACAAGCTCCAGACTTTTAAGAGCCGCATGCGTCTTTCTTGGCACATTGTTGGGCCTTTCTGGAACTTGTCTAGATTTCTACAAGGTCCTCTCAGGCTTTTATAAGATCTGACAGCACCATCCCTACAGACTCATCATGTGTTTGGTGGAAACCCTTAAATGCGGCAGTATTGCTATCACCGCTGTATTTAAGGGTCTGCCAAATCACGGGTTTGGCTGCATTTACCCCCAGCTCCGAGCTGGGGATAAATGCGCCAGGAAAATTCAAATTTTCGGGTGCAATTAGCACTGTGCTGTTAGTGTACGCTAATTGCGCTGCAAATTCCCCATTGGGTCCACTGGACCCAATGGGGAATTACCTTTACCACCAAACCCGTGATCCAGCGCTAATAACGCAGGTGGGTTTGGCAGTAACACTATTAGCCCGGGTGGTATCCCAAAGATTATACCACCGGGATACTGCCCAACTTGTGATGAGGCCCCTGGTGTCTTGGGTCATCTTAAGGAGGCACAGTGTTTACATATTTGTGTTGGTGTTGAACCCCAGCTTTCACAAGTCTTTGTCATCCCGTTATTTGTGGTGTGCTTCTGATTCAACTGGGTGCTCGTCCAGGAGTTTAGTCTACACCTAATCTATCTACACCACTGATTCTGCTACTAGGGCCCTCACCTCTTTCACTTCTTACTCTCTCACCTTTTCTCTTCCTTTCTTTTCTTCCCCTCCATCTCCATCTAGCCCTCTTATTCTGTGGCCTCCTCTCCATTCCATGAAGCAGCTCATTCCTTTACTTCCCTTGAAGTCCAATACTGTGATAGATGTGACAGCTATTTCATTGTCCCATATAATTCCTCATTCGGTGTGAATGAGTATTTATACTTCATGGTTACATATACTTTACTGTTACACTGAATATTTGAAACATTAAATGAATGTCAATCCCAGTGTGAATTATAAACATAGTGATTCAAGCATAAAACCCTTTTCTTTAGCCATGTTATACATTTCAAAATCATTTATATCATGCATGCTGTGTTTAGGTGTGTATGAGCTATAACCGCTAGAATGTATTACCACACTACACAGGAGTGACAGTGTTCAGTGGAATCCCTTTATTATTACCCGGGGCATCCATGGCCTCCAAATAGGACAGTCAACAGAGAGCTCTGACATGCCCAGTGCTTTTGGTAACTGCAGACTCAGGAGACGACCCAGAGGTTGCAGTGAAGTTAGGCAACAAAGACATTTCGTTTTTGGGGTAAAACGGGAGCTCCCAAGTCCTGTATTATGGAGGGAATGTTTGTCCTGTCAGACAAAGTAATGGACACGCTGGGCTTTCTGTACTTTTGTAACAGTTCCTATCACTGAAGATTTACCTCTTACCATAGGTACACAAGCAATTATAGTGGCCTCACTGTACTCATGAGAAGCACCAATCAAAATATTAGTCGAAGAGATTGGGAGTCAATACAAGGTTGCCGGTCAGGTAACAACAGTGCCGGTAAACTACCGGCACTGTCGCTACCAGACCAGCAAACTACGAGGTCTGTGGGGTGGGGTGCCTTTCTGCCTGCCCTGTCTCACCTGCGGGCGGAACAGCACCGGCCCGCAGTCCTTGACTTATGCACCGACACCATTCATGAATGGTGCCGGTGCATCCGTCCTCCCCATTCCCATTGAGTCCTGTAGGACTCAATGGGAATGGGGAGTAATATTTTCCGGCGCCCGGCAATGGGCAATAACATGGACCGTCGGGGCTGTAATGCTCCGGTAAGTCCCCATTGCCGGGCGTCAGAAAATAAATTACTCCGGCATGGCTACCGCCAGACTCATAATGAGGCCCATTATGAGCAAATGAGCATTATGACCATTTCGTTTTTAGAAAAGGGCATTGTTTGTTCTACTCCAGGCATCTATTACACACAGGTTGCAGCACTGATTCAAGTATTCTGTACAAACAGCACTTTGCAAGGTACGCCACTCTATCCGGAGTTATTCCTTTATGGGTGCCCAGGATCAAGGACCAAACGTTTCAATTATCCACTGAATTATTATTCAGACTAGCAGTGTACAAGGAAGGAGCACCAGGCACAACTATCATCATCAATTTAGAAGCAGCACTCACAAAGAAAGACATGGTTGTTTTGCAGAGCAGAGATGATGAAGGTACTGAATGGCGCACAGTCTTATATGTTGACCCGAACACATCGATTGACAGACTTGACGGATGAACAGTTCTTTAAAGATGACAATGACACGAGAGAAATGATGTTTCAAATATGCTTACCATGTCAGTTGGTTGAGGAACACAGAGAGGTTCCTAAGACAGTACTTATAAAGACATTATCATCACACTTACAAGAAGATTTAGACAAGGTGCCCAAGAAATATGGACTAGCAGCCCCATAATATGGGCCCACTGAAGGGACTACGGGTGGTCCACATCAAGCTGAAACAAGGGGCAAGTTTGTCCTGAGTAAAACAGTATCTTGTGTCACAGAAAAGTGGGTGAGGAAATGTATGAAACAATGTTGGCTTTGTTGCAACAGGATATCATGAATATCAAATGAATCGAGGGTCTTAGAGGATGGTTCAGGACCTCTGTGAGTTTCCAGTGGTGCCGAATCCAGCCACCGTTTTGTGTAGCCTTCCCACAGGAGCAACATATTTCTCAGTAATGGATATAAAGAATGCACTTTTCTCGATTCCATTACACCCAGACTCACAGTATCTCACTGCAATTACCTATCGCAGGACCAGGTTCAAACACACTTGTTTACTACAAGGGTACTGCGAATCTGCAAGTGTTTTCAACAAAGTGCAACAAATGCATTTAATTTAGATAACTTACAGATGCTTAGTTCTTAGCACAGTGATTCAATATGTTGATTCAATATGTTGATGATCGCTTATTGTGCAGCACCACCAAAGATCAGTGCAGAGAGGATTTAATAACACTCCTGACACTATGGGGTGACAAAGGATGCAAGGTTGATAAGGATGAACTACAATAGTGCCAAAAAGAAGTTGTGTATCTAGGACAGATAATATCATTGGATGGGAGGAGTGTTACTCCGAAAGGGGCTTCTGCAATACACAATACACCACAACTGCAGGCAGTCAAAGAGCTGCAACAATTTCTGGGACTGTGAAATTACTATAGGTCTTGGATTTTTGATTATTCCACCCACACCAAGCCCCTCCTGCATGGATTGAAGGAAGCACAGAAAAGAAAGGGACCCATAAATTGGACAAAATAAATTATCGATTAATTCCAAGAATTAAATATTGCACTTCTTTAGCAACATACACATTTTAGCAACTCCAGATTATGCAAAAATGTTTTTTTCTTGTCTCCCATTCTAAAGGTCAGGTGATGAGAGCTGTCCTCACCCAGAAGACCTCACAAGGACAAGGGCCATTGGCTTATTATAGTGGACATCTAGGCCCAATCATGCAGGGACACATTCCATATGAACAGACACTCTCAGCAGCTGTGTTTTAAATACAGATATCATCCATGATCACTACGGGCTGTCCAGTGATGCACTATGTGGTGCACGCAGTTTGTGTCATCTTGAAAAAATCCAAGTCTACCTTTACAACCAACAAGCTTTGGAGTATGAGGTAATACTGTCCAATCACTCCATTAACAAAGTGAGATGACACATTGTTAATCCATCTACATTCCTCCCAGAGCCACTGCAGGAAGGGGACTATGTACACAACTGTAATACCTTCTAGGACACATTAGATTATCTCACTACAGTTAAAGAAGATCCCTTAGAGGGAGAAGAGATACTTTCTGTTGATGGGTCATTAATGATAGATCAGAACACTGGTTATCGGCACACAGGAGCAGCCATAGTGCACTATGTGAAGAGGGAGTTAGACGTCATGCCAAAATTAAGACTAACACTACACTATTCTGCTCAAGCAGCAGAACTAGTGGTATTAATACCAGCAATAGAATTGTCAAAAGGATGTCGTGTTATCATCTATTCAGATTCAGCATATGTTAAATCCACAGTGCACCCTTGGTTGTTGAGATAGAAGAGGAGAGCATTCAGTAAAAGTGATGGCATGCCAGTGAAAAATGCTGATTTACTTTCCAGATTAATAGAGATACTGCCCGTTCCCTCAGCATTAGCAGTTGTAAAATGAACAGCGCACACCAAAGGCACAGTGCTTAATTTCCTGGGGTAATGATGCAGAGGACACATCAACATATTTCCCAAACATCACTGAACAAGTTCCCAAGTTCACAAACATTTCACGGCAACAAGTACTTCTGACAGACCCTCATAATGTTCTGCATGTGGCCTAAATAAAAGAGCTAAAGGGATGTTCACTGCAGCAAGAACAGTACCAATGGACACAGAGAGGGTGCATCCTATCACCCAAAGATTAATCACAAATGTACAGGGAAGCCCATGAATCTCCAGGAGGTGATTTTGCTTGCTCTGGATTAACTGCATTCTCCAGTGCACACATCCAAATAGTATATTGCAGCAGACCTCCAGAAACAATGGTTTGTTTCAAAATTACAGGAATTTGTTTATCAAACACTTTGTGACCTTCCAGAGTTGCATCGCCAAACACAAACTCAAAACAATAAAAGCAACCCTGCCAAACCCCTCATGGTGATTCTCACATCTACATATTGACTTTGTTTATATGATTACTCAGTGTAAAAGCTTTTGCTATTTGATTGTTGTAGTGTGTCCATTCTCCCGTTGGCTTGAGGTAAGACCCTTTGCTCATGCTGATCCCAAATCAGGAGCTACATTTCTAATGCATGAGGCTTTCCCTCAGTGGGGTGTTTGTGAGTTGATGAGGTCTGACAATGAACCACATTTCCATCTACTCCCTCTTCAGAGAGATAACTTCTCTATTGGGCATAAAATACAAATTATGTTCCACGTACCATTGTCAGGCCAACAGGGAAGTAGAGCATCTTAACGGTTTGCTTAAAGATCGCCTTGCTAAGATGTGTGAAATGCTTTGCAAGAGCTGGCAGCACTGCTTGGCACTTGCTTTGTTTGCTCTGTGTAACCAGCTTGTCGCTGATCACTACCTAACTCTGCACAAGATTGTTTCCGGTAGGAGATAGCACGCACTGTTCACTCCTGATTGTACAATCTTGGATCCTCACAGCTCTGCAGAAGTTCGGGGGTGGGGGGAAATTTCAGGGGTATCATAAATAACTTAGCAATTCCTTAAAGTTAATATCAAGACAGGCTACACCTCACTGGCCTAAAGAAGCCCCAACACCAAAGGGAAAAGAGTCCCTTCTTCAGCAGCCACCCCTGTATACAGGGGCAAAGATTTTTATTAAGAGCTTTACAAGAAAATTGAACAAGTCCCACTTCGTGGGACATTTCACGGTCACTTACACAACCCCAAGTCTGCTGGGGCAAAGGCAACACCTCCCAGGAGAAGACAAGGGGGAGAGGAAAAGGAAGTATACTCCAACTGACTGTTACATTGTTAACATAATTTGTCTTATTCAGGAGGACAGACTATTTTTATTCCACGCACAGCACGGAGGAACTAGAGAAAAGTGGATATTTGGGAAATATGTATTGTGGTTTCTTGTTTTCTTTTTTTCACTCTCTTCCTTTCCCCTTTTATTCAAAATAGAATGGGGTTTGTTAACACGTCCCACCGTTGATGTAGATGTAGCAAAAATGGTTAATATGTGAGTGCTCAGAAGTAAAAGGGAGGTGTTAACATCCAAGTTGTTTTTGGGCAGCGGTAGAGGAGAGCATCACACTGACACAGATTTTATTTATTTATTTATTTATTTTCTTATTTATATAGCACCAGAGCCAGCAGGCATTGGGGTGCATTACAGATAGACAAGGACGAAATGGGTAATAACGGGACAGCAGAGCAAGATTGCAGGACCTGAATAAATTACTTTACCTGTTCTTTATCATACGGGTGGGTCATTTATTTAAACAGGAGTGTTTTCAGTTTCTTCCTAAAAGTTAAATAGTTGGGTTCTAATTTTAGGGTGTTCGGTAGCTCATTCCATTTCGTAGCTGCTTTCTGGAAAAAGCCCAACCAAGTCTGTTGGCTTTTTTGGCTTGAGTGACTTTCCCCAATCCTTGGGCTTTGGACCTGGTTCGTATGTGGTTACTTGTTCTTTTAGGTAAACTGGGGCACATCCAAATATACAATAATGGACAATGGTCATTGATTTAAAGGTGATGCGGTCTTCCAGGGCTAACCAGTGGAGGGACTTTCTATTCTCTGTGATGTGTTCCCCTCTTGTTTATCCAGTGATCGTCCTGACCACATTATTCTGTATAACCTGGCATTGTTCAATGCATTTCTTATTAGCCCCAATCAACAGTGCATTTCCATAGTCCAATCTAGATAAGATTGTGGTTCTAGTGATGGTGGTACTGTTTTTTGTGCTCAGAACTGGTCTAATACGTCTGAGTAACTTCTGGTGGTATTGACCATTATTATTCAAGTATGCTGCATGAGCATCGGCTCCTAGAGATGCTTACAGATAGACGCCCAATGTCTTGACCTTGTCAGAGACCATGACATTTGTGTCTTTGATCTTAAATGTGGTATAGTCGCCGTCTAGTTTGGCCCTAGCCTGGGGAGATCCAAAGATCATAAGCCCTGTCTTGCTTCCATTGAATTCTTCTTAATCCAGACCTCAATGGAATTGTAGATGCAAGCAAGCTTGTTGTTGTCCATAGTATGACACCCACTCAGTTCAATTACCAGTTGTGTGTCAGCGGCAAAGTTGGTGAAGAAAACCCCTAAATTGGTTAGTAGGGTGCATTGACACCGTAGGTAGAGATTACACAAGAGGGGCGATAGCCAGGCCGCCTGGGGTACGCCACAGTTTATGAGGCAGGGCATGAAATCTGGTCACTCCAGTGGATCTTAGAGCTCCATTCTTAAAGAAAATATGTTACGCAGTCTATAGCTTCTTGAAAGAAATCTCCTGATTTTTCTAGGGCTTTGTGGAGTTTTTGATGGTCAAGCAAATCGAATGCTGCTGACAGGTCCAACAATATCAGGATTCCTGCCTTTCCCTTATACAGGATACCAAGCATTTTGGTCTGACGGTCAAGCAGGGCTGTTTCTGTGCTATGGGCTCCTCTAAATCCCGATTGTTGAGTGGGTAGAAGACTATTCCTATCAACACACGCTTGAAGTTGGCTAGTAGCGACATTATCCAAGATTTTTAGTAAAAAGTTGCAATTTGTAATCAGGCGGAAGTTAGAGAGTTCATGCTGGTCCAAGCCAGGTATTTTGACTAAGGGCGTGACAGTAACTGTTTTAATTGCACTAGGGCCCTTACTGTCTCTTAACAAAGCATTAACCATTCTACGGAGAAAAGGAACAAATAGAAGCCTATGGGGCTGTAAGGGCGCGGGTGTTTGCTCCCGCTTGGCGCCTGGAGTCCTCTTTCACTGCCTGCATTGCTGCCGTTAAGCCCCGCTCCCTTCAAGGACAAATATGGCGGGCTGTACCTGCATGGGTGGAAGGCCGCGGGGGTGTAAGGGCATGAGTGTTTGCTCCTGCTTGGGTGTTCACTCCTGTTGGTGGAGGAAAACTGCTCACAGAGGGACTGTTGTGAGGTGAGCTCAACTAACTTTGGGAAGTGCTGTTTCTGTGCCACATTGAGTACATTGACATTGACCACATTGTGTGAGAGTGTTAGCCTTCCCCAGGATGTTGTAGTGGAAAATGGCTAAGCCACGAACAGAGAGGACCTTCCTTCACCCCCACCCCTCTTCCTCAATCAATCTGCTCTCCTCTCGAACCTGCAGGGCCCACTGGACACAATGGCAAATCGGAAACCCACAGTGGGCCAACGAAAGGGGGCGAGGGGGCATCACAAACGCAGGATGGAGAAAAGCCAGGGAGGTGGAGCCTGCTTAGGGTGCTCCAATGGGGATGGAGCATGCACTCAATTGCCTGCAGTTATTGCTTGCGATCCAAGGGGGGGTCACTGGGGAGCCAGCATCTGAGACTCGTAATATCCACAGCTCCCAAGGAGGGCCCCGCTCAACTTCTCCCAGGATCATCTAAGGCCCTGTTTCGCACACATTTTGAGCTCCTGCCATAGCCAGCTTCCTCTCAGATGATCAGGCACCCACCATCAACCTGGTAACTCCTGGTGTGGGTCTTGATCGTATGGCTACCGCCAATCTCCTTGATATCCTGAGCAATGGATGTGAGAGGATTGCCATGGGCATAGCAAAACTAACCGCGGGTTGTGCTCCCACGGCCTTACCACTAGCACCTGTTCCTCCACACCCACCTTTTGCCTCGTACTCCAGCGCTGGTTTTGATACCACATGCTCAACCGCAACCGCAGACCCATGGATGAAACCGGCCGTTGCTGAAGTCCATCTCCCGTCTTCTTTCATCCCCCTGGTCGATGATCCAATGGTGCCGGGCTGGAATGGACCGGGTGAGGGAAAGCAGTCCAGCCCCCCTGTAGTACAAAGAGTGAGTTCTCATCAGAAGCTTTCTTGGGGGCCAACTCCTTCCTACTCCTCAGCCCACTTTGGGTGCCCAAACCCCCCATCCCAAGTAATCTTTGCCCTACAGGCTCATCTCCCATAGTACCCATCAACCTGACAAGCTGCTCCTGCCAACACCTGCTCCCCGATTGGCGGACATTAAAAAACATTTGGTGGTAATGATCAAGGAGGTGATGTGGGGCAGGAGGGTGCGGGGAGGGCTGGACAAAGCACCCCCTTGATCATGATCAACCACGAATAGCCAACCAGAAGAGGCAAAACAACTATCACCAACCCCACTGAGAAAGCCCAGTATGAGTCCAAACTTGGGGGATGAGTCTTCACGTTTGCGGAATCTTCTGCTGAGGGCACCAGGAAAGTCTTGCCCAGTGGGGAGGGCGGATAATGCCTCAATCCCTTGTCTAGGGAGGTTGCAGCACAGGCATCATGCACAAGAAGGATGCAGAAGCTATACGGTGTTCCTTCTTGGGGTTCCAAAACTACCGTCTGGCTGTAGAGAACCTAGAGATGCCCTCTTGAATAAAAGCCTACATTGGCTACGGTCTGTAGGAGACTGTGCTTTTGTGACCAAGGGATCATTGTTGGAGTGTGCCAGACTGTCAACGCAACTGTCTATTAAAAATGACACTGTTAAACTGGCCTTCACGGATGAGTACATGGCAAGGGCTGCTCTGGGAAAATGCAATCTCCTTGGGCGGTCCGGAATAAGTGGAATCACAGTTAGCCTTTCCCTGAATTTTACCTTTGCGCCACTCCATGGCAGTTCCAATAGCAACAGTCCTCTTTCTGGGGCGAACCTTGTCCCCTTGGGCCTGAGGCGATTCAGGTTGGCGGCTTTAAATCCAGGATACAAATTTCACCAGGGTGACTTTCGGAGGGTGCTGTTTATTCTATTGTTTTGCTTTTCTGTAATAACTTTAATACTGTGTTAGAAATGTATTTTGCTAGGATGTACTTTGATGGCCTTTTAGGTCGAATAAAGTTGTTTGATGATGATGATGATAAATAGATCAGCGTTGTCCAGAATAAGCTTGGGACGTAGAATATTCTCAGAGCAGGTCCGTTCGTCTAATGGTGGAAGGAAAGGCCCTCATGTCATCTAAAGAGTTGGGGGAGAACTTGAATGTATTCCTGTTAGGAGGAGTATGTTCTAAGTTGTCCGGGTTTTGGAGTGATTGAGTATTCACATTACAGGAGTTTATGGTTTTGCAAGCCTTTTGAATTGTGTTGTAAAAGGCGGTTTGAACCTTCACACAGTATTCCTGTGAAGGATGAAAAGGAGGAGATAATGTCGGGGGGTTTTCTACCAGGATCTGGAACAGTTTGCCTGTCGAGCTGGAAGCTGCAGTGATCTGTTTTTTATAATAATTTTTCTTTGCTTCTGTCAGTTTTCTTCTATATAGGCTATCCAGTTCTTTCCATTTCCCTTTGTTGTTATCAGGGTTTTTTTTTGCCATTTTCTTTCTAGTTTCCTCTTTTCTTTTTTCAGTTTACAGGTTTCCGCATTAAACCATTGCTGATGATTTGGGTTAGATCTAACCTGTTTCTACTTGATGGGAGCTTGGCAGACTATAAGCTTTTGAAATTGGTTGTTATATACTGTCACAGTTTTATCGCAAGAGTCCTCATCTACAGTGGTGTTCATGATATTTTCAATACCCTGCACTAGGATGTGGAGTGTGATCTTTTTAAAATTCCTTCCAAAGACTTTGTTTGGTATGTTATTCCCTTTCCTAACTTTCTCTCTAGTTGTCAATGTCAGTTTGATTTTGTAGTGGTCAGACCATATGCATGGAGTTGTTCCATGAATAGTCGTTTCCATGTTGTTAGAGACCATCCAATCAAGTTGGTTTCCCTTGTTCAATGTGGGTTCGTTGTTAATCACGCTGTCGATGGATTTTAGATTTTTCTCAAGAGGCAGGGCTTCCTTGTCTTTAATATTGCCTCTCCATCTGTTTAGGTTGCCCAGGAGCATAGTCCCTGTATTGGGTCCTTTTAGATTGTTCAGCACTTGTGTTAATTCATCTTTGAACTCTGAGGTCAGTGATGGTGGTCTGTAGAGTACAATGATGTTGATACAACTATTTTAAGTTGGAGTCATTTTAAGCAAATGAGTTTCACATTCTTGGCATTGGATGGGTGAGGGGAATAGGTTAATAGCCTGCTTGGCTATTATAGCCACTCCACAGCCCTTTCCTGTTTCTCTATTTTTATAGTGGATATTATATCCCTGGGGAAACGCAAGGTCGATGGTGGGACCAATGTGTTCCTGCAGCCAGGTTTCAGTTAAACATAAAATGTCCAGCTCATCCAGTATAATATAATAGTGGATGCATTGGGCATGGTTGTTCAGAGATCTGGTATTCAAAAGGCCAATTTTTGCCTTAAGAGGATTTATTAATTTAACAGAAGGAGGATCTTCTGGTGGTGGATTTCTCTGTTTATCTGGTTCTAGGTCCAAAGAGGCATTTACGAATGCCCCAAATTCTAATTTCTTTCCACTTGTATGATGTCGTGAAGGCAGGTTATTGCCTACATCAGGGGTTGTGTGTGGCTGTGGTAGATCGGCGTTATTCACAGCGGTGATATTAGCGGGCGACGGATCAAGTATCCCTCTCCTGGTGTCTAAATAGCGCTGTCCCGTGTTTAAACGGTGAAGCTGTTCTGCCTCCATCACTAGTTGTAACACTTTTAAATAGCCCATACCTTATTTGAAAGTCACATTAGGATTGATGACAATTGGGGCACAGTGTCACGCCGGAGACTCCGAGGACCGCGTGGACTGGTGTAGACTGGCTTGCTGCAGAAGCGTCGGCACTGAGGCGCATGACGTTTCATTTAATGCGCCATGGGGGTGTTGGGAAATGTAGTTTCCCTGTTGCCTTGTGTGCTTAGTTTCAATGGAAACGAAGAGAGCAGCCGAGATGCAGCATTCCATGTGAGAAAAAGGTAAGTTAGTCTAATAGGTCTATTCAAAACAGTTCAATAAGGTTCCCTGGGTGAACAGTTGCAATTACAGTTGTGCAAGAAGTGAATGAGCTGGGGATTAAAAATCCCCCACCCCTCTGCAAGACTTCTTTCCACACAAATGTCTGATAGTCATTTCAGGCAGTCTCCATACAAAGGCTTTGAAGCACGACACTTGTAACAAGACACACATTTCCAAAATAATCCACTTTCATTCAATTATGGCGGCAGCGTGTTAGGCCCTAATGGACTCCTATCTACCCTTGAGTGCCTGGAAGCTGAAGTATTAAATATTGCAGCCGGCGAGACCAGTTTAGACAGGCTTGCCGCAAAAGCGCTAGCACTGAATCGCCTGACATTTCCTTTAATGCAGCGTGGGGCTGTTGGGAAATGTAGTTTCCCTGTTGCCTCGTGTGCTTAGTTTCAATGGAAACAAAGCGAGCAGCCGAGATGCGGCGTTCTGTGTCAGAAAAGGGTAAGTTGGTCTAATAGGTATATTCAAAAAAGAGTTGAATAAGGTTCCCTGCATGAGTAGTTGCAATTACAGTTGTGCAAGGAGCAAATGAACTGGGGTTTAAAAATTCCCAACCCGCCGCAACAATTCTTTCCACAGAAATGTCAATTTCAGGTAGTCTCCATACAATGGCTCTGAAGCACAACACTTGTAACAAGTCACACACTTCCAAATTAATCCACTTTCATTCAATTATGGCGGACAGCGTATTAAGTCCTAATGGACTCCTATCTACTTATCTGATGACATATGGCATGTCCATATGTGGGCAGTGTGAAGAGAGAGGGCAAATGAGATGTGTTATGTCTGCAACTTTTATCCCACATGTGACGGGCACACCCAAACTCATTATTCCCAGGAAATACCAACACAGACAGCACATTGTTTAGTTCACATGGGTTGATGCAAAATTACAGGGCTGTTGCAGGGACACAAGGTACAAATACAGTGGGTGGAAGAATGCAGTGGTGGCTGGTCAATTTCTTAACTGCAGGGGCGTAAATATTTTTCCTAGATATGCTATAGTGACCGAGTATAGCATGGAGCCCGAACCAATCAAATAGGGTCCAGTGGGAGGTTTATAATAATGGGTTAAAAATGGGGCATTTTAGGGCACACATTTTAGAAAAAATGTGTAAAAAGTCAAACAGTTTGCAATTGGTTTTGTGGGGTAACTCGTGAAAAAATCCAAGAGATGCAAGTCACCAACAGTGGACAGAAGCATGTCTCCGATACCTTTTCATAATGCCTTTGCTCACAACATGTGCCAGTATACAACATTTTCATACTGACTGCGCCCATACAGTTCCATGATGACTGCACCATTATACCCTAGTATTCCCTTAAAACAACATACTCATGTGTGTTTAACGCATAACGCCGGTAATGATACTATAAGAATACATGTCCATGTGTGTTCTGCCAATATATGGCAGCATCCCCACATAAGTACATACTCCAGTTGGCTTTACTATTAAAAATACATGCCACAGTATGAAAACATGTCCTAACTGGCTGCACTAAAATGCCAGTCGAGCTACATAATAACACTTACTGTGTTTGATTTACCAAAGATGTCTAATATAACATGTTATACCACAATAAGAAATGGCCAGAGTGGCTGCATTGAAGTGCCATTTTTTAAAATGTTTCTTTTTGAATTCACTCTGCCTTCATAAAGAAATAATTCTTAATGAAGGTAGAGTGACTAAATAAAGAAACTTTGTTTTTGAAGTCTGAGGGCTCCCCCACCCCATGACATGGAAGATCCCAGGCTGGAGGCCTTCATGCCATGGGGTGGGTGGAGCCCTAGGACTTCAAAAATAAATAGTTTATTTTTGAAGTCACTCTGGCTTCATAAAGAAATGATTTCTGTTATGGTTCGGTCCTTAACGGAAATGATTTCTTTATGAAGTCAGAGTGACTTCAAAAAGAAACCATTTCTTTTTGAAGTAATAGGGCTCTCCTCAACCCCATAACATGTGAGTGTGTGAGTGTGTGGTATAGGGTGTATGCTTAAATGTGTAGGTGGCTGCCTGTATGAGTGTATGGTGTGCGTGTGTGCCTGTACGGTGAAAGGGTGCACACTGAAATGTATGGGTGGCTGCCTGGGTGTGCCTGCATGGTGAAAGGGTGCACACTTAAATGTATATGGGGATGCCTGTGTGAGTGTATGGTGAAAGGGTGCACACTTAAATGTATGGGTGGGTGCCTGGGTGTGTGTGTGCCTCTGTGGTGAAAGAGTGCACACTTAAATGTATGGATGACTGGGTGTGCGTGTGTGTATATGGCAAATGGTGTGTGTGCTTGTGTTCAGGGGTTCAACAAAACCTACATTTCGCGGGGGCTAATCCTTCAAATGTTAGGAGAGGCGCTGACTTCATGGGCGGTGGAAGAGGGGCAAACTTATTTGTGTGGGGGCATCTAACTTTTTTACACATTTTAATGAGACTATTCTAGTGCAGCCTCAATCTTAAAAGCAGTTAACGCTCTCATCTAAGTCTGAAAGCACCCACTTGTGGACTACTGTGAGAATGAGCCGTCTCCTGTACCCTCTCTACCCTTCCAATCACTCCCCTGTCATGCAAGTACTAAACCCACATCACGATTTCAATTGCCTAAACAATTTGGCATTTCAATGCAAGTACTAACAGTGAAATGCTTTACGTTACTAATTGCTGGGCCTTTGTTAACAGTGAAACACAGGTGCCGTTTAGCATCTGTGTCCTGTTCTGTCCGGCAACTGCTCTGAAGGTCAGCCAGGTTGAGTCAACACAGCCCAAAATTTCAGGTGGGGGGAGTGCTGAAGCCCAGTCAACTCAATGGTGTTACGCCACTACTTGTGTTTAATACATTCATTACTTATTGATAATCATCAATACTCTTAGCCCTATTCTTCCTCGTCCATGTACTTGTGTATGAGGCAGTCTGTCGCATACACAAGTACTGTGATGAGGTAGATGTACATGGAGGTAATGCCTGACTTAACTACCTGTAATTTTCATTACTCCTAGTCCCACTCTTCCTCATCCCAGTACTTACCTATGAGACAAGGAGCCTCATATGTAAGCTCTGGGACAAGGAAGAGGAATGTGAAGGTAATTCTGGGCCAAGGAGCTGATTTTGGAGGTTGGGTTACGGGGTGGGAGGGAGAGGGGATGTGTGGGGGGCAAGATTGTGCAATTAATCATAATGGTTGTCCATGTCCAGGCTAAGCAGGCATGATATGTGTTATCCGTGGCTAGAGACGCATTTTGGAGCAGCTAGTCTAATCATTCCTTAATTTGGTATGACTTTTATTTAACTGCGCATTTCTGATAAAGCGGTCCTGCTAAGTGCAATTACCTGGCTAGACTGGCATTTGGGTGCTGCCAGTCTAGCTATTTCTAACATTGGCATTGCATTTTTTTTGGGCATTGTTATAAAATGATATGATTTGATATGATATAATAGTCATTTATAACACACTGGTACATAAGTGTTTCTAGGTGCGACAAGACAAGGGAGCGAAGATAGAGGGAGAACAAGACAAACAATCGTATTAGGCTGTGAGTCATTCAGATTGTGCAAGTGCGAGAATGAGAAATGCAAGGGGAAGAGGAGGGGAAAGGGCAAGGAAGAGGGGGGGGGTGAAACAGGGCAGTAATGCTCTGAGTAAGTACAGCCAGGGCAGCGTGGCTCTGGGTAGTGGAGAACAAGGGACTCTAGGGTTAGAGTTACAGCCACTAAGTGCGTCGTAGGCCCAGAGGCCTTTCAAGAGTGACTAATCAAGAAAGAGCCTGGACTCAGTGGGACCCTAAGGGTAGCCAAGCAACCAGCCGGTACAGCAGACAGGTAGATCAGGTAGGTCAGCAGGGGAGGGAGAGAGAGAAATCAGAGGAGATGAGGAAAGTTTTGAGCTGCTTCCGGTACTTCAGGTGGTCTGCTCAAGTTTGAGTGGGGCGAGGAGGCCATTCCAGAGGGATGCAGCTGCAGAGGAAAGAGATCCCCCCACTCTCTGTCTGGAGAAGCATATAACCTTTAGAGAGCTGGAGGTGGCTGGTTGAAGGGCTCAAGAATGAAGGTATTTTGCAAGAGAGCATTGGATGTAGTGTGGGCCCGACCCCAGAAAGCCTTGGGCACAATGCAAAGGGTTGTGAACTTGATCCTTGCAGCGACTAGGAGCCAGTGGAGAGATTTCAGGTCTGGAGAGATACGGTCCCTGGGTTTGAGGCCAAGGATAATCTTGCAGTCCTGCTCTGTATTAGTTGCAGAGGGCGGAGAACAGAGGAATGCATATTGAGAAAGAGGATGTTGCAGTAGTCCAGCCTAGAGAGAAACAGGGCTCTGGAGACAGTGAGCTTCTGGGGGAAAGTGAGAAAGGGAAGAGTCATTTTGAGGAGGAGCAGCTGGTAGTGGGACTTCTTGCGATGTCCGAGATGTGAGGAGAGAAAGAGAGAGTGGAGTTGAAACTGACACCAAGGTTTTTTGAATTGCAAAAGGCAAAGGAAGAGGGCCCAAGGTGGGCAGCCAGATTGAGAGAGAAAAGCAGGGGCAGGGGTCCCAATGAGAAGGATATCCGTCTTAATGGCATTAAGGCAGAGATCGTTGGAGGCGCACCAATCCTGAATCGCAGATAGGCTGTCAGGAATGAGCGAGAGAGGAGAGGAGCATGAAGGAAAGCTGAGTGTCATCTGCATAACACTGAAAGTTAGAGGAGAAGGTTGAGATCAGGTGGGCCAAAGGGGCCAGGTAGAGGTTGAAAAACCAGGGTGAGAGGATAGAGCCCTGGGGAACGCCACAGATGGAGAGGGAGGTGGCAGAGAGAAAGGGACCAAGTTGGACCTGGTAGGGGCAGTCCAAGAGGAAGGGGTTCAGCCACTCCAGGGCCTGATCCATGATGCCCAGGTTCTCACGTAGTTGATTGATCAGGATGCATGGTTGCATGTGTCGAAAGCAAAGGAAAGATCAAGGAGGATGAGGACAGAAGGAATGCTGGAATCAAGGTTAGAGAGCAGATCTCCACGGGTGTTTAGGCGAGCAGTTTCCGTGCCTCTGGCAGTCTGAAGCCAGACTGATGGTCATGGAGACAACAAACAGATTCACTCTGGAGTGTAAGCTGGGAGATGGCCAGATTTTCTAACAGTTTGAAAAGGAAAGGGGTGATGGAGATTGGGCGATAGTTTAGTGAGCAGGTAGGATCGGCAGACGGCTTCTTGAGAAGTGCATGCACAAGGGAGTGCTTAAGGGGAGAGGGGAACGTTGCAGTGGCAAAAGAGTGATTACAGAATTCAGCCAAGGCCGGAGCGAGGGTGTCAATATAGTCCTTGATGGTTCTGGAGGAGCAGGGAGCACCTATTTGGATGACACTTTCATAGATCAGACTTGTCTAGAAACCTTGTCAGCTGTTGTCACAGAGAAAGAGGAGAAAGGAGGAGGAGAGGTAGAGATGGCCAAAGGAGTCAGAGAGAGGAAGAGGGAGAGGATGAGGAGATAGATGACAGGATGTCCTGAGTTTTAGCAGAGAGGTGAGAGGACAGAGCCATACAGAGGGCCTGAGGGGGAACTGGAGAGGTAGAGACCGCAACAGGATTGACCAGTTCCGTGCAGATTTTGAAGAGTTTGGCCATGTTGTTAGAAGCTGCAGGGACCCGGGCTTGAATGTGTGCTCTCTTTTTGATGAGTGTTATTGCTTCGACTGGCATTTTGGTGCAACCAGTCTAGGTATGTCTTAATGTGGCCTGGTATGCTTTACTATAATGTTATTACGTGTCTACACTTGTCTACATTGTGCAGCCAGTGGGACATGTTTTCTATGTGGCATGGCATTTTTAATAGTAACGCATTCATGTTCATGTGCACTGTTGGTGATTTGCATGTATTGGATTGGTGTTTCCCTACAAAACAATTGCAAACACGCTGGCTTTTTAGCCAATTTTTTTCAGAAAGTGTGCTCTATATTGCATTAAAACACATATGTATATCTTTCTCCTAGTAGTGTACGGCATACCCCTTCCGCAGCACGTCTGTGCATATTGTGCAAGCGTGATAATCTAGGCCATCACAGAGTGTGGCACAACGCGTGATTTGTTGCCGAGTTGGGGGGTGGGCCCTCAGCATGGCTCGCAGGGGGGCCTCCACATTTTGTGTTACGCCACTTGCGGTGCTCCAGAGCGTATACCATGTTCCCACCACACTGTGGCAAACTGTGTTCACTGGTACTCTGCATTCCAACACACTTGCTGTGCCTCACTCTGGCCTCATACAGTTTTCTGAACATCCTGCTCTTCAGAATGTGCATCACAAATGCACCAAGAGGTTCCTGAACCTGCAGAGGAACAGGCGCAGTAATATTTGCTGGTCACAGGTATCCGTGGACAGATTAGAACCATACGTCTGGTGCTTAGCCTGTTTAGTAAAGCAGCAGTGTTTTTCAATTTGCTTATTGCACCAACCATCCAAAGTGTCACAAATGCCCAATGGTTGTAGATAACCCTCTAAGAATTACTGCAACTGGCCAATGGCATGGAAAGGGGGTTAAATGCTATCAGGGAAGAGCTGAGGGCAGTTAGGTTGACCATTCTGCAAAATAGATATGCTTTAGATATTATTACAGTGATGAAAGGACAAGTGTGTGCTAAGATAGGGAGCAGCTGTTGGATGTCCATGCCCTCAAATGATGTCAAGAACAGAAGCTTGTCTCAAGCAACTTCACACACTCCACATGACTATGGAAAAGGACACAAGCAGACTGGTTGAAGAGGACTGGTGCCAGCCTGCTTAACAACTATCGTAAAGGTGCTAATCTTCATTTCTTATAGTGACTCTCATTGCTCTCTGTGAATGCCAAATGGGGTAGAGGTGTTTTAACTGGGTTGAAATAAGGGTAAATAAACAATATCGCTCACAGTCAAAAGGTTCCAGGGCGCCACACCCCTGTCCAGAAATATTCATATGCAAACAGACCATTGGAGGGGAGAACAAGAGAACCCCATGGTTCGGATAGGTAATCTAATTGGTTCCCCATGGACACTCTCTAGCCCTCTTGCAGGCCCTGAAAATTGGGTGTATTGTTTTGATGACTTTGGGTGTTTTTTCATGACTTGTACACCAGAGGAATATGCGACAAGCGGGCAAAGTTTATGTGGGGTTTGTAAGGAATGTATTTCAAAGATGAGGGAGAGACGGAGAAGGAGGGGTTATCAGTTAATAAATTAACTGAAGGAGGGAGTGGAAAGATGCAGATACAGTGTCCCAAAGGGGGTGCAAGTACAGGACACGATTTTCAAAGTTTTGTGGCATCATAGGTTAACTAGAATATATATATATGGTTTTGCCACACATCAGGGAGATAGCATGCTGGGGACTATGCTGGAAAACATTTTTTTTGGAGGGATCTTGGATTAGCACACTTATATTATTAGGTAAAAGGGCAGGTAGGTGAGGCTTAATTTTTTTATATAGGTTGAACTGTATTAAGTACAATTGTTAGTTGCTGCAGGGAGCAAGTGGACAGCCTTATTGGAGCTAGAATCCGTGGTCTTTGTTTAATTGAATTTTATGTTTACTGTTTTGCAGAGAAGCTCATGGAGCAAAGGTCAGGATGGAAAGGGATACTGAACAGAGTCCAGTACATTGTTGCAAGGGGTTATTTTCTCAGGGCATGAAGTTGCTCTTCAGACATCACGTGGCTTCCCAGATAATAAACAGATGTATACACCGTGGTCGTGAAGGACAAAGTATGATGCACAAGAGGGATCTGATTGTGGTACTGACAAAATATAGAACTGGGGTGGGTCCAACAGTGCCCCCACTGACCACAGAGCATCGGGATCATAAATAAAAGTGGAGGTGGGGAGTCAGCAGGTGCAGGGGGCAAGGGGCTAAGGGATACAATCAAGGCTAGGGGATTGCAGTGCTCTGGGGAAGCAACAAAGTGTTGCACTCACTGATTTCCAATGATAAGGTTATTGGTCTTTCTGGGTGGGATGCTATTGTCTGAAGCTGTCTCCAACATAACTACCCAATCAGCACCTAGCATTCTATAAACTTAGGCTACCAACGATGCCAAATAATGAGAGTGTCATGTTTTGTGCATTAGATGTTCAAGGGGTGGTATGTTTATTTGCCAGGAGAAAGGAAACCACCAGTTAGATTTGTCAATGTATAGCATTCTTTAGAGCCTGATTTCGAGCGACCAATCAACATGTCAGAAATATACGAATTGTTACGATTTTCGACTTCAAAAGGTGTAGCCCGGAAGTTCAATGTTAAGAAATGGTTTCCCATTCAGTTCCACTGAGCTGTCTGTTTTTCTCCCAGCTGTTTCTTTTTTTATAAATACTTGTTTTTTCTTGCAACTTGTACACTCCATTATTTACTATTTTAGGATTATTTCTTGGATTGCATGTGGGGACTGCACCTTTACACAGACTTGGATTGTTCCTAGTACAATTAGACAGGTCATTTGGGTGCAGCTGGGGTTGCAGGTGGGCCTTGTCAGTGGTTAAGTGTGTGCATGCATCTAGGTGTTTTTTCCTGTGTAGACCCCATTGCCAATTGGTGGGTAATTTTGTTGTGCTTCAGCCGCCGAGTGTCAGATAACCAATCTTTTCAAAAGAGATTTGGAGAGATGGCATGGCTGATGTGCTGCCTTTCAATGCTTCTATATCTTCTGAGGGTCCAGGCAGGGGGTTCTTTGTGGCTTGCAGGTGTGGATCTACTGGGACAGCTGCGGGTCTGAAGGATATGTCAATGTCCGTGCGTGTTTTAATTCATCAAGTTACAAAGCTACATTCTGATTGTAATTTAGGTCACCTTCGAGGGCTACGGTCTGGAAATGGGCCAGTGCTTGGATCAGGAGATCCAGCACTCATATTATTATCTCATTCTGGTAAAGACAACTCACACTTTGCTGGAGACAGGTATATACAGATTAGCGGTAAGTACACTGGCGGTGAGAGATATTGCACTTGTTGTAAATCCACCACAGGAAGGGTCTCACATGTCCGAAACCTTGTGGGACAAACAAAGGTTTCTTGATATTTGAACAATAGAATATCTGGAAAGTGTTTGAGGCTTTTTACAAAGACCAAAACTAACACATGCAAAATAAAAATACAAATATGTCAGCAAATTGTGTGTATATCTCATCAAACTGGGAAAATGATCGGAGTGCTTGACCTGTTGTTGCAAACAGTGGTCCATTTGTACATGCACTGCTTTCATGTATCCCAGCTGGCATACCTTGTGAGCCTGCCGTGGGCGGATGCAGGTGGCCCCAGTTATTTGTTTGTGTGAGGCCTACCTGTTTTTTCAATCCCTAGCTCTGGCATTGCACGACCAAACGGTGCAGGAAGATGCTTGCTGGCAGACTTTTGAAGACTGTGATCAGCCTCCATGTGAGCATGAGGCATGTATTATTTGCGATGGTAAATAAATGCCTCTGCGAAGAGTGGACAGAAGAGACCATGGGTATGTGGCCCCCCACCTGTATTGGTTCTTATCATGTTACTTCTGTGTTAGCTGCTTGTGCATATGTTGTGAATGAGGCTTTTGTAAAAATGTATTTTGGTCTTGAATACACTTGCAGGCAGGGGTGTACTGGACTATAGGGAAATCTGGAGATGTCCTGCTAGGTCTAAGCCTGGACCTCTTTTGTGTGGCAACCTATTTTATTTCCACATTGTCTCATAGGAAAGGGGCTTGGGCTTGATCAAAATCTGTAACATGGGGCCACTTTGAAAATAATTTCCAGGGCTTCATTTGGTTCCGAGTCTAGCTTTGTGTTTCCTTTAGAAGAGATCTGGGGCCAGATTACAGAAACGTTGCGCCAAGGCAAGGGCAAAATTACACGGTATTAGCAGTAGGGCAAGGTTTGCCCTATTTTTTAAAACAGTGGCACATACTAGAAAACTACTGCACCATGACAAGGGAGTTTGGCATATTAAAAGTTGCCCTAGTGAAACAACGATGCATTTCTACTGCATGTTTGCGTCAGGGCACAGTTTGCCCTAGTGCTAATACGGAATAGTATTGGCACTAGGGGAAACTTTGCCCTGATGCAAAAATGCATCAAAAATGTATCTTTTTTGCACTATGGCAATTTTTACTCTGGTGCTTTTAATATGTCAAACTGCACTTGTCATGGTGCAATAGCTTTCTAATGTGTCCCAGTGTATTTAAAAATAGGGCAATCTTTGCCCTAGTGCTAATACTGTGCAATTGTGTCCTTGCCTTGGCGCAAAGTTTCTGTAATCTGGCTGAGGCACTAATAATTCACCATGGAAAAAGCATATGCAGATGCCCTGATCCAAAAACCCTGAACCAAGATCTGAAAATCATTTAAAATAGGATCTTTTGGGGCATTTTTCTTTCTCTCTCGCAGTCTATTTTGAACAAGATTTTCAGGAACAAAATAACACAGTTGATCTCAAGGCAGAACTCATTAGCCTGCACTAAGAAAAATACAAAAACACCACTAAACTACTCGACCACTTACAGGAAAATCCCACTCTTTTCAAAAACCACTTATCAAAGGAAACATTGCAAAACTGTCAACACATACTTATCCCAAAATTTTAGGCATAATACAAAATGTATTACATTGAAATCCAAATCTTATAATTGTAAACTTGTAATAATCGTACAGAAGGCCAGGTGTTCTTTGTAAGATTCTGTTGACACCCACTCCAAAATCGTCAAGTAGCTGTTAACTGATGGCTCTTAGAATACAATGGGAGCCATCAACAAGAAGCCAAATCAACAAACCTTAAAAGACGGGTGGCGCCGGTGATGACGTCATTGTTTTGACGTTGTCTTCTTCCACACAAGCTGCCATAATAAGGCTCACAAATAGTAGTTTCATGTTTCAGGGTTGGGCCTCAAGGTTTGCTGGGTCACATCAGCAAATATTGCTTTTCCATCACAGATGCTTGCATGTTCATGAAGCATGAGAGCCACACCTGAGGGCTCCACATATGGGTTGGGGGCTTCCACCAAAGGCAGTGGTCCACAGTCAAAGGCGAGGGCCTCTAATGAGGACAAAGGTCACCTGGCACACGATAGAGCTCAATAGTAACCAACTATATACTAAAAGAGCTTCTGCAGAGGGGGGGAGACCCCTCACCTTGGGCCTTCTGTTCAGAGCTAGTCCAAGTCACCTTGGTCAGTGCCCTGTATGTACGCATCAAAAAGCGTTTACAGGCGTTTAGAGTCCCCATTGCAATCCTTCTGATTTGGTAAAAATCCTGTAAAAACAATCAGAAGTGTGGAATGCAGGCTTCTAATGTAGGTTAATGTATGTTTCAAATGTTATAGGTTATTACTCGGATGTCCACATTTGCTATTTTGCACAAACGGATTGGAGAAACAAAACTGTTTTTTAGGGGTCTTTCGTGTTAGAATCAATTGTAGGAATGCAATGCAATACGGTATTGTTCGTATGCAATGTTTGTAAAGGTTGGTCCATAAACCGAAAATAAATAAAACATTTAAAAAATATGTAGATTATGGCCTGGATTCCGCATTTTTTTGATGGTTTAAAACGAGAAAAAAGGCATGATCTAATGAATGTTAATTCCTTTGAACCCTGGCAGAATGATATGCCAAAAAGTGTGCAGGTCGTGATTGCAGATTGCATGCATTATTCACAACAGGGCCCTCTGGAATTAGAGACAAGAAGGACCAGCACCCTACAATGTGAGACAGTATGCAACCCGAAGATAGATGCAAGCTGCAGGTCCAGCCATGTTCATGAGAAGGAGCCACTGTAATAGGGAGGCAGGAGGCTGCTGCTGCACCCTAGCTGATCCTGATGGGCCCTTTATGGCTTCTACCCAGTGTCCACTGGGGACTGTTGTGCCGAAGAGAACAGTGCATGATGATGTAGCCACACTGAAACTGAAGACATTATGGGGAGCAGAGGCAAACTGGTTTGTGGCATGCCCCCACACACCACATCCCACAGCACTTGTGCACAGGGGCATAGCCACAAACACAGAGGGACAATGCGGGTGGTGAGCATGTCACCTTGTCTTCACCGCCTCCTTCACTGAGACTAGTATTTCATCATTGCACCCCAGGTGTATTTGGCTCTGCAACCTTTGGCCCACCATATGCTTTGGACTACAACTCCCGTTAGCAATGGCCAGCATAGCCAATGGTCAGGGATTATGGGAGTTGTAGTCCAAAACACCATGGGAGCCAGAGGTTGCAGACCACTGTTTAGTTAAAAGGAAAAACCTTGTGCTAGTTTGGATGCCCTGTGCTTTTGTGTATTCTGCTGAGCAGGGAACTACGTTTCACCGTGGTCTTTACTGGCACCCTTTCACTATGATTTGACTGATTTGTTAATTTTGTTTATCTGTAGACACAGGGCCTTTAAGTCAAAGCTTATTTTGCTTCTTTTCTGTGGATGATGACATTTGTGTAGTTACTCGTTTGGCATTATTTTGCCCAGTGCAGGCCAATGGGCCAGTTCTTGCCGGGTCTGAGATCCAGCATTAGATATCTGGCTGGCTCTCGGGACCCACCCTGCCTCAGCCCCGACCTGGCGGCAAAGTGATCAAATCTGCTCTGTGCGAGCGCGCACAGAGCAGATTTACCGAGCACCAAACCCAGCCTTGGTGGGGGTGAGCCGGGCGACCGCCTGAGGCGCCACGCCCCCAGGGCGCCATTAGCCCCCCCCACATGCCAGTCTTTCAAGGGCTCCCCCGAGCTGGAGTTGTGGGAGAAGGCGTGGCAGGTGGCCTTTTACTGTAAAATCTGCCAGCGGCGGCGGGTGCATTTAAATGCGCCTCTCCGTCACAGGCACTTTTCATAATAAAAGGCACCATTAGTCCCCCACCACACCAGCTCGGAGGAGTCTTTCAAGGGGTCCCCCGAGCTGGTGTAGTGGCAGGTGTCTCATTGTCATTGAATGCACCCATAGTGGCGGGCTCAATCAATGACAATGGGGTGCTAACACGCCCTATTTAACCTCATCGCCGAGACGAGGAGGTTAAAAAAAGAAAAGTTGCCCAACCTGGCTCCGCCCCCTTCCGCCCCGCCCCCTGTTAACCTGGGGTGCGCGGTGGGCGATGGGGGGCGCTATTTCACCCAGAGGGCTGCTGCCCTTAAGGCCGGCCCTGCCGAGCACCCAGCTGCGCCGAGGGAACACACGCAAAGCTGGGGGCTCAGTGAAATATGTCAGCAGGGATTCTGGTACTTGTAGTCTCCCAGTCAAAATAGCAGGATTGTCACAATTGTACACGTTTTGCCTAGCATATTTCTCCTTATGTTTATAAAAGATGGCTTGCAAAGGACACAAACCATGGTATGGTTCACACACAAATATATAAATCCTTACATATATTTGTTCGAGTAGCTTATAAAGGTTTGTGTACTTCTCAGGTCATCTTTTATAAAGCAGAGCATTGTTAAAAGATTAAAGCAAAACAGGGGGGTGAGGAGGGGAGATGAGAGTGCAAGTGAGCTAAGAAGGTTTGCCCAGGATGTCATGTGGCAAGAGAGTTTACAATCCAGAAGACTGGAGCAAATATTCTCCCTGATTGTGGCCCTGTGCTGCTGCTTTTCAGGGCACAAGTAAAGGATATATGTGATGGACATAGTTGCTTTTTTTCAGAGGGCAGACACAGCTCCTCTTGGGTGTTTTTGAGGCCGGCAGTCTTGCTCAAGTGTTTGGCTACCATGATTTCACCCAGGTTGCACGTTCCAGTGTTGACCCTTACACACAAGGCCACACAAAATTGTCATCAAAGCATTTGTCTCATAGTTGGATATTTTATTTCCCAGGGTACAATGCACTGTAGATTGCTGGGTTTAAAAGGAGAACACCTTTTATTTTTTGCCAGTGTAGTTACTGGAAGAAGCAATATGAAAGAAATTACACCATTTTACAACTATTATTTTGAACATTTACTTTGAGTGGAGTTCAACTGCCAGTTTTGCCCACTCTGAGCTCTGCCTCCTCGGAACCCCACCCCTCCCCCAAACTCTGCCCCACCCCTGCCCTTGTGGGATCCCCCTTTAAAAGTTTTCCATTTCCACTACTTTACCCGAGTCATATCTTTTGTTCTGAGACTCTTATTCTATAAATTGGGATTGTTTGAATTTAGGCCATTCTTGTCTAATTCCTACACCAATTGTGCCTGAGTTGTCCATTTAATCCTGCCTTGTCATTCACCTTCACTATTTAATCCATCTTGCTTGCTGTATGCATATGTGCCCTTTAAAACGCATCAACCTAGGGTGTTGCAAGTATTGATGAGAGGAAGCTGAGAAGGGTATTGGCAGTAGGGGAGGGTGGGAGAATGAAGGGTAGCGGAAGGGGTGTATCATCATTCTCTAGAGATAATTTCATCATCAGATCCCACAGATGGTGTTTCAGGACATCCTCAGAAGTACTCAACGCACAGCTTGACTCCCAAAATGCAACAGCTCTGAAGTTCCGCGCCTGCTGTCGCTTTCAAATCCCCAAATACCCCATGAAAAAATTCTATTGGCAAAACAAAGAGGTGAAAATGAAGGGGGGGAATAATTAATTGCACATCAAAAGTGATATTATCTGTAAAATTGAAGGATGTCAAAATTAAGAAAGATATTGAAATTAGCCCTAATACTTACATGTTAAAACTATGTTTCTGTGCAAAACATTTATATTTAAGCAGATGGGAAAACATCCAGGTGTATCTATGGTTCTTTACCTATGTTCCCATCTAGCGTTTGCTTGATGACATTATCACATTTCCTTGCGTGATGACGTCATCGTGGAATTATGTATACCCTAGAGCCGAGGCTCGGACAGATATTATAATTGATAATATACTAGTTTTCCCAGCACGTCGAAGCGTTTCTCTCACCACTGTTCCCCAAACAACACCCTAAATGTGGTACCAGTTTTAGGCTTACCAGTTTTTAAGATGCAATCAATTTATTCCCATCTATTTTGGGACCTTATTCGATTTTTCCAAATGTCAGTTTTTCACATTTGTGGTTCTGTATAACAATGTATTTTTAGTTTACTTGATAGCCAGCATCTCCCATTGCAGTTAGACACTTGAATGCACAGATACTGCGTGTTATCAGGAACTATAATCAATATATTGACAACCATTTTGTATTATCTTAGATCCTTTATTCCATAAAACCATAGAAATGTATGTTATCTGTTTCATTATGAGTCAGTGATCCAGAATTTGTTATGTAAATAATATCTTAGCGTGTCCTACAGTTTTTACAACCTACAGATTTCTCCTGACGATGAACTCGAAAGAAATTGGCCTTGTTTCATCAGCCTTCAATTTCTTGTAGCCCGAGATCCTATCTTATTGAACAAGAACACTTTGAACATTCAAAAGTCTATTGACCATATCTACTAATTTTTGCGAATATAATGTAGTTTTAGGGTGCACCCAGTGCTAAAGAAAGCATGCTTAGATCTTTTTCGTATATTAATCTTTCTATGCAAGTGCTTGTGTGGATAACCGATGTGCACCATACATAGACTTGTACGTTGTGTGATTATTTAAAATCCTCCAGGGTGGTGGCTGCTATCGCTCCATAGCCTTTGAATTGAAGATGTGGTTTTGCTCTGTTTCTCATGCATCTAGAAAGATTAGACTCTAAAATTCATGGGATTTTAGTTTGGCTTTCTGGGGATCGTTTGATAGAACAAATACTAAATCAATATACAAATCTATGGGTTTAAAGAAATACACAAATATTTCCATCTCTGCTGGATTGTAGTTATGTTAATAAAATTATCTTGGAGTTTGAAACCTTAATCCATTGCATTGTATTTACTGCAACAGCTTGAAGTTGTCAAAATGACTTACAATATATCTGGTGGGCCCAGGATGCTGGGCTAAACCCATATATTTGTATATTTCTATTGGGTATAGGGTAAGACCCAGTCTTACCAGTACTGCAGCGCACCTGAATAGTATATACCAGTCATTGTTAAGCTCGAGTGCTCTTACATGCAGTTTACACTAAAATGTATTCCCACCACCGCTAAATCAACGTACACACAGTTTGAGGTTAATAGAAGAGAGGATTACTGGAAATCCCTAAAAAAAATATTCAAGGCATACTTGAGTGCTTCTGTTAGAGCAACGCAATGTTTTGATCGCGTGTAAAAACAACACATTTTGTACTGTTTTGTTTGTGTGTAAAATGCACGGGGGCGACGTCTGCACCCTCCAATCACCTAACTGCAGCCTAATTTCCTTATACCTAACCCCAACTCCCCATCTACCCATTCGGGGCAAACAAATGCCGTAAGAAACTGCGGTTAAAAAATGTGTTGTTTTTACCCACGACCAACATGGCGAGCACCTACTCTTCTCATCATCTTCAAAACTATCTATGAACTCGCCCCAGCCTACCATCTGCTCATCTCACTCCCTTCTCTCCTCTAGGCTTGTTAAGATCATCCTCAGCTTATCTTCTTGCAACCACTGGAGCCCCCTGTGCTCCCTCTCCTTTCCGCTATCGCTCTCTCTCTCCTCACTCCCCTTCTCTGGAATGCCCTTCCTCTCCCTCTCCGTTCTGTGAATAATGGCGGAAATCACAATAGCTGGAGTGATAAAAACGTGATAGCTCTGAATAAACGTGTAGTACTCGATCAGGATGAACTAAAAGTCCATTTTTTGGAGATCGAAGGGACGGCCCTGGCAATTGCAAATTATGCCAATGCTTTTGGTTTATGTCGTGGAATATCTAGAAAGAGGTCTATGAGTAACGGTTCTAAGCAGTATGACCCTGAAATTGCAAGAACTAAGAAGGAGAAATTAGGTTTGATCAAGATGCTAAATAAAGATAGAAAGAGATGGCCTTATAACTTGCAACGCATCCACTAGGTCATGCAGGTGAAAAGAATATTCCTATTGCTCAGCAACAATGACTCTAAGAAGTTATGGCTCGAAGTGAAAAACATCTTATCCCACACTAGTGATTTCTTAGTGAACCCGATCAGGAAATCAGATTGGGAAGCGTACATCAAAGAACTCTATGGGGCTAAACCTATAGATGCTCCATGCAGCATCCAGAGTCCATATCTCCATGGAATTCAGATTGGGTTTAATGAGGATGAAATAGAGGATGCATTTAAGAAATTGAAAGCCCCCAGAGCCCTGGAGCCAGACCCGCTATCTAATATGGTGCTGAGAGCCAATCCAGATATACGGTCACCTATCCTATGGAAGCTACTCAAAAAGATCAGCAGTCAAGGTATTATCTCCGTGACCTGGAAAAAAATCCATGCTAATTCCAGTGTACAAAAAAGGAGATCACAAGCTAGTTCCTAATTATAGGCTACTAGCCATGCTAGATGCTCTGTGGAAATTATTTTGTACCTTTACCTTGAAGAGACTTTACCACTGGGTTGAACAATCTGAAGAATCGTTGACCAGCAAATGTGGTTTCTAAAAGAAATGGACACCTTTAAAAATATATAGGCCTTATACTACTTCATTAGGCAGACCTTGGAAGAAAAGGATAGGAATTTGTACATTGCAAATAGCGTTCAATACCATGGACAGAGCAAGGCTCTGTTACACATTATTAAGTTGGGGTATTGAAGAAGGTCGCCTCTATGCAATAAGGTTATTCTATACTGGGACGTCAGCTGCCGTCAGACCCAGCCTTGAGGGATTTGAGACAAATTATGTAGATACTAGCAATGGTTTAAAACAAGGATTTGTTCTGGCACCAGCGCAAGTTAACCTGTATGTAGACAAGTTAGGGCCAACACTGGATGCTTGCAAAACATTTCCTCCAAAAATAGGTGATAGGAGGGTAGGATACTGTTTTTATTGATAGAACACCATTCGGCTTGCAAAGGGCTCTGTTAGTACTATATTCCTACTCTAAAAACAACGGGATAGAACTAAACAAGTCCAAGAATAAGATCATGGAGGTGGGATGGAAGGAACTTGCTAAAAGCATTCTGTAAAAAATAGATGGTGAAGCGATAGAAAACATAGACACATATACATATTTAGGTGCCCTTATCTCTTCAACTGCTCAATCCAAGCTGGTCATGAATACATCACTAACATAGCTTTGTGTACATTTGGGGTGATCAGAAAGCTTGCCAAGATTAAGGCAGGCTGGTCCTTAGAGGGCTTAATAATGGTGTATCACCCAATACTGGTCCGAAGTATCTTATACGGTTTAAAATTGCATAATGAAAGGCAAGTGTTGCGGCTTAAGATAGTGGAAGGTAACATCTAGCAGCCAGAATTAGGCCTCCCCCAAAGTACCCTGGTAGCGGCCATTCACTTAGATTTAGGATGGGTTTCATTAATGATGACCCTTAACATCAGGAGAAGTATAATGAAGCAGGAAATCTCAAATGATCTGTGTGCAACGCAATAGGGCTGGTACAGTAACACAAGGGAGGGGCGGGGGGCGTAGACCATCATTTGTGAACAAATGAAAGAGTGGGATGTAACTATTGAGGCATTCCACACAAAGATAGGCATCACAGTCGATTAGTCAGAGCATTAGACTGTGTTTAAGAATACAGTGATTAATAAATCGCAGGAATGGGATTGCATAGCCAAAAGTGAACATCTGCAGGGGAAATCTATCTTTTGGAATTATATTGACCACTGTTTTCTTTCCATTCGACCTTTGACATATCTTATTACATGGGGTGACCCATGGATGAGACTCTTTGCAATGAAACCAAGATTCAATGTATTGCCAGCGCTCATGAGAACATGCCAGAGAATAAACCGACAAAGGGACAAAAGACTATGCAGGTTATGCGCATTCCAGTTAGAAACCATTGAACATCTATTGGCAGACTTTGTTGGAAGATTATTATCATGAAATGCATGGAGTACCGGGATGGTTAAGGGATTGGGATGAAAGTAGGACATTGTGCCAGTCCATATTTAATATGACAAATTACTAGTTGACACGTGCACTGTACACACCTTGGCAGTATGCAATTAAGAAAATAGAAATGCAGCCTCAAACCACTTAATGTAACATATTCGCATGCACTTTCTGTAAGAATAGATGACTAGTTTAGTACTTTTTCTTTCATAATTTTCACACTTTACTCAAGCTCTCCTTCTTTGAAATGTATTAAATTAGCTTTCCAAAATATGAGGATAGACCACTCCCTGCACGTACACACCTTACTATACGTAGGGTTGGAAGACCAGCATTAGCAACTTGGACTTCCATAATTTGAACCTACTAGTAGGGTCCTTTAGAAGGACTGTATTATAATAATTTTAAAACTTAAGGATAGTCAATCGTATGGATGTATGCATTTTCACATTTTATGTAAGGCTAGAGGGATTGCCCTAAGTATTGGAACTTTTTAATGTTGATACCTTATTTCACTTTATAAACTTGATTATAAATGTAATTAATTTGTTAGGATGTTTTTTATTTAATTGAAACATGTTTTATTGTAAATAATAAAAAGGTTATTCTGTCCTCCTCATGCCTGATTTGTATGTCCATCTTCCCCTGCAACATCTGGTCTTCAAGTCACATTCCCTCACCCCATTGTAAAGGAAGCATATCATCTGCTCTGTTATCAATGGTAAATTCTGTAAGCGTGTGTGTGCCAAAAATGCATTGCTTTTCTGCGGTTGGAATAAACAAATAAATAAATAAATAAATAAATAAATAGATAAAAGATAGTGAAATACTGAAAAAATACTGAAAAAAGAGGAATACAATGATCCATAATAGTAACTTTGAATTTGTCAGAAATCAGTCTGGTGAACCGAACAAACAAATCAATGGTGTGTGGCATACCTGACAACCCTCTGAAGTGAACAATGTTTCAGCATATTCATTGGATGCCCCTTCTCCCCACATGGAACATAAATGAAGAATCTAAGTCACAGTGAGGAAACAAGCAAATTTGATTTCTGAGTCCTTTTCCAGCAGCTGAGTCACCACATGCCTAATTACTGATATTAAGCAGTGAAACTAAACACATTATGGTTGGTTGGTTGTGCTTTATTTCAGTAAGAAAAATCATAAAAGGAAATGGGTACAACTATAACATGCAATATTCCAATAAACAACAGGTTAACAAATAATAACAAATCAGGAATAACATATAATCATTCAAAATTTACAAAACAGCATACATAATAGCTTTCGACTTCCTGAAGAAGGAATTGCTATCATATATGCTGTTTGGTAAAACTTGTAAACATCTACTAGAGTATTTGTCTGTCACCAGTTACTTATTTAGAGCCTCGGATGTCGGTTACATTTTTGTGTCTGACTTCCTGAATACATTTGCATTTTTGAATTGCTATTATGTTAATTATTGCAGACATATATTTCACATATTTAAAAAATGGAAATCAATACACAAAGTGGTATAAATTAATATGTACAATTTCACTTCAACAGAAATAGATATATAGAAAAACAATGAATTCAACACAAATTCAAAGTAAAAAACAAACTTATGCTCCCTCAAACAATATTTCCCTCTTATAGGGTGTTGATAAGCCTTCTAAAATAACACAAATGCTATCCTTTAGATACAAGGGCAAATCCAAATAGTTGAAAGTTCTTTTTGTCTTAAACGTGTCTGTCCTAAATGTCCCAATGCGTTTCAGATCACATATCCTTCTTCAGGAGGTCGAAAACTTTGCTTCCTAAAATCATAAAAACATGCATCTAAATTAGAACTACTCCATATAAGCCTCATTTAGGACCGCCCACTTTAAACAATATCAAGTCGCTGACCTGATTTTTAGTCCCAAACACTACACTTTCCCATCTAACAGTGAATTCCTCAAACCAAACAATACAAGTCTCACCAATCTAGATTATGGAAGTATCAGGTACGATTTTATGTAAGGCTAAGTAAGCCTAAGCATATCTTCCATGGCTTAAAAATGTATGTTTACGCTTATATAAAATCGTTCCAAATGTTGCATAATCTAGATTGGTGAGACTTGCTGTTAATGGGTAGGCCTAAATATTTTTTTATAAACTTATTTTCACAGATGCTCATTTTGGAAATGTTGCAGTGCCACCAAAGTTTTTATTGCATAAAGTACTGCTGCTTAAAATGAATTGTGTAGACCTACTCAACGTGTAGGGAATCCTGCGATGCAACACCTGCCCTCCAAGGGAAGTGCCTGTGTTGCTGAGTTCTCGGACCCCTGGTTCCTGCTGTGTCTAAGGTCAGAATGGTGGCAAGCGAAATATTCAGTTTTGAAACTGGAAAATGTGATGGTGCCACACTTCAAAATGGGCATAGTTAGCACAGATAGTGATAGTAATGACATGCACTGCGGAATGATAACCAACAAGGACAATTTCATAGCTAGCACTAAACATCCATGACCAGGAGTTACATACAATGTTGTTGCAATCACTTAGAACGTTCATGCAAAGAAATCGACAGATCCATCCAATGCATTTCAAAATATTATTAATGCTTCATGGGGCTGAACTAAAATTGAAACATAACAGACAACATTTGAATTGAACAATAAGTGAGACATATATATATATATTGCACTCCCTTGAACATGGGCATTAAGAAAGATTTGTACGTATACAGAATTCGCGTAAATCTCTGCTGTGAACTGTTCGGTGTAGACGCAATATTGGTTTCCTTGCAGATATGTCAACACATTATTGGTGTGGCTATCGATCTTATTGTGTGGAAGTCACATCTGACTACCCACTGCTGTATCTGCACCAAATCTTTAGGAAAAATCTATAGCACTGTCCTTAGCTTCTTCAGATGTGTATTTTTGGGACACATCCGAAGATCATGCAAGAAGGCTATGTTTTTTCAGATGAAAGTTCTGAAATAAACCCCCAAAAACATCTTAGTACACAAAGATGTTGCCTAAAAATTCACAGGGTAATTCATTGAAATTCGCACAAAAGTGGCGCACGTGGCTGGCGCACAGTGTCCCCGTGCGATACACTGTGCCAGCCGCGTGCGATAAAATCCTTTTCATCGCACAGCGTATTCATGGATTTTAGGCTCCAAAACCAGCCGTGGCACAGAGTGGCGCAGCTACCCTGCAGCAGCGCCAGCTACGCCCCCAAGAACGCCCTCGCGCAAGGAAAAGCCTTCAAAATTCCAAAATCATCGCAAAGGGCTGCGCTAACCCTGGACCAGTTCACAGGGCTGCCAAACAGCAAACGCCAAGCGGGGAACGTGTATTTCAGTGGTTCTCGGGAAGTTTCACACGCGATTGTCCTGGGTACGTGTACATCAGGGGTGCGCGGGAAGTAACACACGCGATTCCATCAGGGCACGTGTATTCCAGGGGTGTGCGGGAAGTATCACATGCAAAAACAGCAGGGTACGTGCATTTCAGGGGTGCACGGGAAGTATCACACGCTATTCCATCAGGGTACGAGTATTCCAGGGGTGCGCGGGAAGTATCACACGCAAAAGCAGCAGGGTACGTTTATTACAGGGGTGCACGGGAAGTACCACACGCAAAAGCAGCAGGGTACGTGTATTTCAGGGGTGCGCTGGAAGTATCACACGCGATTCCATCAGGGTACGTGTATTCCAGGGGTGCGCGGGGAGCACTACACGTGAATTGCCCGTGTGGATCCTCCCAGGTGTTCCCTCTACACCCTCCACAGCCCCTGCAGGCAGCCCACACCACAGGGGACTACCCTGCACATGTCCCGCAGGCAGCCCATCCACCATGCACGTGCCCCCCAGCCAACCCACATGTCACCTTGCACTACTGCCCACCAACGCATGTCCCCCTGCACCCCCACCCCCCAGCAGTCAGGGGCACCCTCCACCAGGCCCCCACTCATGTCCAACTCATGTCTCCCAGCACCCACACCCCCCAGCTGTCAGGGGCACCCTCCACCAGGCCCCCACTCATGTCCAACTCATGTCTCCCAGCACCCCCACCCCCCAGCAGTCAGGGGCACCCTCCATCAGGCCCCCACTCATGTCCAACTCATGTCTCCCAGCACCCACACCCCCCAGCAGTCAGGGGCACCCTCCACCAGGCCCACACTCATGTCCAACTCATGTCTCCCAGCACCCCCACGCCCAGCAGTGCAGGGCACCCTCCACCAGGCCCCCACTCATGTCCCCCTGCACCCCTATCCACCACCAGCCAGGGGCACCCTCCAGCAGGCCCCCACTCATGTCCCCCTGCACCCACACCCCCAGCAGTCAGGGGCACCCTCTACCAGGCCCCCACTCATGTCCCCCTGCACCCCTTTCCACCAGCAGCCAGGGGCACCCTCCACCAGGCCCCCTCTCATGTCCAACTCATGTCTCCCAGCACCCCCACCCCCCAGCAGTGCAGCACACCCTCCACCAGGCCCCCACTCATGTCCCCCTGCACTCCCACCCCCCAGCAGTGCAGGGCACCCTCCACCAGGCCCCCACTCATGTCCAACTCATGTCTCCCAGCACCCCCACCCCCCAGCAGTGCAGGGCACCCTCCACCAGCCCCCCACTCATGTCCCCCTGCACCCCCACCCCCCAGCAGTGCAGGGCACCCTCCACCAGGCCCCCACTCATGTCCCCCTGCACCCCCACGCCCAGCGGTGCAGGGCACCCTCCACCAGGCCCCCACTCATGTCCCCCTGCATCCCTTTCCACCAGCAGCCAGGGGCACCCTCCACCAGGCCCCCTCTCATGTCCAACTCATGTCTCCCAGCACCCCCACCCCCCAGCAGTGCAGCACACCCTCCACCAGGCCCCCACTCATGTCCCCCTGCACTCCCACCCCCCAGCAGTGCAGGGCACCCTCCACCAGGCCCCCACTCATGTCCAACTCATGTCTCCCAGCACCCTCACCCCCCAGCAGTGCAGGGCACCCTCCACCAGGCCCCCACTCTTGTCCCCCTGCACCCCCACCCTCCAGCAGTGCAGGGCACCCTCCACCAGGCCCCCACTCATGTCCCCCTGCACTCCCACCCCCAGCAGTGCAGGGCACCCTCCACCAGGCCCCCACTCATGTCCAACTCATGTCTCCCAGCACCCCCATCCCCCAGCAGTGCAGGGCACCCTCCACCAGGCCCCCACTCATGTCCCCCTGCACCCACACCCCCCAGCAGTCAGGGGCACCCTCCACCAGGCCCCCACTCATGTCCCCCTGCACCCCTATCCACCAGCAGCCAGGGGCACCCTCCACCAGGCCCCCACTCATGCCCCCCTGCACTCCCACCCCCCAGCAGTGCAGAGCACCCTCCACCAGGCCCCCACTCATGTCCAACTCATGTCTCCCAGCACCCCCACCTCCCAGCAGTGCAGGGCACCCTCCACCAGGCGCCCACTCATGTCCCCCTGCACCCCCAGCCCCCAGCAGTGCAGGGCACCCTCCACCATGCCCCTACTCATGTCCCCCTGCACTCCCACCCCCCAGCAGTGCAAGGCACCCTCCACCAGGCCCCCAATCATGTCCAACTCATGTCTCCCAGCACCCCCACCCCCCAGCAGTACAGGGCACCCTCCACCAGGCCCCCACTCATGTCCCCCTGCACCCACACCCCCCAGCAGTCAGGGGCACCCTCCACCAGGCCCCCACTCATGTCCAACTCATGTCTCCCAGCACCCCCACCCCCCAGCAGTGCAGGGCACCCTCCACCAGGCCCCCACTCATGTCCCCCTGCACTCCCACCCCCCAGCAGTGCAGGGCACCCTCCACCAGGCCCCCACTCATGTCCCCCTGCACCCACACACCCCAGCACTGTAGGGCACCCTCCACCAGGCCCCCACTCATGTCCATCTCATGTCTCCCAGCACCCCCACCCCCCAGCCGTGCAGGGCACCCTCCACCAGGCCGCCACTCATATCCCCCTGCACTCCCACCCCCCAGCAGTGCAGGGCACCCTCCACCAGGCCCCCACTCATGTCCCCCTGCACCCACACCCCCCAGCAGTCAGGGGCACCCTCCACCAGGCCCCCACTCATGTCCAACTCATGTCTCCCAGCACCCCCACCCCCCAGCAGTGCAGGGCACACTCCACCAGGCCCCCACTCTAGTCCCCCTGCACCCCCACCCCCCAGCAGCCAGGGGCACCCTCCACCAGGCCCCCACCCATGTCCCCCTGCACTCCCACCACCCAGCAGTGCAGGGCACCCTCCACCAGGCCCCCACTCATGTCCCCCTGCACCCCCACCCCCCAGCAGCCAGGGGCACCCTCCACCAGGCCCCCACTCATGTCCCCCTGCACCCCTATCCACCAGCAGCCAGGGGCACCCTCCACCAGGCCCCCACTCATGTCCAACTCATGTCTCCCAGCACCCCCACCCCCCAGCAGTGCAGGGCACCTCCACCAGGCCCCCACCCATGTCCAACTAATGTCTCCCAGCACCCCCACCCCCCAGCAGTGCAGGGCACCCTCCACCAGGCCCCCACTCATGTCCCCCTGCACCCCCACCCCCAGCAGCCAGGGGCACCCTCCACCAGGCCCCCACTCATGTCCCCCTGCACCCCTATCCACCAGCAGCCAGGGGCACCCTCCACCAGGCCCCCACTCATGTCCCACTCATGTCTCCCAGCACCCACACCCCCCAGTTGTGCAGGGCACCCTCCATCAGGCCCCCACTCATGTCCCCCTGCACCCGCACCCCCCAGCAGTGCAGGGCACCCTCCACCAGGCCCCTACTCATGTCCAACTCATGTCTCCCAGCACCCCCACCCCCCAGCAGTGCGGGGCACCTGCCAGCAAGCCCCCACACATGTCCCCCAGCCAACACATCATCACAATCCAGATCCCAGGCTCCTATGCCCACCCAAATCACACCCCACGCCACCTTAGTCCAAACACCCAACCAAGCTTTACATCCATTCAAAATTGAAATACCCATTACATGATAGATAACAAATAAGCAGTAGGCACATGAGTACAAGTCCGTCAGACCCACACAATGGCAACACATGACTGTGAAAACCCACATTGTGGCAGGCATGAAACCAATGAGAGAAGTCTACACATTGAAGTAAGGAACAAAAATGTATTACAGTGTAAATGAAGTGAATGAAATCAAAAGAAACAATAATGGCAACAAATATCAAAATGCAGCATGTCCACCAAAATAATAAATAATGAAAATGGGAATCCAAAATAACCGTAATGAAATTGTGTCCAAAGTCACCGTCCAACAAAGCAAATCCAAAGGGAAAGTAAAGTGAAAATACATTGCTCCATGGTGAAAAAATAATAAAAGATGAAGGCCACAAATCCACTGTACAAATATGTACAAATAGCAAATCCAGCCTCCATGATCCCAATGATGAAAATGAAACCTACAATAAAACCCACCTAACTAATAACTATATACAAAAAAGTGGGGCATAGTCCAAGCGCCCCAAATTAAAAAAAAGAAATAAAACTTAACACTAACTAACTATATACAATGGCAGCGGGCTAGTCCAACGGCTCTCTTCTGGATGTTGCGGGCCAGGGCATCATCAAACTCCTGCTCAATGTCCCGGAGGCCTCCTGTTCCATGGCCCCGAGGGTCCGCAGGGACGACATGTTCTCCTCCAACTCCCTGCGGATTGCCTCGAGGCACTGGGCCCGCCTCAGGGCCCTCCGCATGGAGTTCTCCGCCCTGACCATCGTGAGCCGTGCCTCTTCTGCCCGCTGCCGCTCCGCATCTATGCCGTGGCCCAACCGCTGCCACATGGAAGACACTTCCCGTCCTGGGTCCTCCTGCCCTCCGGCCGATGCCTGCCCCTCCGATGTCGAAGGCCCCGAGCCATCGTGGCTCCCACCTACAGCCTCCTGCTGCTGCTGCTGCTGCTGTCCATGTGCCCTGTCCGATGGTGTCTGCACATCCTCCTCCAGCTGGGGTGCAGTTGTTGATGTGGCCACCCCTGCTGGACGTCCGACTCCCGACTGTGGCAGGGATCTGTTGTCCACCAGCCTGGCTGCACGGTCAGAGGCAGCTCCACAGAGCACCCAGGTGATACATGGATGGGAAGATGGCATGGAGGACGACTGGGGCATACGGGGTTCCGTTGAGGAGGGGGTCAGAACAAGGTCCAGGAAATGGAGGAATCCGGCCATGGTGAGCTGTCCCATTGGGTCAACGTGGTCAACGAGCCATGCGAGAAGACGTGCAGTCTCATAATGGAAAGACTGCAGGTCAGCTCGCATGGCCCGTTGACGCAACACCACCCCAACCTGGACAGGCTCAACCTGTTGCAGGATAGCCACATCTGCAGGGAGAGGAAGGCCAGTTGGTGTAAGCCAATCCCCTCCCTGAGAACGGGTCTGGAGGTAGGCATCCCTGCTGGTGCAAGATGATGCAGTGACAGGAGCAGGGACAGGATTGCATACAGGCACCTCCGCGGCGGCCTGTGCTGCCACCTGTCCCTGGTCCTGCACTGCACCACTAGCACCAGTGGAATCCCCACCTCCAGACCCCACCTATGTTGTTTGCACGGCCTCCTCCTCCACCAAACCCCCCACCAACCTGGATGACTCTGTGCCATCTTCCTCCGTTGGGCCCTGTGGGGTCCCAGCTGCCCCTTCTGCTGCTGAGGAGTCCAACTCCAACCTCCGCCTCCTGGACCTCCCCCCAGCAGCTGCGGCCTCGGACGCGGCATCGGACTCCTCACTCCCCGACGAGATCACAACCTGGGAGGGGAGCCGGGCCTTGCGTCTCTGGCTGGTGGTGCGACCCCTGCCGCTGTGCTCCACAGCAACTTCTCCACCCTCTTCATCAGTTGACGCTGCAGACAGGGAGAAATAAAACACAGGCATCAAGGCACTGTATAATGGACTCATAAACACATGACAGTTGTACATGAGTGGCATTGGCAAACCTCAGACATGGCATCACAATCCCCAACACACATGTCATTTCAACTTGCACACATGAGCTATACCACAGCCATATCGCAACAACCAGCACCATCCATACACATACAACAGCATGAGCAGGCAAAGGTGAGCCAGACATCACATGCGACACAGGGAGTGCACTACACATGCATACACACCACCACACTTGCATGCATGTGTACACCTCCGCCAACTGTCGCAGTGTTCAGATCGGCATCCATGTCACACCTGCCAATCATTCTTCCACATCCTTTGCCATGCAAGCCTACACACACAAGCACCATCCATGTGTCACACATTAGAGCCCTCGCATGTGTCAGCCTCACGGCCCTGTACCCCCCCCATACTTGGCCACATAAAACCACATGTGCAACCTGCACACTCCTGCCACACCATCACACGCACAGCTTACAATCAGTATGCATGTACACTTACCGCTCTAATCCAGACGGGTCTGCGTCTCAAGGACCTGGACGTGGAGCGCTGGGGATATGCGTTCCAAAGTCCTCCCAGCGCTTCTTCACATGATGGAATAGTCAGACTGCCACCCCTTCCGCGTTGATGGCAGTCACGATGTCTGTCCAGATCCGAGTCCGTCCTTCCTTTTCAGCGCGCACCTTCCAAAGAGGGCATCATACTGCCCCAGGACATGCTCCACCAGGACACCAACTTCGGTGGCAGTGAAGCTGGTGCCCGTCTGCCTCTCTGGCCGGGGGTTGCCACTGGTGCCAGATGTTGCAGTGCCCGACATGGCAACCCCAGAGGCAGGAGTGGGTGGGCAACTGGGTCCTGGGGCTGGGCTGTGGAGCGATGGTATCCCAGTCGGGAGTCTTCGGTTCCAGCAGGGGTGGTCACAGCAACAGCACCCCTGGCTGACGTGGAGGCAGCAAATGGCAGGACACGTGGGCAGCAGGCAGTCAGGCAGCAGCATATGGCAGGTAGGAGCATGCTCGGGGCTCTGGGGGGCAGTAATTCGGCCTTCTGGGCGTGGTCTTCCGTGTGCTTACGCGTGGCCAGCTAGATACTGAGTGATTTGGCACGTGAAAATCCAGCACGTCTGCGTGTAATTCGAGGAAAGGCCCTTAGCGCATAAGCGCGTCAGCACACGTATGTTAAATCATTGGCCCAAAGGCCCCCAGGCACGTCTATGATGTCACGCGCATGGCCGTTGAGAATGGCGCGTGTTAAAAAAAAATACACGTCTGAGTGTCAAAGCGTGTAATTGGTGGAAATGGCCTCAGCGCGTATGCGCGTCTATGACGTGTGTATAAAAGGTACGTGTAGAACACCATTTCCTTGTACGTGCTTTTCGTGGAGAGCGAGTGGGTGAAATCTGTACTTCTTGTCGGTTCACACGCGATTTGCTTCACGGCGTTTCAAGTTCGTACTCCCTGTTACCTCTGACAGCTTTTTCTCTTTTCCTCTTTTTCCTGGGCCTGTTTCCTCAAACAGCGTTCCCTTCTACTGTTATCCTGTCTCCTCAGACAGCGTACAATTCTTCTTTTGGCGGGGGTGTTGCCAAGGCGCACACGCGCGTCTTTTTCAAACTTTTTTTCCTGGCAGACGGTGAGTCGCGCACGTATTTAACATCTGTGCTTGCCCCGTGTGTCGCGTACCCCTTCAGAGGTCATTCTAGGCTGCGTGTGACACGCATACGTTCATTCTTGTGTTTCTGGGTGCCACAGCGTAGTGCAGGTTTATTTTTCCACACACGTGGTCTAGGAGGGGTTGCGTGCACCTTACTTTGCTTTTTTGGGGTGCCTGTGCGTTGCGTGACCCGTCATCCTTCCCCAGGGGTGACATACAGCCTTGCTAGAGCACTAGGGTACGATTATCATCTGGTACCCAACCCCTTTGACCCCCAATTGCCCAGGACAATAGTTCACAGCGACTCCCATACGCACAATAACATCAGTGCCATGGCTGGGAGGCGAACAAGCCGTAAGGGTGGCAAAGGTGGCCAAGCCCCAAGTGGTGGCTGTGGTGGATCCAGTAGGGGACATGGCCATGACTTGCAGGGTGCCCCTAGCCCCCCATGTTTGGAGGACCAGTCAGGGACACCCATGCCCCACCCCCCCTGTTTGAGGGTAACGTGGCTGACATCATCCATGTTCAACCCTTGTTGGACCAGCCCACTGTGGCACCAGACCTGGCACAGGGTGATTCCATGGCTGACTTCCCGGTCAGCAGGTCTAGGCCACGTACACCGGTGCACGTTGGTGTCATCAGGCCACATGGATCAGGGCCAGCTAGGTCATCTGCTGCCCCGAGTAGGCAGGGTGGGGAGGCTGCAGGGGCAGCTGCGGCTCCATCCACCCCACCTCTCACACACCCAGCCAGGACAGTGTCGGTCCAAGTCCATCCTGCTTTCCCCCTGACACCATCACACTTGAGCTAATGCCTGCACCAACTCCCATGCTGAGTGTGCAATCCCACTCTCCTAGTACAGAGTCCACCGGGGCTCCTACCCCTAGTGTCCAGAGCGGCGTAGGACACTCAGGATCCCCACCACCTTCCAAGCGGAAGAGGAAGAGTGCTCGTCCAGTAGAGGCTGATGCCCCAGACACGGCTACACAGTCCGGCCCGTCAAGGATGCCCAGCTTCAATGAGGCCGAACTGAATGCACTTGTAGAGTATGTGTCCGCACATGACCGCGAAATGGTGATTGTTGCAGGATCCAAAACCACACCTGCACAACGTCTGGCACACTGGCAGACCATCGTGGACATCACAAGTGCCCTTGGAATCGTGAGGCGCACAGCTACTGAATGCTACAAGCGCTGGAATGACCTGAAGCGCCGGGCAAAGAATAAGCTGGCCTCAAGTCATGCCGCTACTCTAGTGACTGGAGGTGGGTCTACAGCAGAGGACATAAAACTCACTCCACATGAGCATGTTGCCGGGACCTACGTCATGGAGGAACAGATCCAAGGCGTGGGAGAACTGGCAGATTACGAGGCATTGTCCGGTAAGTGCACATGCATGTGTGTGTCATCCATGTGCATGGTGTGTGTGTGAGGGCTTCTGTTTGGGTGCCAGGTGCCGGTGTGTGTGCCTGATTGGTTTTGGTCACCCATGTGCCTCATCCAATACATTCTGCGCACCAGCATTTGGGTATAGCAGTATCCCTTCTGCCAACAGTAGACATCCAGCCCAACACCACGCCAGTTGCCCTTGAAGTGTCATCTTGCCACAACATTGTTGCTTATTTTTCTCTGTTTATTCAGGCAGATTGTTTGCATTCCACCACTTTTACTAGGCATTTCTCAGTCCTATTGTCACATGTCTGACATGGCTATGGTACAGTGGACTGACTTTGTTTCCTGGATATCATTTGTTTAGACATGTCCCTATGCTATAGGACCATTTTGGACTGCCAGCTCCAGGTTAAACATTTGAACCATTTCAATTAAAAAAGCTATTTCATGAGCAAACTAGACTGAATGAACAATTGATGCCCTCCTCTCCCTCTTCACTTTATGGCTAGGGTACATGCCATCTGTGTGATGGCAATTGTATTTGACCTGCCAATCACAGGCCAATGTGTGATGCCACTGCTAAGCAGCATGCAGGAAATGTGTTCATCTTCCATCTTGGTGTCATCAATGTGTGCCATCTGCCTCCCCTTCATACGCAGTGACGGTGCATGCATGGGAGGGTTTTAGTCATGTGGGACATGTGTCAATCAAGTACTGGTTCTGTAGCTTCTCAGCCCTAATTGTGTGCCATAGTGCTAATGCCTGTTTCCATTTCTTTTCTTTTATGTCTTTGTAGGGGATGACGCACTTGATACTGCTGGGGTTGTGGAGATGGTGCAGACCCAGGAGGGGTCTCAGTGCCGACCGACCACCAGTGAGGGACGTGGTGTGGTGGTGGGTGAGAACCCACAACTGCTGCAGGTCGTGCTCTCAAGGGGTGTCTCGGGGTGCACCTCCCCCGAGCTGTATTCAGGTGTCGATTCGGATGATGAGACCTATGTGCCGTCGCAGGTGAGTGTTCCTGGGAGGGATTCTGTTCTGTCTGACCCACCTGCACCAGGGGTAGAACCCTCAATGGGGATGTCAGTGTTGGCAGGTACGCCTTTGGTGGTTACGGATGCAGGGTCACACTCCGCAACATCTGATCCTGTTCCTGGGCCAGAAGATCAGAGGGGGAATGCAGTCCTGCAGCCTCAGGCAGTGCCGGCACAGCAAGGCGCAGTTCGCCTTGCCCCAGACAGGTGTGGTGCCCGCCGACGTGGTGGCGTACGCCACCTGGCAATACCGCATGGGAGCAATCCATATACGGTATGGCAACCCAACAGGCAGCATCATCAGAGATGATGGCTCAGGCCATGGATAGAGTGGCCACTTCCATTGTCCCCCCAGAAAAGCTGATGGAGCGACTACAGCAGGCAACAGACTCCATCTGCCAGTCACACAGGGAGGACATGTTGGCGTCCAACAGGGACAGGCGGGAGGCACTGGAGACTCTGCGGGAAGCCATTTCTATTGAGTCCCAGGGCCACAGGGAAGCCCTGAGGGTGGAACTCCGTCAGCTCAGGGCAACTCTGGTTGAGCTTGAGGCTTCAGCTAACACGAGGACAGAACAGCAGCTGGAGCGTCTCACACGTATGCTCTCAGCTGAGATGCAGGCAACTAGGGCGGAGGTCCGGGCATCCCGTGAGTTGTTGCATGGGGACCTACGCACAATTATCCTCCAGAACGAGACCTTCCACACCCGCATGCTTGCTGCCATGGAGTACCAGACTAGGGCTTTGCGTGGGCTGCCTCCCATAGTGCCACCACCTCCTGATGCAGCTGCAGAGGGTGAGGAGAGAGACAGCAGCGATTCTCCCACAATAGGGTAGCCGTGCAGGCCATGAGCCCATGGAGGTGTTTTTTTTTTCGCAAGATCCACACAGGTGGGTTTTGGTGTGCACCCTGTCCTCGGACCTCCTGGGGGGCCTCCACCACCCCCCCCGGGCCCCTTAATGGCCATTTTATTTTTTATTTTTATTTTTTTTGTGACAGTGTGTTGCCTTGTGTGGCTCCCGTGGGCATACGCTGTATTGTGGCTGGGCACATGCAGGCTTGTCATGAATTTGGGTCAGATGCTTGGGTTTGTGTGACACACACCCCTCCTGCTTCCCGTTTCCATGGGCTTGCAAAGGGTGTGCCCAAGTGACATTGACATACATGGTGACGTTGGACTCCCATTTGATGTGTGGGCAGTCTGTAGTCAATACTGTGTATACATTCCTAGTGCATATTGTTGTTGTATTGTACACTGCATGGTGTATTGATATGTGCCTCTGCATCCATCTCATCCTCCTAATTTGCAGGTTCATTTCTCATGTCTTCACAAGGCAGTCTACCTTGGAACTGGAGTCCATGTTGTAAGCAGTGCACCTACACTCTTGCGTGGCGCTAACACTGTATACTTGGAAGTGTTCGAAGTGCTGGCATTATCAGGTAGTGAGGCTACAAATTTTTTAAGTCTGTACTGTCATCTTTAAGGTAGGTTGGAGGTTGTGTAGGTGATTGGTATTCTTGGTAAGTATTTGGTAATGTGTCTTGTAGATCCTGCATTACTGTGAACATTTCATGTGTGGCCAGTTTCCATTAGGGACACTGTAGTTGGCGACACTTGGGGCATGTTGTGGGGATTAATCTGTTTGCTCTCACATTGCATGACATGCCATGGTGTGTTGTGTGGCCGTGCCGGGGAGGGGTTGGGTGACATGGCACTGTTCTCAGGTAGTATTTTGCAAGTGGGTATTCATTTCTGCTGCATGGAAGTGTGTCTTTTGATGACACTGCATTGGTTGTGTTTGTGTAGGTAGGGATGCACACATTGTGACACTTCCACATGAACAATCTCAGGCTGCTATGGTTCTGACAGTTGACTGTCCCTGTGTTCGTCATAATTGTCAGGTCGAGTCATCATTGCTAATCAGATGGTATGTGCCAGGGCTGTGTGCACTCCACAGGGGTGTGATTTCTATGTGAAGTAATTAGCCACCAGCTGCGTACGGGCTGCCTCACTCCGTGCCCTTTCCCCTCCCATGCGCAGCTGGCGTGCATGTGGTTGGGGATGTGGGGGCACCACCATGTCCACAGCCAGGCCCCGGCGTGTTGCAACATTGTGCAGGACACATGCTGCCACTATGATCCTGCACACTACTGGGGGCGCATATAACAGCTGCCCGCCAGAACGGTCAAGGGAGCGAAAGCGTGACTTGAGCACTCCGAATGTGCGCTCCACTATGCCCAGTGTTGCAATATGGGCTGTGTTGTATCTTACCTCGGTAGGCGTGATGGGGTTCCAAATTGGAGTCATCATGTGGGTGCTCAGAGGGTAGGCACTGTCCCCTGGTGAGGAGGTGATGGGTATCATTAGTGGGGTAGTGACATAACTCTGCATCTGACATGCATGCATGTGCAGTGGCATTCATACTCACCAAGCAGCCATGTATCGCCATGCTGCCCAGCTTCTAGGTCCCGGCTTAGGCTAGACATTCGGTAAATGAAGCTGTCGTGGGTGGACCCTGGATAGTTGGCATATACTGAGGTGATGATTCCCTTGGCATTACATACTACCTGCACGTTGATGGAATGCCAGTGCTTGCGGTTCCTATAGATGTGCTCAGAAGCCCTGGGGGGACGTAGTGCCACATGGGTGCAGTCAATGGCACCTAGCACTTTGGGGAATTGTGCCACATCGTAGAAATCCAGGGCGGCAGCCTGCCTTTCTGCAGGTGTCCTGGGCAGGTATATGTGCCTGCGGACTGATGGGCGTGCAGTGATGATGTTCAAGACCTGGTGTAGGCAGCGTGACTGCGTGGCCTGTGACACCCCACCCACTATGGCAATTGTACACTGAAATGATCCAGTGGCCAAGAAGTGCAGTACATTAAGGACCTTCTCCAGGGGGCTGAGTGCTTGGGAGCACAGGGTGGGTGATGTGAGGTCATCCTCTCACTCACTCACCAGGTCCAGTATTATGTGAGGTGGAAACCTGTACCTCTCATACACCTGGTCATCAGGCATCCCAAAAAGGCTGATTCTGGGAGTGAAAATTGGGCCCTCACTATCCTCCTCCTCCTCCTTTGGTAACCCACGGCCACTGCTGCTAGGAACGGTATATTCATCCTGGCGTCTGAGCTTGTTTGTTGTTTGCGCGCACTTTTATGCTGCGCGGGTCGACGTACGCCTGCTTCCTGCTGGCGTACGTGTTTCCGGATTAGCACTTTTTTTGTGCGCATGCCTTAGCCCCGTTCAATTCCATGGATACGTGTTGTTGGCGAGCGTGTAAAACTTCCTGCACACCCCTGTAATACACGTACCCAAGCAAATCGCGTGTGAGAATTCCCGTGCACCCCTGCAATACACGTACCCAGGCCAATTGCGTGTACACGCACTTTCATCCAATTACACGCAATGATACTCTGACGTGCAGTGTTTCCACGTGTGCTCTGTCATCACGTGCTATGAGGGAAACACCCGCGCGCGTCACGTCACAGACGCGCTTACGGGCTGAGGGCCTTTGGTCCAATGGAATCGCGTATGCGTGCTGACGCGCTTACGCGCTTACGCGCTAAGGCCCTTTCCTCGAATTTCACGTTGACGTGCAGGATTTTCACGTGCCAATTCACTCCGTATCAAGCTGGCCACGCGTAAGCACACGAAAGACCACGCTCCTGCCCAGAAGGCCAAATTACTGCCCCCCAGAGCCCCGAGCAGCCTTCCACGAGCCATCTGCTGCTGCCTGCCTGCCTGCTGCCACCGTGCCCTGCCATTTTGTGCCTGCACATCTGCCATCTGCAGGGGTCCAGTTGCTGTGTCCACCCCTGCTGGAACAGAAGACTCCCGACCCGTATACCATTGCTCCACAGCCCAGTCCCAGGACCCAGTTGCCCACCCACTCCTGCGTCTGGGGTTGCCATGTCGGGCACTGCAACATCTGGCACCAGTGGTAACCCCCGGCCAAAGAGGCAGAGGGGCACCAGCTTCACTGCCACCGAAGTTGGTGTCCTGGTGGAGTGAGTCCTGGGGCAGTATGATGCCCTCTTCGGATCGTCACACGCCAACAAGGAAGGATGGGCCAGGATCTGGGACGACTTGGTGGTTGCCATCAACGCGGAGGGGGTGGCAACCCGCAACATCCAGAAAGTTAAGAAGCGCTGGGAGGACTTGAGGTCCAGGACCCTCTTGAAGGCCCGGCGCCTCATGGACGGGGGCCGGGGCCGCATGAGTACCATCCAGCTGAGGGTCCTGGAACGTGTAGACCCAGCGCTCCACGCCCAGATCCTTGCGAGGCAGACCCGTCTGGAGTTGAGCGGTAAGTGGGCAAGCATTGCTGTGTGAGACAGGGCATGTTGCAGTGTGCTTGTTGTCTGATGCTTGCCTGTATGTGTGACATAGGCCATGTATGCATGTATGTGTGCAGGGACATCATGGTCATGCAAGTGAGACCAGTAATGTGTGAACCACACGGTTGGTGCATGTGTTTAAGTGCAACATGGGGAGCCCTATGCGGATTGGACACATGCGAGCATGCCAGTCTCTGTTCTTGGACATGGGTGGGGGTGAGGGATGGGTGCTGATGCCATGTACATGTATGGTATCCATGTCTGTGTGTCTGACCTGCGTATCTGTGACTTGTGAATGCCATGGATGCATGACACATGTCTGTGACAATGTACAGATTCACAGATGCAGCCTAGTTATCCTTGTATCCACTGTGTCTGGGGTGTTCAAGGCCAGATGGATAAAATTACGTTGATGTGTGTGCATGTGATAGGCATGACCCATGATGCATGTGAGTTCCATAACAACATTGTCTGTTTTGACAGTCCCTTGGACATGTATGCAAATGTCCATAGCATGTGCCATGCCTGTTACTGTGTGTGTTTTGCCTGCATTGACCCATGTGTTGTGGAGGGACATGATGGAAGTGATCTTTGACAGTGCCACTCATCTGCTATTGCTTCCTGTCTAGGGGACCATTGTACAGTACCCTGATGCTTGTGTTCTATGTCTCCCTCTACACAGCGGCAAGTGAAGAAGAGGGTGGAGACGGCGCTGTGGAGCAAAACGGCAGGGATGCCCCCACCGGCCGGCGACACAAGGCCCAGTCACCCTCCCAGAATTTACCATCGTCCGGGAGTGAGGGGACTGGTGCTGCGTCTGCCACTACGGCTGCAGCAGAAGGGGTGGGTGACTCCCCACAGGGTCTTGCAATTGCAGAAGACTGTGTGGAGCCATCCAGGTTGGTGGTTTCCACAGAGGAGGAGGAGGCCGCTACTGAGGCGCACATGGGGCCTGGTGGGGGCATCCCTGCTGGTGCAAATGGTGCAGTCCAGGGGCAGGGTCAGGAGGCAGCACAGGTCGCCGTGGAGGGGCCTGTGCATGTCACTGTCCCTGACACTGTGACTGCACCACCATGCACCAGCAGGGATGCCCCATCCCAGGCCCGTCCGCAGGTAGGGGGGATGTCCATGTCATCTGTCACCTGCAGATGAGGGGACCTGTGGCCATATGGAGAAGGTCCTGATTGGTGTTGCGTTGCGCACGGGTGTCATTCGTGATGACGTGCATGCTTCCCGGGAGGAGCTTGCACGTCATCACGAAGAGCACCGTGCCAACGTGGCCCAGTTGGGATCGGCCGTGGTCGGGGGTTTCATACATGTGTCGACCAATCTGGCGGCCCTCTCCTCCTCTGTGGAGACTATACGCCAGTCGTTCTTCATGCCGTCTTCCGGCCCAGATGCCACCAGGGCCCCCTGTGGACCTGCCCTGACCAACGCAGCCAGCTTGGCGGGGATCCCATCCCTGCCACAGTCGGGAGTCAGAGGTCCAGCAGGGGTGGACACCACAGCAACTGGACCCCAGCAGATGGAGGATGTGCCGGCATCATTGGGCAGGGCACGTGCACAACGGCATCGGTGGATTCCATCAGCCTGGATGCCGTCGTGCTGGCAGAGGCAGTTGCGTCGGAGGCAGCAGCGGAGTCAACGTGGGAGGCATCATGGCTCGGGGCAATCTACATCGGAGGGGCAGGCATCGGCCGGAGGGCAGGAGGACCCAGGACGGGAAGTGTCTTCTGTTTGGCAGCGGCTGGGCCAGCAGATAGGTGCGGAGCGGCGGTGGGCGGAAGAGGCGCGGCTCACGATGGTCAGGGCGGAGAACTCCATGCGGAGGGCCCTGAGGCGGGCCGAGTGCCTCGAGGAAATCCGCAGGGAGTTGGAGGAGGACATGTCGGCGTCCCTGCGGACCCTCGGGGCCATGGAACAGGACCGCCTTCGGGACATCGAACAGGAGTTCGATGATGCCCTGGCCCGGGACACCACGGAGTGAGCAGCTGGACTAGCCCGTCGTCTTTGTATATAGTTAATTAGTGTTAGGTTTTATTTCTTTTTTTTTTAATTTGGGGCGCTTGGACTATGCCCCACTTTTTTGTATATAGTTATTAGGTAGGTTTTATTGTAGGTTTCATTTACATCGTTGGGATCATGGACCATGGATTTGCTCTTTGTACATAGTTTGACAGTGGATTTGTGGCCTTCATCTTTTATTATTTTTTTCACCATGGAGCAATGGATTTTCACTTTACTTTCCCTTTGGATTTGATTTGTTGGACAGTGACTTTGGACACAATTTCTTTACGGTTATTTTGGAGTCCCATTTTCGTTATTTATTATTTTTGTGGACATGCTGCATTTTAATATTTGTTGGCATTATTGTTTGTTTACATTTCATTCACTTCATTTACACTGTAATACATTTTTGTTTCTTACTTCAATGTGTGGACTTCTCTCATTGGTTTTATGCTTGTCAGAATGTGGGTTTTCACAGTCATGTGTTGCCATTGTGTGGGTCTGACGGACTTGTACTCATGCGCATACTGCTTGTTTGGTATCTATCATGTAATGGGTATTTCCATTTTGAATGGATGTAAAGCTTGGTTGGGTGTTTGGACTGGGGTGGCGTGGGGTGGGATTTGGGTGGGCATAGGAGCCTGGGATCTGGATTGTGATGACGTGTTGTGCTGGGAGACATGAGTGGGGGCCTCGTGGAGGGTGCCCCTGACTGCTGGGGGGTGGGGGTGCTGGGAGACATGAGTTGGACATGAGTGGGGGCCTGGTGGAGGGTGCCCCTGGCTGCTGGAGGGTGGGGGTGCAGGGAGACATGAGTTGGACATGAGTGGGGGCCTGGTGGAGGGTGCCCCTGACTGCTGGGGGGTGGGGGTGCAGGGGGACATGAGTGGGGGCCTAGTGGAGGGTGCCCCTGACTGCTGGGGGGTGGGGGTGGTGGGAGACATGTGTGGGGGCCTGGTGGAGGGTGCCCCTGGATGCTGGTGGGTGGGGGTGGAGGGGGACATGAGTGGGGGCCAGGTGGAGGGTGCCCTGCACTGCTGGGGGGTGGGAGTGCAAGGGGACATGAGTGGGGGCCTGGTGGAGGGTGCTCTGCACTGATGGGGGTGGGGGTGCAGGGGGACATGAGTGGGGGCCTGGTGGAGGGTGCCCCTGGCTGCTGGGGGGTGGGGGTGCAGGGGGACATGAGTGGGGGCCTGGTGGAGGGTGCCCCTGACTGCTGGAGGGTGGGGGTGCAGGGGGACATGAGTGGGGGCCTGGTGGAGGGTGCCCCTGACTGCTGGGGGGTGGGGGTGCTGGGAGACATGAGTGGGGGCCTGGTGGAGGGTGCCCCTGACTGCTGGGGGGTGGGGGTGCAGGGGGACATGTGTGTGGGCCTGCTGGCAGGTGCCCCTGACTGCTGGGGGGTGGGGGTGCTGGGAGACATGAGTTGGACATGAGTGGGGGCCTGGTGGAGGGTGCCCCTGGCTGCTGGCGGGTGGGGGTGCAGGGGGACATGAGTGGGGGCCTGGTGGAGGGTGCCCCTGACTGCTGGGGAGTGGGGGTGCTGGGAGACATGAGTTGGACATGAGTGGGGGCCTGGTGGATGTTAGGGAGAATTCTCTGTTTAGGCTGAATTTCCTAACCTAGTGAGTCCCCCAGCAGCTTTGCTGGATTTCTGGAGTTTGTTTTTTTCCATCCTGCCAAGAGTGAGACACTTTTTCTCCCACTCTTGGACATGAATGTGTGTAATTCCTTTAAATGTCAATGTGTTCTATGGGCTATGGGGTCTTTTACTCCATAGGGTCTCATATGTTTTGCTATGTGTGTTACAGCACACCCTCCGTGCCGTAACACTGGGGCGTTCTAGCGGACCTCCATCATAGACTCCATACCCGGGGACTGACTACTGTCTCCCCGGGCATGTAAAGTCACCATTGGCTTTACTAGACCTAAATTTGCTAACAGAACTAGTACAAACCATCCTATTGTGGATGTACTAGTAGGGGTAATTCAATTACTCCTGGGTCTGTTATTCGAGGGGGCACTGTCCCGTCCCTCCTCGTCGAGTTTTGGCTGGTGGCAGTGGAAACTACTTGTTATATTCGACCCCGAATGTAACCCTATGGGATTCGTCCCATTGTTGGAGATTGATACTTTTTCTTGTTAATCTCTAACATATCACCGGTTTACTTATCTTAAATAAGTCTATCGGATGGTATTTTCTGCCAGAGCTCGGCTTTTTAAAATGGTGTCTGTGTTCGTCTCTGTGACTCCTAAACCAAAGGTTGATACCTTTGTTCCACTTTTGGCGGGCTTCTGTCTTGCCAACTCCGGTCGCACTCTGGTGTGATTGGCCCAAGTGGGGAGCCTCCCCGCTCACCACTTAGCATGTTATGAGTGACAGCTAGGCTGAATGAATGGGGGTTTTCTGCATAAAAGCACGGTTTTTGGGACTGGATCTTCAGAAGTCGCCACAGGACCTAAGAATCGGACAAGGGTAAAGCTGAGCCGACCGACAACGATGAAACCTCCGGTGGAGCCCTGCTGAACCGACTCATCACTTCCCGACGACAGAGGAGATCTCCCTGCCGGAGAGTCTCTTCCCCTGACTGGTGGGAACAACCAGTCCCCTTTGCTTTTTCTTCACCTCAGGACGCAGTGGTTGAATTGCCCGTGCAGAGCACCTCGGCAACCGGATAGCCACTACCCCTGTACTGCGACCAAAAGGTGGTGCCTTGTGACGGAGCACTCCGCGGCTGGTCTCTTCCCTGGTGGTGCAACGATCTTCAACTTTCCTTCGACGACGAGATCATCTCTTCTCTTGGCAAAGACCGGACGTGCATCCACCACCAGGAACAACTGCCCCCGCCGGAGCTGTCTCTCCACAACCAAGGTACTGTGTCCGCCTGGCTTCCCTTGTTGCCGGATAGAGTGAGGTGTCTTAATCATCGCCTCTCCATAGGGTCGCCTCCAAGCTTTCTCTAGCGTGTTGTTCTGAACTGGTCCAATCTGCCGATAACAATTTGCTACAAAGACTCGAACGCATTTCCACTAAGATACTTTTTGGGACATATCGCCTTGCCTCTCTCCGAGTGGGCCTGGCCTCTGAACTTTGGAATCTACAGTGGTTCTCGTCTTCTTGCCTTGCATCTTTGTTCTTACACGTATTGGTATCGAGTTGATTTCTTAACCCGCCTTTTTCTCTGCCATCCTAACGAATACTAGAGTGCCATCTAGGTTAAAGCATACACCTCTGTCTGCAAATAAGTGATGGTGTTGAACCTAGACTTGTCGAACTATTGTTAGAGGGATTGATATTTTTCTCATAGTAATTGCGATTGAAGTTGTTTGCCTTATTAGTGCCAGAGTGTTTTCTATAGATGTGTCGTTATAAATAAATACCTTTATATCTTTACACCGAAGCCTTGTTTCGTGTTTGCTTGTTCTACTGTGTAGATTGCCCTATTTTGTATACTCCACATACTGCCTAACTCTTCTTGAGGGAGGTCTGACTGCTCAGCCACAGCTACCAAGTGAATCTGTGTGGTACAGACTGCTACCAAGTGGGTTTACTGCCAAACACCTGTAGTCCTAAATCTTTTGCAGTGGTCCCAGAGGGAACTGCACAGGTTTCCGCCTAACACTGGTGTACAGCGGTGGGATTTGTATCGAGTATACAGTTTAGAGTGCTTTTCGACACTTTAGGATAACTAACCACAAAGCTTAGCACTAAAAAGCAACTTTCAAAAACATGTCTACTATGGAAGCTTACAGACAGTCAAGAATCCTTGTCAGGTAAAAATACTGAGAGTTTACGAGCTCTCTGTAGGCAAGAGAATCTTCCTGTAAGGGGCAAGAAGTTAGAACTGATAGAGAGATTGCTGGCGAACCAAAGTCTGGCTACTGGTTCAGGGGAACCAATTTCTCCAGCGAATGTAGATAACAGTGATGGTGTTGATCTAAATCATAATTCTGGTGATAGTGATGAAGAGGCTGAAAAGGAAGGAGAGGCTAACGAAACTGTCTCCCCTGCTCCTCTACCTGCCTTACCAGCTGTACCTACGGGGTGCATACCAGGTCCCACATGTAACCCTGCTTATTTTGAACTTGAAAAAATGAAGCTCGAATTAGAATACAAACGGTTCTTGGCTCAATCTGAACGAAACTAAGAGCTCGAGTTCAGACGGATGAATGCCCAGGCTGAGCAGAAGCAAGCTGAGTTAAGACTCAGGGAAATAGAACTTAATCACGAGTTAGAGATGAAAAAGTTGTCTGTGGAAAATGCTTCTCTCTCCTCTGGTTCTTCTACAAGCTCCAGTCCCAAAAGACCCCGGATGCCGAAGGAATTAGTGGGTATGTATGAACCGAGATTGGATGTATTGGATTGGTTAAAACTGTTTGAGTACAATCATGGGCACCAGGACATCACCGGGAATGATTTACTTCCCTGGTTGTTCTCTAGGCTCCATCCTGTTGCGACTGATGTGGTAATGGAGTTGGGGGAGGCGGATAAAACGGATTACGCATGTGTGAAACTAGCTTTGATAGCTAGATTCGGGAAGACCCCTTCCCAGTATCTTAAGAGGTTTAGAACCCTCAAAAAGCATGATGGTACCCCTTGGGCTACCTGGGTGAGTGAAGGGTTGAAAAACTTAGAGGGATGGATTAAGGGTTACAAAGTGAACACTTATGAGGATATGAAGAATCTTTTTATGTTGGAGTCGATTTATGATGCCTGTTCTCCTGAGCTCAGACATCACTTGGCTGATTCGAAGGAATTGGATTCCCGGAAGCTAGCTAAGGCTGCTGACTTATGGGTTGCCAACAGGGCTACTCATAAGGATTCTGGGGCAACTCAGAAAAAGGATGAGGGAAAACAGCCTAAAAAAGACTCAAAAGAGAATTTGAATAACTCAAATTCCAAAGAGGGCCCCAAACAAAACCAGAAAGGTAAGCCACTGGGAAAACCGCAGCAGAATAGTGTGTCTTCTGGTGCCAAACCGGAAGGAGGCCAGAACAAGCCACCATTCCAGAAAGCATTCGGTAAATGCTTTGTTTGTGGCTCGACTGACCACGTAAAAGGAGATCCCAGATGTGAGGGTAAACCTTCAGGGGTCCAGCTTGTCTCCTTAGCCTTCGCTCCAGAGGAGGAAGTCCAAATGGCAAGTGGAAACTTTCTACTGCTAGCTGATGAACCCATCGGAGTCTGAGCCAGCGTTTCTTTAGTATCTCTGGGGTTGTGGGAACAAACAGAATTTAGATGTCTATAATTCTATCCCCGATAATACTAAAGAGTATTATAAGGACAGTGTCCAGGTGAATGGTCAGGAGACTCCTGCCATTAGGGACACTGGGGCCAGCATAACTGTGGTGGATAAATCGTTTTTTCAGTCTGAGGATGTTGCTAAGGCACCCAAACACCTCACCAAGTTAGCTGGAGGGCCTGTGCAGATGCTTCCCCAATTACCAGTTCTCATCCAGTGTAACGACATGACTGTGAAGATACCTGTCAGCATACAGAGTGAGGTACCAGGACGTGTACTGTTGGGTAACGATTTGAAAACTCTCTGAGTTGTATCGCATACTCCCAGACCTCCTAGTAAACAGTTACAGGAGCTAACCAGACCCGCAAGAGAGAGGACCATGTGCGGTACTCTCCAGGAGATGATGAAGAAAGAAATCACTCCTGCTCCACTGGAATTGTCGGCAGCTGTCTTGAAGAAACCAGAAGCAAAAGGGAAACCTAAAACTTCTACCCCGAAACCAGCAGTCAGCACTTCAGTGCAGCCAACGAGGACTTCCCCGCGGTTGTCCAACGTTACACCCGTAACTCAACCTCCAGCTGAGGCTGAGAGGGAGGTACAACCCTGTGTGGTAGAGTTAGACTCTGAGGAAGAGCTAATGGAAGGCCAGGAACTCATTGGAGATCTGGATCCTGTTGACCATCCTGAGCTGCAGTCTTTACTGGCAGAAGGTGGACCCAGCAGGGCAGACTTCAGTAAGTGACAGAGAGAATGTCCAACTCTGGAAGGCCTTCGCCACCAGGCAGAAGCTCAGGCTGAAGGGGAAGAGCCTGGGAAATACAGGTTGCACTGGGAAGATGGCCTCTTCTACAGTGAACCGACCGAGTCTGCACCTGGAGACTACAAACGACTTGTAGTACCCCAAGAGAACAGACCACAGTTCTTGCAGTTAGCCCACGAGATTCCTTTGGCTGGTCACTTGAGTTTCAAGAAGACTAAGGAAAGGCTCTCTCTCTACTTCTATTGGCCAAAGATGGGGGCCGAAGTAGAAAAACACTGCAGGAGCTGCCACACCTGCCAGACCTCTGGTAAGGTTAGCTCCAAGAATGTGGCACCTTAGTGCCTCTCCCAGTTGTGGGAGTCCCATTTGAGAGAGTAGGGATTGACATTGTTGGTCCCCTTGATCCTCCAACCTCCTCAGGCAACAGGTTTATACTTGTTGTAGTAGACCATGCTACTAGGTATCCTGAGGCAATTCCTATGAGGACTGTTACAGCTCCGGCTGTGGCTAAGGCCCTCCTTGGTATTTTTACTTGGGTCGGGTTTCCTAAGGAAGTAATCTCTGACAGGAGGTCAAACTTTATGTCCCACTACATGAAAGCCATGTGGAAAACCTGCGGAGTTACTTACAAGTTCTCAACAGCTTACCACCCACAAACCAATGGGTTGGTAGAACGGTTCAACCGAACCATGAAGAGCATGATAGGTGCTTTAGAGGAACCCCTTAAGCGTAAGTGGGACCTTCTACTGCCATGCCTTCTCTTTGCTTATAGAGAAGTCCCTCAGGAGGGAGTAGGTTATTCTCCCTTCGAGCTTCTCTATGGTCATCCCGTCAGAGGTCCATTGGCCCTGATTAAGGAGGGGTTGGAGAGTGCTCCTTCCCCCAACCAGTCAGAGTGACTGACTACGTGATAGGTCTCCAGAGGAGAATGTCGCACATGATGACGGAAGCAAGCAATAAATTGAAAACTGGACAAGCATTGGTCAAGCACTGGCACGATCAAAAGGCTAACATGGTTGAGTTTGCTCAAGACCAGCTCGTTCTCGTTATGATCCCAACAAGGCAGAGGGCCTTGCAAGACAAATGGATGGGACTCTTCAGAGTCGTGGGTAAACTCGGAGAGGTCAAATATCTGGTGGACTTGGGCAATCCCAAGGAGGCTCCGACCGTCTTCCACACCAACCGACTCAAAGCGTATGTCTCAAGACCTGATGTAGGAGCCTTGCTTCTAGCATCATCCGAGGAAGAAGAAGAGAGTGAAGCTCTTCCGGATCTCCTCAGAGGCATACCTTTGGACGAACAAGTTGAAGGAGTAAATCTCTCTTCAAATCTGACACCCGAGCAACAAGAAAAGAGCAAATCTATGTTGAATCAGTTTGCCTCTCTGTTCTCGCTTCCACCAGGCTTGACCACTTGGGGCCAGCATGACATACTCACTGGTGACTGTCTGCCAGTCAAAAGCAGAGGATACCGAATGTCAGAGAACGTACGAACCCACATCAAAGGTGAGGTCAGCAAGATGCTCGATCTCGGGGTAATAGAGCCCTCTACTAGTCCATGGTCTAGCCCAGTTGTGTTAGTACCAAAGGCCGGATCTAAAGAGCTTAGATTCTGCGTGGATTATAGAGCTCTTAATGCAGTCACCAAGAATGATGCCCACCCTTTGCCAAGAACAGATGAGTTGGTGGATAAACTTGTCGCCGCCAAGTTCCTCAGCACATTTGACTTGACGTCAGGCTATTGGCAAATAGCCCTGACAGACCATGCCAAGGAGAAAACTGCATTTTCTACCCCCGTTGGCTTATACCAGTTTAAGGTAATGCCTTTCGGATTGAAGAATGCACCTGCTACGTTTCAACGGATGGTAAACCAGGTTCTGAATGGGATGGAGGACTTCTGCATGGCATACTTGGATGACATAGCAGTGTTCAGCAATTCCTGGGAAGAACATGTAACCCACCTGAGAGATGTTTTGCAGGCTCTTGGACGAGCCAATCTGACCATAAAGGCGAGTAATTGCCAAATTGGACAGAGTAAGGTAGTCTATCTTGGACATGAGGTAGGAGGTGGAGAAATAAGGCCTTTGCTCAGTAAGATTGAAGCTGTGCAAAATTGGACAACACCTACTCATCAAACCCAAGTGAGAGCCTTCCTAGGCCTCACTGGGTATTACAGGAATTTCATAGAGAACTATGGGACCATAGATTCTCCACTGAATGTCATCTCCTCGCCCAAATTTCCTAAAAAGGTTAGATGGAACGAGGAGTGCAATCAGGCTTTTGAAAACCTGAAAAAGGCTCTTTGCCAAGCCCCAATACTCAGAGTTCCAGATTACTGCCAACACTTCATTGTGCAGACAGATGCGTCCAATGTAGGAATAGGTGCCGTACTCAGTCAACTGGATGGGAAAGGTAGGGAGCACCCCGTTTGCTTCATCAGCCGCAAGCTGAAGGATCCTGAAACAAGGTGGGCAACAAAGAGAGAGCTTTGCTATCGGGTGGGCTCTGAAGAAGTTTAGGCCGTACTTGTATGGTTCTACTTTTGTCATTCAGATTGACCACCAACCCTTGACATGGTTAATGCAAATGAAAGGGGAAAACCCAAAACTATTGAGATGGTGGATCTGCCTGCAAGGGTTTGATTTCACCATTGAGCACAGGTCAGTGTGTCACCACCAAAATGCTGATGGTCTCTCTAGGATGTATGTCATCGACTAGAGGTATGAGATTCATCCAGGAGTGGATTAAATCCTCCTGTCCCTTAGTCTGGGGGGGCGAGTGTTAGGGAGAATTCTCTGTTTAGGCTGAATTTCCTAATCTAGTGAGTCCCCCAGCAGCTTTGCTGGATTTCTGGAGTTTGTTTTTTTCCATCCTGCCAAGAGTGAGATACTTTTTCTCCCACTCTTGGACATGAATGTGTGTAATTCCTTTAAATGTCAATGTGTTCTATGGGGTCTTTTACTCCATAGGGTCTCATATGTTTTGCTATGTGTGTTACACCGCATCCTCCGTGCCGTAGCACTGGGGCGTCCTAGCGGACCTCCATCATAGACTCCATACCCGGGGACTGACTACTGTCTCCCCGGGCATGTAAAGTCACCATTGGCTTTACTAGACCTAAATTTGCTAACAGAAGTAGTACAAACCATCCTATTGTGGACGTACTAGTAGGGGTAATTCGATTACTCCTGGGTCTGTTATTCGAGGGGGCACTGTCCCGTCCCTCCCCGTTGAGTTTTGGCTGGTGGCAGTGGAAACTACTTGTTATATTCGACCCCGAATGTAACCCTATGGGATTCGTCCCATTGTTGGAGATTGATACTTTTTCTCGTTAATCTCTAACATACCACCGGTTTACTTATCTTAAATAAGTCTATCGGATGGTATTTTCTGCCAGAACTCGGCTTTTTAAAATGACATCTGTGTTCGTCTCTGTGATTCCTAAACCAAAGGTTGAGCCCTTTGTTCCACTTTTGGCGGGCTTCTGTACAGAGGCCCTCCAAAGTGGTGCCATTCTGTCTGGGTTACCACAGGGGTGTGGGAGGGGGTTTAGGCACCCTGGACCGAGTTGCCTTGCCAACTCCGGTTGCACTCTGGTGTGATTGGCCCAAGTGCTGAGCCTCCCCGCTCACCACTTAGCATGTTATGAGTGACAGCTAGGCTGAATGAATGGGGGTTTTCTGCATAAAAGCACGGCTTTTGGGACTGGATCTTCAGAAGTCGCCAGAGGACCTGAGAATCCGACGAGGGTAAAGCTGAGCCGACCTACAACGACAACACCTCCGGAGGAGCCCTGCTGAACCGACTCACCACTTCCCGACGACAGAGGAGATCTCCCTGCCGGAGAGTCTCTTCCCCTGACTGGTGGGAACAACCAGTCCCCTTTGCTTTTTCTTCGCCTCAGGACGCAGTGGTTGAATTGCCCGTGCAGAGCACCTTGGCAACCGGATAGCCACTACCCCTGTACCGCGACCAAAAGGTGGTGCCTTGTGACGGAGCACTCCGCGGCTGGTCTCTTCCCTGTTGGTGCAACGATCTTCAACTTTCCTTCGACGACGAGATCATCTCTTCTCTTGGCAAAGACCGGACGTGCATCCACCACCAGGAACAACTGCCCCAGCCGGAGCTGTCTCTCCACAACCAAGGTACTGTGTCCGCCTGGCTTCCCTTGTTGCCGGATAGAGTGAGGTGTCTTAATCCTCGCCTCTCCATGGGGTCGTCTCCAAGCTTTCTCTAGCGTGTTGTTCTGAACTGGTCCAATCTGCCGATAACAATTTGCTACAAAGACTCGAACGCATTTCCACTAAGATACTTTTTGGGACATATCGCCTTGCCTCTCTCCAAGTGGGCCTGGCCTCTGCACTTTGGAATCTACAGTGGTTCTCGTCTTCTTGCCTTACATCTTTGTTCTTACACGTATTGGTATCGAGTTGATTTCTTAACCCGCCTTTTTCTCTCCCATCCTAACGAATACTAGAGTGCCAACTAGGTTAAAGCATACACCTCTGTCTGCAAATAAGTGATGCCGTTGAACCTAGACTTGTCGAACTATTGTTAGAGGGATTGATATTTTTCTCATAGTAATTGCGATTGAAGTTGTTTGCCGTGTTAGTGCCAGAGTGTTTTCTATAGATGTGTCGTTATAAATAAATACCTTTGTATCTTTACACCGAAGCCTTGTTCAATGTTTGCTTGTTCTACTGTGTAGATATGCCCTATTTTGTATACTCCACATACTGCCTAACTCTTCTTGAGGGAAGTCTGACTGCTCAGCCACAGCTACCAAGTGAATTTGTGTGGTACAGACTGCTACCAAGTGGGTTTACTGCCAAACACCTGTAGTCGTAAATCTTTTACAGTGGTCCCAGAGGGAACTGCACAGGGTTCCGCCTAACAGTGGAGGGTGCCCCTGACTGCTGGGGAGTGGGGGTGCAGGGAGACATGAGTTGGACATGAGTGGGGGCCTGGTGGAGGGTGCCCCTGGCTGCTGGGGGGTGGAGGTGCAGGGAGACATGAGTTGGACATGAGTGGGGGCCTGGTGGAGGGTGCCCTGCACTGCTGGGGGGTGGGGGTGCTGGGAGACATGAGTTGGACATGAGTGGGGGCCTGGTGGAGGGTGCCCCTGGCTGCTGGGGGGTGGGGGTGCAGGGAGACATGAGTTGGACATGAGTGGGGGCCTGGTGGAGGGTGCCCCTGACTGCTGGGGGGTGGGGGTGCAGGGAGACATGAGTTGGACATGAGTGGGGGCCTGGTGGAGGGTGCCCCTGACTGCTGGGGGGTGGGGGTGCAGGGAGACATGAGTTGGACATGAGTGGGGGCCTGGTGGAGGGTGCCCCTGACTGCTGGCGGGTGGGGGTGCAGGGGGACATGAGTGGGGGCCTGGTGGAGGGTGCCCCTGACTGCTGGGGGGTGGGGGTGCAGGGGGACATGTGTGTGGGCCTGCTGGCAGGTGCCCCTGACTGCTGGGGGGTGGGGGTGCTGGGAGACATGAGTTGGACATGAGTGGGGGCCTGGTGGAGGGTGCTCCTGACTGCTGGGGGGTGGGGGTGCAGGGGGACATGAGTGGGGGCCTGGTGGAGGGTGCCCCTGACTGCTGGGGGGTGGGGGTGGTGGGAGACATGTGTGGGGGCCTGGTGGAGGGTACCCCTGGCTGCTGGGGGGGTGGGGGTGCAGGGGGACATGAGAAGGGGCCTGGTGGAGGGTGCCCCTGGATGCTGGTGGGTGGGGGTGCAGGGAGACATGAGTGGGGGCCTGGTGGAGGGTGCCCCTTGACTGCTGTGGGGTGGGGGTGCAGGGGGACATGAGTGGGGGCCTAGTGGAGGGTGCCCCTGACTGCTGGGGGGTGGTGGTGCAGGGGGTCATGAGTGGGGGCCTGGTGGATGGTGCCCTGCACTGCTAGGGGGTTGGGGTGCAGGGGGCCTGGTGGAGGGTGCCCCTGGATGCTGAGGGTGGGGGTGCAGGGAGACATGAGTTGGACATGAGTGGGGGCCTGGTGGAGGGTGCCCCTGACTGCTGGGGGGTGGGGGTGCTGGGAGACATGAGTTGGACATGAGTGGGGGCCTGGTGGAGGGTGCCGCTGGCTTCTGGTGGGTGGGGGTGCAGGGGGACATGAGTGGGGGCCTGGTGGAGGTTGCCCTGCACTGCTGGGGGGTGGGGGTGCAGGGGGACATGAGTGGGGGCCTGGTGGAGGGTGCCCCTGGATGCTGGTGGGTGGGGGTGCAGGGAGACATGAGTGGGGGCCTGTTGGAGGGTGCCCTGCACTGCTGGGGGGTGGGGATGCAGGGGGACATGAGTGGGGGCCTGGTGGAGGGTGCCCCTGACTGCTGAGGGGTGGGGGTGGTGGGAGACATGTGTGGGGGCCTGGTGGAGGGTTCCCCTGGATGCTGGTGGGTGGGGGTGCTGGGAGACATGCGTTGGTGATCAGTAGTGCAAGGTGACATGTGGGTTGGCTGGGGGGCATGGCCATGGTGGATGGGCTGCCTGCGGGACATGAGCAGGGGTCCAGGGTAGTCCCCTGTGGTGTGGGCTGCCTGCAGGGGCCGTGGAGGGTTTAGAGGGAACACCTGGGAGGACCCACACGGTCAATTCACGTGTAGTACTACCCGGCACCCCAGAAATACACGTACCCTGCTGAAATCGCGTGTGGAACTTCCCGCGCACCCCGGAATACACGTACCCTGCAGAATTAGCATGTGGGACTTCACGCGCACCCCGGAATCCACGTACCCTGCTGAAATCGCGTGTGGAACTTCCTGCGCACCCCAGAATACACGCACCCTGCAGAATTAGCGTGTGGAACTTCACGCGCACCCCGGAATCCACGTACCTTGCTGAAATCGCGTGTGGAACTTCCCGCGCACCCCGGAATACATGTACCCAGGCCAATCGCGTGTGGGACTTCCCGCGCACCCCAGAATACACGGACCCAGGCAATACGCGTGTGGGACTTCCCGCGCACCCCGGAATACACGGACCCAGGCAATTCGCGTGTGGAACTTCCTGCGCAGCCCGGAATACACATACCCAGGCCAATCGCGTGTGGAACTTCCCACGCACCCCGGAATACACGTACCCTGCAGAATTAGCATGTGGAACTTCAAGCACACCCCGGAATCCGCGTACCCTGCTGAAATCGCGTGTGGAACTTCCCGCGCACCCCGGAATACATGTACCCTGCAGAATTAGCGTGTGGAACTTCACGCGCACCCCGGAATCCTAGTACCCTGCTGAAATTGCGTGTGGAACTTCCCGCGCACCCCGGAATACACGTATCCAGGCAAATCGCCTGTGGGACTTTCCGCGCAGCACAGAATACACGCACATGCTATTTTTCACACAGCGGCTGTCTGTGTTTGTCGCGTACCCCTTTGCACGTCATTTGTCTTAGAGGGCCACAGTATGTGACATTCATCATAGCTGTATATAGGCGCTTTTTGTTGGCGCACATTTTGGCGCACATTTATTTCAGGGGCAGGGACACTACCGCCTGCTTTCTTGTGGCGTACGTGTTTGGGCCTGTGCGCTGGTTTGACCGTGCGCTGGTTTGCCCTATTGGATTCCATGAATACGTGTTGTTGGCTTGCGTGTGGGCGTTCCGCGCACTTGCCTCCTGTACTTCCCCGTGACGCCCACATTTTGACGAGTTGTTCCCCATTCCGAGTGTTACGCCCCGTGTTCCGCCTACTTTTGTTGTGTGCGCTGCGCTATGTGCGATTTTGCTGTGGCTGTGGCGCACGCCGTTAGATAACCTGTGTGCCGGCGTGCGCCGCGCACTTTTTCAGCGCACATCCGGTTTCTCTGCGATTTTCTCACTTGCACTGCGATTTTCGCACTTTTACTGCGATTTGCACGTTTTGGCACCTTGCGCTGGAATTTTCGGCGCACCTCAATTACATGATATTAAGAATGTTCAGATAATAAATCAATATTTATTTAAAAAAAGGAAAGGTTATGTCTCCAAGATTTAAAACACTTTTAGACAAAGAATAGCAAGTTACCTTTAGGATACTATTGATAGCATGTGTTAACAAATACAAGAATAGGATAGTTAGTCTAGAGTGTAATTTAGAGGTCATACCTGCTTACTGTTGTTGCTTTATGAGGATGTCAAATGCAGTGTTCCGAGTGAAAGGTTGAGTGGTGGTTTGTGTACTTATGTAAAGTTGACTTTATCCCTACACCCCAGAGGTGTACATGTGAAATGTGGGCGAATACAGGATGTGCATTGCATGAACTTGTTTTGAATTAACTGTTGGGAATTTTACAATCCTGACACAGGATATGATAAGATGAAGACAGATGCCAACAGGTCACATCCCAGAAGGCCTTTGAAGATGTTACAATAGAAGCTACATAAAAATGCCACATGGCCAGATAAGGAGCAACCTGTGTAGAAAGGTGCCAAGTGACCATTTAGCACAACAATATGGTGCAATATCCTTTTCGATTTGATCTGCAAGTGGTATTGTTTATCGTCTCATCATGTAGAGAGGGGGGCATTTGGAGATGATAGCGGACTGCTTATCTCCAGATTTCTGCATAGTGACCATCTGGATTTTCTGTCTATTTGATCATCTGGGTAAACACCATGATTGTGTGGGCAGATATCTTTATCCTTTGAAGATTGTATCACTTCCAGAAAGAAACTGACTAATAAAAGAGGACTGTACACCCATTTTCTAGGACTTAAGACACCCCCTAGTGTTAGACCGGGCACAATTCTGCCACCTCTAGCTACTGCAGGTAATGGAACATTTTGCAAATTCAGCACTTGAGAACATTTCTTTCCTCCTTAAAATACATTACCTGCAATGTTTTTAGATGGCTGAACTTAACACACATCATCATCAGAAGACCAGACTTGGTGAAGTAAAAATCGCATGATGTAGTTTCAAAATGGTTGCTCTGTCTTCATAGTTTGTTAACAATTCATGCAGAACTCATGCCGTTTAAATTGTGGGTCGCAATTTTTGTGCCACTTATTAGCTCATACAATCTTGCAAGCAGTTTCAACAGGAAAATACCACATAACAACTATGTATTAAAAATCTGCAGATATTTGTGATGGTCAGTCAATCATGCAAGTACAAATTAGCTTGAGCCGGAAATGTCAATATATATATGTTTATGAATTCACATCGCCTGAACTGTCAATATACATATTTTTGAGATTTCAGAACTTCTCCATTTGACCAATACCAAACACTACACCTGCGAGGGAATATTCTTGTGAAACATTTAGGGGGGTAATTCATAGAATACGGTGCACAAGTGGTGCACTCGGCTGGCGCACAGAGTGCCCGTGCGGCAGTCTGCGCCAGCCACGTGCGCCAAAACCCATTTCAGCGCACAGCGTATTCATGGATTTCAACATCCATGACCAGCCGTGGTGCAGAGCCGCGCATCGACCCTGCAGCAGCGCCAGTTACGCCCCCAACCCCACCCCGTGCACCAAAAACATTGCACAAATCTAGTACATGGCGCAAAGGCCAGTGGACCAGCATACAGCCCCCCAACCACAAAATCACGTGTAAAAGTCCCCACGCACCCCTCAGAATACACGTACCCTGCTCGCCAGGCCAATCACGTGTAAAACTACACGGGCACCCCTCGTAATACACGTACCCCTCTCACGCCAGGCCAATTGTGTGTAAAACTACACGCGCACCCCTCAGAATATACGTACCCCGCTCGCGCCAGGCCAATCGCGTGTGAAACTACACACGCACCCCCGGAATACACATACCCCACGCGCCAGTCCAATTGCGTGTGAAACTACACGCTCACCCCCGGAATACACGTACCCCGCTCGAGCCAGGCCAATCGCGTGTGAAACTACACACGCACCCCTGGAATACACGTACCCCCCTCGCACCAGGCCAATCACGTGTGAAACTACAAGTGCACCCCCGGAATACACGTATCCGCGCACCCCACGGAATACACGTACCCCGCTCGCCAGGCCAATCACGTGTAAAACTACATGGCACCCCTCGTAATACACGTACCCCGCTCACACCAGGCCAATCGTGTGTAAAACTACACGCGCACCCCTCAGAATACACGTACCCCACTCGCAGCAGGCCAATCACATGTGAAACTACATACGCACCCCTGGAATACACGTACCGCTCTCGCGCCAGGCCAATCACGTGTGAAACTACAAGTGCACCCCGGAATACACATACCCCGCTTGCGCCAGTGAAAACACGTGCAAAAAGTCCCCCCTGGGGAGTGGGCTGCCTGCGGAGCATGCCCAGGGTGGATAGGCTGCCTGCGGATCATGCCCAGGGAGGATGGGCTGCCTGTGGGGTATGGACTGGGGTGATGGGCTGCCTGCGGAGCATGCCGAGGGTGGATGGGCTGCCTGCGGAGCATGCCCAGGGTGGATGGGCTGCCTGTGGGGTATGGACTGGGGTGATGGGCTGCCTGCGGAGCATGCCCAGGGGTGATGGGCTGCCTGTGGGGTATGGACTGGGGTGATGGGCTGCCTGCGGAGCATGCCCAGGGTGGATGGGCTGCCTGCGCATATTCCGGGGGTGTGCGTGTAGTTTCACACGCTATTGGCCTGGCGCAAGCGGGGTACGTGTATACTGAGGGGTGTGTGTGAAGTTTTACACGCTATTGGCCTGGTACGAGTGGGTAACGTGTATTCCGGGGGTGCGTGTGTAATCTTATATGCTATTGGCCTGGCGTGAGCGGGGTACGTGTATTCCGGGGGTGCGCATGTAGTTTTACATGCTATTGGCCTGGCACGAGCGGGGTACGAGTATTCCAGGGGTGCGCATGTAGTTTTACATGCAGTTTGGCAGTGTGTTCTCTCCCGGGTGTGCCCCCCCCATAGCCCTCAGGCAGCCAACACCACAGTGTACCACCCCACACACCTGGCCATGCCCTGCAGGCAGCCCATCACCCCTGGTCATGCTCCGCAGGCAGCCCATCCACCCTCGGCATGCTCCGCAGGCAGCCCATCACCCCTGAGCATGCTCCGCAGGCAGCCCATCCACCCTGGGCATGCCCCACAGGCAGGCCACATGGCACCATGCACTTGGGATCCCTGACTCATGCCCCCCACCCACCCCCAGGGACAGGCACCTGCCAGCAGGCCCCAACTCATGTCCCTCACCCACCCACCCACCCCAAGTGAGAGGCACCTGTCAGCAGGCCCCAACTTATGTCCCCCACCCAACACGTCATCACAATCCAGATCCATGGCCCTTATGGCCACCCAGGTACAAACACCGAACCAAGCCTTCCATCCACTCCAAAGTGAAATCCCCATGTCATGATAGATTCCAAATAACCAGTATGCACATGAGTACAAGTCCAAAAGACCCACACAATGGCGACACATGACTGAGAAAACCCACATTGTGACATGCACGAAACCAATGACAGAAGACCACACAAATGAAGTAAAAAATTAAAATGTATTGTATACAAAAATGAATGCATGAAACAAAATTACACAAGAATGAAATGATAAATAAAAGGATGTCCAAAATCAAGGAAAAAATTATTAATGGTGAAATGAACAAAATGTAAAGAAAAATGCCTCCAAAGTGTCCGTCCATCAGACCAAATCCAAAGTCAAAATAAAAACAAAACCATTCCTCCATGGTAAAAAAAAAATATATGTAAAATCAGGACCATAACTATATACAATGTTAAAATCAAGGGACCATGTGCCCAACAATCCAAAGGAATCCTAAGAAAAAACCTACCTAATGAATAACTATCAACAAAAAGTTGGGGCATAGTCCATGCGCCCCAAAGGAAAAAATAAATAAAGGAAACCTACAACTACATAACTTTTTACAAAGGCGGCGGGCTAGTCCCATGGCTCACTGTTTGATGTTCCGGACCAGGGCATCATTTAACTCCACGTCGTTGTTCCGGAGGCGGGCCTGTTCCCTGGACTCGAGGTCTCGCAGGGATGCAGCCATGGAATCCCTTAACTCCCTGCAAGTTTCCTGGAGGCCCTCTGCCCGCCTCAAAGACCGGTGCATGGAGTTCTCCGCCCTGACCATCCTGAGACGTGCCCTCACCGCCCGCCGCCTCTCCGCATCTATTTGCCGGCCCAACCACTGCCACACAGAAGACACTCCCAGTCTGGGGTCCTCCTGCCCCACGGCCGATGCCTGCCCCCGGGGTGTTGATGGCCCCGAGCCATGATGCCTCCCATGCTGAGCCTGCTGCTGCCTCCGATGCAACTGCCTCTGCCACCACAACGGCATCCGGGCTGATGGAATCCCCTGGTGCCATCGTGCACGTGCCCTGCCCGATGATGCCGGCACATCCTCCATCCGCTGGGATCCAGTTGGTGGGGTGGCCACCCCTGCTGGACCTCTGACTCCCGACTGCAGCAGGGATGGGATCTGCATTGGTTGGGGCAGATCCACAGGGGGCCCTGGTGGCATCTGGGCCGGAAGACAGCACGGAGAACTACTGGTGTATAGTGTGCACAGAGGAGGAGAGGGCCTCAAGACTGGCTGACACATGGAGGAAACCCCCGACCAGGGACCCTCCCAACTGGGTCAAGTTGGCACACAGGTCTTCATGATGACGTGCGTGGTCCCCTCAGAAAGCACGCACATCATCACGAATGTCACGTGTGCGCAGCGCGACAGCAATCAGGACGGACTCCATCCAGTCACCGGTCCCCTTGTCCGCAGGTAGAGGAGTGCCAGATGACATGGACCTCCCTCCTACCTGCAGATGGGCCTGGGACGGGACCTCCCTGCTGGTGCATGCTGATGCAGTCACAGTGTCAGGGACAGAGACATGCACAGGCACCTCTGCGGCGACCTGTGCTGCCTCCTGCCCCTACCCCTGGACTGCACCACTTGTACCAGTGGTACCACCGCCACCAGGCCCCATGTGTGGCTCTGTAGCGGCCTCCTCCTCCTCTGAACACACCACCAACCTGGATGACTCCACACTGTCTTCCGCCGTCGCAAGCCCCTGTGGGGGCTCATCCGCCCCTTCCACTGCAGCCGTAGTGGCAGACGTGGCACCAGTCCCCCCGCTCCCGGATGATGGAATTTCCTGGGAAGGTGACTGGGCCTTGCGCCGCCTGCCGGTGGAGGCACCCTTGCCGCTTTCCTCCACAGCGCCGTCTCCGCCCTCTTTTCTTCACTCGCCGCTGTTTAAAGGGAGACATTGAGCACAAGCATCAGGGTACTATACAATAGTCCCCTAGACAGAAAGCAATAGCACATGAGTGGCACTGTCAAACGTCACTTCCATCATGTCTCCGAACAACACATGGATCAGTGCAGGCAACACACATGCAGGAACCGGCATGGCACATCAACATACATTTGCATCCATGTCCACGACACCGTAGAAACATCCAATGGTGGGCTGAAACTCACATGCATCATGGGACATGGTGATCACATGCACACACATCACGGGAGGGTCATGCATCTGGCCCTGTATATCCCCAGACACAGTGGATACAAGGATGACTAGGCTGTATCAGTGATTCAGCACATCGTAACGGACATGTGTCATGCATCCATGGCACACACACGACTCAGACACACGGACATGTACACCATGAATGTCCATGACAGTACCACACATCTATCACACCACAAACATGTCAAAGTACACAGGCATGCATACATGTGTGCATTCCACATGCTGCTCCGCATGATGCATTGTAACACATACACCATCCATGTGGGTCACGCCTGACTGGACTCACATGCAACACCATCATGTCCCAGCACACACACATCCATACATGGTCCATGTCACACATGCAGCCGAGTAGCTAACTACCACCACACTTCAACGTGCACTGTTTCCTACGTGAATGCATGGGCACTTACCGCTCGACTCCAGACGGACCTACATCCTGAAGAACTGGTGGTGAAGCACTGGGCGAATGCGCTCCAGGACCCTCAGCTGCTGGGTGGTAAGATGGGCCCGGTGTCCCACTGCATCCGCTGCCTCCAAGAGGCACCAGGCCTTCTTGAGGGTCCTGGATTTGTATTCCTCCCAGCGCTTCCAGGCATGTTTGATGTCACGGGGTGCCACCCCCTCCACGTTGATGGCACCCACTTTGTCCTCCCAGATCTTCTTCCGTCCTTCATTGTCGGTCACGATAGTGTGAAGAGGGCATCGTAATGCCCCAGAACTTTCTCCACCAGGATACCAACTTCCTTTTCACTGAAGCTGGTAGCCCTCTGCCTCTCTGGCTGGGGGTCGCCAGTGGTCTCTGATGGTGTTTGCCCCGACATGGCAACCCCCGTGGCAGGTGTGGGTGGGCAACTGGGTCCTGAGGCTGGGCTGTAGAGTGATGGAACACCAGTCGGGAGTCTTCTGTTCCAGCAGGGGTGGTCACAGCAACTGGACCCCTGCAGATGGCAGATGTGCAGGCACCAAATGCCAGGGCATGGTGGCAGCAGGCAGGCAGGCAGCAGCAGTTGGCTTGCGGGAGGCTGCTTGGGGCTCTGGGGGGCACTAATTCGGCTTACAGGGCAGGAGCGTGGTCTTCCATGTGTTGTGACATGGCCAGCTTGATATGGAGTGATTTGGCACGTGAAAAAACTAAACGTCAGCGTGTAATTCGAGGGAAAGGCCCTTAGCGCGCAAGCGCGTCTGTGACGTGACACGTGCGGGCGTTCCCCTGGCACGGGTTGAAGGTCCCACGTGGGTTTCCATCGCTCTGCACATGCTTTTCGTGGAAAGTGGTGCGTGTGTTTTCCAGGCATATGGGTTCACACGCTATTACTTCACAGCGGGTGGGTGTTGGCTACGCGTTCTTCTTCTACACACAAGGCAGACGGTGAGTCGCACATGCTATTTTTCCCACTGCGGGGGTCCCTGTTTGTCACATAACCCTTTTTTTCTGGGCATACTAGCCTGCGTGTTGATCACGTACGTATTTTTGGGGTTCTTGGCTGCCACAGTGTACTGCGTGTGTTTTTTTACACGCACATGGGCTACAGGGGTCGCTTATCACTTTTTCTTGCTTTTATGGGATGCCTGTGCATTGCGTGACACGTCATTTCTCCTAGGGGGCCACAGAATGGGACATTCATCGTAGCTGTATATACGTGTTTGTTGTTTTTGCACACTTTTGTAATGCGCAGGGACGCTAATACCTGCCTTCCTGTGGCAGACGTGTTTAGGCCTGTGCGTGTCTTTGGCCGTGCGCAGGTTTCCCCTATTCGATTCCATGAATATGTGTGGTTCGCGTGCGTGTGGCCGTTCCGTGTACTTCCCAGCAGTACATCCCCAGTTACACCCTTATTTTCACACATTGTTCCTCATTCCGCACGTTCCGCCCCGTGTACCGCCCCCTTTTTGGTGTGTGCGCTAACGTTGTGAGCTTTCGCTGTGCGCCTCACGCATGGCGTTCTGGATGTTGCAATAACGTGTGCGCCCATGTGCGCCATGCACTGATTTGGCGCACGTCCCGGGGAAAACACGCACAGGCCCTTCCATGAATTGCACACGTACGTGTGCGCTTGCTTTTTCACGCTTGCGCCAGCTTGCGCAAAGATTTTCGGCACACATTTGTTCCCTGAATAGACCCCTAAAGCTTCTGCCTCTTTTTTGTAGTCATTTGTTTAGAGGCCTTCAGATGGAGAGTGGGCAGAGTCAAGAAGGCCACGGGATAAGATGGCCTATAGTCAATATTCAATTGACTGTAAAAAGAGGACGTTTGTGGCATCATTTAGCACATGTAGCACACCCAGGTGGGGCAGGCTGGGTAGGTAACTGATTGGATTCCCGGTATTGTATGTCTTTTCTGAACATCTCAATGGTGATGTGAGGCGCTGTCTACCCGAAACAGGACAGCAAGGTGACATGTGTATCCAGAGACTCTGTGACTGTCTTGACATATAGTTGAATGCTTTTGAAGTTTGTATACCTTTGAGCATTCGAATCGCTGTCAAAGGCGGGCTGTTGTGACATCTTCCCAAACATGCATTTCATCCCTGTGTCAAGGGCAACCGAATTAGTACGGTAACTGCCATTGTGAATTGTTTCCATTCAGCCTTCATTGATGTGATGCAAATTCTAGCTGGAGGCTGGACAGTAACTTGACAGATGTCTCTGGATGTACACCGTCCATTCATTTGCATCCCTTTCAACCATGTGTATATTGTGTGTAAATAAGGGCAGGGGCACTTCCACTTATGCTTACACTTTGAACCCGGGTGGGTGATCCTGCTTATTTAGTTTTTCAAGTGCTACTGTTTACATTGATGTATTGAAAATGGCATCACACATTTGTTTGGGGTTTGGTTAGTTACTTTATAGAAGCATACCATAGTGTACCTATTCCCTGCCTGACCCTCCATTTGCACGGCTGTATAGTATTGTGAGCGTGCCTATGGTGACTTCTCACATAGCAATGGATGAATTGGAGAGGAGCATCGAAAATGAAACCTAATACATGCATTAGCATTTATCTCAAGGCAAGGCTAACATGATGCATGAAATGTCCTGACGCCGTAAGCCAAGGGTTAGACTAGTACCACTCCTGGCTTGTAGAATGTTCTCGATGTCCATTGCTACAATTAGACAGACACATGTGCAACACGATATGTAGGTATAATTGTTCATGACAAATACCATAGTGGGAAATTAATATATGACACAATATAATCGAGACTACAATGGCCACCACTGTCGAATGAAGTGAGACCACAATGACTAGCACTGGGGATTGAACAGAGGTCAAGATGACCCCTACTGGGGAATGAGCTAAGACCACAATTACCACCTCTGGGAAATGAGCTAAGACCACTATGACCACCAATGGGGAATGAACTGAGACCACAATGACCACCAATGGGGAATGAACTGAGACCACAATGACCAGCACTGGGGAATGAACTGAGACCACAATGACCAGCACTGGGGAATGAACTGAGACCACAATGACCACCAATGGGGAATGAACTGAGACCACAATGAGCATCACTGGGGAATTCAAACCACAATGGTCACCATTGGGTAATTAACTGAGAGCATAATGGCCACCACTTGTGAATGAACTGAGAACACACACAGCAGGAAATACCTGAAACAACATTGATTGTCACTGGGGAACTCATGGATATCAGATAGACTATCACATTGGATGTTCCTGAGACGACACGGACTACTCAACAGGTGCCCCCTAGGGATTTATTTTGATCCCTCCCAGGGATGGTGAATTTTATTCACGCAAAAGCAAAACTGCTGTGTTTTCTGTTTGGTTCATGGTTTCCTCTGTTGTAAAATTGTGAATCTCGTCCATTTTCACCATCACAACAAACTTTATTCATGAAAATGAACGAATTTGAAAAAATAATACATTTTGTAAAACAAATACCAAGTTTAGTCCATTGAAATATGCCATCCAATTTACCCGATCGGTAAATGATGTTTTTTTTAAGTTCTCATTGAGTCACCACCATTCAGGAACTTTTCAGTTTTGGGGGTTGCTTTCTCACCATCCATAATTTCTCCTGCGACTTTGCTTCTGTTTTTAAATTCTCTATCTCCTTTGAGTGTCTCTTTTCGACCAATAAATTGGCATTTCACGCTGATGTTCACCCGATATAATGCTTTCATTTACAAGTATGAAGCTGCGATTCTTGCGAGGCCGAAAAACTAAGCATTCAACCTTTCGTTTTCCAGACTTTTACCCCAGCACGCTAACCGAAGGCGGGAAAGTTTCTAAAATGTGTATTTTCAATGTTTATTCATGGCACACACCCACACAAACATCCACTATAGAATTAGCCTGGTGAAAAATGCAGTAATCAGAAAGAACAAGTGTCACTCTCTTTGGTGTTGATGGTTACCCCTGAAAAGAAAGCACAACAAAGTGAGTACCGTTCTTGTTCACAACAAAATAAATTTTTGATGCCAAGACTTCTCCATGATACCCTGGCATCTCTCCATGCCGGGCAGGGAAAAACATTTGTTTACCGAATCCCACCCCCACCTTAAAGCCAGTGTTAGATCTGTGTAGCCTCCACGTCATTCCCTCAGATATTCCAGACCTCATGGGTACCTCAAGTCCACTTATTCTAGCCTAGGTAACCAACCCCAATATCCTAAGTCTAGTATTGGTCAGAAGAACACCTGCTTATCCTGGAGATGGTGATTTGACTCTATTAATCAGCCATGCCTCAGGTGTTTGGAATTTGTTCTATCCATCTTCACCTACCACATGATGCCCCTACCACTGCTGCTAGTGATTGTGAAAGTGGCTTGGCACAAAGGGAGTTCTTTTCAGGATATGGGCAGGTGCCAATGAGCCGCTGGCCACATTATGCATCCTCGCCCAGAATGATAGCCTCACCTCCTTAGAAACATGCTTGTTCTAAACAGGAGGATTTTAATAAGCACTGACATGTTACCTTGGGACTAATAGTGGCCTCTTGTTAGACACAGTTGAAAGACACTAAAAGTACAGAAGTACGGCAGGTTAGTGTTATAGACTATTAGGGCCTGATTCATAGAATACGCGGAAAGACGCTGCAAAGTATTGTGTGCATAAAACAACTTTGCGAGCACGAGCGGGCAAAAGTTGTATTGCGTGCTCCTCATATTCATGGAATTATAACTTCAAAGTAACCCGAGGCACAAGTTATGTCTGAAACGCCAACGACACTTCGCCGCAAACCAAAACAAGTGACCTACACCGACCTTTGAGCATACATAATCCTTGCTAGCAAGCACCCCAATAATCGTGGGTCGTCACCTCGCAATCAAGGCAGCCCACTGGCGAGACTGCGTACCAACCCTCGTAACCCAGAACTGCACTCCGATGATCCGTGTTCCATTTCACTTAAGTCATGACAGCACCCAGATTATCTGCATCTGAACCTCCGTACATCAAGGCTGCACCCCACCAGTCTGCATACAATCACCCCTATCACCAAGCGACACCTCAACTCTGTGCCGCCACCCCTAAAATGTTATGTAAACCATGCCTTTGCAGGTAGGACCGATTGTACATAATGTTCTGCACCTCCTATCATGTGGCGGTGAGTACACGATGGTTGCGCGTTAGATTCCATGAATTCAGTTAGGTCAGCACTTGACTAGGCATGCAATTTCACTGTGTGGCCCGTCACTCAATACGCCCATGTTATTCCTTGTTCTTCCTCATTCTGCGGGGAGAATGGGGAATATGCATGTTTCTTCCCCTATTTATTTCTTTGCGTTAGCCCGTCCCACACTTTGCATGGAGTGTCATGCAAAGTCATGACGGACCCACACAAATTCGGGAAATACACGCAAAGTCCGAACCATGAATCGCTGAAAAGAGTTTTGCATGCTGAAAAGTGCGGAAAGTCACTTTTCAGTGCACATGAAATTCTACAAATCAGGCCTTATGTCAGCACAGAGCTGCACATTAACAAAAGCCAAGTTTTAGGTAGATGAAGAAAGACTCAGAGCTGGGATGTCTGTACCTACACCCTATAGCACTGGAATGTAAGAGGACGGGCTTAGTACTATTAAGTGCTGACAAATATATTCTTAACAGTGCACATTTTTCATAAAAGCAATATTTCTTTTTTAGTATAAAATAATGTGGGTAACTTTGTTTCTGAAATTGAGGTCTGCTAATCAGTCCTCCCTTTCCAAATGATCCATACCAACATTACATTACACATAGGTGCCTTGCTCTAACCAGTCTACCTGCATGACAGCAGATTAATGTTGGTGTTGTCACAATTCCTGGAAGACGTGATTTCAGGATGTAATTAGTGATTATTTCACTAGACAGATGTCTGCATAGACAAATCACCATCATCACTATAATCTTCGTGATCATCATCACCACCTTCATCATTATCTTGATCACCAACACCAGTATCACCACCATCATCTCCATCAAGGAACTGACACAAGTACAAAACATTTAAAACATTTCATATCTCCAGACCATCAAACAAGTAGTCATGAAATGCAAAGTAAAATGGAAAGTATTCCACTTGCTATATATCTGTTTTGATGAATGAAGTCAATCATTCTGCTGTGCAACTACCCATACAATTCCTAGCAAGCGAAACTATTTTCCTCTAACACTAAGGACATTACACCAGTATGCTTGGAGGGCCAAGGCAGTGGGACGATCTGAGGTGAGCTGTAAAAAAAAAAAGAAAATCACGTGTGGGTTGAGTAAATCCCAAGCTTTAACAATACGTGTAAGAGAACAACGATAAACTCAATAATGCCTGGTGTAAAAAAAATGGACTAGTGTTTTCTCAAATTGAAGACAGAAACAACATAGGTTGGTTACGTCCCAAGGTGCTACCACCAGTGTAAGGTTCACCGACAAGAAGGTGGTGGAATCTGAGGCAAACAAACCATGTTCTGGCGATGATCCTGAAATTCACATTAAATAATGTTCATATCCCCTCTGCAGATTTCATTGCATAAGGATACCTATTTGATATCTTCATCAATTCAAGATCCACACTCTGCTTCTTAAATGTACAGTTGAGAAGAGCTTTAAGTGCAACCTTCGAGTTCGGACGATAGAGGGTAAAGTGAATCACCCTTGGCAGTTTATGGAGCCCAGATCCCTTTTAATATATACTAGCCAATGGAGTTTCCTGGGTAAATTGCCATCTTAGTAACATGTTTTCTAGAAAGACTGGCCTGTGGTTACTGAAGATAGAAGAGCATGTCTTCACCAGCTTAGATCTATGGGCCGATTCATGGAAAAGTGCGCCTAAATCCCACAGGGGCTGTGTATTCATGGAATTTATAGCGCAAACTAACCGTATTCGCAAGTCATGCCCAGAATGCCCCGACACTCCCCCACGCAAAGCAAAAACAGTCAGGATAGTAACGTTTGTGTGGTCTCCCATGCGTGAATACACGCACCCTTCAAACAGTGCGTGGCATCCCAAACAAACAGGCCTGCATCTCGGGGACCAAGCATATGAACAATCATAACAACTCGGCTGAAAAATCTGCGTGCGAACCCCCGTAAACCATTCCTGCACCCTGCTACACTGCCTATGCACACCCCTCAGTTGGATCGGAACCCTTGTTGTGTAGAAGCACCCCAAAATATGACATGCAAACCCACCTCTGCGCTGACATTCCTATGCGCAAGTGTGCGGATAGTATGAAGGGCTTTTGTGGCCATTTCCAGGCCAAGAGGTTTGGCGATTGAATCCATGAATATGTCTCGTGCTGCGAAATTGTGGGCGTGCAAGGGACTGCCTGCAGGCCGTCCCTCGGAATGCCCACTTTTTCGCAAGGTCTTCCCCATTTTTGGTTTTCCATCCCCTTCCCCGCCCTCTGCCCAAGCATCAGGGAAGTGTCGGACGCTGTAGAACTTGTACTCAGTTTATGGAACACAGATCGCAAATAACAGAATAAGTAGGAAGATTCAGGCGTTCTGGAACCTTTTTGTGATAATGGACTCTGTGATTAGACAGATTGGATCTTTGTACTTATTCTGTAACTAAGTAGAAACATTAGCATGCCCCCTACAGAGTGAACGTCCAAACCCATTGACACCAACTTGCTACGAAGAGAGATGGTGTAGAGGGTGAAAAAGAGGTTGCAAATACACACTGGACATCTGTGCTCAGTTGAAAACAGAAGGTACCCTTACCTATTAATTTGAATATGAGAATTGCCTTGGTTTTATCATGAAGTGGAATGACAATGTTCAGGAGTCGTAGACCAACCCCAGTGTCCATCAGGGATCTCCAAAACATCGGCGTAATTACCATATCAATGGGCAAGGAAAGATCCCTGAAGGCCATGCAGAGGGACCAGTTCTAGGCAAATCAAATTCTGTTGCTTCCAGTCTAATCTCAAGGAAGAGCAATGGGCGTGTCCTACTTGGCATTCAGCATAATCACTGGCATTGTAATAAACTAAAGAGTTATAGGCAATCCAAGAAGCTGCATTTTCTAGCCCAATGCAATGAACTAGGTTAGAGAAAGGGCAAGGGCCATGAGGCCAAGGATGCTGTGATGGTTAAAGGAGTCCACTTTGGAGGGCAGGGTGACATTGGCATGGTTTAATGAATAGTCATAGGAAAACCCATCCTTGTCAAAGACTTCTCCAGAAACATTATTGATGCATAAAAGGTTAATATTGCTTCAGTGCAGATAATTATATGAAGTACACAAGAGCTAAAAGCTGAAAAGTGACTCACTGAAGATATAGGAACACCTGAAAAAGGTCACTTGTTTACTAATTATAATATTAAACAATCGAAGACCTCTTTCATATTTCAGAGGAGATGGATAAAACATATAGAACAACGTATTTCCTTCTGTTCCCCACATGCCTACCAGTCTCTAAGGGTTTCCCCAAATGGAGAGGCAACATTTAAGGAAACTGAATCATAGTTTCCCTGCATAATTGTCAGCACAGTGGTGGATATTGTTAAGTTTCTCTGTGTGATCACCATTCCAATGTCTCTGGTAACGCTTGATCCCTGTGGACTGGCTCAGATGTATTGTGCCTTCTCTTGGAGTGTTCAACCAATACCTCTCTGGAATATGTTTGTTCATGATCAACCCAAATCATCGTGAATTTGTGCAATATTATAACAGAAAGGGGTCACAAATGAACATTATTCTCAGCACATGTTCATGCAAAGGGCTACATTTTCCTTTTCAAGTCCACTACCTAGGGTAACATTCCATATTCAACCAGCATTTCCAGAGTTCGAGAACTTTCTTAATGTTCAGGAGAAGTTTTGACACAGTACAAGATCAAAGATTATGTCAAGTAGTTATGCACAACTCTCCTTTGCTCGACTGAGATAGCCTTGCCTTGCAAAACAAAACAGAGGGGTCATATAAAAAACCTGAGAACGTTTGCCGCCAGCCAGGAAACTGAAAGTTGTCGAACCTGTACCGATTGCATCTGGCGAGCGTGTGCTTGCCGGAGAAATAAGCAATAAAACCTCAGATGCAGACATACTTTAGACCTGCATTCTCTGTCTTTCTTTAATCAAGTTGATCAGCTGTCCCGGCCATAATCTCCAAATCTTGCTCCACCAAAATTTGCAATGCACGAAAGAGAAAGATTGCTTCTCTGCCGCGTAATGGCAAACCTTCAGAAAAAAGATCCACACATAATCCCCTGTGTGGCGTTGTTTTGTCAAAAGTCTTAAGAGAAATACTGTTAATCTCTCTTAGGTTTAAACAGTTTCTTATTTAATCAAAAGCTGATCTCTGGATTTAAAGCTTTAACATATTTTGGAATAATATTGAAAAATACTTTCCAAGAGAAACATGCCCTGCTCAAAGCTGTTCCTGGATAGAAACTTCTATTCATCTTCTCAAAGGAAAACATCATTATACTCCTATGAAAAGGATACAGTTTAAGCTTTTGTTTTAACTTTCTGATTTTGCAACAGTTTAATAAATGAGGTCTCTATAAGAGTTTGGTGATGATTACAGCCCTAATAATGAACTGTTGCCTCCACTCTCAGTCCTGTGAAATTACCACAGGATTATGTGTGGTGAGAAAGTGGCGTAAATTCGCACAGAACTCCATGGAGATGAAGTGGCAAATTCACCTCCAGCATTTTGATGGAGGTGAATCCTCCACCTAACCTCCAAACCCGGAATGTGGCAATGCGGTAGAAATGGTGCTTATTCCATTAATAACAAAATATTGCAATTACTGCCATTTACCTCTCCGCCAAATTCATAATGATTCCCATTGTAATGTCAGTGATATTGGAAACTGTATTTTGTATGTAGCGCTCTCTGACTGCTGATGGACCTTATAACTTTGATAACTGACTTTATAGTCATTTAAATGTCAATGCCCATCAACTTCAATCCTGCTAGGATTTAGGGTAATTTGCACAAGCAGCAGACAGTTCACAGGATGGAATTGAAATGTATTGGGGTGCTTTTCCTTGATAGAAAAAAAACAGACCAAATCAGATCCCTCCTTGACAAAGAACTGTTGGGACTTTTGTGCACAATTGATGCTCAGAGTGGGACCTGCGGAACATCTGGAGATCCTGTGCTTATTAGTGCCTGCTTTTGCACTAGGACAAAAAAGCAAAATAAGAGAAAAGTAGCATTGCACTTTGTGTCACAGACATCACTCTTTTCACATGGCGGCCCCATCTGCTTCGAAGCTCAAAGTGCTTTGGCATAGCATGCACCGAGTTCGCAGTGCGGTGGTTCCCTGCCTGATTGTTCCATTAGCCTCTCGCTTATCAAGTTGGTGGAACGATTGAAAGCCTATCTATGAAGTTGATCATTGCTTTCAGAAGCCCCATGAGTTATGTCTGTGCCTTCATCGCTCAGAAGCGTAGCCATACAATATCTGGACTTCCACTGTTCGGATTTGCCTGCTACTCAAATGTAACTAATCATACATGGCCATTCAGAGTCCCTGGTGAGCTCAACCCCTGATATACCGAGATTGGGGAATAGTCTTGCTGTTATTGGCCTCCACGGAGGACACACCTCTGATTACTATCACACCACAAGCACTTCAGTAGCTAATCAGTGACAACACCTCATTTGTGAACGGGTTAGATCTGAAAGTAAGTGCTCTAAAATCAGCTGTAATGGTATTTTATAGAGGAAGACAAACACCCAAACTTCCATCCATGTTTAGTAATGATGTTATGATCCCAAGGGTTAAATAATATGAATACTCAGGTGTGTGCTTTTCGCCTGTCTCACCGGATTCACATAAAAAAACAGTCTAAGAGGTTTAAGCAATCGCTGGGGGGGGACTGTGGGAGGGAGTGTCTCGCTTCATATCAATGTCCAAGACCAAATCAACAGACCTAATATTAAAAGTATACCACAGCAATGCTGCTTCAGGGGCCAGTTAATGAATGGCGTTGTGGGGCTATACAGACACCAATTCGATTCAGGTATTTTAAAATGATTTTGAAAAAGGAATCCTGGGACTTCCTCGCTCAGGTTCTAACTCTGGGGATCACATGGAACTGGGCTGTACCCACAGTAATGATACACTTTCAACAGAACCGCTACTCCAATGGCTACGCCTCTGAAGGAACGAGAAAACCAATCTTACACAGGATCTCATTAGGTTTTTAGTCGCAAAGGACTCCCATGTCAATATACCTCGGTTAAAGTGTATAAAAACTAGGCTTAATGAAATTGATGCCGACCTGTATTTTAATGCACCCGACACTTTAATTTCAAAGGCTGCTACAAAAGATCCACATCCCACTCAAGAGAAGTACTAGAGCTTTTAAACCCATTTAACTGCAGACACGCTATTATTACAGAAATTATTTTTGCTCTGGTCAGGAAATCCAGCTCAGAGAGTTCCACTAACCAGAGCATGGTTCAAATGCCTACCCCCTGGGGCAATGGCGGCACTATGGAAAGACAATGATAACATCACAAACCAAACATCTCTGATATGTAATGGCCAATAGAGAATATGGTTCACTTTCTATTTGTTTGTCCACATAAAGAGAGATACGATCTGCGACCTGAATACCAATATTTCTAGAAATAGATCTAGTCCAGTTTCGTTGAGCACTAATCCCTCTTTAATGGGCTGACTCCCCAAAGCAAGGATGGGTGCTTTTAACATATTTGAAGCATGTCCTGCACAAAAGGAAAGTTTCATCGACATCTTAATGCGTCTATTATCTTATGTCTATTTTATATTGATAAGTCTGTCAATTATATATCTGAAGCCGTAGATAAGATTAGCTAGGGTCATCTCAGGGAAGGATTTCATAATCAAGTAATCGTCTGTTTATGTGCATATTTGTATTGTTATGTATTGTGTTTTATGATTGGATGTTTTTATGTAAATTATCTGTATATGCAAAATACATTTGATGGACTTATTGATTGGTATAGCTAAGCAGAAGTAATTGAATCCAGCCACTGAAACTGCTCTTGTCGGAGGGAGACTGGCAAGATTATTGTGTAGTACCTTCTTTGCTGATCTCACACTCAGCTCCATGTGATTACCCTCTTTGCAACCAACATCGCAACCACATTCTCCATTACAGTTCCTGTGATGCTGAAATTTGCTGTTGGAAAGACAGGGCCTCCTTGTCGTTGTCCTGCCACTTCTCTGTTGGTGTTTTCTGTGTATTTTTCTGTACAGGCGTCCAGTTTTGACCCCTGGTAGTGCAGCTATTCATCCTTACCTTTTGGTGAACAGTACCCATGGGACACCCTGTCAGGCTCTCATAGATAGGGGTACACCCTTGTATCCCTAGTGTATGCTTTTGGGCATATGTGTGTTGCCTACAGAGCAGGATATGCGTGGTTGGCAGCAACATGCTGATGTGACAGTGGCTCTGGGTATCCTCCATTTGGCTCTGGGGCTGCCTACTACCAGACTTCTGGAGCCTTGCCAGGGACTGCTTGTTCTGGGTACATCCTTGGGGTGGAGGCTGCCTGAATGGAGTGAGTAGTCGTATGCATTCTTGATTGTGCGAGTCTGGTGTTGGTTGTGTGACACGATGCCTGAGCCACTCCTGACTGAAACTGGAATGAATAAAGTGTAATGCACTGAAAGGCTGGGGAGTAGCCCCCGATCCGCATCATGTGTTGTGGGTGTCTGATTTCTGGTGATTAGCCTGAATGCTTGTAAGCCTGATTGGGTCCTGCCGACATGAACACACTTGTGTGTGATTGGCTGGCTGAGTCTAGCTAAGTGAATGGGGAGTGTTGTGTATAAAGGGGGGGGCTCACACTCCTCAGAAACTTGAAGTTGAAACTGAGGTCAGAAACCAAAACAAGAAACTTGAAGCAGAAGCTGAAGTCATCTTAAGCTTGCATCCTGAAATCCCGCTGTAGTAAGAGGTCTCCAGCTGCATCACTTCATCTAATCTAAAAGCTGCCATGCTGATTCAAACACTGAAATAGAGAGGACCTGGATAGGCAACCTCTTCTCATAGCTATCAGGTGACATTGTGCAACTACTGCTTGTTTTTCATCAGAAATGTCCAGGAAGGCAGTCCTCTGTGCCTGACATTTAGAGAAGGGATCATTGTCGGTCCAGAAGAGGAGTGCCTGAACATCTTGAAGCCAAGAAGTTCATCTGTTTCATCCAGGGTCCAAAGAAGTGTTTGTGATTTTGGAAGCCAAGTTGTTGAGTATCACCCAGAAGAGGGGGTACCCTGGCATAGTGCTGCTTGACACCCAAAGCTGCAAAAGTTCCAAATCACTAAAGAATCATTCAAGGGGCATCTCTGCCATGACATCTGTCCACTTGTCAATGCCAGAGAAGGTCCAGGTTCAATGCCTGCAGAGGCTTGTATGCCAGTGGGTTTTCTAGCTGGCAAAATCTGAAGATGTCCCAAGGGTCCAGACTTGGTGAGGGTCCACAGTCCAGTGCAGTGGTCATACCCAGGTCGCCAGAATCCATCCTTAGGCCCGTTTTTCAGCTGCCGCACAGAAGAACCAAAAGTCGCAAACCATGAAATCCTGAAACCCAACGACTAATTCTGACACTGCACCCGTCAACACCGAAAGTCACCCATGACTACCAAGGGTCTTTTCTTCTTCAACCAAGCCTCTTCAAGGTCTGAAGCAAGATTCATCTTGGTAGGGCATCCTCAGCCAGCCAAGTAACCTGACTTCAGAGACCAATGTGATAGACCTGCATTGCTGCATTTCCCACACTGCTTGGTTCCCTTCCTCTTCTTGACACGGACATCCCAGTGACTCCTTCTTTGAAAGGGGATCCATCCATGAAGGGTCTCATACAGTAAAGCCAAGAAACTCCACAACTTCGCCTGCCATGGCACCCAAGTTACTGTGAAAAGGAAGAGCATCGCCCATCCTCAGGACTCATTCAGAGGTTCCACATTTGCTTTGCATCCTGTTCTCCTGTGACTTCTCAGGTACATTAGGCTGGTGGGATCTGCAAAAAAAGAAGCAGAGTATTACTGAATATATTTGGACTGGGCTGTAATGTACAAAATAAACTAGGCCTTAACTTTTCCTAACACGTTGCCCACATGGGGAAATCCTTACATATTATGTCATTGTTTATCCTAAATAAAGCATTCTGTCAATGTTCCTAACCTGTCCTTCTATAGTAATGTCTATTAAGTGACATTTCTGCTTAGCAATTCTTATGCTTTCTAATAACTGTCAGCAGTTGGTGCATTTTGCCTGAATCTAAGTGTATTGTGGTACCACATAGAGGTGTGAATATTTGCCATGATTATGAAAGTGTTGCCCGAGTACAAAGTGTATTATTTATTGTATATATTCAGTTGAACCATATGTTATATAAAAGTACTGTGTGAGCACATAACATTGTGTGTGGAAATTACTTTGTGGGGATTTGGGGATTCACTGTACCTAAGAACCTGACTGTATCACCTCCCTTGAGTCTCAGCCTTGGTTGCTTGTCCATTGCTACCTTTAGAGAACCTTGGCTGGGGTGATCTGTGCCTCTTGTGAAGGGTCAGAAATAAGAGGCAGACACAAAGTTGTAATGTTTTCAACATCAGGCATCTTTATTAAAAGAAAAAGGGCTGTGTGAAGGCCTTTCTGTCTGTATCGTAAAGAGATGTTCCCTACCTATGAAACTAAAACTAAAGATCAGTCTGTGTCTTGTCCTGAAACATACAAACTGACCACGTGTTCAAAACATTCTAATCTGGCCCTCACACTAAAATGAACAACTAAATGTGCAAGGAAATATATCTGACTTACTATTTGGGTGAAATTGATCACAACTAAGGCAAGTACAATATTTGAACAAAAACAGTTCATTCAAAGGAAAAGCCCTTGGATCAAGAGAGTGATTTCCCTTCCCTTGGATTATTTAAACATGATAACAATGAATTCTTATGGATGGAAAAAGTGTCACTTTTTAATAATAATTCCTTAAGGATAACAAGAGTGTTTGTTCCAAACCACAACTCCTTAAAACTTTCAAATAACAGTTCCTTAAGAACGGCAAGGGTGTTCCTTACAAACAATAGCTCCTTAGGAATAGCAAAAAATAATTTGGTGTGATCTATGCAGTTTCAACTCTTCGCTCTATCTTTTTTTAAATTGTATTTGCATTTTCACAGTACCAAACAATAGATTCCAAAAAGTGTAAACCTCTCCTTCCCCCCTGCCCCCTTGTTCACATGTCCAGTACCGTATGGCCAGGTATCCACCCATCCCTTCCCTTGTTCACAGGCGTCACCGCCACCAATCCACCAGTCCTCCCTGAATCGTGTCCCGCCGGGTCCTAAATCCATTCCTTTTCCCCATGTCCATCATTCTCCTCTCCCCTTGTATCGGATGCTTCAGGGAGGTTTCAAGTCATTGGCCTTAGCCAGGTCATCCATTATAGGGTCCACTGTATTGTATTCTCTGACCCCTCTGTGGCCCCACCCCATCTCTGTAATCACTTCAGCAATCTCCCATCTCTGGTTGTCCCTCAACCACCTGATTAGTGGGATGCTTCCACGCGATAGCCACTCGTTTGGTTAATACGAGAAGAAACTTTATCATTTTATTACACATTCTGTGTTTTCTCCCCCCTGGAAGTATCCCCCAAATGCAGACTTTCGGACTACACTCTAGGTTTGACCCCACCAGTGCATTCACTTCCTCTATAACTTCATTCCAGTATCCAACTCCTCGCTCTTTCTTTACACTTGCACCACTATTCTTCCTGCTTCCTTAAGTTTCTCTACTTTTAATGCTGACGAGGCAGCATCTGCTCTCTCTTCATCTCTTTCACTTAGTCTCAATCAACTCTATCCTTTGTCTGATTTTCAGACTACTCGCAAACCGTCTCAACCCTGGCTTTCCTCTCATCTCTATGCAACGTCTTCTCAGCTGACTTGAAAGGCATTGGCTCAAATCAAAATCTGCATCTAATCATGCTGCCTACTTCTGTTATCACACTGTCTATGACAACTGTCTAATCTCTGCAAAACGTGCCTACTTTTCATAACTTCTTCTCACCCAATCTGCCCATCCTAGGCGTCTTTTCCAAACGTTAACACGGCTGCCTTCTCCTCTCTCTCCTGATCATTCTCTTAATTCCACTCTATCCACTTCTGACTTTGCTCACTTCTTTTCTTCAAAAGTTCTCTCTCTGCGTCAAGACATTGAAACTTCTCTACCCCCAACCAGTTTACCTTCTTCTCCTCCCACCTCTTCTGTTTTCATTCCAGATTTACTCCTGTCTCCAAAAGTGATGTACTACTCTTGTTAGCCAAAGCTCATCCCACTGCAACTCCTACCGATTCAATTCGATCTGCTCTTATTCCTAAGGTTTACCCTGTTCTTATACCTTATCTTGTGTCTTTCTTTAACACATGTCTTTGTACCTGTGTTTTTCCTACATCCTTTAAACATGCAACTATCATTTCTATTTTGGAAAAACCCACAGCTAATCCTCTCACTGTTTCTAATTTCCGTCTTATTTGTTTTATACTCTACCTCTCTAAACTCTTAGAGCGTCTTGTATATTCTCAGATTTCATTCTTTGTCACTGATCTTTCTCTTCTTCCCCGTGTTCAGTTTGGTTTCCGTCCTCTTCACTCTACTGAGACTGCTTTGATCTGTGTGCTTAACTCTCATCTCTCAGTTCTTTATTCCAAACACTCCTCTTGTATTATTCTTCTCGACTTATCTGCTGCTTTTGACATGGTGGATCATTCTCTACTTCTGGAATCTCTCTCCTCCTTTGGTCTTAAGGGTTCTGTTCTTTCCTGATTCTCCTCCTATCTGTCTAACAGAATTGCTACCGTCTCTTGGGCAGGTAAGACCTCCTCGCCTTTCCCCCTTGAGAATGGAGTACCCCAAGGCTCAGTTTGGGTCCTTTCCTTTTCTCATTGTATACCTCACAACTTGATTCTATAATCTCCCCTTTTGATCTCTCTCATCACTTTTACGCTAATGATACACAACTTTGTCTATCATTTTCTTCCTTCACTTCAGAAGTAAAACACACCCTCACAGCTTGTCTCTCTGCTATCCAATCCTGGATGGCATCTCACTTTCTTACTCTTAAGGCAGGGAAGACAGAGGTCCTATTCGTCCCTGCTGACACTCTCCCTCCTCATCCTCCACCCCCGTTCATATCCTTTCCTCCCTCTAATCTTTCTATTTCTCCCATAGCTCGTAATCTTGGTCTCTATTTTGATTCCAATCTTTCCTTTGTACACCATATTTCTCTTACTTCTCGTTCCTGTCATTTCCATTTTCATAATCTTCGTAAAGTTCATACCTTAGTCACTTTCCAAGCTTCTAAACTTCTTATTTCCTCCCTAATCTTTTCTCAACATTTCTACTGCTACACCACTCTTTTTTCTCTCCTGAGCTCTCATCTTGCCCCTCTAAAATCAATCTATAATTTTTCTATTTGTCTACTTTGTCTTCTCTCTTATCGAGACTCTATCTCTTCTTCACTTGCTTCACTTGGTTGGTTACCTTTTCACTCCCAGCTCAAATTTCATTTTCTTTGTTTAGTTTTTAAATCCCTCTATGGACTTGCCCCTGATAACCCTGCTGCACTTGTATCTTTCTATACCCCATCTCTCTCTCTCTGTTCTTCCTCCCTCTTTAGACTCAACGTTCCCTGTCCTCCATGTGCCCAGTCTCGTTTCCGATCTTTCCAACTCTTGCTCCTGTTCACTGGAATGCTCTTCCACCCGCTCTCCGCTCTATTACTGTTTACTCTCTCTTCTGTCTCTCCTTAAAAACCCACCTTCTTCAATATCTCTGAATGTTTGCTACCAGGATTGATGATTACTGCCTACCATTCCTTTGTACCATACTTTGTTTTTAACATGTACAGTGCTTTGGTTTAACAAATGAGTTTCTCCATGCAACTTTTAATTGACCTCCAGTATACTTCCCTGCCAGCAATATTTTTCTTGATCTTACAGATCCCCTGGTATACTCCGCTTCCAGGTATCCTTCACCAGGACATTTTCTTGAGTTCACTGTCCTTTATTTCCACACAGTTATACTGCTTCACTGTGTTTCTTCTTCATTGGTTTGAAGTATGGCTTGTCCCAAGTTCCCCACACTGACATCTCATGTATAGGGATTTGTTCATGTTCCGCCCCTTTTCTGCTTAAATTCGCTGCATTTTATTTCAACACAGTTGTTTTATTTCACTGTGTTTTCTGCCTCATTGGCTTGAGGAACATGTGTCCCAGGTTTCCCCATACTGACCTGTCATGCATAAGGAATTTGTTCAAGGTCTACCTCTTTATATCTTCATGACTGTTTATTTGCTTGGTATAGTGAATGTTCCTACTTTCCCCACTTTGATGTTTCCTATATGAGAAATTGTTTAAATTCTGTCCTTTTGCTTCACTTGGTCGCGTTTCAAAGTAGTTGCTTAGCTGGGGGCAGGCATGTCTCTACAGCCTGGGGTCCTCAATGACTCTGGGTGGACTCACCGGTTTAGTGAAGCGTTCCTGGGTCATGACACGTCATTGCTGTGAGGTCCCTGCTTTTGGATGGCCTCCTCTACAGAGCAGGGCTCTTCTACGCTCTCCCGGCAGCTACACACACACCCGCCTGCATGACCGCTGTCCCTCACCTGAGTGTTAAGCATATATGAGGCACCAACAGTCTCTTGCCTAGAGTGATGTTCGTGGAAAGGGTTTTGGGGTTTACAATGAGAAGAACTTGCATAGGGACAATAAGCAATCAAAAGTTTAGGAATGACGAATATCCACACTTTTGGTAATTTAGCGTTTAGTGGTGTATATACTAAATACATCACTACAAACAATGGAACCTATTGCAAGTGGTACATTGACTAGAATGTGCTTGGAAGCTCTACAGAGTACTTGTGAAGAGAGAGAATTATACTTTGAGGATAAATCTATGGCAGAGAATTTAGCTGCCCTTGTGGATTACCAGACTGATTGTGATACTCCTGATGAAGGGGGGTGGAGGGCTGTTATGGAGACCTTGCCCATGGAGTTATTACAGATTCTACTGATGGGATTGCCCCTCTCCTGCCACTTGATTTCCCAAACCCAGCATTGCTCTTCAGGAGGATGCCCTGAAACTTGATCTTTAGAAATTGGAGCTACAAAGAGAAAAGGTAGCCTTTTCTGTGCACAAAGTTGGAAACATAATCTGAGTTGAAAAAGGAGGAATTGGCACATCATGCAATACTCAAAGACAGAGACACTGAAAGTCAAAGAATCCAGCTGGAGAAAGCTAAGGTGGAAATGTCAGCAAGACCAGTTGAGGGTGCCAGGTCTCCTACTACTAAGTGTATGAAAGATTTGGTTGGAGTGTATGTGGTGGGTTCTGATACTCTCCAATGGATAGAGGCATTTGAGATGGCTTGTGATATTCATGATGTTGACAATGGCGATTGGGCTAAGTGTTTATTGAGTAGAATACCTCAGGCTAGTTACAATTGTATTCTGAAGCTGAATGTGGAAGAAAGAGGCCAGTGTGAGTGCATGAAAGCTGCTTTAATTGGCAAGTTTGGCAAGAAGCCTACCCAATACCTTAAAAGTTTCCAGGATCATAAGAAGAGACAGTGTGTCTTGGGTGACTGTGCGAGTGCTGCCCATATGAACATGACAGGGTGTATTGCTGGACACAAGGTGACCATGTTTGTTGTATGATCTCAACTGATGTTTTTTTCTTATAGCATTTTTCTGAATCTTGTTCACCAGAGCTGAGTCAGTACATTGCTGGCTAGGACATTTTAGATCCCTTTAAATTGGCCAAGTTGGCTGACAAGTGGGTCTCTATCAGGATATTCCCTGAGGACACCAGTGGGAAGGATAAGGATAAAGAGAAAGGGACCTCTCAGGAACCTCAGGAGTTCAAAAAACATCCAATTCAAATAAACTAAAACCTACCTCTCCTAAATTCCAAAGCTCTAGTGGGGATACATCTAATAGGGGTGGAGGTAAGGGTAGTGGCTCGCTTGCTGTATATTAGAACCTGCCACTTGTTGGGGATGTGGGGCCAAGGATCACAGAAAGGGTGACCCCAAGTTTAAATATAAGACACTTAGAGTCCAGGGTGTCAGACTGACCTACCCTTACCCTATACCTGTGGTGGAGGCCACTGTCCTCAGCTCCTTTACAGGAATCACCTTTGGTGCTTCTGCAGAGTTGTCCTTAGTTTCCCTTGGGGCCTGGGATCAGTACTCAGAAGTACTGAATACTACCTCTGAATACGCAGACATTGCTGAGAAGTGTCCTCATTATTGCCCAGCCTTCCACTGGTTTGAGAGACACTGAGACTAGCAGGACAGTGGTGGACAGGACCATGCTCAAGCCAGACGACTATGTAGGTGCTCCTCTGGGAACCACCAGGTTAGCTGATGGGCCTCCTAATATGTCCCCTGCATCCTAAGGCACAATCCAAATTGAGGGCAAGACAGCCAAACTGCCTGCATTTTTACAAGACAGATGTTTCTGCCCAGGTGCTGCAGGGTGTGTGATGTTTCAAACCTATGCCTGAAGCAATTGGTGTACACAGGAGCCATTGTTGAGGATGCTTCAGTGCAGGCTAAAGAGATCAGTACCTGAGGCTTTATGGCTGAAGAGTCGTAAGAGAACATGGTTAAGATTTTTGCAGACTTGATATTCCGACCAACAACAGGGTAGTTTGTTGTTAGAGCTTTTGCAGTCAGTGCTATTATTGCTTGAAATAGCCGGTTGTACTTTTTTCAGGTTGTTTACAGCAGCACATACAAAGATGCATTTTCACATGGAGTTCACGGATGTGTCAGTAATAGGATGTGAGTATTACATGAGAATGAGCTGTTCCAGGAGTACGCAGGTTTCAGTGATTTGGGCACGCATTAGGGCACTGACAGGATCACGTGTGCTAGCACGCTGGCTCATTGGATGACAAGGTGGTCACATGAGACATGATGGGGAAGAGCTCTCTTTAAAGGGCAGCTTTTGGTTCGCAGTTTACGCTTCAGAAGTCCAGCACCATCCACGCATTGATACTACGGCTTGCAGGTAACTTTAATAGGAACAGACTAGTTGTGTAGAGATGTGTTACTGGCGTTACTGGTAATGATTGATGTAGCTTTTTTATTTCTTGATGTAGTTAAAGATGAGGAGATGGATATTGGGCAAAGCGCTCGTCTCACAGTGAGAGCGGTCCGCCATCTGCTCCTGAGCAGCAGGTACAGGACTGAGTGCGAACACCTTTGCGATTTACTTTCTCTAGAAAAGCGCTAATCATATTTCTTTCTTGCAGTGTGTTCGCAAATTGGGAACTAAGGGTGTTTTAAATGAGAAGGGGATTGACGTGTTGACTTGAGCAGTTTGCGAGGTTGGCATCTCACCTTGTTTTCCTGCTTGATGTGTTCTGGTTACATTGAGAGGTTAGATCCATCCTGGTATCAAGAGCTGTTTACAGGTTCAGGGTGGCTCTTCGACAGTATGTTAGAAGGGATTGGTTACATTTAGAGCTTTACAAACTAGATCTCTTTTGCTACGCAGTTGGCCTACCTTTGTTGATGGTACTATTAAAGTGGTCTTGTGACCTTCAGGCTCTATTGCTTAGATCTACGGAACACGGAAGGAAGTGGCACATTATGGTACAACTATTTTTTACCAACATGTATTTCTCTTTTCTCCTCTCTCTGTTTCTTGCCTTTATCTTTTTTAACTTCTCCACATATTATAACCTCATTATCTAAGTTTATGAACAGGATGCTTTGCTTTGCCTTGTTCAATGACTGCATTTAACAGTGTCATCCATTTCATTTCTGAAACCACAAATCTGATTTTATCACATACATGAACATTGTGTTATATATTCACTTTGTGTTTTGGTTACACAAATTTGATCATGTACCCCAATGGGTGGTTTGCATTTGGTTGGTAACTGGTACTCTTATTTTGTAAATGCATCATGCCACATTGGTTAATGCACCAGCCACAATGATCACATTTTTTCATGGATTATTGCTAACGTGGTTTGACTCTGGGGTCCTATTGTTCATTTTTGTAACATTGTCTTTGTTACTGATAAGATTGTGCCCTGTTGACGGACTTCATTGTCTGAAATGCATTGGCATATTGGCAATCGCCTCAAATATTGGTTAATTAAAGAACACGCTTTATTTCTTGAATTGCGAAGAGTTATGCCTGACTATGAGAATGTTTTTCTACTAGCATGAACATTTGCAACAAATATCAAGGAACGTTTTCTGTTTTTTTATGTTAGACAAAGGGAGTACAGCCCTCACCACCGGCTTTTGAGCCTAGGTCCTTAAGCACCTCCTATTACTATGCCTGGTATTTGCCTTTCGAGAGGTGCCTCAGCAGGTTGTTGAATTCATCCCCTTTGAACTCGTCTTTGGACATCTAGTGAGGGTCTTCTTGACTTAGTTAGAGAATGCTTGGAATCCCCCAGAAAGTTCCTGCCAGGAAGGTGGGCGACTATGTGTTAGGCCTCAGATGGAGGATGGCACAGAGGATGGGCCAGGCCTGAGAAAGTCTCCAGGCCTGCCAAGAACTAAACAAATACTGGAATAAACTTAAAGCCTCATGAGTGGACTGGACTCCTGGCGATCAGATCCTTGTGTTGGGGCCCACCAAGCCACAAGCTTTGGCATATAAGTGGACTCAACCCTACAAGATAATCACCAAGATGGGTGCAGTCAACTATCTGGTTGACATGTGTATCCTTGTGGTAGCCCCTCAGGTCTTCCATTTTAACAGGGTGAAGTTGTTCTACAGGAGAGGAGAAGGTCTCATGCCTTCTGCTAGCCTCAGGGCAAGATGAGGATTTAAGTGAGCCCCTTCCTGACTTGTCTCATAGCAACGCTCAGGATGGCTCACTGGAGGGAGTGCATCTCTCTGCAGATCTGACATCAGAACAGCAGAGGGCCTGCAGGGCTTTGCTGCGGCAGTATGCCCCTTTGTTCTCACTGACACCAGGCTTCAACCCCTGGTGAGGCATGATGTTGACATTGGTGACAGTGTACCTGTCAAAGGCAGATGCTACAGGATGTCAGACACTGTAAAGAACCATATCATGGGAGAGGAGGTCACAAGAGGTTGGATCTTGGTGTAGTTGAATCCTCAACCCGTCCATGGTCCAGCCCTTTTGTCCTTGTTCCAAAGGCCAGTCCCCAGGCAGGTACCAAGGGCTGGGGGGTATGTGTGGACTACAGAGGATTCAATGCAGTCACCAAAACTGATGCTCACCCATTGACCAGGGCTGATGAGCTCGAGGACACGATAGGTGATGGCAAGTTTGTAAGCACCTTTGACCTCACATCAGGCTATTGGCAAATATCTCTTACTGGCCAGGCCAAGGAGAAAACAGCTAGAAGAAAAGACGTGTATTACTACGCGCCAGGCCTCATTGCACTCCAAGGGGAGAGAACTCCCAATTATATTGATGTGGCCGCTTGGCAGAGTCTAAAGTGAGCCCTACGACCTGCAGTACTCAATCTGTATGTTGTGTGGTTACCTAACTTCTGTATGGGAACTTAGTGTACTACAGTCTGCGAGAGGAAATGTCCAATCCTAGACTTGGTAATAGTTTTACTGTATGCTACTCTATATAGGAGTTATCCAAACAGCGTTCTCAACCACTGAGGGCCTTTACCAGTTTAGAGTCATGACTTTTGCATGGAAGAATGCCCCTGCTAGCTTCCAAGGGCTCGTCAATCATGCCCTCAGTGAACTAGAGGCCTTTTGTGTGGCCTATCTAGATAACATTGCTGTCTACAGTTCTACTTGGGAAGATCATTTGACTCACTTGGATAAGGTGTTGCAGGCTTAGAAAAGGGCCAACCTCATTTTCAAGGTCACCAATATAGCCCAAGGGAAGGTCACTTACCTTGGTCATGAGATAGGAGGGGGTCAAATCCAACCTCTCCCTAGTAAGGTACATGATGTACATGACTGGGAGACTGCCACTACTCAAACCCAGGTGAGACCTTTTTTGGGCCTCACTAAGTACTACAAAAACATCATGGCAGACTATGTACCATAGCTGACCTTCTGACAACTCTGACATCACCCAAGCAACCTAGGAAGGTTCATTGGAATGAAGACTGCCAGATGGCCTTTGATGGTTTGAAGGAAAGTCTGTGCAGGGAACCTGTGTTGTGTGCTTCTGACTACAACAAACCCTTTGTTGAGCAAACTAATGCCAGTGACACAGGAATTTGAGCTGTCTTGTTCCAGTTGGATGTCAACGGGAGAGCCCATCCCATTATCTTAATCAGTGGGCAACTGAAAGGTAGAGAAATTAGGTTGAAGGAGACCTAGGCTGATCAGCCTTTGGTGTGGGCTGCACACCCTATTACCCACTAAAGTTTTGCTTTAAGTTATTATGAAAGTCAAAATGATCTTACACTCTATTATTGCCATTCAAGTCAAGGAAATTCAATAATTCTTGTAGGTAGTACAATTCTGTGTTGTTCTTTAATCATATAAATTTGTTTGCAGATGCGAGAAGTTGCCTATGCTTGTCAGACATGAGCGTCCTTCATCAAGGCCTATTCTCCTCACCTAATCAAAAGGTTTATCAATAATGATTATTGATCATAAACAGCAATCAAAGGTTCATCAATTACAGAAAGAATGAAACCATTTCAGGAGGAATTTCATATATACAATGTGATGATACCGACATATAAGATGTGTGTTGTGCATCATGAAGACATGATGCAATGTTTCAGGTGTACATATAGGGGTCAAATCAATATTAGAGCATTAAAACACATAGTCATTCCAACAGAACATTTCAGAGTGTGTCATCAAAACATTCAGTGGCCACAATACAAACATACACGAGACAAACATACAAATTGGAAAAAACATAAGAAAGAATATGAAATAAAAACATTCATGTAAATCTCAATCGTATTTGTAAACTCAACATTCTTCAACACAATTCATTCTTGTACTCAGCATGCTTGGCTCTACCCATGGATCGCTCACACTATAATCCCCTTGCAAATCGTGTCTTTGTCAATCTCTGATTACTGTCACATTACTCATGCTAAAAGCTCTTTGAAAAATAAGGTGCCCCCTTGGCCAAGTGAAACTGTATTGCACCGAATATGTGGAGGATGACATGCTTGCTCAGCTAACAAAATAACTGACTTGATTGTGGCAATCATCGTGTGTAGCACTGTCTGCTTGTGCTCTCTCTCTCTACAAAGGTACATATATATATACGTAATTTCAATTGCTCATACTTCTTGATCCCTATATGGATTCTATCGATGACTACCTTCACTTACCTCTCGGGTCTATGTTTGGTCGCAGTGCATGGCTGTAGTGCAGCGAGTGTCAAACTGTCTGATATGGCTTGTCGCAATATATTGAATGTTATCTCTGTTCCCATGGTGACTGTAGTCTGGCCTGCCTGACAAGATGGCCAACTGTGTGAGGTACGGGCAGCCATATTGTAAAAGGGCACCCGTGCCACGCTGTGCAATTACTAGTAATGGGGACTCTAAATCCAATTCATAAGCATTTTTTGGTATTTTGGTATTATGAGTGGGTGTTGCTAAAACCCAATCAAATTGCCAAAACTGGGATGATCATGCACAAGATACCATGTTTTCTTGCAACTTAAATTAATTGAGCTAATTCCGAAAGACAATAATGGTGAAAAAATGATGACGGTAATTCTAGTCAGCTGGAGTTCGTGTTGGGCCACTTGCATGAAATGTGTGATATAGTACAATACTCTCTTTTCTGTATGCATACAGATATCTTTGTAATGTGTCTCTGTGCCTCCCTCTATGGTGGATATTCTATATTTCTAACCCTGCTTTCTGCACATTGTCTACCGGAAGAAGCTTTGCTATCGTCTCTTGTTATTTGTGTCTCATTCTAGTTAATAACCACCTGTGAGGGCCACTCTCTCCATGTCTATTGTCTGCAAATCATCAATTTGTCCTAATTGGAAAAACTAGAAGTCCTGAAGTCAGTGAGATGTTGCTGGATGCATCAAAGTAACTCACATAGTGGATGGCTTGCTTTGTGGTTATTGTATCATCTGAATACAATCAATCTTTCAAATTAAAAAGGGTTAGACTTGTTATGTTGTCACAAAAAGCAGATAAGGTCCCACTCTTCATTCATGCCGTTGAGTACCAGGGTATCTAAGTGATCAATCCAGTATACTTTGCGTTTTCCTCTTATCTTCTTCATGTCCTGTCTGGGATTGCGTTCTTCAATAACCTCTAGTATCTGGAATGTGTGCTCTGTGACGCAGTGATTTTTCTCTGCAAAATGTCTGCCACTGCTGATGTCATATTCTTATTTCTAATTCATGATTTATGTTCGTTGACGTTTATTGTGATTTTTCTCCTAGTCTCTCCTACGTAATATATGTCACATGGGAATCTTATGCAGTACACAGTGTTTTCAGTAAGGCAGGTGGCAAATTATCTTAATTTGATGTTTCTCCTGTTCTAAGGAGGGAGACTACAGCTCCTATTATAATGCTGTTACAATTTCCACAATTTAAGCAAGAGAAAATGCATGATCATAATTAATACATAGTTACATAGGTGCACGCCTGCTAGACAGATGTTATGAAGATAGAAGCTAAACTAACATAAACTTAGACATAGAGGGATTACAAGTATAGCCAGGTTATTAGCAGGTGGACGTGACTTAGATCTGTGTTTCTTGTATGAAGAGACAAGTTTTCAGTTGTTTTCGGAAGGTCCAAAAGGAGTCTTCGGGCCTTAGTTTGGCTGGAAGGGTGTTCCAGAGTCTAGCAACTATTGCTGGGAAGCTACTGCCTCTGGCTTTCTGTAACCTGAATATCGGTGTGGAGAGTAAGTGCATATGAGCAGATTGCGTGTGCCTGTTAGATTGAGATCTAAGGGCCTCATTACGACTTTGGCAATAGCCGTGCCCCGGCAGAGATGTTTTTTTTTCCGGCGCCCGGAAATGGGCAACTACCGGGTCATTGCGGCCCCACCGGACTCGGTAATTGCCCATTCCCTGGTGTCGGTAAAAAATGCTCCCCATTCCCATTCGAGCCCCATAGCGCTCAATGGGAGGCTGGATGCACCGGCACCATACAGAATGGTGCCGGTGCATCCGACGTGGTCTGCTCGCGGATGCCGGTCCGCCCCCCAGGTCAGACCTGGCGGGCAAAAAGGCACCCGCGAACAGACCTCGTAGTTTGCCCGTACGGTAAAAACAGTACCGGCAAGCTTACCGGTATCGTTGTTACTGTACCAGCAAACTTGTAATGAGGCCCTTTTTCTGCTAAGTAAGTAGGAGCTGATTTCTGTAAGCATTTGAGTGTCAATGTAAGAGTTTTGAAGACTATACGCTATTGCACAGGGAGTCAGTGGGTATTCCTTCTTAGCGTGGAGATATAGGCATTTTCTGGTATGTTTAGAGCTGCTCTGATGGCATTGTTTTGTATTACATGTAGTTTTTTTTTTATATTGTGATTTTTGATGCCTGCGTAGAGGGTTTACAGTAGTCCAATCTAGAGAGGATGAGTGCTCTAGCGAGTGTAATGCAGCTATCAGAGGACAGAAATGGTCTGCAGGCATTGAACAGCTTGGAAGTATAGGTTGCTGCTGAGGCTGTGGCGTTGACCTGCTTAGTTAATGTGAGAGCTGAGTCTAGGTAGAACCGTAGGGTTTTTATTTCTTTAGACACTTTTATGATGTTACCATCGATATTGAAGGCCTTAAAAGCTTCATCCAATGTGTTAAGGCGGAGGTGTGGCCCTAAGATGAGGCGTTCCGTCTTTTCATCATTCAAGCATAAACCATGGTGGGCCATCCAATTTTTGATAGTTTGGTTAGAGGACGTTGAGCGAAGCAGAGTCGATATCATGAGAGCCAGAGATAGGGATGAGGATTTGGGTGTCATCTGCATAGTTGGTGTAGGTGATACCCAAGTCATCCAGGCGGTCGAATAAGGGTTTTGTAAATATATTATAAGAGTGTCAGTGAGACAAAGGAGCCTTGTGGTACACCACAGGTGACCGAGCTGGGCTGTGCTGCTGCAGTAAAGTGAGAAAATGATCATTGCTATTTCATACAGGAAGGCTTGTATCCATTGAATGGTTTTCGTTGAAAAGTGGACTGCTAAGGAAATATGTTTACAAAGTAGGGTATAATTGACCAGATTAAACACTACAGAAAGGTCAAGTAGGAGGAGCAGGGCTAATTTACCTTTGTCTTTAAGCTCATCCATTTGAATTTTCAAATCCAGGAGTGCTGTTTCCATCCCATGTCTGCGGCAGAAGCCAGATTGTCGAAGGCCAAGGAGTTTGTTAGCTCCCAAGTAGTTTTGGATCTGGAGATAAGCTACTCTATCTAGTATTTTAAGTAAGAAAGGCACTGTGATGGTCGGTAGTTTGTGGGAATTTTCGGGTCAAGCAATGTCTTTTTTAGTAAGGGGAGTACTAACGCATTTTTCAAGTTGGTTGTGACAGTACTGTTTTCGAAGGAGGCGTTGATAAGGGTGTAAGATCGGTCGTGCAGTCTTTGATGACCGCTGCCAGGCATGGGTCCTCTTGGCATCTTGATAGCGTTAGGACTGGTTATAATTGTTAAGACTTCCAAGTTGGTGACTGATGTGAATTTGAATTGAAGGCTGGTTCTACTACCCGAGTAGGCAGGAGTCTGTTGAGACGGTAAGGTAGGTTAGATAGTGGCTTTTTTTCAGTTCAATTTTAATTTGTGGGAGTTTAATTTTATCAGACAATGCTAGCTGGATACTAGCGCACCAGTAAGCATCTTTGTTGCTCTTTTGTTAACAGTGGTACTAGGGATTCTAGTTCTCTCAGGATGGCAAAGAGTTCCTTCGTTCCTGATTTAGCATTAGCAATTCTTTTGTTAAAAGTAGTACTTTTCATCTGGATGACAGCCTGTTTATAATTTGTAGCCAAGTTAAGGAATTTGACTTTGTTTAATTCATTTTGTGCTTTTTTCCAGATGGTCTCATCCGTCTGAATTTTTAGTGTCAGCGTGTACCATTAATTGATATGGGCTACTGGCTTAGCTTTACACATGGAAAGAGGAGCTATATTGTCAATGGCAGCAAGAACTGTTTGGTTGTAAAGATCAACCATGGTGGATGGATTGTTGGTCTCTGTGTCATCATGTGCCAGGATAGGGAGCAGTAGTGGTATGATAGTTATTGCTGTGATGTTACGTTTGTTTCTGGATAAGTTGACCGGTGCTACCAGTCGGAGGTCGAAAGGCCCTGCATTCTGGAAGATATTGAAGGTGATGTTATGGTGGTCAGACCATGGACAATTAGAGGTTATGTCAGTGTTGCAGTTGAGGTCAGCTCGCCAGTCAGGTATCCGACCCTTGATGTGTGTGGGATTCTTGATCCGGTGCGTGAAGCCTAGTGCCGAGAAAGTATTTGCAATGGTTATGGCATTGTTATCTTTTGGATCGTTAAGACCTAAGGTGAGGTAGCCCATGAGAAGGGTTTGGGAATTGGGTTTGGTGTTTGTTGACAACAGTTGAGCTATGTCATCCTCAAATGAGTGTATTGGGCCTGGTGGCCTGTGGATCCGGTGAATGTTAAGAGAGGCTGTCTGTGATAGAGCCAGTTTAACTGAAAGTAGTTGTCCAGAAAGGAATGTGGTGTTCAGTATTTCTCTGATGTTGAGAGTGTTTTTGGCGATGATATCTACCCCCCCTCCTTTGGCGATGGATCTATTGGTTCTGAAGATTGTATAGTTTTCTAGGATAGCTAGCATGAAGGCAGGGCCTGCCGCCGAGTGGAGCCATGATTCGGTGATCGCGATGAAGTCACGATTATTTGTCGTAATGATGTCCGCAATGTCTAGGGCGTGTGTCAGTAGAGACCTGGAATTGATGAGTGCCCTGTGGATCACTGGCCTATTTTTGCTGATGATTTTAGGCACTTGGGAACCACATGTTAGGCTACGTGGTGATGAGAGGGTGTCAGGTGGACTAGGTTTTGAGTTGGAGTAGTTCCCGGTTGGAGTAAGTAGGACCCTGTCCATTGTGCCCGTGGTGTGTAGTTTGGCTGTGTTTGCAGTGAGGTTGGTGGTTCTTTAGGTGGGAAAAGTGCTTGTTCTGTGTGTCGAAGGGATGAGAGTTGGGAAGGAGACCCTGCTGGCCCTGGTTCATCAGGCCAGTCTGAGGGTTCTATGGCTGAACTGGCATGGCTGGCTAGGGATAGGTGGGAGTCTTGTGGTCAAACTTTGAGTTATTATATAGGTGGTGACTGGCTAGGTCTAGGAGGTGAGGAGGTGAGTGCCCATGCCAAGGGGCCATAGGTGATGAGGCTTGACAGTCAGGAGGGCTAGTTGTTAGAATCATTAGTGGTTAGTATAGCAAAGTCACGTCTAGTCAGCACTTGATTTGGACCATAGCAATAGTTAGGTTCAACTCAAAAACCTGTCTCTGTCCAAATCCTTTACTTGCCCTCACAACTAAAGCTATACAATGTGTAGGGATGTCGGCACTAAAAGAAACAGTGTTCAAAGTAAAGGTTCTGAGCTTCTTCCAGCTCTGTTTTGGTTTCAGCTTCACCATTCCCAAATTCAAAAAGAGTTCCAAAAGGTCTTGGAGCTCCCTTCTCCAGGTTGAACACAGTACACAAAATATCTCTGGGCTCCCTTCCCCAAGTTCAACACAATTCACAGACACTTCAGGATTCCCTTTCCCAAGGCTAACAAAGTTCACAAAGTCTCAGGGTTCACTTCCCCAAGCATGCAGCTCCTCCACTGGAACTGCTGTGAGCCACTTGACTTGTAAGAATGCTGTTAGTTTAACTTTGTAATCCTCTAGGCTCTTTAATGGCTCAAATGAATGCCTTCTTTAACTTTAGCAATTGTCATGCAGTATAGCCGTTGTATTGTGGCTTTCTGTGGTTCTTCCTCCAGTAGGGCAGCTCGGTCTCAATGCAGTTGCTGGACCACACAGTCCACCCATTGCAGGTCACACTACCGATAACCCTTGGCACTTTGTGATGCTGCTAGTTTTCCTTGGACAACACAGGTTTTCTCCTGTATTCAAGTCACTCTGACACGCTTTGGTGTAAATCATTTTACCCTTGGCTTTTCGCAATGTCCATTCAAGTTCATCAATTTATCTTTTTTTTTTTTTAAATATATTTTTATTTTATTTTTTAATGTCAAACAAACGCACTACAACTGTTTCAAAACATAGAAAGCATCATATTTCAACACATTTCCAAACTCCCCAACTCCCCCCTCCCCCTTTAAACTAGAGCCGGTTCTCACATATCGTTTACGGGAACATCATTGGGTGGCACACTACCCAGACAGCCATCAACCGGGTCCTCTGTTTCGTTGTCACCCTGGTGAGGGTTTGCCAACGAGGCCACCAATAGCCGCCAGGCCAGCAAGGGCCCTACTTCTTCTTCGCCCCCCCCCTGGTGACCGCTTCAAACCAGACTACGGATTCAACTTCCGCCCACCTCAAGAGGTCTGTCCACCATAACTCCACCCTAGGTCTGTGGGCCGCCTTCCAGCCCATGGCGATCCTACGTTTGGCCAAGACATAGGCCAGGTCCTTGATCTTGCTTATGTGTTTCAAATGCCGGGGTCTAGGGAATAGTCCAAGCAAGCATGACCAGGCCGATTCCACATCCAGCACCACCCCCCGCCAGCCAGTTTTGCCTTGACCTCGTTCCAAAATCTATGCACCTCCGGGCAAGCCCAAAACATGTGTAGCAGTCATGTGTTCACCTCCCCACACCTGGGGCATTGCTGTATAGCTGATCCCCCAAACTTTGCAATCTTCCCGGAGGTTAAGTAAGCCCTGTGGGTAACATACAATTGAAGCTGTTGGAATCTTGCGTTACGGGACACCTTTTTATGGTACCTCTGGGCCCGTTCCCACTGCCCATCAGTCATGGGTCCTCCCACTTCCTCCTCCCAATCCTGTCTCAATTGGAGCAACTCCTTCCCTGCCCTTGCTCGCAGGAGCTCATATATCCTCGATATTTCGTGCCCGCCCTCCGATACATCATACATGGTTTCCAGGGAGGCATCTGGATCCTCCGCGAGCACTGTCTCCGGCCATCTTTCTCTAGTCTTTTTCACCAGCCTAGTGTAGGTTATATATTGGCCACCATGTACTCCCGTCTCTTCCTGCAGCCGCTGAAAGTCCACCGCCTCCCCATCCTGCCATATGTCCCCGAGGGTGGCTAGGCCTACCCGTTCCCAGTATCTGCAGACCGATTCAAGTAGTTGAGAATCGCTCCCACACAGAGCTGCCAAAGGGGCCTGCTGGGAGTATGGTTCCGAGTCCCCCCCAATCTTCTATGTCCTGTGCCAGATCTCCCAGGCCAACCTTAGTAACTGCCCCTTTCCCAACAGTTTATCTCTGCCCAACCACACCACTTCCATCAGAAAGTATAGGGCTCTATCTTCGCGCAGGAGCCTGGCTTCCGCCGAATCCTCAGTCGAGAGCCACCTGGCCACGTACTGCAGCTGCCCCGCCAGGTAATAGAGTTCGAAGTTAGGCAGGCCTATCCCCCCCCTGTCGCACGGGTTCTGGAGCTTCCACAGAGCCACCCTATTCCTAGAGCTGCCCCACACAAAACCCCTGCACACGCTGTGAAGTTTCGCGAATAGGTTCCTGGGTATCAGAAACGGGACGTTTATAAAAAAGTGCAAGAGTCTAGGCAGGACCACCATCTTGAGCAAGGCCACCCTCCCCATCATGGTCAGGGGCAGTCTAGACCAAAATACCATACCGTTCTTAATCCCCTCTATCGCCTTTTCCGTGTTGTGCTTGTGTTCTGTCTCGATCCTGTGGTAAATGTTTATTCCCAAATACCTAAATGTTACGGGCTGCCATTGTATTGGCAGAACAGGCAGCCTCTGCACCGGGACATTCCTATATCTACCCAAAGGGAACAGGCTGGACTTTCCAGGGTTCACCGAAATACCGGAGAGGATGGCGTACCGTTCTATCACCTCTAGGACGTACTGTACGTTTTCTTCTGGGTAGCGTAAATAAAGGAGCATATCATCTGCATATAATGATATCAGATGCTCTCCACTGGCCGTGTTTATGCCCACTTCCCCATATTGTTGACGCAGGCATATTGCCAGCGGCTCCAATGCCAGTATATATAGCATAGGTGACCAGGGACATCCCTGTCTGGTCCCCCTGCCCAGTTGCCAAGAATCTGAGACCGTGGACCCTGTCTTGACCCTCGCCATCGGGGTACTGTAAAACAACTGTACCCATCTGAGGTATCCAGGTCCCACTCCATACCCCTTCAGGACCGCTTTCAGCCAGGGCCATCGTACCGAGTCGAAGGCCTTGACCGCGTCTAACGATACTATAGCCAGCTCGCCCGTGTCCTCCTCAGTTTGGTCTATGACATGGTGTAGCCTCCGGTGGTTATCGGTGATGTTCCTGCCCGGAACATATCCCGTCTGATCTGGGTGTATTAGTTTCTTAATCACCCTCTTCAGTCTATTAGCCAGCACCACCGTGAGTATTTTGCTGTCCTGGTTGAGCATGGATAACGGTCTGTAAGACCCGCGCTTCACGGCCGGCTTGCCTGGTTTCAGGAGTGGGATGATTACAGCCTCACGGAGGGACAACGGGAGTTCTCCCTTCTCATAGGCCTCGTTGAAAGTGGCAAGCAGTGGCTGGAGCAACTCTTGCTGGTATGTTTTGTAGAACTCGCTGTGCAGCCCATCCGAACCCGGCGCCTTGCAAGTTCCAAATCACTACCTCAAGCTCATCTGAGGTGACGGGTGCGTCCAACTCAGAACGTTCTAGATCATCTAAGGTGGGCAGCTCAATGTCCCCCAATGTGTCTAGAATGTCTTGGCCCATATCCTCCCCCGTGTCCTCATACAAGTGTCTGTAAAACTTAAGGAATTCTTCATTTACCTCTTTCTGGGTGTTGCATATGCTACCTCCTTCGCCCTGAATCTCACTAATCACCGAGCGGGGGGTCTCACTCTTGTACAGCCAAGCCAGCAATCTGCCCGGTTTATCGCCCCCTGCGTGTATCCTCTCTGTATATTTCCTGTAGCTGAGTCTGCACAGTCTATCCCAGAGTGCACTGCAGGACAACTGTAGCTCCTCTACTTTGGTTCTGTTATCATGAGCGGTGCTCACACAACGCGTGAGCTCCTCTAGCTCCCTTTCCACCTCCCGGAGCTCCCTTTCGACCCCCTCTGTAGCCCCTTAACTTGGGAAATAGCTACCCCACGCACCACCACCTTAAACGCTTCCCACAGTGTGCCCACAGAGCTTACGCTTCCCGTGTTTGTATCAAAATATTCTTCAATGGCGTCCCTCAGGCCCTCCCGAAACCCCTCATCCTGCAGAGCCTCGGTCTTAAGTCTCCATGTAGGGATCTGCTGGCGTGGGGGCTGGTGTCTCCAGTCTACCACCAAGGGCGTGTGGTCCGACAGTACTCGGGCCTTGTATTCTGCTCCTTCTATTTCGCTCACTATCCCGGCTGTTACAAACATGTAGTCTTACCTTGTGTACAAATCATGTGGCGCTGTGTAGTGTGAGTACTGTCTATCTGTGGGATGCAGCCTTCTCCACGCATCCTCTAGGCCTAGGTCTTTCAGTAGGGTACTCAGCGCTTTAGCCGCCGGTGCCATTTTTCCTGCCCTGTCCTTGGACCTATCCATACTGGGGTCTACGGTACAGTTAAAGTCCCCCCCCACACTACCGTACCCCCCACCAGGGGGCCAAGTTTACCGTAGAGGGTCCTAAAGTAAGCCGCTGTATCGTTATTGGGGGCGTACAAATTTATGATGTGTATTTCTCTGTTTTCCAAGAGACCCGTTAGCGCCACCATTCTACCCACCGGGTCCACCGTAGAATCAAGCACTTGAAACGGCATGTGGGGCGCCACCCAAGTGACAACCCCTATGGCATACGCTGAGTACGCCGCCCCCACAACTGTGCCCTTCCATTTCCTCCCGACCACCTCCAGCCTTTCCCTAGTGAGGTGGGTCTCTTGCAGCAGGGCTATGTCTACGTGCATCCTCTTTAAATACATCATCACTTTGTTGCGCTTAAGGTAGCTGTTGAGGCCCCGTACATTCCAGGTCACAATTCTGAGATTACCCGATGCCATCTAGTCGGTCTGTCTCCGTCCCATCCCTCCCCATAATGTTCCCCATGTAGGGTCGTTTCTTGGCTCTATCCCTTTTATTAACGAACCGTGCCCCCCTCCCCCTTCCCCAACCTTCCACCAACCCCCAACAATAGCACAGCTCCATCCCTGGATCTCAGGCCTACCCACGTCTGGACCCGTCTTGTGACCAAGAACAAGGACCCCGCGGGGTGTCACCAATCTAACAGTGACGGGTACAGAGGTTGCTCCCCAGGAGCTCCCAGTCATCTATTTAGGAGAAGTGAATTCAACGGAACCCGCCGGCAGATGCCGTGACCTCCCCCACACAAGCGCAATATCAAACTATATTCTAGTCCCAATGTCATAGCTATGGCCTCACGGGTGCCTCTGCAGCGTGCTACTTATCTCCATCCGCTTCTGTCTGGGCATCCGATTCCTGTGGTCGACCTTGCATATCCAGCCATTCCATCGCGTCGCTCGGCGTCTCAAAGAAGAGGGATCTATTCTTATGAATCACCTTTAACCTAGCGGGGTAAAGCAACATGTAGCGGTGGCCTGCCTCTCTGAGCCTCCTCTTCACCGTTCCAAAGTTCATTTGACTCCGTTGTACAAGCAGCGTGTAATCCGGATACGCTGTTATATTCGCTGACCCCCTTTCTATCGTGCCCCCTTTCCGGAAAAATTTGAGAATCTTCTCGCGGTCACGATAGTTCAAGATCTTTGCAATCAACGGCCGCGGGGGGGCTCCTGGGGCCGGTCTCCTGGTCAGGGCCCTGTGCGCCCTTTCGACCGCAAACCCCTGGGTCAGCTCTCCGCCTGTAATCTCCTGCAAAAGCATGGTTTCAACGAAATCCGTGGGGTTCGATCCTTCCATTCCCTCCGGTACCCCCACTATGCGAATGTTATTGCGCCTGGCGCGCCCCTCCGCCTGCTCTGCTCTGTCCTCCATATTACCCACTCGCTGCACGAGGGCATGAAGTTCCTTGGCGTGTGTATTGCACGCCTCCACTGTCGGGGCCAACTCCTTCTCCAATTCCCCAGTGCGCTCCGCGACCGTTCGCACATCCTGGCGCAACAGGTTCACTTCTTCTTGGACCGCTCCTATCTTGAGGTTTAGGCCCTCTTGCAACTCTTTCATGGCCAGGCCCAGCTTCGTCTCCCAGGCCACCTTCAGGTCAGCAATTGCTGCCAGCACCTCCTGGATGGTACCCGGTGGGTCCGTCGCCGCCGCAGGGGTTTCTTTGCTCTTGCCCCCTTCCGCGCCCAAGGGCGACCTAGCATAGGTCTCCATCGTAGGCTGCTTGATCCGGGGTCGCACCACCTTGGAAGACATCCTGTTGCGTTGATTGGGCCCACGCGCCCAGCTGTATCCTCGCGGGGTTCGCTCGCCGGCCCCTTCTCAGCGAGGTTTCGCTGAACCTGGGTTCACTCTGATAGTCCGCCACGACCCATGGCCTCTGCAGCAGGGGCTCGCCCTTATGTTCTTGCTTTCAGTCCAAGGCGCATGCCTTGTCTTCCTCAGCTCGTTGGACCTTTTATGGCCCTTTGTCCACAGGCGGTCATCTTGGGTGCTCCCCTTCCTTTGCACGACCGCCACCTTCTTCGGGGTCTAGATACGCGAATATGCAGTCTCGCCATTGGGGGGGCACGCACCGTATGCCCCCCACTTTCATACGCCTTTAGATGCACGGTGGGCTCGAAAGTCCGCCAAAACCATCACTTTTTTCCAGGATCAGGATCGGATCATCGGGAGCTCCTCCAAGGAACGTCCTCTCACGTAGCCATCAAACCACGCCCCAACTTATCTTTCACACTTTATTTTCTGCTTAATTCAATAGTGTTCTTAACTGTAGATCATTCGCCCTTCACTTGTGCTGTATTTTCATATGATTTCCTGATCTTTCTCTTCGGTATTCAATACATCTTGGTACATTTCAAAAGATACATTGTAGTTTGTTCAGTAATCAATAAATCTTGTGGCATTTCAAAAAGTGCTTTGCAGTTTTCTCGGTATTAAATATTCTTCCCCAGGGATTCCAAAATCCACTTTTATGCCTTTTAGCTGAACCGCTACTTGCAAATATACAATTCCTGCCTCTGGAAAGCTGCGGTACAAGAGTTCCCTCTCTCTCACACTCACCGTTACTCGGCTGCTCCTCCGGGCATCTCCCCAGGCTTCACTGACTTCTAAATTCCTCCGGGTAAGCGTTGGGAGTTCCAGTGAGCAACACTCGCTACCGGAAACCTTGCTGCAGCACCTTGCACCATTTGTTATTCTTCCGTGTTCCACAGCTCCAGCTGGGAACACACAGTTCTGGTAGTTGCTGGGGCTCTTGTGCTCCCATGGCCTCCTAGGGTTGTGGCACCTCTCTCACCTCCTGGCAACACACAACGTCTACTCTGCTGGTACTACTCCAGCCTACTCCTTGCCTCGCATTTTATGCACCTGTGGCCTGTCAATTGGTCACAGGTGCAAGTCCTTTGCCTAACCACAATAATAGCAATTAAAGGGATATGTCTGACCTTTCATAGTCATCTTCCTTGTCTCAGTACCATACCGGCGAAACTGACTAGAAGTGTGCATTACTCCTGGTTGTCTCTTCCTCGTCCCACTTGTAAAGGTATGTGAATATGGGACAGTAGGTGTGTAGGGAAGGGAAAATGACAATAGCCTACAAAGGTTGGGAGAGGGTAGGGCTCATTCTCAACAGGGAAAGTGGATACCATGTCTCACATGAAGACATCCTCTCCCCACTCCTCAAGGTCCCTCCACCCAGGTGATCCTCCCTCCCATCTCCACTCCCCAGGATCAGGATCCAAAAGTTATGGCCTTTCCCTGGCCACCTGAGAAAGAAGAGGATCCAAGTGGTCAGATGCCAGGATGCCCTCAAGTTCCTCACATACCCTCCCATACCCTTCCCCTATACGTGCTGTATCACATGGAAATCGGGAGAGGAAATCCACATTTCCTTGATCTCTACCCTTCCTGTCTTTCACTGTGAAACAATAGGGCTTCGGGTTCCACAAACCACTACATGACTCTTGGGTTGGACTACTTCTGCTGACTTATCCACTCTAACGGGGAGTGGTCCGTGATCAATTGAAACTTACGTCCCAGCAAATAGTACTTAAGATGGAGTACAGCCCATTTAATAGCCAGTTCCCCAAGCTCGATGACAGAGTAATTTTTTTCCCTAGGAAATAGCTTCCAATTGATATACAATATGGGGTGCTCCGGGCCATCATGATTTTGTGAAAAGATGATGCCTAGACCCATTAAGGAAGCGTCAGTTTGTAGAATAAATTCCTTGTTAAAGTCGGCTACTTTCAAAATGGGGTTCTGGCAAATGCTCTGTTTTAAAGAGTGGTAACAGATTTCATCTTCTTCATCTCTCCTGATGTTTTGGGGCTCTGCATTTTTCAATTTGTCAGTGAGTTGTGAGGTCTTACTAGAAAAGGTAGGCGATAACCGGCGGTAATAGCCGATCAACACAAAAAAGGCTCTCAGATGTTTTTGTTTTTGTTTTTGGTGTAGGTGTATCAAGGACAGCTGTGACTATTTTGTGCTGGGGTTGAATGGGACCATTACCTAAAAGACCATAAGGTATTTGACTGCAGATTGAGCCAGTTTGCATTTTCTGGGGTTTGCAATTGGGCCTGCTTTTCTAAGTACCCTCATGACAGTGTAAAAGTGGTACAAATGATCTTCCCAAGTTGTACTATTTATCACAATATTGTCTAAATAGGCTCTGCAAAAATTGAAATAGGGTTATAAAATTCTGTCTGTTAATATTACTAGTAGATGGTTTGATGATGTTAGCCTCCAAGATCTGCTTTACTTCATGAACAATGGTTTCCCTTTGCAACTCAGGGAGCCAATAAGGTTTGAAATGTACCAATTTTCAGTCTGGAGTGTGGATATGATGATAAATATCTTTCATCCTTCCTGGCTCTTTTTTAAATACGTCGGGAGCAGAAGAGGTGTGGAAGTGGTTACTGCTAGAGGTAGATCAAGTTCCCAGTCTGTCCTTACTGCCTATTGTCACTAAAGGAGGTGGAGGAGGAGGAGCATATAAACCACTCCAGAGCACGGAGCGCAGCGCGGGAGCAGAAGTGGTGTGGAAGTGGTTACTGGTGGAGGTTGATCAATCTCCAAGTCTGTCCTAACTGCCCATTCTTACTAGAGGAGGAAGAGCATATAAACCATTCCAGAGCGCAGGGCATGGTGCGGGACCAGAAGTGGTGTGGAAGTGGTTACTGGTGGAGGTTGATTAATCTCCCAGTCTATCCTTACTGCCTATTGTCACTATAGGAGGAATAGGAGCATATAAACAACTCCAGAGCGCAGAGCACGGCTCGGGAGCAGAAGTGGTGTGGAAGTGATTACTGGTGGAGGTCGATCAATCTCCCAGTCTGTCCCTACTGCCTATTGTCTGTCACTAGAGGAGGAGGAGGAGCATATAAACCACTCAAGAGCGTGGAGTGTGGCGCAGGAGCAGAAGTGGCGTCGAAGTGGTTACTGGTGATTCGTACTGGAGCGTTGTGGAGGGGTGCCGACCAAAGAGATGGTCAGTTACCTAGATGTCTCCCCTTTCCGGCAACTTGTGTGCCTCCACCCTCTTATGAGGTTAACAAGAGATCGTCAAAACCAGAGCACCTCCAAACTGTAAATTCTACCTGCACCTCTTCTTGATTGACTCCTTTGCCTCAGAAGTTCTAATAGGGGCTGGGGCGTATTTAAGCTACCCCCCAGTGTCAGCGCTGCAGTGGTCAGTGCCAGCGCTACCTATTCTAATGGCTGCATGTACGGGAGGGAGGGGCAGGGGGAGAGACGGACTAAGGCTGCTTCTTAAGCAGTCAGCATTCCCTGTCCCTCCCTACCTGGGCGTACTGGAGGATTGGGTGCTTGATGTGGATTTTCCTCATGGCTTTTAATCGGCCCAGGATAATAAAAGACTTTGCACTGGGTCGGATTGTATTTTCTTTTCTGCTCCAGGCCCCGTTGTACCTGAAGGATCTTAGCCCTAGCACGGCTTATGCGACATTGACATTGATGCTGTTCTAAGTCATTGGGCCTCATTACGAGTTTGGAGGTAGCCATGCTGTTTTTAGCGGGTCCCGAAAAATGTAAATTATCAGGCCATTCCGATCTTTGCGGGCCCGGTAATTCCCATTTTCGGGACCCAGTACATCCCCATTCCCATTTGAGCCCCCATAGGACTAAATGGGAAATGTTGTGGATGATAACAATGGTACCGTTAATGACGGGACCATTGTTAGCATCCTGTTCTGCTAGCAGGTGCCGCTCTGCATGTCTGGTCTGACCAGGCATACAGGGCGGCCCCGCGAGAAGAACTCGTAATGAGGCAGTGAGGCAACAACGGCGCCGTTGTTGCCTTACCGCCAGGGACGTAATGAGGCCCATTGTCTTTATTGATTTTGCTGCTTAAGTTCTTGATGCCATTAGAGGCCATTGTTTTTATCGCTTAATCGTTTGTATGTGTATTTTAACTCTACAGTTCTACAGATTATTTTCTCTTCTCTTTCTTAAGGTATACTTAAGGGCCCTCATTCACAGAGCATTTTCCAATGGGGTTTTGCCTTTATAAAACCCTTCTGTGAATTAGACCCAAGGTGTATTTAAGACAAATTATGTACTGTGTATACTTTTAGCTTGGTCCCATTATGCTAAAAAGGAAAGCTAGCGACAAGGGCAGACCGCGGACATTGGCTACAAGTGCCAAAAAATCGAAGCAAACTAAATGAGACCGGGAACATGCTAAAGTTAAACCCATTCCTTGCAATGCTCCCTGGACATGTATTTGAAAGACATGGCTGGGAAAATAGAGAATCGCATTATTGGCACGGAAAAGGCCATATGGGATGCTGCCTCGGGTATAGGGGGAACCTCAATGGCAGCAGAGCTGAACAGAATACATGTAGTGAGGGTTTGGGGACAGTATAGTGTTTAGTAGTTAAGGACGAGCCCCCAGCAAAGGTGCTTAGGGACAGCAAGCTAACTGACCGGGTTGTATCGGGAGATAACGAAGTTTAAGGGGGTGCTGGAAAAGGGAATGGTGACGGAGAGGTGTTGACGGGTGTGTGCTGTTGTTGCTTTAGACTTATCAGTAAGCAGCTGTCTGGGTGGGAGTCTGGTAAGGGGTTCACATCAGGATTTAAATACCTCTACTGTGGGAGAGGAGGACAAGCAATGGCTGGAATCACTCCTGGAAGCAAAGCTTAAGCCCCTGCAGACCATACTTGAGTTTTGGCAGGCATTTAAGTCTGGGGTAATGAACAGCCTGGACATACTGGATGAGTCAATTAGAGACCTAAAAAAAAGAGTGTTGGAATGTGGTCAGGATGGGATTGATAAAAACTGCTTGCCAGCCATGGCGGATGGCGTGGGCGGTGTGGGCTGTGTTTTGGGAGTCGAGACAAGGGGGTCTTGACAGGGAAGTGGAGAGGCCTATAAAGTAATCACCCGTATTAATCCAACAAAGGCCATACTGGGGACTCTAGGATCGAATCAAATCAAAGCAAGGGAACTCCAATAGGGGAACTTGGGGCTGGAGGTTACTTTGGGGTGTCGGAGAAGAGCATACTGAATTTACCACCCACAGCAGCCCCACTTGTGGGGATCATAATGGGTGTACCTGGGTTACACAAGGGGGGATTTCTAAGTACAATTTAGTTGATGAACAAGACGACCCATTGGATTAATGCAAACCTGATGGGTCTGAGCATCAACCCTAACCTCATTCTAATGGCAAGAAGGGTGAGCTGGGATGGCTCAAACCCCAAAACGACGGAGGGTGACTGTATTGTGGTCTTTTCAGACCCAATGATAGTAAATTACCTGGACAACTCCAATCTTTCCAGCTGACTCAAACCAAATGGTTACAGACTACATAGTTGTCTGGTATTACTGAACTTCTTTTACCCATGCACAGGGAGGGCGATTGAACAAAGGAAGGGCCCGGTAGAGTATGCTGGGATGAGGGAAATGCAGAGGGATGCTCATTCCTGGGGAACACCGCTTATAGACATTAGCAGTGGACACTTCTCGGGGGTGAGGACCAACCATAACCTATCGCACCTTGAAACACTTGGTATAGGCAGGTTATAAATGCCATATAATATCATATCGTATCACATCATAGACTAATTCCACAGAGTAGAGGGTTAGCCATCACTGGAGTCGAACTGGTCAACTGCTTCAATCCTTTAACCTCGTGTGAAGAATTAGATTGACGGATTGCCTCCTTCCTCGCCCAGGGGATTAGGAAGGTAGTGTTGAGAGGGAGGGACCCCGGGCCCAGAGAACGGGGTCGTCCCTGTGGAACCAGAGGCTGACCCTTGGTTGGCAGGCCTGCTGTCATGGAACATAGCTGGGGTTAGGGGAACATTTGCAAAGGCGGGCATGGTGCAGTTCTTAAAGACCTATGATGTCATCCTATTGCAAGAGACCTGGGCATTGGAGACCCCCCTCCTACATGGGTATGTATGGTAGAGCACTCTGGCCAAGAAAAATGTGAGAGACAGATGTTTTGGGGGCCTGGCTATCATTATTAAAGTTTCTTTAACCTGCAAGGTAAGGGTAGTTGAGACGAATATGGACTACCTACAGGTGTTGAGTATCTTCCCATCCTGGGGGATCCTGGTAGTGATTTGAAACTTCTAGATCAGCCTGCATAAGGCATAGCTGGATAGGCTGGAACTTCTAATGGGAGGAATGGAAGAGTAAATTGTATTTGAGGAGGTGATTTTAACATCGAATTGGGTGTCGGACCACCAGTGGATCTGATTGACCCGTCAGAGGATTTGGCTCAGAATATCCCCATCTCAACCATGAAGTATGGGCGGGTATTTGCAGTGGGCCTGCAGATGTCTATCTGTCTTATAGAATGGGGGATGTGCTCCATAAACGGACGCATAGCTCCCGATATATACCAGGGAATCACACTTTTTACTAGATTATTTCTGTCTCTCGTTAGAGTTTGGGACAGGATAGAGGACGGGATTGGCCACCCGGACAGCTTTGTGTGCATGGTAAGAACAAAGGATGTCTCCAATAGGAGAATCAAGCGGGCGAGAATCCATGAATCCAACCTAAACATTCTCACTTTGGTAGAGAATATACACCTCATCCATGGAATCCTAGATTCTAATGTAAATTTAGGGCAGATAGTGGAACAGTATATGAAGTTACTGGGGGCTCTGACCAAGCGCTTTACAACACAGTGCAGTGGGAATCCGAACCCCCGTAAATCTGGGTGGTTTGATGAGTCCTGTATCTCTGCAAAGAAATCACTGTTGAGGATTTTGAAATCAACAACTAGTATGAGGGGTTAGATTGCCCATGCCAGAGTGAACTATCACCTGACGCTGAAGAGAAGGAAAGGCAAACTTGAAGAGGAAGCTTGGGAGAGTTTCTTAGGAGCACCAAGGCACAACAATCAGAAGGCCTACTGGGAATATGTGAAAGGGGGCCCCACTCACAGAGCATTGGAGAGGCCTAGAGGTAGACATGTGGATGTCAGGGGCCCTCCCTTGCGGTCTGATATTCCCACTTCAACCCCCCTCCCCAACCAACAACTTGTGTCTCATTCCTCCCGGCAGCGTTGGAGGTTGCAATGGTGATTGGGACATGCGCGCCGTCAGGCCGTTCTGCTTTCCACTTTGGCTTGGCTTGCAGTTCAATGACACTGTGTCACGCATTGACACAGCTCTGCCTACTGCCGTTCCCATATAATGCCTGCACTTCCGGAATCCCTTGCTTCTTATTGAAGTTAGCGTCTGGCTGTTGCCTAGTCCTTGTCTTGCCTTTGATCCTGTTCCTTCCCGTTTAATTGATTCCTACGTCAACAAACCTTGCCTGCCTCATGGACTGCCTTTATCTTAAGAAATTGTCCTCCTCCTGGATACCATGATAGCTAGACCATTTATTTGACATATTTATTTATTTATTATTTGGTATTATATGGTTAAACATTGCACAAAAATCTTTTTGCCAATCTTCAGTCTTTTTTGATTCCCTCATTTGCTTATCCATTGTTTCAATCTCATTTAAAAGCAACATCTATGACAATGTTTCATCATCAACAGCATCAATTATTTTAAAAATTTCAATCACCAGCTGCGTCAATGCAAGGGTGGTCCGAATTCTGTCTCCCCCCAGCAGTAGTATACACCAGTCATCTACGGTCCTGCTGATATATTCTTTGATATGTTCACCCAAAAATCTTGTTCTTAGGTCTTTCTTCACCGGACATGACATAGCCAAATGCTTTGCCGAGATTCAATTGATTGTGATCCTTTACATAGTCTCTATGAGGTTGCTCCGTTTTCTGAGCGAGGTCTTCCTTTTTTCATGTAGGCAGATTTAATCTTAATCTCATAAATTGGTTTCTGTGGTACCAGTTCGGAAACAGCTGAAGATATTTGGGATGACAGTTTCAATAACCAGACCTTTTTTGATTGCTCCATGGACTGTGCATACAGATTCTGTCCCATTGCCTTTTCATGGACTGCCTTTGCATACAGATTCTGTCCCATTGCCTTTCATGGACTGCCTTTGCATACAGATTCTGTCCCATTGCCTTTCATGGACTGCCTTTGCATACAGATTCTGTCCCATTGCCTTTCATGGACTGCCTTTGCATACAGATTCTGTCCCATTGCCTTTCATGGACTGCCTTTGCATACAGATTCTGTCCCATTGCCTTTCATGGACTGCCTTTGCATACAGATTCTGTCCCATTGCCTTTCATGGACTGCCTTTGCATACAGATTCTGTCCCATTGCCTTTCATGGACTGCCTTTGCATACAGATTCTGTCCCATTGCCTTTCATGGACTGCCTTTGCATACAGATTCTGTCCCATTGCCTTTCATGGACTGCCTTTGCATACAGATTCTGTCCCATTGCCTAAAGTCGCGGTAAAACGAAACTCTGCTTGCTTTATGTACTGTCTCCATTCTAGCCCCTTTGCTTGTTTGCCTAAATTGAAACCTGAGTCCCGGGGTCCCCCCTTCCCAAATCTCTCTCGACCTATCCTATTACACTTCTAGCCTCCCTCTACCCGGAATTGCTTCATGTGCACGGAACTGTAAAATGGACGATATGCAGCCTGGTACACCACCCCCTTGCTAGTGTGTCCCCCGTAACACCCGGGTCTTAGCTCCTTACTACCCCCCTCTTCCCTGTCGTTGCCTCCTGGAATACCCTCATTGTACCGTTGTTCTGAATGGACCCAGACTCACCTTCCTAGCAGTTCCTTATTATAAACTAGGTAAGATACTGTACTGCCTCTTACATACTGCATGTTCTCAGGGCGCGCATTACCCGATACTACGTTTTTGATTCTCTGTCGTTTTAGGCGCATACCCAGACGGGAAGGCAAAGCCAAACTGAACAACCTGAGACTACTTTGGGCTAGTGACCGCCTTCATAAGGTCAGTGGTCCAATCCCACTTATCTGTATTTACTGGTTTCCGGGGCTCGCAACTAAAACCTATCCTTTCTCTTTGCAGCCTGGGGTTGTCTATGCTATCTTCCCGCTCTTTCAATTTATTTGCTCTGTTTGTTATGTTATGTTATGTTATGTTATATTAAGTATATTTGTACAGCTCACATACGATGAGGGCATCTTGGTGCTAAGCAGAGGAGATGAGGAAGTGATTGAGAAAAAGGACACTTAAAACAGGAAGGTCTTCAAAGACCGCCAGAAAGCCAGATGTTTAGTGGTAGCTCGGAGAGCCCAAGGCAGCAGATTCCACATCCTTGCGGCTACCACAGAGAAGGTGCGGCCTCCAGTCCATGACCGATGGACCTCGGGACTGATAGCAGAAGGGCAGCCTGGGAACGGAGGGGGCGAGCAGGAACATAGTGGACACATTTTTCCTGGAGATACTCCACTCCTAGCTTGTAGAATGCCTGATGTACCAGGAAGATTGTTTTAAACAAGATCCGTTTCTTATTCGGGAGCCATTTTAACTGTCTCAGAAGCAGTGACATAGGTGCTCGTGCTGGAAGGTGCAGGATTGCTAGCCGCAGCATTCTGGAGCATCTGGATGTGGTTTATCAAGTAGCAAGGCTGACCATAGTACAGCGAAATACAATAGTCAGCTTTACTAAGAACAAGTGCCTCTACCACAGAGGCATGGAAGTGACTAGGAATAAAAGGAAGAACCTTACACAGGGTGCGCAGTTTGAAATGGACGGATTTACAAACTGCACTTACTTGCTCAGCCATAGACAAGGAGGATGAGACCTTCACACCCAGGTTGTTCACCAAAGGCAAAGTGAGAGGGAATGGGCCAAGAGAGACAGACCAAATGTCGGGAGTCCAGAAGGAAAGTGGACTAGTCATGCCCATCACCAGAACCTTGGTCTTGCTGCCATTAAGTTTAAGCAAGTTATTCGCCATTCGCGCGCCAAGATCCTCGAGACAGCTTCTAAGCGGGGACTCAGTTTCAGGGTGAGATAGATCCAGGCGGACCAGGATCTGCGTGTCGTCCACGTAGTAGTAAAAGCAAAAGCCATGTGACAGGATAAGAAGAAGAAGGGGACAAATATAAATGTTGAACAGGATCGTCAACAAAGCTGGTCACTGTGAGACTCTGCAAAAGAGTGCCATAGCTTCAGAACAGAAAGGAGCCAGAAAGACTGATTGGGACCGATCAGTAATAAAGGCAGTGAAACACTTGTCCCCCTAGACCAGCGCTCGACAAATGGGAGATCAGAGTGGAATGGTCCACAGTGTTGAATGCTGCTGACAAGTCCAATAGAAGAAGGGCTCCCACCCCACCCTGGTCGACCAGGCGGGTAAGAACGTCCAGCACAGAGTAAAGTAATGATTCTGGAATCAGTACTTTGTGGCCTTATTAAGGGACAGAGGGGTGTATCACTGGAAAGGTCTCCCTCAAAAGAGGAGAATTGAACCCAACCGGGTTCAAGTTAATTACCCTAAAAACATTCATCACCAATTCTGGTTTTCCGTTTTGTGAGTACTTCCAGTCCATTGTTTGCTCTGGCCCTAATAGTGAAGAGACAGCTTGGGTAGGGTATTTTGGAAATCTGTTTGGAGGAAGAAAACTGGTGGAAAGTCACGGGAGTTGTTTTACCCCATTGCATTTGAAAGCTGGAGGATGTGTCTCACGCCATCTCTCAACAGGCTCGTAACTGCACCCTGTGTCCTGGTGCAATCCCTTCGAATTTGTTTCAGGATCAGTTAGACCTTTGGGCCCCTTTGCTGACCATAGTTTTAAATGCCTGTATGGACACAGGTTCTTTCCTGTCTTCGTGGAAATCAACCGTTATCTTTCCTATCTCCAATAAAGGGGTCCCTGCTAGTCCCACGTCGTATAGACCTATTTCCCTGTTTGATACCTCATTTAAAATCTTTGCGAGGGTATTGCTGGGACACATTGAATCCTGATTATCGGAGAAGGTGGTTCTCTCTGATATACAGCGTGGCTTTTGTCCAGGGGTGGGAAACATGGAGCAGGGAATGGGGTGAACCCTACTTTTATGGACATGAGCATGGCCTTTGACAAAGTACATAGATCGAAGCTCTAGGCTGTGCTCAGGTCGATGGGATGCCCAGATGCTATTTTAGCTGTTTTACAGGAACTTCACAGTGAGAACAAGGCCTGTGTGCACAGCGTTACTGGGGGACAATGCAGAATGTGCTTCATGGTGGGAGGTGGGTGCATCAAGGCTGTGTTTTAGCCCCAATTCGTTTTACCCTGTACATTAACACACTTTTAAAGGCAGATTATCCATACCTGGGGGGTCAGACCTTCTCCAGTCCTGGCCTACGCAGATGACACTGTGTTAATAGCTAGGACTCCCAGGACCCTCCAGATTCTGATTTCTGCCTATGCAGCCAGCCTTCATGCAAAGTTTGGGGCTTAAAGTAAATACCCCAAAATCAGCATTAATGGGTTTTGTGGGAAAAAAAGAGGTTGGCGAAGATGCGCCCTATGATTTGCAAAGGTTAGATAATCCCGAGAGTCAAGGAATTTGATTATCTGGGGGTAAGATTCTCGGAGACTGTCACGGGAAAAGCCCATATATAAAAACAATCAGTGAAGTTAAGCCAACAGGTAGGAGGGATTTTGCGTTTCCGTCCTGGTGTCAACCACTGGACGCAGTATTAAAAGTCTACAAGGCACAGACTAGGGCCTAGACTTTGTATGGAGCACCATTATGGGGCTTTTTAAAAGCTCCCGAGATTCAGGTTAAGGATAATCTGTCTTTTAGAAGGTTATTGGGATTCCTGGGATCCGCTCCTGTATCTCTATTCCTATGGAATTAGGAATGGATTTCTGGGAGGGCCAATGGACCCTGGCTCTGATCACTTTTTGGCTTTGTCATTGAGTGAACAAAAATGCCACTCATGTCTTTTTTTTATTAGGGCGCTAATGGCAAGGGATGATTGGAAAAATTCCTGTGGCTGGTCTACATTGACAAAGCTCTGTCCAGAAGTAACATTCAGGTTCTTTCCCCTCCTGACAGCCTGCTGACCATTGGTCAACTGAGATCCTACAAAATCATTTTGGGCAAGGCTATGAAGGAGAAAAGGGATTTTATGGAGTTTGCAACCAACTCAGAAAGAGAACATGCAGTGATCAGTAGAGTGATGGAGATCCAGCCCTATCTCCTCTTGGGCACTAAAAGGGGAGACCGTTGGCTGATTACGCATGACAGATTTGATTGCCTACAGCTGAGGGGAGCTACATCCAAATGGAATGGGTATCCTAATGCCCCAGGATGACCAGCATGAGAGACAGATAGAGAGGACCTAAACCACTTCCTATTGTTCTGCGCAGCGTACAACTCTGTTAGACGGTCCGGGCTACTGCCGGTCCTTAGGTCAGCCAATATCCGCTCCCAAAGGCCAGAAGTGCTGTTTCTCTTGGCTGCGGACTTGAAAAGAGCTGTGTACCAAAGAAAGCGCATCATGGCCCATCTGACTTAAAAAGACAATGTGAATAGGTCGTATATTGTTGCTCTCTCCCTTTTTTTCTCTTTTCTTTTCCTCTTTTTTGCTATTTAAATGAATGATGTTAATCCTTGGTTTATGTGTTACACACCACAATCTATTGATTATGTATTGGCCATTATGAACTGGCTGTATTTTTGTTTATTGTTTGCCCCATTTTTAATGTAGAATTATTTTTAATTTGCTTTTTTAGAAATGGACACCATGTATTGTAAGTAAGAAACAATGGTTAATTGTCATGTAATATGTTTTGTATTTTTATGTTTTTTATCGATTCATTGATCGGAATAAACATATTAACTGACTGACTGAAATACGTTGGAAAATTGTATTATGAGATCATATAGGTCTTGCTTCTGCTTGTTACTGAGTTCTGGAGGGACTGAGGCGGTATTATCTGAATCCTCTGGAAACAAACAGGACACAAGGATGGCATTGGGCTCTGAAGGATTTTCCTTCCACTCCTTTAGAATATATATGTGGTAGACTTAAGTTTTTACATAGCGATCAGGTTGGAGATCGTATAGTTACAAGGCCCCATTTTTTCTAGAACCTCATAAGGTCCATGACATTTGGATATTAGCTTGTTCTCTGAAGTGGGTAACAAGACTAATACCTGTTGGCCTATGGAAAATTATCTTAGAGAAAGCCTATTGGCAGTTTGGGAGAGTGGTATTGGGGCTTCGTCTCTTTCCTCGCAGGATTACCTTAGCATATAAAGGATGTCTTGGTGTTCTTGCCCACAAAGACATTCGAAAGGGGAGAATCCTGTGGACATCTGAGGTGTTTTCCTAACTGCAAATAAAGCCCATGGAATCATCTGATCCCAAGTTCTGCCATCTTCTTCCACTAAATTCATGAGGATGGTTTTCAAGGTCTTATTAAATCTTTCTAGAAGGCCATCTGTCTGTAGGTGGTATACTGTGGCCCCTAAGGTGGTGATATGCAATAACCTTTTCACTTCCCCCATAAGCTTGCTCATGAATATAGAGTCTTGATCGGTTAATATTTTCTTTGGAAACCCTACTCAGGAAAAGAAAGGGAGCAGGTGTTTCAAAATGTGCTGGGTGGTGTTTGCTCTAAGGTACAAAGTCCTCTGGGTATCGTGTTGCATAATCCACGATTACCAAAATGTACTTGTTCCCCAATTTCGATGTTTCCCGGGGCCCCACAATATCTATGCCAATTCTTCAGAATGGAATTTAAATGATGGGCTCTGGTTTAAGTGAACAGTTGAAGGCATATGAGTACTAGTCTTTTCACAAATTACACAAGCATGCACAAAGGTTTTAATATCGGCTTGTGTTCCTTGCCAGTAGAACTTATTAGTAATTTGGGCTTGTGTTTTTGCCAGTCCTAAATGGCCTCCCATCAGATGTGAGTGAGGCATTTCTAGGACCACTTGGATATGATTCTTAGGGACAACCAATTTGGTTCTTACTTCCCCTTCTGTTGTGGTGTCTCCCTGATACATACAACAATGCCTCAAAAAGAAAAAAGTCCCTCCTTTCTCATAGCCCTCTTGTTCAGATGTAACCTGTAAAAAGGCTTTGGCCAACAATGGGCCATTCCTTTCGGCAAAGGCTAAGTTCCGAAGGGTGTAATTGTCTTCCTCTCTGACTTTTCTAGACTCTGGTTCCAGAGGGGCGGCAGGTGTTTTATCGGTCTCCCCGAATCCTCAAGTGCCTCTATCGGTTCTCTCCTTCCCAGCTTCCTCCTTAATGCTAGGGAACATTGCCATTTCAAGTACCCCTTGAAGAAACATATCCACTTGATTTATTTGTATTGTATTTATTTTTTTCATTTGTATAGCGAGCACAAAACCTCAGGGATCAGGGCACTAGAACCAGTTACATGAAGCCCGTAGACACTGGCAGAAGTCATACATAGTTACAGACTGAGGTACAAGATTATCTAGAAGCAATCAGAGATGTATGTGGCAGACACTACAATTGGGCAGGTTAATTGAAGAGCCATGTCTTGAGGGCTTTGTGGGAGCACCACAGTTCTGAGCTTCTGTTAGGACTGCCTCATACACCTCGTCCATATGGCATAACTGGAGGAAAAGACATCCTTACAGACTATTGGGATATTCAAGATGGTGCTGACTTTGCATTTTATGTGTTTCCACAAGTAACTCTCTAGTCTATTCCAAGATTGAGCTCGAGATTCAGGAGACTCTTGGCATTCTATTTAACTGATGCGAGCAGCCAGGTAAGCGCACCGCTTCTTGCTTCTATTGAGAGTACGCTGACTTTGCTGCATGCCTGCTGCCAAGTTTATTCTTGCCTTTCTATTTCCTACGTGCTCATGTGCACGTTTATTCCTTGTTCTTATTCTCCCCTTTCCTTCTTGCTTTTTCTTCCATTCTGCTGCTGCTGTGCTCCAAGGCGTCAAGTCGCCTCCTCCTATGTCCCCTTTTCCTCTATTCTGTTCCCGCTTGGTCTTTTGGAACAGAGTCGTTTCCCGCAGTGACCTTCCACTTACTGAGGCTGCTGTTCCAGACTCCAGTGCTGTTTGGATTCTGCGTGCCTGCGGTTGCTCTCTGTTACGTGTGAGGGCCACTCATACCACTGCCAAAACAGTATTCAAAATTCCCACGGCTGCCTTGCCACCCGCGGCATTCTGCTCTTCAGCTCTTTACTGTTGTTTTCCTGACTTCACGGCTGTATATGGTTCCTCAAAAACGCTGTGTATTCCAAGGATTTTACTGGCCAAGGATCTTTCTTCCATGATCGTATCAGTCATTACTGAGACACTGTCAATAAGAAGAACTACAATCAATCAGGGTTTTTTCCCCTTCATTGGGGTTTTTCCCTATTTTGGGGCTTAGCCCTTTCTGTTCCCTTTGTTGCCCTTGTCCCTACAGGGCTCATAGTAGTCATAGAAGCACCATCCTTCTCACAGCATTCTGCAACCAACGGGCCAGACTACACAAGACCACAGGTCAGTGACTCTTTCTTATACCTGATGGGAGTCTAGTCGTAATAGCTTCTTTCAGCTCGGGCTTGGTTTCAGCTTCGCCTTTCCAAAGTTCAAAAATAGTTCAAAAGGTCTTGGGGCTCCCTTCCCCACGTTCAACACAGTACCAAAAAGTCTCAGGGTTCCCTTCCCCAAGGGTAACACAGTTCACAAAGTCTTGGGGTTCACTTCCCAAAACAGGCAGATCCTCCACTAGAACTTCCCTGAGCCTCCTGACTTGTAAGAATACTGTAAGTTTAACTTTGTAATCTTCTAGGCTCTAAAATGGCTCAAACAAATGCCTTCTTTCACTTCAGCAATTGTCATGTAGCATAACCTTTATATTGGTTATTTCTTTGGTTCTTCCTCCAGTAGGGCTACTTGGAATAGGTGCAGTTTTTGATTACTGGTCATGCAACCGATAACCCTTGGCACTTTGTGATACGATACGTCATTTATAATGCACCTCTGTACAAGTGTTTCTAGGCATGACAAGACAAGGGAGAGAAGACACAGGGAGGACAAGACAAACGATCTTACTAGGCTGTGTGTCATTCAGATCATGCAAGTACGAGAACGAGAAGTGCAAGGGAAAAGAGAGGGGTAAATGTGCAAGGGAGAGGGGAGGGGAAAACAGAGCTGCAATGCTCTGAGTAAGTGCAGCCAGGGCAGCGTGGCTCTGGGTAGTGCAAGGAGAACAAGGGACTGTATGGTTACAGTTACAGCCCCTAAGTCCATGGTAGGCCTGTAGGCAGTACAAGGGTGACTGATCAAGAAAGAACCTGGTACCCAGTGAGACTCTGAGGGCAGCCAAGCAACCAGTCGGTTACAGCCGGCAGATATGTCAGGTAGGTCAGCAGGTGAGGGAGAGAGAGAAAGCGGAGGAGAAGTGGAACGTTTTGAGCGGTTTCTGGAACTTCAGCTGTTCCGGCTTAAGTTTGAGAGGGGCAGGTAGGCAATTCCAGGTGGAGGCTCTTTCATAGAAGAGAGATCTACCACACACTCTTTGCCTGGAGCAGCTTCTAACCCTTAGAGAGCTGGAGATAGCTGATTGAAGGGCTCGAGAAGGAACGTATTTTGAAAGAGAGCATTGGATGTAGTGCAGGCCCTGGTCCAGGAAAGCCTTGTGGACAATGCAAAGGGTCTTGAACTTGATCCTTGCAGCCACCGGGAGTCAGCGGAGAGATTTCAGTGCTGGAGAGATGAGGTCCCTAGGCTTGAAGCCAAGGATAAGTCCTGCAGTCCTGTTCTGGATTAGTTGCAGAGGGCAGCGAATAGAGGAAGGCAGATTGAGAAAGAGGCTGTTGAAGTAGTCCAGCCTAGAGAGAACCAGGGTGGCTCTGAAGACAGTGAGCTTGTGGGGGAAAGTGAAGTGAGAAAGGGCAGAGTCCCTTTGAGAATGTGCAGCTGGTAGCCAGACTTCTTGTCGACGTCCGAGATCTGAGGAGAGAAAGAGAGAGTGGATTTGAACGTTGTTTGCCTCACAGGAAGGCGGAGAAAGAAGTCCCAAGGCGGGTGGCCAGAGTGAGAGAGGTAAAGCAGAGACAGGGGTCCCAATGAGAAGGATCTCCATCTGACTGGCATTAAGTCAAAGATCGTTGGTGGTGCACCAATCCTGAATCACGGATAGACAGTCAGGAACGAGCGAGAGAGGAGAGGAGGCTGAGGGGAGCCTGAAGGAAAGATGAGTGTCATCCGCATAACACAGAAAGTTACAGGAGAAGGTAGAGATCAGGTGGGCCATAGGTGCCAAGTAGAGGTTGAACAACTGGGGTGAAAGGATAGAACCCTGTTGAACACCACAGGTAGAGAGAGAGGTGGCGGAGAGAAAGGGTCCAGGTTGGACCTGGGAGGGGTGGTCCAAGAGGAAGGAGGTCAGCCACTTCAGGGCCTGATCCGTGTTTCCCAGTTTATAATGGAGTTGATTGATCAGGATAGCGTGATTGACCATGTCGAAAGCAGAGGAAAGATCAAGGAGAATGAGGACAAAAGGAATGCAGGAATCAAGGTTAGATAGTGTTCAGTAGAGCAGTTTCTGTGCCTCTCGCAGCTCTGAATCCAGAATGATGGTCATGGAGACAACCAACATATTCAGTGTGGAGAGTAAGCTGGGAGATGGCCAGCTTTTCCAAGAGTTTGCCCAGGAAAGGGGTGAAGGAGATTGGGTGATAGTTTTCCGGGCAGGTAAGATTGGTAGACTGCAGACGGCTTCTTGAGGAGGGTGTGCACAAGGGAGTGCTTAAGGGAAGAGAGGAAAGTTACAGTGGCAAAAGAGTGATTCGGCCAAGGCTGGAGCGAGGGTGTCAATATGTTCCTTTATGGTTCCGGAGGAGCAGGGGAGCACCTGTTTGGATGACACTTTCACAGATCTTACTTGTTGCAAAACCATGAATGTCAATTCAAGTTCATCAACTTATCTTTCATCCTTGCTTTTCTGCTTAATTTCATAGTGCTTACTTTGTTCAATAAACGCTTCTGAACCGGTTCTCACAGTATTGATAACTGTACATCTTTCACGTTTCACTTGTGCTGCATTTTCATCTGATTTCCTTTTTTTTCTCTTCAATTCGGTATTCAATAAATGTTGATACATTTCAAAAGATACTTTGTAGTTTGTTCGGTATTAAAAAAATCTTGTGGCATTTCAAAAAGTGCTTTGCAGTTTGCTTGGTATTCAGTATTCTTCCCTTAGTGTTCCAAACCCCACTCTTAGGCCTTTTAGCTGAACCGCTACTTGTAAATGTCCAATTCCCACCTGTGGAGCAACCTGGCATGAGTGTTCCCTCTCTCTCAAACACCAGTACTTGGCTGCTCCTGCGAGCATCTCCCTAGGCATCTCCAACCTCTACTTTCCTTGCGGGTAAGTGTGCAGAGCTTCAGCGAGCGATGCTTGCTACCGGACAAATCTTGCAGCAGCGGCATGCAGCGGTTGTGTGTCTTCCGTTGTCCCCAGCTCCAGCTGGGGAAGCCACGGCTCAAGCAGTTGCTGGGGCTCTGGTCCTCACACAGCCTGCTCGGTTTGTGACATCCCCTGGCAACACACACCGTCTTCTTGGCTGTCCCCTTCTTCAGCCTGCTTCTCGCTGTGCAGCTGCCACCTTCTCACCTGGCACGTTCCCACTTCTCCTCTCTCGGTCTACCATTTTATGCACCTGTGAAAAGTAAATTGGTCGCAGGTGCAAGATCTTTGCCTGAATACTATTGTAGCAATTAACTGCACATGCCTGACCTTTCATAGTCCTCTTCCTCGCTTCAGTACCAAAGTGGTGAAAATTACTAGAAGTCTGCATGCATTACTCCTAGTTGCCTCTTCCTCGTCCCAGTGATAAAGGTGAGTGAATGTGGGACAGTAGGTATGCAGGGAAGGGGAAAGGATTTACAATACCCTACAAAGGTCAGAGGATAGTAGGACTCATTCTCTACAGGGTAAGGTGGTTACCATGTTTCACCTGCAGACATCCTCTCCCCACTCCCCAAGGTCCCTCCACCCAGGTTATCCTCCCTCGCATCTCCACCTCCAGGTTCAGGATGCAAGAGTGATGGCCTTTCCCTGGCCACCTGAGAAGAGGATCCAAGGGGAGTAGATGGGAGGATCCCCTCAGGTTCCTCACAGTGCACCCTAAGCTTTTAAGAATAAACAATTGGAACTCTGATCCATGGGATATTACTTTTTTTTCCAGTCAGAGGCTTCATTTCTTGTGAATGACAAAACAGGTGTTCGTTCTCTCTCTGGGACTTCAGGTGATTGCTATATCATAATAGGTTTCAGCTTACTTTTGAAATGTCTTATCTGGATTAGGCTCTTCCAACTTACTCTATAAAGTGCTCATGCAGAGTCAGGAGGCTTAATTTGTTTAGGGCACAAATCAATTAAAATGTCCCCAATTCTGAGAATGACACTTCTAGCCGATGTTGCTGTACTGCACTTATCAATCATTGCATTGCATAGCCTGGTGTCTATATCATGTGGAATGTGAATACCAACCTCATTCTCTTGCATTAATCTTTGACTCAGAAGTAGTGGGAGTTAGAAGTCAGCTGGACCACTCCCAGAATTCCTATGAGTGGCATTTGCTTAGGCTGGCAACATTCTTCTGGCTGGTTCTCCAATGTATATCTATGATTGATTGATATTGCTTCCCACAGCCGTCCATTGGCATCCTCATCAGAGCTAAGTTTTAGTAGTAAGATTGTATCAAGGAGCACTTGACATATTTAAAGTAATTTAATTTTAAAATGACCTCTTTTTAACGTGTTTTAATGATATTCAAGTTTGTATTGCAAGTTTTAATTGTAAAAAGCATAAGCCAAAATAAAGGATTACCTACCCTAGACAGAATTGTAAAGGATAGGCCTCCTTCTTTTTCTTGATCAAGGATGTTATGAAAGATTAGCATCACCCCACCCCCGGGGTCCATGTAACAGGAGGGCTGTACATTATGCACAGAGTAATAGATGATGAAGCACAAGATAGACCTTCAAAATGGCAGATGGAAATCATTTGCATGAGCTAAGATGGTTCCTTATAAGTGGAAGCTTTCCGCCACGGTATGCGTTGAAATCAACTTTTCAATATCATCGAATAACTGTTGAACTGTGACTATGACACGGTTTTGCTTCTTATTGTTATCATTTTTAACTCACAGGAAATTGCTCTAAAACGTCTTCATCTAAAACTTGGAGTGTGTTGAGAAGGCTTCCGGGTTCGAAGGGATCTCCGTTGTTCTCTGCAGGGCCTACCTTTTAACGTGTTGGCATCAAGGAGTTCTCAAAGTGTGAAAATATTCAGTGGGCAAAAGGGTATAGTGACGTGAGCGAGAGGTGATGAACTGGCGTATTAAGCAGGCAAGGGAAATATAGATCTATGACGAGATTAATGTTTCGATATTATTTAGATCAGGGGTAGGCCAATTGCTGCTCTCCAGATAGGTTAGCCTACAAATCCCGTTGTCCCTCACCATTGGCCATGCTGGCTAAGGCTGCTGGCAGTTTTAAGTGAAAACATCTGCAGAGCTGAAGATTGCACACCGAGTTTAGATGCAATTGACACAAATAAATGTATGCTTTGTAATCTACCAAAGAAGTTATTGCAAGACAGAAATTGCAAGAAGTCAACAAAAGTCTTGGCATTCCTCCTAATGAACCGGTGTGGGAATATCTACACTAGTGGTGGAATATATTTTCCAAGATCTTTGCAGAATAAAATACCTTGAGTGGTAGTCGGGAATGTAACCAAATTAATCAGCTTTTAGTGAAGGTCAACGGTGGAAAAAGAAGAGAATTGGCCGCTGCCACGCAAGTGATACTGGACAATGGGGTTACTTTGGTTTACTGTCAAACGGAATATAAACTTGTACCTTGTTATGCACGGATTATCACCTCCTGGTGATTACTTGGCATATGTACTCATCTTGTTTTCTCTAATGCATGCACATAGCTCTGCTGTTCCTGAGCTAGGTTTGTGCTATGTAAACACACAAATACAAAGAAATACGTCTTTCAGATGGCCTACACATCTCTCTTCCTCAGTAACCTTCTGAGCCATTGCTGTCAGGAACATTAACATGCACCAACAGTGACGGTGCTAGTCTGTTGGGCATCAATCATGGGGATTTGGTTACCGCGACATGTTTATGGTTGCTACTGTCGCTCACCATAGAGTTGGTCGTTGAGTACCCTTTCACACTTTACCATGACCAGAGGCGGGGAACCTGCGGTGCTATTTATCAATAAATAAGGAAGTATGACTTTAAATCAGCCACAAAGGCAGAGTATTTGCCACCGGACATGTGCTCGGCTAGAAACCTTTGCTTCCTTGTTATGCTCGAGCATAGCCAATGAGCCCCCGGAAAGTTAATCTATGCAAAACTGAACAACAGGGCCACTATTAAGACCAACAAAGAAGCCCAGATCCCTTTACACTCAGACAAGAGCGCCTATTAAATGCCTGTTAATAGTCTCGTGAACAGGGCAGGTGGAATCGCTTCGCACACAACCTTCTGTATTCTCATACACTTCCCTGAAACCCATACGCACATTCTATACACATTATTATACCTAAGACCTGGGGAGCCAATAAACCTTAGAAAGATGGAGCGAGAGCTGCTTTCATCTTTGCTGGTGTTGGTCACCTTAAGTTACCTCTAACAAGTTTTGGAGTGCAGCACCGCATAAATGCAGATTTGCGGAACATTGGAGATATTTTGAAAACTTTCGTAGTTAAAAATAAACTTTGTGAGAGTTCACTAACCTTCAGGAACATAACATAGGTATGCACGCTTCGATTCTACAAGGTTGCCGCCCCTCAGCCAGCACTCCTAGCCCGCTATAGGAGGATTACGCTAACATGCGCAATGGGGTGCGAGAAGGCAGGAAAATGAGCTTGACCAGGTGGCCTTTCCTGTGGTTCGAGGCAGTGGTAAAACAACACTATTGGGGCCTAATACATGGAACTTTTAGCATGGTGCAAAGTGACTCTGCACCAGTCTAAAGTGACTTTGCACCGGTCTAAAGTGACTTTGCACTGCGCTAAAGGTTCCATGAATTAGGCCCTTGGCCTTGTTCCTATGCACCTTGTGCAGGTTTGAAAGCTTAAACTCTGCCAGAAGAGCTGTGGGATGATGGTTCAACCATTTTAAATACAGCTGCAGAGGACTTAAACAACTGAGAGCCTGATTCACAGAAGCCGCTTATAATGGCATAATTCCATTGGAAAACGCTCTGTGAATCAGGCCGGTAATTTCTAAATCAAACTCTGGTATATGTGCCTTAATGGATTGCACTAGCAGCCAATCAAGCATGCATGCCAACAAGCCACATATCACTCGGCACATGCTAGTCCAGTGCTGCTTTTAACTTTGCATTCTGGGACTTGTTGTCCCTCGCATCATCCACAAGACTCTCTGCATCGTCAACAAGTCCTTCTGGGTCCTGGGACTGCTCTACCTCCAACTTTCTCTTTCAAAACATCTTCCTTCTGGAGTTCTCCACTCATCCACCTCCAACTCTCTGAGGGTTAGGCGCTTCTCCAAGCAGAGAGTTGGCGGCAGATTTCTTTCTGCTGCTGGAGCCTCCCTCTGCAACAGCTTCCCTGCCTCTCTCAAACTTGAACATAACCACCTCCCATTCCGGAAGCAACTCAAGACCTTCCTTTTCACTTCCTCTTTCTCTCTTCCTCTCTCCTGCTGATGCACCTGACTGCTCCGCACACTGGTCACCTGGTTACCCTCTGAATCCGGGTCCAGGCTCCTGCATGTGCAGTTGCCCTCGCACTGCCTTTGGGCTGCCCAGCACTTAATGGTCTGTATCTGCAAGACTACAGTCCCTTCTCTCTGCACTTATGAGCCCCCCGCTGGCTGCACTTATTAAGTTACCTACACTTCTTCTGTTTCCCTCAAGCCCTCCTGGCACTTCTGCCTTTCCCTCTTCCCCGCACTTGCGCGATCTGAATGATACAAGGCCTAATAAGATTGTTGTTTTGTCCTCCCTTTTTTTCCCCCTCCTTTTCTTGTCGCGCCTAGAAACACTTGTGTACAGGCGCGTTATAAATGCCACATCATATCATATATCATTTGAAGGCCAGTACTACAAGTTCCAGAGTTCAAAGATAAAACCAGGACTGGGCTAGCACCTTTCGAATGGAATGGGGCATGTTGGTATGTATAATGAGTTCCATAATTAAAAATAAGGGGAAAAGGGAGACACATGATTTCAACTCTTTAACGTTGATGTTATTAGAGGCAACTTCTATAACTGAAATCTAAGGGGCGAGAGTTAAAAAGGAAAATGTCAAATAATGGAAAATCAAATTGTATGTTTTTCAGCAGAACCAAGCCATATGTATATGCCCAACCATGAGCAGACAGGGCCTTTCTGAAGTAGGGCAAAGGGACCACTGAGAACGTTTTCTCTTTGGACTTCTCACATTTCTCGAGCTTGGAATATACAAGATAGAGCTATTCACAGACAGTAGCTGAGAGGGGATACCCGGCCATTGGGGGGCTCAGCGAGATGCATTAGCAAAAGTCCTATGTGACGTTTACAAAGTCCTGGATGGGAGACTGCAGCTCCGGTAGCAGATGCACGATGTGAGGGAGATGGACACAGGCAATGTTATTCCAGAGGGTGGATCATATGTGCGTAGGGTTCTGAAGATCCAAGGATGCCTGTATGCAGCCGATGCTCATCTAAGAGTTGCACACCATCAGCTACCACCAGCAAGCTCTGAAGAAAGATGATGTTGAGAAATTGTGCTGCGGGCAAGTTAGATGAGGCACCTTCAGGAGCGGGAATCAGGATATGGGGTTCCAGGGCTCAATCAGTGTGCCAGGCGTGGTTGGTTCTTTGAAATGGTAGTTTCCAAAGTTCCAAGTCTTTAGCACACTCTTATTAACCAAGTTTTTTAACTCTTGCTTCAGCTCAGGGATTGTGCCATGCTCTATTAAAGCGGCTCGGATAAGGCCCTTGTTGAAGAAGTCATCTCTTGATCCATCACTAGGCGTGAATTATAGGCCTGCTACTAATGTGCCATTCCTTCTTAAGATCTTGGATAGAGTAACCTAGTTGTAGCTACAGAAACATCTTGAGATATGTGGCTTGTTGGGTACAAGGAAGTCTGGCTTTAGATCTGCACATGATACTGAGACTGCACAACTAGACCTGAAATCCCGCTTACTTAAAATCATGGACAAAGAGGGAGTTTCTCTTCTCCTCCTGGACCTCTCTGCCGCCTTTGATCTGGTAGATCTTGATTTGTTGGTTGAGAGGCTCCTGAAAAGTGCCAACTTCTCTTCTGAGGCATCAGCCGAGATTCACTCTTTTTTTTTCAGGTCGGTTAGCAATTAGGTCACTGCTGGTCCAGTGTAGATACAATGTGGGGTGCCTGAGGGCTCTTGCCTCTCTGACACCTTATACAATCTTTTTGGATGAAAAGGCATGATGTAAACAAACTATGCTGATGACACGCAAGCTCTCTTGCCTATTTCAGGTGATTATAAACTGATGTAACTCTAATGAATCCAACATACACACTCATCCAAGGTTGGATGGCGCATGGTGTAAAATGATGCAAAAACAGAGTTGCTTCTAGTGGGGACTGCTTCCCATTTGAAAAAACCTTTCACTGATTACAGCAAATTTGATATTGTGGGTTCTTGCATTGGGGTACCTGATCAAGGTAATGCTCTGGGAGGATACCTAGATGCACACTGGACTGATTGTCCATGATTTAACCGAATCAGAAATGTCAGAGGGAGGAAAAAATGAAAGTCATTTGACCGCAAATGACATTCGGTTTTCTCTCCTCTGGACATTTTTGGTAACCCGCACCCCACCATCCCTTACTTACCTTTTGGTGCCACACTTCGCTGCAAAAAACAGCTCTATTTGCATAACGTCATTGTCTCTCTAATTCTGGTTGTATAACGCTGCTCAGTTGATCTATCCTGGCTCTGTGCTTGTCTTCTTTGATTACTGGTTTCTGTCTGTGTGTGCCTTTATGCTTATGGGCCAATGGGTGTCTTACAAATAAATAAAAAATAAAACATTGTGACACATATAAGCTGACAAGATCTCCACGAGAGAGGCCTCACGTGATGAGACACTTTATAGCTTCAAATGCCCCAAATAGGAGCTGCCACTGCTAGAGGAATGGAAGGGCATGTGCTTGGTGGGGAGAGTGTGTGGTAACTCTAGAGTCCAAATTCAGGAAAGTCAACCTTAAGTGAGATTTCATTTATGCAAGTCGCCGGAAAAACGAGAGGAGGTCAGATTTTGGGGTTCCTTCTGTACAGAAGGTGCATGCTGAGTGCACAATGCTTCAGGGAAGGGAGAGTATCAAAGGGATTCGCAGTTCACTTTGGCTTGGTTCAAGGCTTCATGACTTCGCTGGTGTGTTCAAATCAGACACTGCAGACAATGTCAGGCACTTCTAGCAAAATGAGGGTTCCAATGAAACAAAAGGCGTCCTGCCACTGATATTTGTCTCTGCCTTACTCTTATTCGTGTAGGCTATCTGGTAATTTCTGAAATATTTCTGATTCTAGAGCAAGTATCAAACTGCCCTATCTCGTCCACAACGGAGGTGGAAATGCTTTTGCCAATTTAATCTTACAAAAACATTACCAGTTCTACAGAAACTATTTTAGCATTTATTAATTTGCCATAATGATGGTATGTCAGATTGACATTCTTTTTATCTTTTTTACATTTATAGATTTAGACAAACAAACAAACCAAGGAGCAATTTTGCAAAAAAATTACAAACAAGTGCAATATGGTTGGTATACACAGTACAATACAAACAAAATGTGTGTATAACATGGTGGAGTGTACAAAGCCGTCATTTACCTTAGAAGATGGTTTTTCCGGAACAAACCATCTAAAGACCACTACAACATTTCTGAACGGAAGCTCTTAACTAAATTCCAGAGTTCCTATCAAGGTGTACTTAATGCATGTCCTTTATCTTGACCTCCTAGGTGTTAATTGCCGGGCAAACAAGAGACCAATTATTGGGTATGAGGGTTCCAAGCAGGCAAAACAGCCTCTTTCCTTGTCATGAAAAGGTTACCAGGGAGCTGTCGCTTCCTTATAGGAACATGTTTTCTGCAAGCAAGAGTACAGCTCTTCTGGAATTCCTTGAAATAAATGTAATGTTACCCCTTGATGTTACCAACAGCTTGAGTACCAATTTGACCTTAAATCCCAAAATAGGGGTAACACCACTTATTTATAAATTAATGGGACATCTTATTTTGTATTTTTAGAAATGTGGAAAGCTTTAAATCTCGGGAGAATTGCTTTTTGTATAAAGAAAGGCCTTGCCTTACTTGCATCATCGTAGAAGATCAACGAATGGAACTACACAGCCACTGTCTATACATGCCTTGGGATCTATTCCGGACCACCCGTTGTGTATGGAAGCGGGTGCCTATTTATACTCCTGGGGACAGAATTACAGCGTGGTGTGGGAGAACTCAATAGCCCATCCATTTCTGAGTCCAGCAAAGCACTGAGCTGAGAAGTCAACACTGGGCAGAAATGGTGCCACTGACCCCCTTTCTCCACATGGTTGGGCAGAGACAGATCGATTTTGTATTCTGTCCCCCCATTGACATTTGACCCTGAACTGAAGTAGTTTTCTCAAGGGCACAGCACAAATGGCAGCCACTTTTAAAGGAAGGGTTACTTCCTGAACAAATAAGAACACCTTTGTCACTATCTGACATTACTTTCCTATGTCAGTCCTATCTGGCCCAAAAAAAGATGCATTTGTGTGACTCTGTGTATCTATGAGTATTAAAGCAGCATGTTTGAGTATCGGGCTCTGAATTAAACGGTATCCGGTCATTGCATCTAATACCATTCCATCTAATGCCATTCCAACAAATGTGTTCCATCTAAGCAATATGCATCGAATGCATGTTTGGGGGGGGGGTTAAAGGGTTAATTTTTGTTCAGGAGGATTTTAAAGGGTAAAAAACAGGGGTTTGGAGGTGTAACCCCCAAAAATAATAAAAAAGAAAAAAAATGCATTAAATGCAAACATTTTTAGATGGAAAAATTACATGCAAATGCATTTAGATGCAAGGAATTTGATGCAATTACCATAAATCTGAATAAAGTATAGTTTCAGAGGGCATGAGCTGATCATTGCAGAAATCTAGCAAGGACAGTAGATGTGTTTGGTGGTCTGTGCCCAGGAACCAGTCAGTCTGCTATGCCTCTCACAGTGTAAGTTTCTATGTCGATGAACATACATTTGTGGAGCTCTCACTGCATAACGTGTTTGCTTCATGGATATTTTGGCAGATACCAGTGGTGGTTGTAACTGTTTGATTTCACAGGAGGATGGTCTCTCATAGAGGGTGTTGCAGTAGTCCAGCCTTGATTTTACACGTGCTCCTAGCACACTGTATGCTTTTCTGTTGTTATGTAGGGTATGAACTGTTGGCCGAGCTTCGCTTGACATATTACTGATTTCAACCCGGAGCCGACTTGTGAATTCATCCTTAGGTCTGAAGCCTAGTTTTCAGACCTTGTTTTTTATAGGGAGTGTTTCACCAAAGATGTTGGGAGTGGCGTACACTGGGGGGGGGGGGGTTCTTTGAGTGGGTGAGGCAGGCCATGATCTGAGACTTTTTAGAGCGTGTCCACTCTGGCAGAAGTCTCCCACCGAAAAAGTGACATGCGTGCAGTTCATTGCCTCCATTTTCTACATTGAGACTCATTGGGCCTCATTATGAGTCTTGCGCTCACGGAATGAAGGGGGCCGGTACGGGACCGGCCCCCTTCATTCCGTCAGGGCTGATTACAGGGTTCCAATCGCGGGATCCGGATCGGACGCCTGGTAAAACCAGGCGTGTTTTCCCGGGTCCCACGAGGGGAAGAAGGAGGTAACAACGGGACACTTATAATGTGCCCCTTATTACCCCCATCCCCATTCCCATTGAGCCCTATGGGGGCTCAAATGGGAATGGGGAATGGTTCCTGCAAGGAGGACTTACCGGGTCCTCCTATGTCGGAATGACCCGGTAAGTCCCCATTACAGGAACCCAGTAATGGAGCCCGGTTTGGAGGCAGCCATGGAGCTCAGCTAATAGCTCAATGGCTGCCTCCAAACTCGTACTGAGGACCATGGTGTCCTGGGAGTGGCAGAGGTAAGGAGTTACCTTACTATCCTCTGTAAGGGTGCGCCTCTTTTCAGCAGTGTTCAATGTATAGAGGGAAGTTCAATAACTGGGGATCTCTGGGAATATGAATAAAGTATGCTGGCTGACACGTGGGGCGTGTCTATTACCCATTTTTCTCTGCATGGCTTCCTAGCATTGGGAGCATAAAATACACCAAAATAAAAAAATCCCTCATAAACACCAAAGACCAAAACGTGCATTATACTGTTTTTCCCTAACAAAGGAATTCAACATTCTCTGTAAAAATCAGGACATTTGTTCCCAAAAATGTATTTTCCTGATCGGGCAGCTCAGAGTTTTTTTTCATGTTGTTATGCTTAAATCGACTGCAACCTTGTGAGGCCACAGATCACCGGGGCGTGTCTCTAAAGATAGGACATAACACAATAAAAGGAAATAGAAGAGAAGCTGAACTCGGAAGCACTTGATAATGCTTTATAATGATTTGGCCAACATTCGGGTCCAAGTGCTAGGCAATTGTCTGAGAGGTCTCCCATTTTGAAAAACTGAATTTCTGGGGTGAGAATTGTAAATGGGTTTCAAATCACTCTCATATTGGCTGTGGTTGAAGATTAAAGAGGAATGAGAACTGAAAATATTTTAAATTTTATGGGTTAACTTTTCATCAGATAGCTTTGAAATGTTTGGATACTGATAATTATGTTTTAATTGTTTTGTGCATTTTCTGGATCTTAAGCTGTAACTATTCTGACTTCCTTTTTTAAAATAATTTTAAGCATTTCTTCAGAGGGATCTGCACATTTGTAATATTTGGAGAGCGTGTAAGGCTTACTTTTGCAGCCACATGCCCATTATAAAGAAATGGAAATAAACACAAAAGAGCAAAAATGCATTGCACTGTTTTCCCTAATAATGATTTCACCAGTCACGGGGCACAGCATGACCCATTTTTAAAGCTAAAGAACAATTTCAGGGTGCTTTTGAATTTCTGGAAATAGTTTTCGAATTTTAAGGGCTTGGATGGAATTCCCTTTTCCCTATGTCCTATGCCGAGAAACAGGCGTTTTGTAGCATGTGAGAGATTCCAGGACAGTCGCGCGACGTTGAAGCCCATCCTTTCTTCATTTTCTACTCAGCTGTCTGATGACTGTCATGTTCTCAGGTTTTCTGTTTACTTCTTATTTTATTTTTTTCTTGAAAACATGTTTTTCGTTTAATGACATCATCAAAAAAGTTACAAAAAAGGAATATTTTATTTATTTATCTTTAATGTGATATAGTTTATAAATAAACTTTACACATAAAATATACATTTATATACTTACAAACAACATCACATAACAGAACATATACAATAACATTATCCTAAATAAATACTCACAGCTCAGTTTCTCAAACACAGACTATAAAAAATTATAAATAAAGCCTAATATTTACCATCTTCAGATAAAATAACTTAAAATAACCCAAATAATACATTTCCATACAAACAGTCCCATTACTGCCTAACACCTGTCCATACTTCAGGAGGCATATATCAAAGGTTGTATGAATCGCATAATTCTTCTATCTGTCAATAAACTAGGGATTTCAAGAGGGACCGTAAACACATAAGAAAGACAAGGGGCCTCATTACGAGGTGGGAGGTAAGGGATTACCGGCACCGGTAAGGGCACCGGTGCCGGTAATCCCTTACCTCCCTACTACGAGTTTGCTTTGCGGGTCCTTCCTTAACGCCTGGGTTTTGCAGGCGTTAAGGATGGGACCCGCAAAGGGACACCAGGGTCAATAACGGTACCGCAATTTGCGGTGCGGTTATTGCCACCTTCCCCCTTCCCATTGAGCCCTATGGGGGCTCAAATGGGAATGGGGAATGGCCCTGGTGAATGGGGAATTACCGGTCCCTCCGACCTCGGAATGGACCGGTAATTACTCCATTCACCAGGCCGTAGTCGGAAGGGTTTTGGAGGCAGCCATGGCGCTAATAGCACCATGGCTACCTCCAACCTCGTAATGAGGCCTAAGGAGAGTTAACGTCTCTATAGGTACCAGAAGTTATTTCAGATGTAAATTCCCAGCAAGCTCTCTATTGCTAGGCAGACCTTGTACATAGCAATCAAAAGCCTAATATTTGATGTGTTAATACTACTCCACCAGAAGAAGGATTCTTCTACATGGTCAGTTCGGTGGATGAATCTACCATATTGGCTCTGCCACGGCTAATTTGGGGCAATTTGTCAGCACATGTTTCCCTGTTTCTACAATTGACTTGTTCTTGCACAGTCATCAGTAACGGTCTGCATCCGGTATCTGATTGCTTACTCCTGTGCAGGCCAACACCAGCAAATAGTTCACCCTAAGTAACAAGATAAAACGCCTTATTCTAACTGCAGGGCACAGATTAAGGTAGAACTGCGTTTTTTTAACAAAATGATAATTTTTAAGGCTTTCTAAATGTGCATAATTAGCGATCCAATCCCACAGATCCGCTTTTTTAGAAAGAGCGGTACTAGCTCTTTGGGTGAACCCCTCAACTCTAGTGTTCAGGGCAATTTCTTTCAGGTATACCTCAACCTTGATTTTTAGGCAGAGGTTTCCAAACTGTTTAGCAGATTCAATCCTCAGGGTTTCAACTAATAAGTTGTCTGATTTACTCAACATCAACATATATAATTCAGCCCTTTTCTTCTTAAGATATCTATAATTAGGGGTATATAAGATCTCCAAATTCAGTACTTTTAAACTGGTACGTGCCACCTTTTTATTAGTGAATAACATCATGTTGGTTTTCTGAAGATTTTTTATCAGTCTGTTGATATTTGCATAGCCCCATAGGACTTCTGCCGATCTCTGCAGGCCACTAAGTGTATGATCTAATATCACTAAGTCGTACGCATGTGCCAAGACAGAACAGTGTTTATCACCGATTTTAGGGGGACAGTTATCTACCTTACCAATAGCTGCAGGTAAATCATAAGTAAACAGATTATAGAGAGTCTGGGCCATCACGCAGCCCTGCTTGACTCCTCTATTTTGTGCTATTTTGGCAGTCATATTGCCTTGGCCATCCAATTTAAGAGACACTGGGCCTCATTATGTCCCTGGCACTCCCATAATGAAGGGTGCCGGTACGGGACCAGCACCATTCATTACGGGATGCCTTATTACGAGATCCCCTACCGGGACCCGCATAGAACATCTGGTCAGACCAGACGTCCTTAGCGGGTCCCACAAGGGGACCAGGGAGCTAATAACGGGCCCATATTAACTTGCCCATTATTAGCTCCCTCCCCATTCCCATTGAGCCCTATGGGGACTCAAATGGGAATGGGGATGGGGTTTTTCAATGAGGAATTACCAGGTCCTCCAATGTTGGAATGGCCCAGTAATTCCCCATTGAAGGAACCCGGAGCTGGAACCCGGTATGGAGGCAGCCATGCCCTTAATCAGGGCATGGCTGCCTCCATACTCGTAATGAGTCCCACTGTGTTGTTTTGATGGAGTAGCCTTAGGTAATATAGCAGGTTTTCAGGACAACCAAGTACTTCTAATTTAGACCACAGAATCTCTCTATGAACCAAATCAAATGCCACTTTGAAGTCTACATATAGCGCATACAAAGGGGAATTCCCTTTTTTCTTAGCAGCTGTACGCAGAGTGTCGAAGAAAAATGCGGTTATGTATTGTTGAGTAACCCCTATGAAAGACGCTTTGGAAACAGTTGAATATCTGTTCCTTCTCTGCCCATTCTTGCAATTTGTCAAGGATAAAGCCCGCAAAGAGTTTAGCAGTACAATCGAGCATTGAGAGCAATCTATAGTTGCTGGGATTGCTCTTATCACCTTTCTTATGGACCGGAATAGGAGTAGCAGTTTGCCAGGAGGGAGTATTTTTCCTTCAGACATAATTTTGTCGAAGAGTATCTTCAATACTTCAGCCCAGAAACTAGGATTGGATTTCAACATGACGTTGGACAGCCCATTAGGCCCAGGTGCCCTGGAAGATTTCAACTTATTAATCTTCTCTATGCGTGCAATGACTGTCACTCTAAATGGACGTCTAGTGGAACAAATAGTGACATTCTCCTTATCCTTGATATTACCCAACATATTCAAGTCTCTTAGAACGCTTTCCCATCTATGGGCCCTAATAGGATTCAGAGTCGAGTGGGACTTATTTCCTCTTACGTCGCCTAATAGAGCCCAGATGTTATGAATTTTCTTGGTACACAGAATCGTTAATGTCTCTTGCCATTGGTTTAGTGCCTTTTCATATTTTTTTGTCTTAACCAGGACCGATACTTTCCCTTAAGGGTTTTACATATTGAAACAAAACCTGAAATCGACAGAGAGGTTTTCTTTGCCCTCCTAATGTCCGCTCTTAGACACCTTTTCACGTCTCTCACTTCACGCTCATATGGCTTTATTTTGGAGTGATCCATTACTGGCCCTCTAGTTCCCACTGAAGCATGCAATATCACAAAAGTGTATATCCAATGTTCAATCCCCTCTATCGACATATATTGGAATAGATTGGTGTCCCCGTAACAGTCTGCTGACAATGAAGCTACCACTTTAGCTATGTTCTTCTCCAACCACACGATAGGTGTACCAGCAGGATTTACCTTTAAGTCCCGCCTCAGTTTTGTTGGATGGTTTACTACAGCCGCATTTATAGTTAACTAAAGTGCAGCATGATCACTCCACATGTTTTTTCCACCTTCATCTCCTTCACCTGGTCGGCAATAGACTCAGTCACAAAAATATAATCCAATGTACTCTTGGCACCACAGCCTTCCCAAGTGAAGCGAAGGGGAAAACACTGCTGGTTCTACCAATGCTGACAGTCGCATTTCCATCTCCCAGTGTTCGAAAAAACTCAACCAGTTCTGACCTTCTAGGTCCTCTTTCTTATGAAACATTATACTCTTAGGTCTAAGATATGGGTTACTAGTATTACCCTCCGCCCCAGACATATGACAATTAAAATCCCCCATGATGATTACAGATCTGTTTCCCTGCCTCAAAGTCCAGTTGATCATTATATTATGCAAGGTTTCTTGAATCACCTCAGTTTGAGTTTCTCCCAGGGATTTGATACATTTATCAGGAGGTTATTCTCCTGCTTCTTCTCAAAGAACAGAACCAGATCTATTGCAATCAAAATTAATCTAATTTAGTTGCGATTCGGCATGACTTAACATTGTGTTGTATGTCCACAATCAGTCCCCGAAAGGGTCTTTCCCGTTTACCTTTTTTGGAAAGAGATTGGTACACAGTATATCCATCAAATATAACAGGGGTAGTCAGCCAGACCTCCTGCAAGCATATACACGTAAACTTGCGTATATAGGTCAATGATCCTTTCTGGTTGATTAAATGGATGAATCCCCTGTTATTCCAGGTCATAATTAGACTCCCTCATTCTTTTTTTAAAACAATTGGAAGGGATTCCGCCAGCCATAGTCTGTACGTCTGACATTAGTACTACGTTGCTAGCGGGGAGTTGCGTAGTGTTGATCTTATTCTTTGGCTCCTCCAACAATTGTTTAGGGCAGTCCAGCTCTTCTTTTCCAGGGTCCGCATCAATTTCCACATCCACCTCGAATAAATTGAGTTTGCATGTGCGCAACAAATTTGCGGTTGCCAGGAATTTACAATGGACTGCCAAGACATTTGTATTTAGGAATTTTAATGGCTCAATATACTCAAAATCATCTGATGTCAGGACTCTTAGTTGCGGAATTGAGTGTACTCTAGTCAAAAATTCTGTACATGACAACCAATCCTGATCGTTATTTTGATACAGATTTTTAATTAAACACTTAGGATTAGTACTATTTGCTGACAGTCGCACTTCATTCTTGCATACCGACATCTGTACTGCCTCTATGTAAGAGGTTTGTCTTGAAGTATTTGGCGTAGATGAGATATTTCCTTCCAGCTGCTCAATTACCAGTCTTGTCGAGGCTAGAGGCACTTCCACCTCCTCCAGATGGACTTTGTCTTTATCAGGAATTAACCATCTAGTGAGGCATCCTTCTCTCTCCGAGTTTCTGTTCCTGGCAGCCTTTTTCCTCGATTTTTTTGTGTTTTTTTTATCTCCGGGGGCGACTCTGAGAGTGACAAAGCCACGTTGGATGGTCTCTTCTTCGTTATTGCTCTACTAACAAATCTCTGTTGTTTCCGGGAGAAGTATACCCTAGGGTTATTTGACAAATTCAAGTCAGTCTCCGGAGGGGGAGCAGCTTCTTTCATCAGCCGTATCGCCTATATATAAATTATGCTCCGTGTCCTCAGTGACACCTTTATCCCCAGTGTTCATGGTGGCGAGGTTAATTGCATTTTCTAAAATATGGCCACATATTTTTATAATATTTATAATACCAACTGCAGAGAAGTGATTGAAGCTTGCATTTCAGCTAAGGTGTTCACCCGGAGACAGAGCTTATATTAGGCTCTGGTTTAGAGATATCAGTGTGTATCATTAAATTAGGCGACATTGATAATCTCTCCGAAGATGTAGCTGGTTGTGGAGCTTTTTTAGCAGTCAAACTTTTTTCTTTCTCTGTAGTAGAGTTAAGTGGAGCAGGGTACATAGACCTTTGCACTGACAAACATAACTCTAACAAGGAGTCTATTGAACTGCCTCACACATTATTTGTGCTCAAATTGTGCTCTGCTTCCTTCTCAGAGATGTTCGGAATTGGCTCAACTGATGATTTTGGTGCAAAAAAAGGTGGGTATAGTCCCTTTACTAATAGGTGTCTTCTGTTTTGCTTTATTTTTATCTCCTGCTTTTCCAGGTCCGTCTGTAGAAATGTTAACGCAACTCTTGCACAGTTTATACTTATTCTGCATAGCTCTTCTCTTTGGAGGCATATTGTTTTTTTGCCCACCGGTATCCACTTGTTGCTATGAGCAAGATCTATAATTGTAACTTGATGCTACCTTCGGAGTCAGTCTTTCTAATGGGCGTATGCCCCACTGACTATTTACAGGATCAAAGGAATAATACAAATATTTCCACAGTCTCCTGTAGGCATCCTGCCACTCTAGAATAGGGCTGTTAACTGACCCCATAATCTATTAGGGCACTACCAGTGCCGTTGCCCAGCCCAGGGAGGTTCCTGCCGTATGTTGCAAATACTGCTATAACCCACTTGCAAACTGCAAAAGTCTCTACCAGGGCCCCATAAGCACCTCAGCGTAGTGGAACTCTTGCAGCTGCACCCGCTCAAATAGATATCAATAGTGAGCCAGGCTAAGCCACCAGCACCGGGCATGTTATTCAGCGGTGGCTTAGAGAAGAAGAGTGAAACCTACCGTGTGCACCCAGGTCGTGCAGCGTAGGGGATGTCAGTGGAATCTCTCAGCTGCTTGTCTCAGACAGTGGCGATGCAATGGCAACCCGTTGTCCTCCTCCTTCAACAGCAGCGGCTGCAACTCTCTGCGTTCCCATGGCCAGCAGCTCGCAGCTCACAGAATACGGCAGCAACCCGAAACAAGCAAGAGGAAAGGACCTAAGCAATCGTCAAGCCGCACCAATGAGACACAAACTCTCGTCTCAGATGGCCGCTTCCGACGATAGCACATACTAGTAAAAAAAAGGGATAACGTTAATATATTTAGCTCCAAATAGCACATCCAAAGAATAGAATAGCCTGCCTGGTGTTATGGAACAACATTCAAGCTCCTGTGTGTCTGCATTTCATTAATGAACTGAACAGTACTCATCAAAGAACATCTTGCCAGCCATCGATCACCAGATCCAGATAGAAGTCTCATACCCTCACACCTACTCTTAGACCTGCTCCATCTTTTCTGTGCCCCACCATGATATTGCACAGTGCTATATTGCTTCCAAACTAGCATCTTCCCATTGGCACACTACCCAGCACATGTTGACATGTGACACAATAATTCAGAAAACCTCAGATGCAGAGACTCTCAGGCCGATTCATGGAATCAACGTGCGCCGAAAAAACGGGGCACGCGTGCGAAAACGTGCGATTCGCAGAGAAACAGAGAAAATTGCAGTGCAAGTGCGATTATCGCACAGAAAACATCGCACATCAATTCATGGAAGTCCGTGCACGCGCAAAATGTGGGATGTGCGCTGAGAAAGTGCACGGCGCACGCTGGCGCACAGGTCAACAAACGCTGTGCGATAAGGCCACAGCGAATTCGCACATAGCGCGGCGCACATAACAAAAGTAGGCGTAACACGGGGCGTCACACGCAGAATGGGGAACAACTCGTGAAAATGTGGGCGTCACGGGGGAAGTACAGGAACGCCCACACGCTCGCCTACAACACGTATTCATGGAATCGAATAGGGAAAAACAGCGCATGGCCAAAGACGCGCACAGGCCCATACATGTCCGCCACACAAAAGCAGGCTGTAGCGTCCCTGCGCAGGAAAAAAATGTGCGCCAAAGTCCTACACGCGCGAGAAGGCCCACACGCGATCGGGCCTGGGGGAGCGTGTGCGTGTATTTCAGGGGTGCGCGTGAAGTTCCACACGCGATTGGCCTGGGCGCGTGTATTTCAGGGGTGCGCGAGAAGCTTCTCACACGCGATTGGCCTGTGCGCGTGTATTTCAGGGGCTCGTGGGTGTTTTCACACGCGATCGGGCCTGGGGGAGCGTGTGCGTGAATTACAGGGGTGCGCGTGAAGTTCCACACGCGATTCCATCAGGGTACGTGTATTTCGGGGTGCGCGTGAAGTTCCACACGCGATATCAGCAGGGTACGTGTATTTCAGGGTGCAGGGGAAGTCACACACGCGATTTCAGCAGGGTATGTGTATTTCAGGGGTGCGCGGGGATTTCCACATGCGATTGGGCCCGTGCGAGCAGGGTACGCGTATCTCAGGGGTGCGCAGGAAGTTCCACACGCGATTCCATCAGGGTACGTGTATTTCGGGGTGCGCGTGAAGTTCCACACGAGATTCCATCAGGGTACGTGTATTCCGGGATGCGCGTGAAGTTCCACACGCGATATCAGCAGGGTACGTGTATTTCAGGGTGCAGGGGAAGTTACACACGCGATTCCAGCAGGGTACGTGTATTTCAGGGGTGCGCGGGAATTTCCACACGCGATTGGGCCCGTGCGAGCAGGGTACGCGTATCTCAGGGGTGCGCGGGAAGTTCCACACGCGATTCCATCAGGGTACGAGTATTTCGGGGTGCGCGTGAAGTTCCACACGCGATATCAGCAGGGTACGTGTATTTCAGGGTGCAGGGGAAGTTACACACGCAAAATCAGCAGGGTACGTGTATTCCAGGGGTGCGCGGGAAGTTCCACACGCGATTCCATCAGGGTACGTGTATTTCAGGGTGCAGGTGGAGTTACACACGCGATTTCATCATGGTACGTGTATTTCAGGGGTGCGCGGGAATTTCCACACGCGATTGGGCCCGTGCGAGCAGGGTACGCGTATCTCAGGGGTGCGCGGGAAGTTCCACACGCGATTCCATCAGGGTACGTGTATTTCGGGGTGCGCGTGAAGTTCCACATGCGATTCCATCAGGGTACGTGTATTTCGGGGTGCGCGTGAAGTTCCACACACGATATCAGCAGGGTACGTGTATTACAGGGTGCAGGGGAAGTTACACACGCGATTCCAGCAGGGTACATGTATTTCAGGGGTGCGTGGGAATTTCCACACGCGATTGGGCCCGTGCGAGCAGGGTACGCGTATCTCAGGGGTGCGCGGGAAGTACCACACGCGATTCCTTCAGGGTACGTGTATTTCGGGGTGCGCGTGAAGTTCCACACGCGATTCCATCAGGGTACGTGCATTTCGGGGTGCGCGTGAAGTTCCACACGCGATATCAGCAGGGTACGTGTATTCCAGGGGTGCGCGGGAAGTTCCACACGCGATTCCATCAGGGTACGTGTATTTCAGGGTGCAGGGGAAGTTCCAGATGCGATTTCAGCAGGGTACGTGTATTCCAGGGGTGCGCGGGAAGTTCCACACGCGATTCCATCATGGTATGTGTATTTCAGGGTGCAGGGGAAGTTCCAGACGCGATTTCAGCAGGGTACGTGTATTTCAGGGGTGCGCGTGAAGTTCCACACGCGATATCAGCAGGGTACGTGTATTTCAGGGTGCAGGGGAAGTTACACACGCAAAATCAGCAGGGTACGTGTATTCCAGGGGTGCGCGGGAAGTTCCACACGCGATTCCATCAGGGTACGTGTATTTCGGGGTGCGGGGGAAGTTCGACACGTGATTCCATCAGGGTACGTGTATTACAGGGGTGCGCGGGGAGCACCACACGTGAATTGCACATGTGGGCCCTCCGTGGTGTTCCCTCTACACCCTCCACGGCACCTGCAGGTGGCTCACACCACAGGGGCCTACCCTGCACATGTCCTGCAGGCACCCCATCCACCATGGCCATGCCCCCCAGCCAACCCACATGTCAACTTGCACTACTGCCCACCAACGCATGTCCCCCTGCACCCCCAGCCACCAGGGGCACCAACCACCAGGCCCCCACCCATGTCTCCCACCACCCCCACCCCCCCAATCACCAGGGGCAGCCTCCACCAGGCCCCCACCCATGTCTCCCACCACCCCCATCCCCCAGCCTACCAGGGGCAGCCTCCACCAGGCCCCCACCCATGTCTCCCAGCACCCACAACCCCCAGTAGTGCAGGGGCACCCACCACCAGGCCCCCACCCATGTCTCCCAGCACCCCCAGCCACCAGGGGCAGCCTCCACCAGGCCCCCACCCATGTCTATCAGCACCCCCACCCCCCAGCACTGTGGGGCACCTGCCAGCAGGCCCCCACCCTTGTGCAACTCATGTACCCCTGCACCCCCACCCCCCAGCACTGTGGGGCACCTGCCAGCAGGCCCCACCCATGTCTCCCACCACCCCCACCCCCCAGCAGTGCAGGGGCAGCCTCCACCAGGCCCCCACCCATGTCTCCCACCACCCCCACCCCCCACTCCCCAGGGCCAGCCTCCACCAGGCCCCCACCCATGTCTCCCAGCACCCCCACCCCCCAGCACTGTGGGGCATCTGCCAGCAGGCCCCCACCCATGTCCAACTCATGTTCCCCACCACCCCCACCCCCCAGCTCTGTGGGGCACCTGCCAGCAGGCCCCCACCCATGTCTCCCAGCACCCCCACCCCCCAGCCACCATGGCCAGCCCCCACCAGGCCCCCACTCATGTCCCCTATCACCCCCACCCCCCAGCCACCATGGGCAGCCTCTACCAGGTCCTCACAATCCCCAATCATGTGCGTTATGGTCAGCCTCCACAGCCAAAAAGCCCTACCAAGTAACCCATTCACCCACATGGAAATGGAAATTACATGTTACACCCCCAATGTTCATAAAGCAAATGAACCCATGTCCGTCACACACAATGGTTGCAATTGAATGGGAAAACACCCAACATGACATGCATGAAACCAATGAGATGATACCACACAGTGAAGTATGAAAACAAAATTGTATTAAAAAAAAAAGAATGCAAAAGAAATGAAACAAACTACAATGGCAATGAAAAAAAGATAAGCTGCATGTCCGTTTAAAAAAATAAAAACACCAAATCCTAATCCAAAAAAATGTTGTCCAAAGTCAAATGAAAAATAAAATCAATCCAATGAAGAACTATGTACAAAACATCCAAGGGTCCATGAGCCCAACTGAACAAAGGAAACCTACAAAAAACCCTAACTAAAATGCAACTATATACAAAAAGTGGAGCAGTGTCCGTCGACTCCAAATCATAAGAACAAACAAAGGAAACCTAAAACTAAAGAACTATATACAAAGGCGGCTGGCAAGTCCAGCGGCTCACTCCGTGGTGTTCCGGGCCAGGGCATCATCGAACTCCTGTTCGATGTCCCGGAGGCGGTCCTGTTCCATGGCCCCGAGGGTCCGCAGGGACGACGCTGTGTCCTCCTCCAACCCCCTGCGGATTGCCTCGAGGCACTCGGCCCGCCTCAGGGCCCTCCGCATGGAGTTCTCCGCCCTGACCATTGTGAGCCGCGCCTCTTCCGCCCGCCGCCGCTCTGCACCTATCTGATGGCCCAACCGCTGCCACACAGAAGACACACCCCGTCCTGGGTCAACCTGCCCTCCGGCCGATGCCTGCCCCTCCGATGTTGAAGGCCCCGAGCCTTCATGGCTCCCACCACGTTGCTGCTGCTGCTGTGCCTCTGCCCGTGCACTGCCTCCTGCTGCCTGCACATCCTCCGCCGGCTGGGGTGCAGTTGTTGATGTGGCCACCCCTGCTGGACGTCCGACTCCCGACTGTGGCAGGGATGCCTCCTCCACCAGCCTGGCCGCACCGTCAGAGGCAGCCAGGTGACTGATGGGTGGGAAGATGGCACAGAGGACGACTGGCACGTAGGGGTCCAGTTGAGGAGGGGGTCAGAGCAAGCCCCATCAGACGGAGGAATCCGGCCTGGGTGACCTGTCCCAGCAGGCTGACGTGGTCAACGAGCCATTCGAGATGACGTGCAATCTCTCCATGAAAAGACTGCAGGTCACCTCGCATGGCCCGTTGACGCAACGCCACACCAGCCAGGACAGGCTCAACCCGGACCTGGATAGCCACGTCCGCAGGCAGAGGAAGGCCAGTTGACGTCAGCTCATCCCCTGCCTGAAAACGGGTCTGGACGTAGGCATCCCTGCTGGTGCAAGATGATGCAGGGACAGGATCGGGGACAGGATTGCACACAGGCACCTCCGCGGCGGCCTGTGCTGCCTCCTGTCCCTGGTCCTGCACTGCACCACTAGCACCAGTGGGATCTCCACCTCCAGACCCCGTCTCTGGTGCTTGCACGGCCTCCTCCTCCACCAAACCCCCCACCAACCTGGATGACTCCGTGCCATCTTCCCCTGTTGGGCCCTGTGGGGTCCCAGCTGCCCCTTCTGCTGCCGAGGAGTCCAACTCCAATCTCCACCTCTTGGACCTCCCCCCGGCAGCTGCGGCCTGGGACGAGGCACCGGACTCCTCACTCCCCGACGGAATCACAACACGGGAGGGGAGCCGGGCCATGCATCTCCGGCTGGTGGTGGGATCCCCGCCGCTGTGCTCCACAGCACCTTCTCCGCCCTCTTCATCAGTTGACGCTGCAGACAGGGAGAAACAAAACACAGGCATTGGGGCACTGTACAATGGACACATACACACATGACAGTTGCACATGAGTGGCATTGGCAAACCTCAGACATGTCATCACAATCCCCAACACACATGTCATTACAACTCGCACACATGAGCCATACCACAGCCATATCGCAACTGCCACCACCATCCATACACATACAACAGCATGAGCAGCCAAAGGTGAGCCAGACATCACATGCAACACAGGAAGTGCACCACACATGTACACACACCACCACACTTGCATGCATGTGTACACCTCTGCCAAGTGTCGCACTGTTCAGACGGGCATCCATGTCACATCTGCCAATCAGGCTTCCACATACCGCTGTCACATGCATCCATGTTGTATCACTGTTGCACCCTTGTCAAATACACACACATGCACATGTACACAGTGCTGATACATGCAGCCGAAAACTACATACATGCGTGACATCACGGACATGTCTACTTACATACACATTCATCCAAACATGTGTGCCCACACAACTGCATTTGGCATGCAAGCCTACACACACAAGCACCATCCATGTCTCACACATTACAGCCCTCGCATGTGTCAGCCCCACGGCCCTGTACACCCCCACCCATACTCGACCCCATACAAACAGATGTGCAACCTGCACACTACCGAATAATCACCACACGCACTGCTCACAATCACGATGCATGTACACTCACCGCTCGACTCCAGACGGGTCTGCTTCTCTAGGACTTGGACGTGGAGCGCTGGGGATATGCGTTCCAGGACCCTCATCTGTTCTTCCGACAAGTGGCCCCGGCGCCCCTTGGCATCCGCTGCCTTCAAGAGGCGCCGGGCCTTGTTCAGGGTCCTGGACCTGAAGTCCTCCCAGCGCTTCCTGACATGTTGTAAGTCGCGGACTGCCACCCCCTCCACGTTGATGGCAGTCACGATGTCAGTCTAGATCCGAGTCCGTCCTTCCTTGTCGGCGCGGGAACTTCCAAAGAGGCCATCATACTGCCCCAGGACTTGCTCCACAAGGACACCAACTTCGGTGGCACTGAAGCTGGTGCCCCTCTGCCTCTCTGGCCGGGGGTTGTCAGTGGTCACAGATGGTGTTTGCCCCGACATGACAACCCCAGAGGCAGGAGTGGGTGGGCAACTGGGTCCTGGGGCTGGGCTGTGGAGCGATGGAATCCCAGTCGGGAGTCTTCGGTTCCAGCAGGGGTGGTCACAGCAACAGCACCCCTGGCTGATGTGCAGGCAGCAAATGGCAGTGCACATGGGCAGCAGGCAGTCAGGCAGCAGCAGATGGCAGGTGGGAGCGTGCTCGGGGCTTTGGGGGGCAGTAGTTTGCTTTCTGGGCAGGAGCGTGGTCTTCCGTGTGCTTACGCGTGGCTAGCTTGATACGGAGTGAATTGGCACGTGAAAAATCTGCACGTCAGCGTGTAATTCGAGGAAAGGCCCTTAGCGCGTAAGCGCATCTGCACGCATACGCATTTTCATTGGACAGAAGGCCCCTCAAGCGCAAGCGCCCCTGTGACGTGACGCGTACAGACGTGCATGGGCATTTCAGCGCCCATGAAAAACTGCACGTCCGTGTGTAATACGAGGAAAGGGCCCATGCGCGTAAGCGCGTGTGGAAACTGCACGTCCGCGTGTAATACATGGAAAGGGCCATGCGCGTCTGTACGCGTCACGTCACAGGGGAGCTTGCGCTTGAGGGGCCTTCTGTCCAATGAAAATGCGTATGCGTGCAGACGCGCTTACGCGCTAAGGGCCTTTCCTCGAATTACACGCTGACGTGCAGATTTTTCACGTGCCAATTCACTCCGTATCAAGCTGGCCACGCGTAAGCACACGGAAGACCACGCTCCTGCCCAGAAGGCCGAACTACTGCCCCCCAAAGCCCCGAGCACGCTCCCACCTGCCATCTGCTGCTGCCTGACTGCCTGCTGCCCACATGCACTGCCATTTGCTGCGTGCACATCAGCCTGGGGTGCTGTTGCTGTGACCACACCTGCTGGAACCGAAGACTCCCGACTGGGATTCCATCGCTCCACAGCCCAGCCCCAGGACCCAGTTGCCCACCCACTCCTGCCTCTGGGGTTGTCATGTCGGGGCAAACACCATCTGTGACCACTGACAACCCCCGGCCAGAGAGGCAGAGGGGCACCAGCTTCAGTGCCACCGAAGTTGGTGTCCTGGTGGAGCAAGTCCTGGGGCAGTATGATGCCCTCTTCGGAAGTTCCCGCGCCGACAAGGAAGGACGGACTCGGATCTGGACTGACATCGTGACTGCCATCAACGCGGAGGGGGTGGCAGTCCGCGACTTACAACATGTCAGGAAGCGCTGGGAGGACTTCAGGTCCAGGACCCTGAACAAGGCCCAGCGCCTCTTGAAGGCAGCGGATGCGAAGGGGCGCCGGGGCCACTTGTCGGAAGAACAGATGAGGGTCCTGGAACGCATATCCCCAGCGCTCCACGTCCAGGTCCTTGAGAGGCAGACCCGTCTGGAGTCGAGCGGTGAGTGTACATGCATCCTGATTGTGAGCAGTGCGTGTGGTGATTATTCAGTAGTGTGCAGGTTGCACATCTGTTTGTATGGGGTAGAGTATGGGTGGGGATGTACAGGGCCATGGGGCTGACACATGCGAGGGCTGTAATGTGTGAGACATGGATGGTGCTTGTGTGTGTAGGCTTGCATGCCAAATGCAGTTGTGTGGGCACACATGTTTGGATGAATGTGTATGTAAGTAGACATGTCCGTGATGTCACGCATGTATGTAGTTTTCGGCTGCATGTATCAGCACTGTGTACATGTGCATGTGTGTGTATTTGACAAGGGTGCAACAGTGATGCAACATGGATGCATGTGACAGCGGTATGTGGAAGCCTGATTGGCAGATGTGACATGGATGCCCGTCTGAACAGTGCGACACTTGGCAGAGATGTACACATGCATGGAAGTGTGGTGGTGTGTGTACATGTGTGGTGCACTTCCTGTGTTGCATGTGATGTCTGGCTCACCTTTGGCTGCTCATGCTGTTGTATGTGTATAGAAGGTGGTGGCAGTTGCGATATGGCTGTGGTATGGCTCATGTGTGCGAGTTGTAATGACATGTGTGTTGGGGATTGTGATGACATGTCTGAGGTTTGCCAATGCCACTCATGTGCAACTGTCATGTGTGTATGTGTCCATTGTACAGTGCCCTGATGCCTGTGTTTTGTTTCTCCCTGTCTGCAGCGTCAACTGATGAAGAGGGCGGAGAAGGTGCTGTGGAGCACAGCGGCGGGGATCCCACCGCCAGCCGGAGACGCAAGGCCCGGCTCCCCTCCCGTGTTGTGATCTCGTCGGGGAGTGAGGAGTCCGGTGCCGCGTCCCAGGCCCCAGCTGCCGGGGGGAGGTCCAAGAGGCGGAGGTTGGAGTTGGACTCCTCGGCAGCAGAAGGGGCAGCTGGGACCCCACAGGGCCCAACAGGGGAAGATGGCACAGAGTCATCCAGGTTGGTGGGGGGTTTGGTGGAGGAGGAGGCCGTGCAAGCACCAGAGACGGGGTCTGGAGGTGGGGATCCCACTGGTGCTAGTGGTGCAGTGCAGGACCAGGGACAGGAGGCAGCACAGGCCGCCGCGGAGGTGCCTGTGTGCAATCCTGTCCCCGATCTTGTCCCTGCATCATCTTGCACCAGCAGGGATGCCTACGTCCAGACCCGTTTTCAGGCAGGGGATGAGCTGACGTCAACTGGCCTTCCTCTGCCTGCGGACGTGGCTATCCAGGTCCGGGTTGAGCCTGTCCTGGCTGGTGTGGCGTTGCGTCAACGGGCCATGCGAGGTGACCTGCAGTCTTTTCATGGAGAGACTGCACGTCATCTCGAATGGCTCGTTGACCACGTCAGCCTGCTGGGACAGGTCACCCAGGCCGGATTCCTCCGTCTGATGGGGCTTGCTCCGACCCCCTCCTCAACTGGACCCCCTACGCGCCAGTCGTCCTCTGTGCCATCTTCCCACCCATCAGTCACCTGGGTGCCCTGTGGAGCTGCCTCTGACGGTGCGGCCAGGCTGGTGGAGGAGGCATCCCTGCCACAGTCGGGAGTCGGACGTCCAGCAGGGGTGGCCACATCAACAACTGCACCCCAGCCGGTGGAGGATGTGCAGGCAGCAGGAGGCAGTGCACGGGCAGAGGCACAGCAGCAGCAGCAACGTGGTGGGAGCCATGAAGGCTCGGGGCCTTCAACATCGGAGGGGCAGGCATCGGCCGGAGGGCAGGTTGACCCAGGACGGGGTGTGTCTTCTGTGTGGCAGCGGTTGGGCCAGCAGATAGGTGCGGAGCGGCGGCGGGCGGAAGAGGCGCGGCTCACAATGGTCAGGGCGGAGAACTCCATGCGGAGGGCCCTGAGGCGGGCCGAGTGCCTCGAGGCAATCCGCAGGGGGTTGGAGGAGGACACGGCGTCGTCCCTGCGGACCCTCGGGGCCATGGAACAGGACCGCCTCCGGGACATCGAACAGGAGTTCGATGATGCCCTGGCCCGGAACACCACGGAGTGAGCCGCTGGACTTGCCCGCCGCCTTTGTATATAGTTCTTTAGTTTTAGGTTTCCTTTGTTTGTTCTTATGATTTGGAGTCGACGAACACTGCTCCACTTTTTGTATATAGTTGCATTTTAGTTAGGGTTTTTTGTAGGTTTCCTTTGTTCAGTTGGGCTCATGGACCCTTGGATGTTTTGTACATAGTTCTTCATTGGATTGATTTTATTTTTCATTTGACTTTGGACAACATTTTTTTGGATTAGGATTTGGTGTTTTTATTTTTTTAAACGGACATGCAGCTTATCTTTTTTTCATTGCCATTGTAGTTTGTTTCATTTCTTTTGCATTCTTTTTTTTTTAATACAATTTTGTTTTCATACTTCACTGTGTGGTATCATCTCATTGGTTTCATGCATGTCATGTTGGGTGTTTTCCCATTCAATTGCAACCATTGTGTGTGACGGACATGGGTTCATTTGCTTTATGAACATTGGGGGTGTAACATGTAATTTCCATTTCCATGTGGGTGAATGGGTTACTTGGTAGGGCTTTTTGGCTGTGGAGGCTGACCATAACGCACATGATTGGGGATTGTGAGGACCTGGTGGAGGCTGCCCATGGTGGCTGCTGGGTGGGGGTGATAGGGGACATGAGTGGGGGCCTGGTGGGGGCTGGCCATGGTGGCTGGGGGGTGGGGGTGCTGGGAGACATGGGTGGGGGCCTGCTGGCAGGTGCCCCACAGTGCTGGGGGGTGGGGGTGGTGGGGAACATGAGTTGGACATGGGTGGGGGCCTGCTGGCAGGTGCCCCACAGTGCTGGGGGGTGGGGGTGCTGGGAGACATGGGTGGGGGCCTGGTGGAGGCTGCCCCTGGTAGGCTGGGGGCTGGGAGTGGTGGGAGACATGGGTTGGGGCCTGGTGGAGGCTGCCCCTGGTGACTGGGGGGGTGGGGTGGTGGGAGACATGGGTGGGGGCCTGGTGGAGGCTGCCCCTGGTGACCGGGGGGGTGGGGGTGGTGGGAGACATGGGTGGGGGCCTGGTGGTTGGTGCCCCTGGTGGCTGGGGGGTGGGGGTGCTGGGAGACATGTGTGGGGGCCTGGTGGTGGGTGCCCCTGCACTGCTGGGGGGTGGGGGTGGTGGGAGACATGGGTGGGGGCCTGGTGGAGGCTGCCCCTGGTGACTGGGGGGGTGGGGGTGGTGGGAGACATAGGTGGGGGCCTGGTGGAGGCTGGCCCTGGGGAGTGGGGGGTGGGGGTGGTGGGAGACATGGGTGGGGGCCTGGTGGAGGCTGCCCCTGGTGACTGGGGGGGTGGGGGTGGCGGGAGACATGGGTGGGGGGCTGGTGGTTGGTGCCCCTGGTGGCTGGGGGTGCAGGGGGACTTGCATTGGTGGGCAGTAGTGCAAGTTGACATGTGGGTTGGCTGGGGGGCATGGCCATGGTGGATGGGGTGCCTGCAGGACATGTGCAGGGTAGGCCCCTGTGGTGTGAGACACCTGCAGGTGCTGTGGAGGGTGTAGAGGGAACACCTGGGAGGGCCCACACGTGCAATTCACGTGTGGTGCTCCCCGCGCACCCCTGTAATACACGTACCCTGATGGAATCACGTGTCGAACTTCCCCCGCACCCCGAAATACATGTACCCTGATGGAATCGCGTGTGGAACTTCCCGCGCACCCCTGGAATACACGTACCCTGCTGATTTCGCGTGTGTAACTTCCCCTGCACCCTGAAATACACGTACCCTGCTGATATCGCGTGTGGAACTTCTCGCGCACCCCTGAAATACACGTACCCTGCTGAAATCGTGTCTGAAACTTCCCCTGCACCCTGAAATACACGTACCCTGATGGAATCGCGTGTGGAACTTCCCTCGCACCCCTGGAATACACGTACCCTGCTGAAATCGCGTCTGGAACTTCCCCTGCACCCTGAAATACACGTACCCTGATGGAATAGCGTGTGGAAATTCCTGCGCACCCCTGAAATACACGTACCATGATGTAATCGCGTGTGTAACTCCACCTGCACCCTGAAATACACGTACCCTGATGGAATCGCGTGTGGAACTTTCCGCGCACCCCTGGAATACACGTACCCTGCTGATATCGCGTGTGGAACTTCACGCGCACCCCGAAATACACGTACCCTGATGGAATCGCGTGTGGAACTTCACGCGCACCCCGAAATACACATACCCTGAAGGAATCGCGTGTGGTACTTCCCGCACACCCCTGAGATACGCGTACCCTGCTCGCACGGGCCCAATCGCGTGTGGAAATTCCTGCGCACCCCTGAAATACACATACCCTGCTGGAATGGCGTGTGTAACTTCCCCTGCACCCTGTAATACACGTACCCTGCTGATATCGCGTGTGGAACTTCACGCGCACCCCGAAATACACGTACCCTGATGGAATCGCGTGTGGAACTTCCCGCGCACCCCGATATACACGTACCCTGATGGAATCGCGTGTGGAACTTCCCGCGCACCACTGAGATACGCGTACCCTGCTCGCACGGGCCCAATCGCGTGTGGAAATTCCCGCGCACCCCTGAAATACACGTACCATGATGAAATCGCGTGTGGAACTTCCCGCGCACCCCTGAAATACGCGTACCCTGCTCGCACGTGGCCAATCACGTGAGGTACTTCCCGCGCACCCCAGTGATACACATAGCCCGCTTGCTGTGCTGGTACAGGGTTAGCGCAGCCCTTTGCGCTGGATTAGGTTTATTGATGGCTTTTCCCTGCGCGAGAGGCGTTCTTGGGGGCGTAACTGGCGCTGCTGCAGTGTCGCTGCGCCATTGTGCGCCACGTCTGGTTTTGGTGGCTGGAATCCATGAATACGCTGTGCGCGGAAATGGATTCTTGCGCACGCGGCTGGCGCAGGGATTCGCATGCGCACACTGTGCGCCAGCCGCATGCGCCACTTGTGCGCTGAATTCTATGAATTACCCCCAATATCTATTGCATGATAACAATTAAAAAAATAATACAGTCAGCGGCATATAAATATGCATGCACATTGACAATTTAGGGGACGATTCATGGAAATGTGGGCAGAAATCCTATAAGGGCCATGCACCGAGAAGGACACTGTGTGAGCCTGCGTGCAAAATAAAAAATGTGCACCCCGTGATTTCATGTAATTTGCTGCACAAAGTAACCATATTCACAAGTCGCACCTGGAACGCCCCTGACATGCCACCACGCAAAGCATGAACAGCTAGAACAGCTATCTTTGCATGCTCCCCTTGGTACAAATACACGCACCCTTCAAACAGTGTTTGGGGTCCCCCGCAAGCAGGCCTGCATCTCAGGGACCCTACGCAGAGTCCCACGTAATTGTTGCCGGCACCCGACAACATGCATATGAAAAATCGTAAATTGGAAAAACACTACAAATATGTATGCAAACCCCCGTAAACCGTTCCTGAACTCCGCTACACTGCCTATGTGCACAACTAAGTTTGATCGGAACCCTGGTTGCATACAAACACACCAAATCTGACATGCAAACCCACCTCTGTGCTGTGATTGCTATGCAGAAGTGTTTTTACGCCTGCCTTCGGGTGGCATAGAGATTGAGGGATTTCCGTGGCCATTACTATGCCAAGAGGCTGCCCGGGTGATCCATGAATATGTGTAATTTGGCGCAACTGTGGGCATGCAAGGGAATGCATGTGGACCATCCCACGTGAAAGGGGCCCCTAGGGGTCCCTTACGTCTATGGAAACAAGGCGAGTCACCACACACGATAGATACGCCAGACACAAGGTTGTATTCCCAAAGCTAGGGTTTATTGCAAAGCAAAAGTCTCAGTTGGCCAACTCGTTCTCATGCCCCGCGACGTGTATCTCTAGACCTCGAGGGACACAAGAGAGCAAATTACGTACATCAGTTACATACATACAAAATGCATATCAAACAATCAGCTATGACATGTTTAACACCCCCCTTTATTGGGTTTCTTTGAACTTGGTGTGATGATGGACACTTTCGACAGCTATGACACCTTCAAATATCTATTCTAGTAACAATTTGCAATTTATGAGTGCGGAGGCATCTTTCAGTTGTTGATCAGAACACAGCGCTTCGGTTCTTGGAAGCGAGCAACATACGGGGGGGGAGAGTTGCATTCCAGACCTTGCTATCTATGAGGTGCTATTCGTGTCCTGGGAGCCGACACGCTCTAATGGGGCTCAGCAAAGGGGGGCCGTAAGCAGAGCATAATTCAAGCCTTTAGCTGCTTTATTCTAACATATTCTACCATATAACGAGACTGGCTGGCAGCTGCGAAATGATTAAATGCCCTGCAGCTCTGCTTCAAGGCTACATTCGGGAGGGAGCCGGGCATTCTTCCTGGCGCTGCCTACGTTGTGTTTCAACAAACTCTTGTTATCCTCGCGGCCCTGCGGCCTTGTCCTTTCACGTGCAGACAACAATGTTTTACAGTCGCGCAGTGTAAGCAGAAAATGTACTGCGAAGCAATAAGAACAGAAAGCAATGAGCAATGGTTAGAAAACAAAATGGCGATATTTGTTACATCAAAATGGCCGTTCATGGGCAAACTCGGAAACCTATATTCTGTCATATCGTGCATGAGACGGTTGGCCCACGGCCATCAGAATACGTTTGCGGTCACATATGAGAGGTATCCATTTTTCTAGACTGACACACGGAACGTCCACATTTTTTCATGTTCTTCCCTATTTTCTGTGTTCCGCCGCCTTCCTAGCCCACTGTGCATGCCACGCCCACGCTCTGCGTGGTGTATCGCGCAAGTACCTTGCACGATCTGAATGACACAAGGCCTAGTAAGATCGTTGTTTTGTCCTCCAATGTCCTCCCTTCCTTGTCTTGTCGCACCTAGAAACACTTGTGTACAGGCACGTTATAAATGACTTATAATATCATGTCAAGGATGCTCGACGGCTTGCAGAGATGTGCCGAGCCTGCATAAACTCCACGCAAGTCCAGGAAAAGTCCTGCACATTCGATTCCATGAATCGATGAACGGGATTTCACACGTCGTTTGATGCGCAAGTTCACTATTTTCCACGCAATGATTCCATGACTTGGGCCCTAACACTAATTAAAACAGCATATGGGTTTGACTTTATTGCTATAGTAAAACGTGTTTCATAGAGGCATACAGGAATATATTTAGAAAGATAATCTTATTTCCTTATAAGAAATAAAAAAAGGCCTGACGTGGACTAATAGGGGTGTGCTTGCGAGCAAGTGACCTGAAGTAGGAGGCTCACAAAGTTTGCAAATAAAAAAAAGCACTGAGCCAGAGAATCGCAACGCAGAAAGGCACTGTTTTAAGTTTCAGTTAGTCTTGTTAGGTCAAAAGGCAGACAATATTTAGCCTGCAATTAGTTAGATATCATTAAACAGACAGAACCTAGACTTTTTCAAATGTATGAATTGGAAATACATTTTTTAAAAATATTTTTTATATGCATTTTTATGTTTACATTAAACATTTTAGAATTGGAAATAATCTAGCAGCAATTTTTCTCTCCCATGAGCCCAATCTTGAGAGGGATTTTTTTTCTCAGATGCAGTGTAATTTATCAAGGAATAATAAATAATACATGCATCTATAGATGTGGACCTACATGACATTGACACATGCCTTGTCTGTTCCCAAAATGGGAAGTCTTTGTGTTTGGACAGAAGCCTACCAAAGTGCACATAGATTCTTGTGCAAGTCCAGGCACATGAGCTAATAAAAACGCCTTATGTGTTTTAGTAAGTCAGTGACTTCATGTACTTTTGCCAGTGTTTTTCCTGAATCAGCGATCATGTCTGTTGGAGCGATTGGGACAGTCACAGACACCTGCACCTTAGTTTAGATAAAAAGGTGTATTTACTGGAGGTTGTCAAAGATATAAAGTACAACATAAGCACCCCCCCAAAAGAGCTTACTAGTACATTTAAACGTATTTTCCTCCCCCACCTTCTAGGACAATTAACAGTAAACTATTTGCCAAAATGACCCCTTCCCTGAGCTTTCCACCTCAGAATTCCAACCATCTTTTCTACATCATACCTTCTTGACCAATGCTGGCCTTCTGGACACCATCCTTTCTTCTCTGGGCCCCCAATCCATAAAGTGTTTCCTTCCTCAGGGTCCTCCCTGTGTCCTATCAGTCATCAACACCCCTCTCTCCATAAATGACAGCAGTGATATCCCGCTACCTTATCACTTACAAATCCTTAACTATTACATGATATCTTCAACTGTTGTAACTCCCCCGATCTGGAAATACTCCTAGCACCGAGAAAAACCTTCCCTAGACGGTATTATTTCAGACCCGCCCACATTGAATTGCCCTTTTCAACACCTGGAAACCTAATTCAACCACAAACTCTGTGTGGCCTGATAAAATCTTACACTCTGCCCTTACACATCAAAACCGCAACAAAAAAGATTAACTTGCCACTAAAAGTCTCTACCCCCAGAAAAGACCACTGTACGCAAACCTGATGGCATAGGGCTGATAAACTGGCCTGTATATCTTATGGTGTAGACCATGCATTGTTGCTATTTTACATAAGTGCCTTACCTCCCTGTTCCCCTCCATCTGGGCACTGTCAGTGCCTGTCGGTTTTCTAGTCCTGACCATAATCTCCTGGGCAACAGTAATGTCCAAGGCAATTATATGTCTAACCATCTTTTCTTGAGATCTGTGAGCTCCTTATTAACATCCTTTATTAGATCCAAATGCCCCCACCCCAACTTGTATTAATCAGAAATCCAGTCTATCTTCTGAACTTTGCAGTTAAAGCATTTTCTCCATTTGGGTCCTTTGTAGGGTTTTCGAAAGCAAAACACTCAGCACCTTAGCACTCTTCTGGCCTGGATAATAGGCCAACCATCCCATTCACACATCAAACTAAAGGATGTATTAGCATTTCCAAAAGCCGTCCCCCCCCAAGGCCTTAGAATCACCTATATTACACCTGTCAGCCTTGTTCTCTATCCTCAACTGGTCCTTTCCTACACACTTGCAACAGCTATGATTACATGTACTCACTGTTTGTGTACATGTTCCACTTTTGAAGGCATAGCATGTACTACTGCCACCCCCTGTCCTTTCTGTATAAATCCCATACCAGCATGGGTGGTCCGAATCTGAAAGAGCCTAAATGGCAGTACATTTCACCGCCTTTCATGGGATATTTCTCTCATTATATTGTAGCAAAGTTTGCCTTTGCCCTCCTAATGACATCGAAATACTAAAAACGCGTTACATGATGCTCAGGAAGTTTCTCAAACTTTACACTAGCATATATGAGCGCAGCTGGCATTCAAATACCTAGGTTTGCCAGGACCTTCTACCTATGAGCTAGTGCCTTGTGTGAACATGGGGGAGGAAGAGAAAATATCGTCTGCGAGATTGCTATTAAAGCGAGGGTCTTTCCATTTCATTGAATTAGGCCTTGTTTCTGGGTCATTCGAATGAGCTTTCTAGCAACCAAATATGCGGCAGACAGAATCATCCACACAAACATTAACCATTGTATCAAGAAGTAGGCCTGTTCACGTTCAGCCATTTTAGTTCAGTGTTACTGCCATTTTGAATTACGTTTTGTTTCTACCGCATCCTAGAGAACCTTCAAGTGGCCTAATGTAGCCAGAGAGCGCACATATCAGCTATTGTCCAAAGAGTTGGCCATCTGGTACACCTTGTCATGGGATCATTCCTAGGGAGGTGAGCACACAATGAAATCACAGGTTTTGGACTTGGCGTACACAGACATGAATGTGATAGCAATAAGGGGATGCTTTAACGTGGGAGAACTGCAGGTGCCGGGAGTGACATGGGACGCAAAGTGAACTGGTCTCCAAGAGGAGAATGGCCTTGCATTTAATGTGTTGATGGCGATGGCAGATTTCCCTCTTCTTGATGACTGCACATAATTAGGTTACCTGCTGGGGGGTGCACATCGAAAGGTAAAATGTTTTTGTACTAAGTAATGGAAGTTGGGAAATACATTAACCAATGCGATTGGGGAAGGTACTAACCTATGAGCATAGGTAAAGTTTTGGTGACTTAGGTTTTATATATGTATGAGCCAAAAGGATGCTTGGAATGTAGTTACAAATAAGGTTGAGATTACATGCAAATGTATTCTAATTTTGAGGTTTTTTGTTTATAAATACAACTGGCTAATGTGTGGCGAGTTGTCAGCTATTCGGACCTGCACAACTGTCCGACCTCTCTCGGCCATTAATTCTCTGTAACAAACCAGTGTTTTCTCGCAACTAGTGCATATCATCCTTGCTTCCTGGAAATTGTGATGGGTCTTTCCTTTTCATCTGATGACATTGATGTGATCTCCAGTGCCCACCGAGAATGCCTTGGTCCTGAGGCCTTCGCATGGCTGCGCCTCCATCTTCGGGAGAGCAGTTTCTGTGCACAGCAACAAAAAGGTGGGCAGGCGCTATGTTTCCCTAAAGGCCTGCTTAGTTTCTGGAATGAGGGTGTCAGGCTGGACTGTGCAGGTTGTTGCAAGGACACAGTATTGGGAGGTCTCGGAGATCGCACAGGAAGTAGAGAGCACATGTTGGCTAAGATACAGTCTCTCTCTCTCTCTGACTCTCTCTGTCTCTTACTCCTCTCTCTCTCTCTCTCTCTGTCTCTTACTCCTCTCTCTCTCTCTCTCTCTTACTCCTCTCTCTCTCTCTCTCTCTTACTCCCCCCTCTCTCTCTCTCTCTCTCTCTCTCTTTCTCTCTCTCTCTCTCCTTCTTTCCTGGAAGTTCTGTTATTGTATATGTGAAGAGGAATTGGGGAAGGTATTGGGGAAGCTCCTCTTTATGGGGAAATGCAATGCTTTGTATAAAGTGAGTGTCCTGTTATAAAAGGGCAGGTTATCCCTAGGTTCTGAGGTGCAAAGGAACTCTAGGAGGTTTTAGTACCCTCACCTCGATATGAGGGGACAGAGGAAGGATCAATATCATGCTGTAAATAATTGGCTTTCATTATTAAGATGTTTTATTAACTGTGTACATAAAGGTGTGTGCTTTGTTCAGTATTATTAGCAATTGTGTAGACTAAGCTGTTTTGGAGTCAGATAAGTTGTAGAAATTGTAAAACACCAAGGTGTTTTTGTTGTTAGGTGTGGTTAGCAGTTGTTTCAGTAAACCAGTTCTATCGTCAGATTGTGAGCATTGGAGATAGGAGCCTTTGGCATTTTGGTGAAAGGTGTGGCTGTTAGGCTGTGTTGGCAGAGTTTTGTGATAAAATGGACACACCATTGAAGCAAATGTGTAAAGCGCCCCTGAAGAAGTAGACAAGATTTTGAAGTACCACAATGAGTGGGCACAGGGAACAATACGTAAAATGTTTACAACATAGCCTGAAGAAGGCATGCATGATAAAGGTTTATTGAAACATGTGCATACCTATTTGTTATCAACATATAAGGAGAACATGTTGAGGAATCAACAAAGTATTCTGAATTTATGGGAAATGTTTGTAGAAGAAGCAAATAACTTTGACATGTTTAAACAGGCAAGTGCCCCGCCACTGCCACAGATAAATGTTCTGCCACCCTCATATGGCTCCTACCACCTACGATCTGCTGTAGGATACACCAACCTCACATTTTCTCCCCCAGTAGATGGGGGTAAAGCAAGGTCAGGGAAATGAGGGGGCGTCACCAGAAATTTACTGATTGAAGCCCAGGCTCGCTGGCAGTTCCAGAACACAATGAAAAAGGGAGAGAGGGAGCTATCACGAGCAGGGGGGAATGCAAACTGGCATCAAGGACAAGGGGAGGTGCTGGGTACTCCTATATGTGCTGATGAATAGAGGACAGTTCAAACTCTCCTCAAGATCGATAGTAAAGAGACTGACAACACATCCCTAGATGATATGGGTAGTCTGTATGGCATAGGCGAGGGATCGCAGGGTGGTGATTTTGATGAGGATAGAGATAGTGGTTTTGGGGAACAGGACGAGGACAATGTACCTAGGTGATAATCTGAGCAGGAGGTTAGGTCATACAGGGGAAAGCTCAAACCGCTGTCTGGTCTGATGGCCCAACCAAGACAAAGAGACAGGTGCGGGTCGCCCAACTCAGCCAGAAGGGAACACAGTTACAATTGCTCCAGAAGAGCCTGTTTGGACCATAGTATGTGCCCTGGCCTCACATTGACCGTAAAAACGTAATGAGCACCTTGTCCTTACAGCAGAAGCGGGCAGGTGGATGTATGCACTCAAGAAACACATTGCGGGCATCACTTAAGCTCTGCGAGACATGAAAACAATGTTTGCTGGCATGTAAGTGGAATAAATGTACTAGATGTGGAAAAAGGTGGGGCTTCCAGTATGAGGAGCCTGAGGGCATCCTCACTTATTGTCCTCCTCTATCCTCCTCTTGGGTGTCCAGGAAAAGGCCATTGCTCTTGGATCCTCTTCCCGCGGGTGTATTTTTGAGGGAGGATCACCTGGGTGGAGGGGTCTTGGGGAGTGGGGAGAGGATGTCCTTAGATGATAATGGTACCCCTCATTTCCTTTTCATAATGAACCCTATATCCCTCAAGCCTTTGTAGGCTATTGCCAGTCCCTTCCCTGTCCTTCCCAATAAAGCATTCCCCAAGAAACACCAATCTGATACTGAGACAAAGAAGAGACCAACAAGCGAGACACATCATCGTTTTATTAATACACACACATAACAGCCTCAGTGGTATACTGAGATGAGTAGGAGGACCACAAGAGGAAGGCAGGACTACCGTTTCAATAGTGAACGGTCTAGTATTTCCTGGTCTCATTTAAAAGTAACAACCTTTTAACATTGGAGTCAGCTGTGGAAGTAAGGTTACGGACTGCTGGGTGCAGACAGACCTCTCCTGATCAGCAGTTTGGCAAGTGAAGTGCTTGAGACCCGTTCAAGGATGCAGAGAATATGCAGCAAGAAGCAAAGATGTAAGACTTCAGAAGCTGGTGGCAGACTGCAAGAGAGAAACTGGCATGACCGAGTAAAGCGGTTGCAGGAATCCTGAGCTGCAGGAGGAGCATCGCCAGGTGAGCAGATCCACTGAGAGCTGCTGGGAGGTACCTCACAGGAAGGAGACAACTCGTGGTGGCTGAGGACATTGCAGAGAAGCCATAAGCTCCAACCGGTGAGTGTACCAAGAAGGAGGAACACTGGGCTGGCAGGAGAATTTGCAACACATTGATTTGAATACTGAACGAAGTGAAGGCAAATGTAAGCCCCTCTGAATACCAAACAAAGTGAAAAGTATTTTTGAATACTGAACAAAGTCAAACAAAAATACACACTTTTGAATACCGAATGTAATGGAAGCAAGTTTTGAGTATTTGTGAATATAGAACAGAGTGAGAGAAAGTTTGTGAATCTGCCAAGTAAAAAACATGCTTTGTATGAGAAAACGAACATTGACAAAAGCCATGAGGATTCAAAGAACTGTATGTCATGAGAAAATATGCATTGGTAAGAGCCAGAAGAGTTCAAGAAAGTGTAATAAGTGCATATTTGCCAAACAAGCCACAAGACAGTGCCAGGAGAGTGTGACACAGGTGAATATATCAAGCATTACTGTCAAGTTGAAGCAGGTTGATGTAAGTACCCCAGATGGGGCATAGGTTGCATGACCAGTAATGGGTAGGCCATGTGGTCTGATAACTGCGCCTAGACCGAGTGCACCTCTGTGTGGAAAAGCCGCTGAAAACACTTGTCGAGAAGCTGGTGTTTTATAGTAACCACAAGTCAAGAGACTGAACTGCTTATTTAAACTAATGAAAAGTGACCATATCATAAGAGCTGGGAAGTGTCACAAGGAATTGTATTGTTTTGAAAAGCTGGAAGACTTTAACCTTTGGGAAAGGAAACCCCTGTGCCTTTTCATCTATTTTGAATTTGGGGAAGGGGAAGCTGATTACAAGCCAAGAGCTAGAAAAAGCTCTGAACTTTACTTTAAACACTATTTGTTTTGAATCTGACATGCCTACACATTGTATGCAGTGTGACATAAGGGCCATTATAGGTTTTGGAAACAGACAAACATTTGCTTTGGACTTCCTGACACATACTATCCTTAGTTTTCTTTAGGTAGGGAAAATTCACCTCAGTAAGTTAGGCCTTATTGCATCCTGATTCATAAATTATTCAAATGTGGCCAGAACTTGAACCTGTTGTCTGTGTCTGCTTCATGATGCCTTCACACCAGTTAAATAATACCACTCACATTGGTGCCCCATTTAATAATTGCTGTGCGCATGTGTGGAGAGTGTTGAGGAACATGTACCTCAATAGACCTGATATGCATTCCATCATGGCATGACCCCACAGCTTATATGGCACAAATACAAGAAAAGTGGTGAACTGAGACAGGGGAGGCATGGGACAAGACATTTTTCATCAAGTGCTGCTTATTGACTCCCCAATGACGTACATGCAGATTTGAACATAGTTGTTGGGTTAGAAGTGAAGGAATGTCCAGAAGTAAAGGCACACATATTATTACTGACAGAAACAGGACACGGATAAGGATAAGGATAGGGATTGCACCAATCAAGTGCAGAGGGCATAGGCAAAATGTGTGCAAAAAGGTTAGCAAAGAGGAGTGTAGAAGGGGCGCTAATCACCAGCATGGCGGGAGGGCTAGATGAGCAAGCCCCCCGCATGGATGGAGGGAGGGACCAGGTGATGTTAGGAGGGACTTGGGAGGTTTTCATTGGGGAAGAGGATGTTTCCAGAGGGCCTGGGGTGGATTTGGAGGTCTGAGGGCTCAAATGGAGCCGCAGTGTTAGTCTTGCAGGAAAATGGGTCACTTGCACAAGAGTACAGGCGCAGACCAGCAATGCACCTTAACTATAATGTCTGAGCATATCATCCCAATTTTCAGCACCAGCCCCATTACAACCCCATCCCCATTTCACCCCACAGCACCAGTCTCAGTACAACACACAACCACAGTTCACCCCACAGCACCCGAACTCTGTTGTTTAAGCCTCAGGCCCAGTAGAGCACCAAGTACAACCCCCTGCACCACATTTCACCCAGCAACCTCAGGCACCAAATGTTACCTTGTCACCTGCCCAGCAGTGTGATAAGAGCTTCTTGCCACATGGCACAGTAACTAACAGTTGCAAGCATGCTTGAGGGTAATCCTTTCCCGCTCCCTGGTTCAAACACATTTTCTCAATAGGACAGCCCACAGGGAGCCCTGGTGTCCCCAGAACTCTCAGTAACTACTGACTCAGATAAGGAACCCTGAGTGGCAGTGAGGACAGAGGGTGGAAAATTCTCCTTTTTGGTCGACAAAGGAGCAACGAAATTCTGCATTAAGGAGGGGTTGTTCACTATGTTGGACAAAATAATGGACACACAGGCATTTTCTGGGGCAGTGGTATCGGTTCCTTTCACTAAAGAATTACCTGTCACCATGGATACACACAATCTGTCAGCACCTTTGTTATATTTATGAGACTCCCTGTCCAATCTCCTGGGTGGAGAGCTGATGAGTAAGTTGAATATTACCATGTCATTTACGTAGGAAGACAAAGTGTGTTCCACGTCAGGCATATACCACACAACTCCGAACTCAGTTTTGAAGAAAAAGTAACTCAAGGGGAGAAAACTTGACTGGGTAGCTGACCACAACTGTAACATCAATGTCACCACCATCAGCCCCCAGGCTTGGACGGACCACTCCCTCATAGCCTTTACTACAGACTCCAACAAAATGATCCAAACCGGCAACAATCCAATAGCACCCTCCATGCCAACTAGAAACAAAAAGAATATAACTCTATATTATAATGATAGACTCATTCCACTGATGCTTCCCACTCTAAACTAACTCCCAGATTCACTCGACCCCTCCACCCTAGTGAACAAATTCAACAAAGTGGTACTAGAAGCTCTTGATACCATCACCCCCTTAAAAACAAGGAGCAGCAAGCCATGAGCACACCTAAATGCTTGGTTTATCCACGCCTTAAATCCTTAAGAAAAGAAAAAAGAAATCCATATGGAGACTAACACCCTCTGATGAGAACAAAGTAAACTAAGTAAACATCTCTGTTAAATACAAAAATAAAATACGATGAGCTAAAAAAGAAAGTTTTGACAACAGGATAATACAGGCTAAATCAGATACGAAGGAACTCTTCACTATACTAAAGGATCTAGCAAACCCCATCCCGGTACCTGAGAACTGCATCAAAGACAAACCATGGTGCGCAAGCATACAGAAAGCACTCACAGACAAAATCACCACCCTTAAAGTTAAAATTGACAAAAAAAAACTAAATGTACCAACAGCTACTACCCAACCAAGAAATGTACTGAACCCACCCAAACCAGACGTGTCCGCTTCAACTTCAGAAAAATCACTATATTGGAAGTTGAAAAAATAATACTCTCTCTCAAACCTACTTACTGTAGAGGTGACCAATGCCCAGCCCAAATCATAAAAGACGCTGCCCGAGATCTCTTACCATTTACCTCAAAGCTTATTAATGCATCTTTTTTCGAACAGGTACCATCCCAAGCAATCTTAAGGAATCATGGGTCCTCCCTCTTCTGAAGAAACAAACTCTTGACCATGCCATACCCACTAACTATAGACCTATAACAACGGTACCATTCCTCCTAGAAATTCTAGATAGGGTGACGTACTTAAAGATTCAGAGCTTCCTAGAGCAGAACAAACTTTTAGGCACAAGGCAATCAGGTTTCAGGCCTCAGCATGGAACTGAAACAACACTTATCGACCTCAAGGCCCAGGTGGACAAACTTAGAGATCTGGGCAAATGTGCCCTATTACTCTTACTAGATCTCTCAGCAGCTTTTGACCTGGTGGATCAAACCATCCTCTGCAACCATCTATAATGAGCTGCACATTTTTCACAACATGCCATAACATGGATACAATAATTCTTGAGTGAAAGAACAATGAGGGTCTTCTCCAATTCGGAAGCAGCTTATCCCATCCCTATTGCATGTGGCGTTCCCCAGGGCTCCTGTGTCTCCCCAACCTATATAACATATTCAGCAGGCCCCTCTTTGATGATCTGGATTGTCGGGGTGTCACCTACACTAACTATGGCGATGACACTCAGATTCTCTTCCCACTTACAGGGGATTACAACCGGGATTTGGCGTTGGTGAATAGGATATACCTCATCATCCAGGCATGGATGGCATTACACAGTCTATGCCTGAATGATGATAAAACGAAACTTATCATCCTGGGGACCAAAATTAATATCAACAAACCTGGCCATAAATATACTTCTTTCAACTTAGACGGAAACTCAATCAAGGTAATGAAGGAGGTTAAAACACTAGGTGTCTACCTTGACTCCAGCCTTATTTGGACAAAACAAGTGAATGCTATGGCATCAGCCACGGCTTACACTTGTAAACTGATCAGGTCAGCTAAACCCTTCCTCTCAACGAGTAGTTGCACCACACTGGCAAGAGCACTCGTGCTTTCCAAGCTGGATCATTGTAATGCTCTTTACATCTGAGCCAACAAATACATCACAAAGAAAATACAAATACTCCAGAACAACGCCTTGAGAGCAGTGCTAGGAATTTCCAAAAAAGAGCATATATCTACTGAAAGGAGAAACAACAATTGGTTATCCACCATCGATAAAATCAAACTTAAAACTGCCTCCCTAATGTTAAAATCCCTTAACAATGCAGCACCACCCTCCCTCACAGAGAGGTTCAACAAAAGAATGACAACCCGAAGACCAGAACGGCCTACTCAAACTGCCTAACAGTTCCCCCATTCAAACGAGCCAACATAGGTGGAAATAGCTTCCCGGTCAAAGCTGCCCAACTGTGGAACTCCCTACCACCACGACTAAGGGAAAACCAAATTTACCGACACTTCTGGTGCAACCTTACCAACTGGCTCAAATCCAATGATATCTAAATCCATCAAAACTCGAAAGAGAAGGCTACCCTACTTCTCCTCCTCAGTATCCGCTCCCCTGACTCCCCGCATACCAACTGTGACACACTCTTTTGACTATGTATACCCTTTATGCAATAATTTGCAACTGGCAATTGATGTGAATATAATTGATGTAAAAAACTTTGACATACTCTGTAACTTGTAAGTATTAATTATGCAATTTGTAAATGGTGTAAATTCATGTGAAATACTCTTTAACTTGTAAGCTTAAAATATCCATGTCTCTGCGCCCTCATACCTTTGGGTCTGGCGCACATTACAAATAAAGAAACAAACAACCAATAAACAAACAAGGGGCACACAGTAATACAAGCACTCTGTGGCTACAACACTCTGCTAGGTGTACCACTCCATGTATACTAGTTCCTCTAAGGGGTGACATTTGTATTCATCTTGGTGCCAGGGAATAAGGATAAGTTATTGTGGGTATCTGCAGGGTTTCTAGGAAAGACATTGTCGTACAGTCCGGTTTGGACAGGGAGTATCAGAAGTGGTGCACAGTTTTATGCATTGACCAACACAACAACTGAGGGATGTGTCCGACAAACAACTGTTCAAGCACACCGAAGATAAACGTGAAATGATATTTGAAATCCTAATTTTTGCCAGGTAGTATTGGAACACAAAGAATTACTTCACACCTTGCTCCTTGTTAACGCAGGAGCATCGCACTTGCAGAAGGATTTAGAAAGGGTGCCCAGTTAGTTGTGGATCAGTTGCCCCCATGACTTAGGTCTGCAAAATATTATAGGGGCAGTGTGCATCAAATTGAAAACAGGAGCAGTTTTACCCTGAGAAAAACAATACCCCATGTCAAAAGAAGCAGAGGAAGGAATTTTCTCCCCCTTCGAAGCATTCGAGCAGCAGTGCATAATTCAACCATCGAGTCCCCTTGTAATGCGGCTATGTAACCTGTGAACAAAGCAAAAAGGTCAACTTGAAAGATGGTTCAGGTCTTGTGCCCATTGAAGAACATTGTAGAGGCAGAATTTCCAGTTGTCGCCAATCCCATCACCATCTTGTGTAACATCCCGACAGAAGCATCATGGTTTACAGTAATTGACCTCAAGAATGCTTTTTTCTCGATCCCATTTCATCCAAAGTGTCAGTACCTCACTGCTTTTACCTTTAGGGCGCAATAATTCCAACATACTTGTTTGCCTCCAGGGTACTGTGAGTCCGCTAGCATTTTTAACAGGGTGTTTCAAATGGAACTTATCAGGGATGTCATTTAGTGGTCGCCAGAGGTCGCAACTGCGACCACTGAGGGCTCCCTTGCGACCTCTGTGGTCACCCTTGCGACCTCTAGAAAAAAAGAAAAAAAAACAAAAACTAAAAGTTTTTTGTTGTTGTTGTAATGTACGCTCCTGGGCTGTGGCCAGCACCATGTGGCTCTTTAGTTCTGGAGTGGCTGGCTTTCTTGTTAAAGCCCCTTAAAAAAAAAGAAGAAAAAGAAGAAAAGGAGTGACACTAGTCTAACACTTTCAGCACTGACCCTAAATAACAAAGATTAGGAATACCAAATAATGTGTCTTTCTGGAATTCTATACAATAATTGCTAGGCTCATTAAAGGTTTATTTCAGGCGCACTTCAGGGGGTGAGTCACTGATTTAGTCTGTTCTTAAATGCCTCAACTCAGCCTTTCATCCTTCTGAGGTCGATAAATGAGTACCAACACAGGTTGGGTGACATTGGGTGTATAATTTTTCTATATAAAGCGCTTAAGCGTAAGTGCTATATAATAACACATCATTATCATTTGGTCATGGACGTCTGCTTGCATTCACAGTAATTTGGTAATATGGACCTATATACAGTGATCTTAACGAAACATATGGCGATCCATTCTTGTATGAAATGTACATCACATTATAGCGATATCGTAACAATATTTTTTGTAGTGTACAATGCTATGTGATAGCACTTCCTGTTTTGTCAACAGGTGAAAGTTCATGTTCCATCGCATCCCGCGATATCACTTCGGGGTGGGGTCAAATGACATCACTTCCTGTGATGTCACCAGGGTCAAGGGTCATGTGATGTCACTACCGCTACCCCTGGCATTTTGATGAAATGACGTCCCTGTAACTTATAAACACAGAGCACAGTGATTCAGTATGTAGACAACCTCCGGGTCTGCAGCACGTTAGAAGAGCTATGTAGGGAGGACTCAGTAAAACATTTCAACGTATTGGCAGACAAGGGGTACAAGGTGGACAAGGATAAACAAATCTATGCGATCACTGCGCAACCCATAACTTCACAGATGAAAATATAGACACCAATTACAGAGCAGCGCAGTGATCAAATAGATCACTAATGCCCACCTCCCCTGACCCGCATTGTCCTTCCCGACCCCCACACCACCTCACACACTTACCTTTAAGGCGGCACACTTCTGTGTGCCACCTACACTAGTCTATCCCTGCAGCGTCAGGTCCTCCCACTAACGTGGGTCAGTGCTGACGCTACAGGGTGCTTTTCTTTTTTCTTTTTTCACTTTCTTGTCCCCTGCTTACCACAATGGTAAGTGGGGGACACCACCACATTTCCTGACTCCCATTACTGCGCTCAAGGAGAACGAGGGACACCCCCGCAACCCCTGCTATGCAGTAGTGGGATTCAGTATATTCTGCGCCGCCAAAGTTGCAGTGACTGCGGGGCCGCACAAAAAAAAAAACATTTTGGTGCATTTCTGGATAAACTGCAGGCAGTATTGCCAGCAATAGGTTGTGTACCTGGGACAGATGATATCATCAGCAGGCAGGCAAATAACACCAGAGAGGGCCACAGCCATGCAGAACACACCACAGCCTACCACGATCAAGCTGATGCACCCATTTTTGGATTTATGTAACTATTATCAAGCATGCATATTTGACTATTCCATACATACTAAGCCCCTACAGCAAGAGCTCAAGGAAGAGCAGAAAGCAAACAAGTCCATAGTCTGTACAGATAAGATGAGCACACTATTTCAAGAGCCCCAGTTCTGTCTAAGCCAGATTATAAAAACAATAATTTTTGTTCTGACACTCTAATGGTCAGGTGATGATGACTCTCTTCACACAGATGACATCAATAGGACATAAGCCTCTGGCTTATTACAGTGGTCTTCTAGGCTCAGTGATGCTTTGACATTTCCCAATTTGAGCAGGCTTTAGCAGCAGCTGTGTCCACCATACAGAAATCATTTACAATCACTATAGGATGTGCTGTAAACCTTTTTGTGGAACATGCTGGTTTTTTCAATCGTAGAAAAATCAAAATATACACTCACCACCAAAACGAGCATCAGGGTATGAGGTGATCCTGTCAAACTCATCTATTCACACTGTTAGGTGCCACAGAGTTAATCCAGCAACATTTGTCGTATAACCAGTACAGGCAAACAATACAGTACATGATTGCACTACGTATGAAGACACCTCGAAGGAGAGTGAATGCATTATGGAGGATGTACTCAAAGAAGGAGAGGTGTTCTTCATTGATGGTTCATCAACAATCGATTAAAAACACTGGGGTGTTCAAAAACAGCAGTAGCAGTAATAACACTTGAAGCAGGGGAATACTGTATGGTGTCCCAAATGAAATTTCCCTCACACTACTCATGGCAAGGGGTGGAGCTAGTGGCCCTCATAACAGCATTAGAATTATCCCAGAGGTGCCCTACTACTATTTACTCACATTGTGCATGCATCACATCCACAATGCACTCCGGTCTCTCCAGATGGTGGAGTTAGGGTTTAAATAATCAGATGGTATGCCCATGCAGCATGCTGCACTACTTTCAAGGTTGATTGATGCATTAACGCTCACCGCAATAGTAGCAGTAGTAAATTGCACAGCTCACACAAACAATACCAACCCAATTGCTCAGGGCAACCGCACAGCAGACATAGCAACAAACACAGCATATTTAGATGACCCTGCCAGCATAAAACACTCTGCAGATATACCATAAAAAGAAGCAGCAAACTTAGCAGATCCCAATGACATAAAATCCACAGAATTCTCAGTACAACTAATAGAAATTGCAGTTCCCTACTATACCCTGTCCCAGGTCCAGCTTATTGAATTACAGGGGCCAGCGCCTCAAGAGGAAAATAACGTGTGGACCAGGAGAGGGTGCTTTCTTTTTCCAATTGCCCTTATTTGGCAACAGAATATTTCAGGGAAGCCAAAAATGCCCCAAGCACTGCTTACCAATGCCCTTGAACAATTGCACTTCCCAGCACACACATCCAAAGAATATATTGCTGCAGAATTACAACAGGACTGGTTTATTGCAAACCTCCAGGTGCTTGTTTCAGATTTCATAACAAACTGCATAACATGTCAGAAGTATACTACAAGCTGCACCCTTTGCACACTTAAAACAAAATTGCCCTGTCCATTAGGAACCTTTTGGCATCTACACATCGACTATGTCTGCATAGTTACAGGTGCAGTAACTATTGTTACCTTATTGTTGTGGTTTGTCCTTTTTCACAATGGATTGAGGTGGGTCCCTGTGTCAGACCTGATGCCAAATGTGCGGCAAGATTTCGGGTGCGCAAAGTACATACCGGAGGGGGGATTTGTGATGTCTTCAGGTCCCACAACGGGACCCATTTCTTTAATGAAATTTTCAAAGAAATGTGCTGTTTAAACTGTGTTTGGTTTACCACCCCAGGCCAACGGATTGGCTGACAGGGTGAATGGCCTCATAAAGCACAGGCTGTGTAAAATGAGTAACATGTTGAAAAAGTCTTGGGGACAGTGCTTGCCTATCACCTTATTTGCGCTGTGGAACCAGCCAGGGTCATATCATCATCTGTCCGATTTATATCATGAAAGATTGGTCCTTACGCCAAGAGCTACCTCCACTGTAAAACCAGATACTATATGAAGAAGCCCCGTATGTTATCATTAGAAATTAATTACTCATTTAGTGATTCATTAGTAATTCCTTCATTCTGAGTACTGACATTAGCTATCCATTATATTCAACCATTTGCTGGAGAAGGAGGCCTGTTATATGAAGTGCCTTGTAGAGACATGTTTAGTTAGACATATGTTATTATGTATGCATTTAGACACACGCATGACTGTGCACTTAGAATGATGCATCAAATCCACATTATGTATAGCACTTGGTTTGTGAGTGAATGCGTAAAGCACTATAGAACATGGAACTGGCATTCTGAAGCCATTCTGAAAAGACACACAGAGCAGCTCCACTAGGTTCTGCAGAAGAATCGTTTAGAGTTACACTGGTACATGGAATGTAAACAGTTTCTTGGCAGAAGACTTGACTCTTGCCCGAGTAGAAACGAAGAAGGGCATGGCATTATCAGGGCCTCTCTGGCTTGCTCATAGACAGACAGGAAGGTGGGGGCATGTAGTGAGGAGCTTTGCACAGAGACAGACACAGAGAGAGGGATTGGAGTGAATGGAGGGAAATGGGAGGATGGTGTTTTGTAACACAGTAACACAGACAGGAGAAGGACATAGAACACAGACAAGATACGATATACAATGTCACGATGACAGAACACACTGGAATAGTACAGAACAAGATTGACATAACAGACCTCCAGGTTTAGAAATGCTGGTTTGACAGGAAAGAAAGTGAATGCTTAATGTAACCATGGAGAAAGAGTACGTCATTTGACACTATAACTGGAAGCCTGAAATGAGCAGTAAGTGTGGCATAGATGGGATATGTTTCGATTGAGTGGTGGCATTGGAGATAGAGGCGTTTGCATTTGAGATGGGGAGACGATTGTGGAAAAACATTTTGGATGCAGTTTGGGATGAGATTGGCATGGCAGACCAGCTTGGGAGAGATCGATGAGCTTTGCAGAGGCTTGAGGGAGGCAGTTCGAGAGAGCAGTTCTGCAAGGGAGATGAAGAGGAGAGAGAGAGAGAGAGGCTCAAATAGTGCTTGTAGAAGACCTGCCTAGCAGAGACGGGATGACACATTCGGTGAAGCAGTGAGGCTGCCTGGGAAAATTGTCCACACACACAGAGGAGTAATGTTGATTGAGTTGATTGAGGCCTATTGATTAGACTGTTTGTAAAACATGTGCAATGGGTAATTGATACAGACACTCACACAGAGCTTTTGCCAAACCTTGTTAGGCAAAATAAGGCTCATTATGAGTTTGCTGGTAAAATGGCTGTAATACCGGTCCAGTGATGTTACTGTTACTGGCAGGGTGACTTGCAGAGGTACTGCCCTATTATGACCATGTGCAGGTGATTACACCACCCATCCAGTAACAGTAAAACCAACAACAGCGCCCATCGCCCGATATTACCAGGAATTTTCAGCAATTTTCACCAGTAATACAATTTCTGCCATCAAAAACAGCACTGGAAATAGCATCACATTCGGAACGGGAAGCCCGGTGGTGTCCATCTTGAAAATTTAAATCCACCCTGAATTACTCCTTTCCAGATAGAATCCATTCCCCAAACTCATGGCAACAGTATGGCACAGCAGAAAAAGGGCAATTTGCCAGAACTCCAGCTACGCAAGTCCAAATTCTCAGAAACAGAGCTAACTACATTGGCAGATGCAGTGGTGGAGCATGACGATAAACTATTTGGCAGCAGGCACAGGATAACCAGTGGCCAGGAAAAACCTGCAATATGAGCAGAAATCATGGCAAGGGTGACATCAGTGGGAACTGTACCTTAAACTGCCAGGGATTGCCGGATGCGCTGGTATGACCTGAAGGTGGGGACTGCAGCCTAATTTCCAAACGCAAGAGGGAGAGCACTGGCACAGGAGGAGGCACACTGGAACCCCTCTGCCTCATTCCTTGGGCGAAGATGACCAGCTCCATTGTCCACGTGGAGGGCATTGAGGGGTTAGGGAGTGCAGAGGCTGGAGCAGGACCCAAAGCGATCATGTTGAGTACAACTGACACTATGTACATGTGCATGTAGCAACCAAATGCTTGTGTCCCACAGCATAGATGCACAGATTGGGCATGGGAAATGGTTAAACACATGGCAGTCACAGCAAATGGACAGTGAGCACACACACATGCTAGGTGATGTGGGTAAATGTACCAATGCACATTCATGAAACATGCATGCCAACACATTGAAAGTGTAAAGCACCCATGTGGGCCAAGATAGTCCATGTCAGAAAGTTATACCCCACCCACGACAACATCCCACCTTGGCAGGCCAATAGGCAAGGTGCACATGCATGCTCTGTGTGCACCCTCAGCAGGCACTATCACCACCTACAAGTTGGAGCACTCATTTAGCAAAACCACCCAAGCCATCAACATGAAAGTGCATCTCTGCGACACACACAATTTTTGCATGTGTGTAATGCAAGTCTACAGACCTATCTCCTAGAAGACTAAGAACATGTCACTTCATTCTAAACAGGTACACAGTCCATGGCAAACACCAATGAAGTCCCAGCAGTGGGCCACAGACCTCAGGGATGCAGCATTCCCACATCCCCATCACGTGGAGTGCAGCCACTGGCACATCGCAGTAGAGCACATGTCCCTACCAAGGATGAGAAAGAGGGTAAGGAGGCGTGTAATACCGATATGGCCGACACCACACCATGCTTTAACCCAGAGCCACCACAAAGCCCACACATCCCATCAGCACTGCCTGTGACCAACATGTCCACAATATGTGTGAGGCTGGATGGCATTTAGAGGCAGCAGGCAGCCATACATATGCTTGCGTGCCAGCAGCTGCATGTAATGCAGGCCATGCAGGAATGCCTGCAGGGGTGTACCTGCGGGGCTGCCTGTTCAATTGGCCATGCCACCACAACTATCATCACACTAGGACAGGGAATGCTTGAGCATGCAAATGCATCCTTTGCCTCTGCTGAGTCGCTCAACCAAGCCACTTAGCTTACCATGCAGTGAATCTGGGTGCAGGGATCTGAGCCATCCACCTCTGTGACCCCCAAAGAGGGCTGCCTATCCAGCACTGCTCATTATGCCACCTCACTGCCAAGGAGCAGGAGAAGGGCCTCAAGCCCAAGAGGGGCAGGAAATGACAGTCGGACACTGCTGCGGTGGTTAGAGGATGGGTCATTGGGGAGGGTGGTCGAGGATGGGTCAAAATGGGGAGGCCGTTTTGAGGGTGTTGTAGTAAAGGTTGTTACACGTTGCAAGTTGCAAGATAAAACTATATTCACTTGAAGCAATGACCGGACATTCCTTATTATGTGCAAGTATTTAATGTGCAACAGAAAGTAGATATACACAAAGATGCAATCGGAGTGCAATTTGGTGGTTTCATCAGAACACGTTCTCAATAAGTTCCTGGTGAGCCAGACACCTGAGCCTGGACTTCACATGCTCAGTGCATGCCTGGCATCCACAGCCACCAGAACTTCACTGGAACTGTAAATGTGCTGGTAACTGGAATTACCAGCACTTTTACTGTATACCAGCAAACTTGTGATGAGCCCCTATGACTGTCTTCTTGCCTCCTTTGTGTCCAATTGGGCAAACAGACATTTGACCAAAAAACCAGAAAAATGCACTAACACTTTTTTTGGCCTTCTTTTTTTTCATTTTATATTTTTAGTTTTTTAGTCGCTCAGAAGACAGGCTGGGGGTTACAATGCTACTAATAATGAAAATGCATCCGCAAATATGGATGTTTCTATAACAAGAATTAAGAGCGATATTGTAAATCCAAGTGTTATTCCAGACTACGCTAACATTGTGCATACCCACGCAGAAGACATGTGGTTCCACCACTTGTAGGCGATAGGAAGAGAGCAATTGAGTGACCCCTGTTTTGTTTGTTCATTGATCCCCTATGCAGCAGCCACACCTAGGTTGTTTTTACCCTAAAAGTTGCTGATACGTTAGGCAATATGCTTAGTTCACTGGCTTTATGCAGAGTGAGAGGCACAGTCCAGGCAAATAGGGTCTACAATCAGTGGTGTGCAGTTAACACAACAGTATATGATAACAATTATGTACAGGAGAAATGATCGTAGAAAGAAATGGGTTGACTATTCATATAGAAATGTTTCAAAAGAGGGGGTAGGGACTGATAATTGAGGAATGGGAAAGGTTTGTCAGGAAGAGTGTTTTTTTTTATAACAACATCCCCTGAATCCAAATGTTATAATGACACAGGGTTGAACCAATTGCATTCTGTAATTAGGCCTGGCTTCCAGGTGGAGGGGGCTGTCTATTACAAAGGTAGATGGGAAGCAGCAACAATTGGCTGCAAGGCAGGAGGGTTGTTCGGACTAAGCAATAATGTGCTGCAAAAGATAAGTATAACTTCTTCTTCTACCTCAGGCATTTATGCCATAAGTCTAACATGGATAAATCAGAATGAACTTTCAATCAGAATCATGACACTAACATGGTTTTCCTTATGTTTGAGAGGCAATGGTAGCATTCTCATGGGCAATAATATGCATTGCAACAAGACTGTCTACCTTCCTGACATTCAAGGAGGTGCTCTACTGCTCAAGGACATTTATTGGGTGAGCAGGGGACACACCTACACTCAACTGCCACCATTCTGCGAAGGGCTGTGCTCAATGGCCACGATGCAAGCTCCTGTAGTGGTGGTACCAAATGTTAACATTACCGCCATGCGCAAACATTGCATGTTCAAGCCTATGCATCTATTGCACCAATGGGGCCACTGACCTCTGGGGCTACGTTGTCAACGCTGCAACAATTACCTGTCCCAAGAATCAAAAGTCAAGCTGAATACAATGCCAAAAGAATATCACCTATTTAACAAAGCTGCACTATTTGTCACCTCTTTTCTCACCCCTGGGGTGCAAGCAAGCATCAGTTAACCCCAAATGGCTGCAAATCACCAGATGGGAATTAATACACAAGCTAATGTTACAGAGGAGGGGCTAAATGCCATCAGCGAAAAAGTTAGAGCTATACATAACATGATTGCAAAAGAGGTACATTCTAGACCTGCCATGGAGGGTGGCGTCTGTGTGAAGATAGGTACTTCTTGCTGCACTTACAAAACTTCAAACGATGCAGAAAAATGAAGCATTACACAAGCAATAAATGCCCTGCACACTCCCCCTTCACCATGGAAAATGAAGGTAGGGTGCAGGAAGATGACTGTTTCAATCGACTATTTCATGGGTCCCTCCATGGATGAGAAAACTCCTGAAATTATTGCGCCCTTTCATCTTCCCATTGTTGGTTCCTTTCTGCATTAGTTCTGGGATGCTGCAAAACAACAATGGCTAAAGCAATGCCAATGATGTCTCTCACTTTAAAAACAATTGATGACACTCCCTTTCAGAAGAAACCCCATATCCAAACTTAAACTGAGACTCGCAAGGACAAGCCTTGCATGGTAAAAATATCTCACCCAGTTGGTCCCACAGGAAATATGTTCAAATACACTGATGATCCTGAGAAGTATTTTGAACGTTATGTCAATGCTGCAGGGGATGGGGATTTTTAACATGTAGCCAAGGTGAATATATACAGGAGACGGAAGAAATATTTTTAAAGTATGGGCACCGGAGACTCCATTTGACAACATCAAAGATGAACATTGTGTAGTTACTAAATTAACTTGAGGAGAGAATTAAAATATGGGGATGCAAACTCATCAAAGCAAGAACAAATATAGTCTGTGAGATTGCTCTTAAAACAATGGTTTAAAATAAGGCTCTTTCCATTTTATTGAATTAGACCTTGTTTATGTATCAATTGTACCGAGACCTTGGATGTGAAGCCAGCGGTGTGGTCTGCACTCCCGTGACCACTGCTGCGTGGTGTATTTTCACTTATATTAAATGTATGTTCCAATTTCATAAATAGTTCAAGCCATATAGTTGCAAAATATTTGTATTCATTCAATGTTGAGATTATAAAATCTCCGTTAGTGCAGGTGACAATAGATGGGCTAATGCATTTTGGAAATAATTTTCCTTCATAAGGGCCTTTTATATCTGGTTTTCGTAATCACAACTTAAATCCTTTTTCACCAAATCAGAGCAAGTCATTTTAGCAGCCATTTAAATCGCATCCCATAAAACATTATCGATAATGTGCAAACAATATATTGTCCATGTTCATTCAGCATAAGCATCCTATATCGTAATGTAAATAACAATGAAATATACAAATTGCGTGCATCACAGTTGATTATTAATAAATATTAAAAAAATACATATGCATTGAAGTTGTTAGTTACACTGGCGGTGTCGCCGAAAAGAAAGGGAAAAAAGATACATTTAAATTAGCATTTCAATCTGTGAAGAATGACGGGTGAAAAATATGTTAGATAAAGATCAGACTGACCTTTAGTCTTACACATCGGTAATGCCGTGTGAAAGTAGCAGGTGCTGCTTAATGTGTCCGTGGACACGTGGAGGATCTATCTTAGCCGCTCTATGAAAAATATGAAGTAGAACTTGTCAATATTCATGAGCTTTGTGTATCAACGTGCAGAATCCTACATATTCTGCCGTCTGCGTCTTACCTCGTATCTCTGTCAGAGAACAGGAAAGCAGCGTGAACGCGCGCTTTGCCCGAAGTGAAAATGTTGTTATGGTCATTGCTATGGTGACCGTAAACTGCAGATTACTGTGGCGGCCATCTTAGAATGGTAAAAATATCCATTTAGAGGTGCCATACTATTGTGTATTGTGTGTAGGGTTGCCCTAGCAGAGCTATATACAATTATATATTCATATATATCCGCAAGTGTAGAATAGACAAATACTAAGAAAAGTCAGATGTAATGTGGAGCGCATAATAAGAATGTTATCAAACAATGTCACTATGGTTATGTTAACAATTCCGCCTGTTACTAGGGATGAAATTCCTTATAAATCGCGTATACTAAACTGTACTGATTGATCCAAATATGGATACTGTTTTATGTTCCGTGCAAGTTATTGTCTCTGTTTACTTGCTTTAATCGATTGGAACGCTACCTGTTCACTGACTTGTTATATAGTCAGACTGTAATGGACATATTCTTAAATCCCAATTAGATACATCTCTAATCAGGAAGTACGAAGCAATTGTGTTTAGTTAATGCAGATTGACACGTAAAATTTGTAAATTAATATCATTCACGTTTGAATTGTGTACAAATTAAGCAAATGCACATGTGGGATTCACAAATGTCGCTACTACTCCTAATACTTGTATGTCAATGTCAGTCACATACACGGTATATGTAGACATTGTTTTCATCATTTGTGTTAGCAGTCACAATGGTAACAAGTATTAAATGCTTCATCACAAAAAACAACTCAAGTCAAGTTCTTCATTAATTCCATTTGGAGTTAATGAGTTCAATCTATCAATCCAGAAAGCTTCTTAATAATAATAATAATAATTTTGCATTTATATAGCGCTACGATCCATCAGGTATCTGAGCGCTGCTTATTATTACCCACGGTGTGGTGCTCATTTATTGACCTCGGAAGGATGAAAGGCTGAGTTTGGCCCTGCCGGGATTCGAACCTGCGTTAGCAAGCTCTGCACAGATGTTAAAGCGAGCGCTCTACTCGCTGTCTTGCTGCGCCCTCCATTTCTTCATGTCTTTGTTTAATCCTTTCGTAGACTGTACTTCAAGTACCGTAAATCACAGCTGAGTGATGGAATGTCCATTGGCCTTAAAATGTCTAGCTACTACTGATGCTGGGTTAGCATTGCGAATACATGATTTATGTTCATTGATCCTAACTCGTATTTTACGTGCCGTTTCTCCCACGTAATATATGCCGCAGGGACACTTAATGGCATGAATCACATTTCCAGACATGCATGTGGCGTGGTACTTAAGCTTGATTTTGGCCCCTGTTCTCGGGTGTGTTATAGTATTTCCTTTCATGACATTGTTACAATTGCTGCAACTCATGCTGGGGTAAGTGCCTGGATGTTTATCTGGTTCTTTTATGGTGCATTTGCCTCTTGTGTTTACAGCTCTTGTTTCTGTATCAGAATAACAAGCTTTTGAGCTACCAAGTACGCAGCAGACTGAATTACCCACACAAATATTTAACATTTTACCAAGAAGTAGACCTCTCAACGTTCAGCCATTTTAGTTTAGTGCTACTGCCATTTTTAATTAAGTTTAGTTTTTACGGCATCCTAGTGAACCTTCAAATGGCTGTATATGGCCAGGCAGCACAAATATGTCCGGTATTAAGAGTTGAGCATCTGGTGCACTTTCTCATGGGATCCTTCTTAGGGAGTGTTGGGTGTCCTGACCCACGTTTAAGCTATCATGCCACAACATTTGGTGCTGTGGGCTTAGAAAATTCAAGATGGCGGAAAACCCACATGTGCGCCGAAATCCAGGAAAGCTGCGCAGTTTGTGCGCACACCGAAATGGTTGCCTCACTTGCCACCCACCAGTGCGAGAATGAAAGGCCGGGTTGCCATGAGGGAAATGGGTTGCCAAAGGAAAAACAGTAGCGCCGGTTAGCTTCAAAGCGCTTTAAAATCACCATTGGACTACCCGCACAGTAGTCTGAAACCATTGGGAATGGCAATGCTGATTGCCAAATGCAACCTAGAATTGTTGGGAATTCATTTTCTTAAATCCCAAAAATGGGTGCAGTACCAGTACTCACCACTATCCAAAAGCCGGCAGTTTAAAACCACCCTGTGTTTCTCTGAAGGCAAGCCAAAGTGCCTATTTCAAACATTGCAATATGTGCAAAATATTCACTGAACACCAGCAGACATTTGGCAGAATGAGGTTTTGTGTGCTTACAAAATCTGGGAAATGAAGAGCCCAAAACAATGCTTATAACAAAACTGCTATGGAGTCAGCAGTTTAAGTTGCACTGGATTTAAAGATACTAAAATCGAAAATGTTTAGATTAATTGAGTGACCTATGTTTGGTGTCACATGCCTTTGTAACTGTTGAAATGTCATAGTTTTGCACTTAGAATCAGCATTCTAGCTGCATGTGTAAAATTGCAAGTTAATTTAAAAAGCAACAAAAAACATGACAGTAGCTGAAAGTCTGGTTTAAGGAACTGAATTCTGCCTGGCAACTACCCCCATCAGGAGTGAAACTTGAGTCACAGCTGTGTTCCCAGGCCTAGCTGCCCTTTTGCTGCTCACACTAAGGATATGCAATCTATCTGATAATTGAATTACCTGTGCTCTGCAGGAAAGTGAACAAAGCCCTGTCCTGGCTCAGGCAAAGGTTTTATTGGCAGGAGTCGTAAATGGTCGTAAAAAGTGGCTTCCTCCTGAGGAAAGGGGAGGGGCACTGCCTGTGAGAGCAAGCTGGCTTGGCAGAACTGGAAAAAAAAAACAGAAATTCAATCTTGTGCTGAGGGTAAACCACACCCCTTTGGAGCCAGAACATAACTTTAAAAAGATGAATAACTCATAGAGCGGACATGTGAAAATTTTATAAATGATACCATAATTCTTGTGATTTTTCTGCCCACATTTTAAGAGGTTTTTCGACCCGGTGGCGTGTTCAGGGGGGTTTTAGCGGAAAAGTGGATATTACTCTAAATGTGTGCATGTTAAAAATCTGAAACTTCATCAGTTAATGTCCCTACTCCCTGCGCACATGTATGTAAAGTTGGGTCCATGCCAGAAATTGAAAAATCAGTTAAAAAGTCCATTATGTGCCATCTCTGAATGCAAGCTCCTAGAAAGAGCAGATTTGGACAGAGACATGGCTTAATTCAGCCACACCATGTATATGTAATTTCAAGCAACTGTGTAACTGTGAAATATGTCTTTTATTATCAAATATAGAATGTGTGCAATCTGACAGAGGAGTGTCCTATCTGCAAGCCATAAAATGACATCCCTCTGACTCACAGTTCATTCCCCAATCAAATGATAAATGGAAGTTTGACCAATTAGAAGCTGAGAGAGAGGTAGGGTCAGTGATGCTAGAACACACCCACATTCTAAACACATAAAAGCAGACAGACAGGACAGATAGGGACTTTTCAATTCCATCTGCAGCGGGACGCTCTGCCGGAAAAATCCATACTTTACCTCCATCAAACCTCCAGAGAGCCAAACTAGAGACTTCAATCTATCCAGAACTAGAGACCCAGACCAGCAGAGAGAGCTGACCCAGATCACTGTGAAGTGCAGAGGCCAGACCAGACCAGAGTCCAGTCTAAAACCCTGACCAGATCCGTGATGAGGCCCATTTCACTCAAGAATATAGTGTGAGTACATAGAAAACTGTGCAGAACCAATCTCCTAGTTAAAATAATATAATTCAATCCATTTTTAACCTAAGTAGAACTGCAGCTTAGCAATTGTGTTATCCTGCCATCATTTTTAAAGCTGAAAAAGTGTGCGTTTAAAATTTCAAATCTGAAAAACGACCTTCACAAAATCGCTCATATCTCCGCAACCGTTTGTGCTAGAGACTTGCAATAACTTTTATTTGAAAGCTTAGAATCTTAGCTTTGAATCGCACCTAGAATCGCATTCCTACCCCTTATAGTTTTACCGCAATCGCGGAACACGCATCCACGAATTTTGCCGCGATTTGCAAATTTCTCCACATGTAAAATCAGCTGCTGCTTGCCTTCCATTTGCCAGAAATTCGTTTAACCTGCTAACTATCCCTGCATCATTGCTAGTGTGAGCCTGGACTAATATTAACTAGATACCAACCACCCTGAACCTCTGAAAGGGAATTAAAAGTATTTTAGCATACTTTTCAATTCATTGCCAGCACATATCAAAGCAATTTGGGCCTGTGTTTTCAAACTTCTGTAGTCTAAGCTTGCTGGGGTGAACTGAATCACATTTGATTGCATTTCTGAGAACTGTGTGTTTACCTTCCATTTCCTTGCCTTGCATCAAGGGGGGGAGGGGATTGCCAGAGAAAAGTGATTACATTGTTTGGTTGAAATCATATTGAGTATTTTCTATACTGCATTTCATTCATTCAACCTTGCATTTCCTTGAACCCTATAAAGCATTCTCTACCACATTATACTCCTGTACCTATTTACCACTGTGCTACCTTATCCATTTCATGTCAACTCCTTATTGATTGTAGAGAAGCGTGTTAGTGCCAGATTCTCCGTTGTTAATCTTTATCATATCAGATTAAGTGTGCTAGTCAATTATTAATTTATTATAAAGTGTGATATATATATATATTTTAATTTATCAAATAAACCTTTTAAACTTGCAAAACAGAACTACTTCTTGGCTCAGTGGGGTCAGGGGGATTCCAAGAGAGGGGTGTTATATAGGGGTAGTCATCCAGAACGCATGAACTGGACCTAAAGATATATCAATAAGGGTTTTCATTCAGTATTATAGACTAGGCGTGGACTTAGCTGTAGTGTTGAATTGAATCCCCTTACAAATTGGGGGCTCGAGCCGAGACGTTGGGTTAGATTTACCATTTGTGCAGCTTAATACAGTGCGCTAACTGACGGGATACATACATCCGGTCGGGTCACCACGCTGCATTACGCTGTGAAGCATTCCTCAAAAGGGACACTCCAAGAAAAGTTCTGTTCTGCAAAAATAAAATACTAACTCCTGTAAGTCAGGACAGAGACCAATCTCTAGAATGACGACCTTGGTAGATATGAAAATAGCCAGAGAGCACTTCTTACATAAACTATTTGTGAGAGGTGAATGGGCTGAGCAGGGCCAGGATGCCTGGTTGCAGGCCATCACACGACAGGTCACTGAAACAGGGTCAGACTTATGGAGAGATCAGGGTCCATTACATGTGGCCCTGAGTGAACTATATATGGCTCCTAAAGCCAAAGAGGAACACAATAAGATTGCCAGGATAGCAGCATACCTGTACCTATATATGGGAGACATGCAGGATAGATGTGCTGAAAGCCAAAATCTGGCAAATAGGCAACAGATGGTGTTAGAGAAGGTCCAATCTGACCTGGTCTCTTCTGAGCAGAGGCTGCAGAGGAGCCAGGAGTCAGAAAATGACAGCAGACTGTACATCACTAAAATAAAGGAGGATATGGATGTGCTGCAAAAGGAAAAGTCAGAACAGGATACCAGATTTCTGGCCTTGCAGAAGGAACACCAAGAAGGTTTGGACTCCCTACTGCAAAGCCAGAAAAAGCTGGAGCAACAACTGGACTTCAACAGGGTATGTGCTGAGCAGGTAGTCACCCTGCAAGGCCACCTAGATAGAGTAAAGGCAGAGAGCAACAAACTAATTCTGAAAGACCTGGATACCCAGGCAGAGTTTGATCAGGAGCGCCAGAATGCTGGTGCCTTCCAAAGGCAAAGGGACGACCTGGCAGCACAGATGCAGGCTCTCAGTCAGGAAAGGGATACCTTAGGCCAGGAAGTCTGCCATTTAAAAAGAAAAATGGAAGAAAATCACCTGACCCACCAGGGACTGGGTGACCTCCAAAAAGAACACCAGAACTTGCTAGAGCACACCAGGAGGGTGGAGGATGCTCTAGCAAGAAAGGAGCAGGCCAATAGGGACATTGCCCAGGAGGTAACCCTCCTGCAGCAAAGACTGGCCCAGTACTCCAGGACCAACCAGGAAGCACAGAGGGAAAATGAGGCTCTCTGCCAGCACAATGAGAGGCTCCAGCAACAGGTAGCGATGCAGGAGAAACTGATAGAGTCGAGTAAGGCCTTAACAGAGGAACTGAAAGCACAAATGCAGGCTCTTGCATTGCAACAGGGAGCAGGGGCGGATAGAGATGAGGTCCGCTGGGAAAGAGAGACTCCTGACCATAACCGCAGGAGCCCTAACACCAGGGGCCTTCATCTCCCCCAGTCCCTGGACTCTACCACCCCCATGTCCCCTGGCGCACATGAGCACAGGGCCGCAGGGATGGCAGATTACTATCCAGCTAAGAGTATGGGGCTCATAGGCCAGTACCACTCAGGAATGGAGGGGTGGGCATCCGGGTATGGGCACCCAAGTACAGTACAGTTCAATGGGGAACCCCAGGAGAGTAGGCCCATTAAGGGCATCCTGAAAACCTCTGCCCAGTTAGGTCAGTGGAGGGGGTACCCATCAAATCCTGGCAGCAAGGAGGAATCTGAAGACTCCTCTGAACTGCGCAGGACACAGGAGACCAGGTCCCCACATTCTGCCAGCCATTCCCAGGCTCGCAGAATCCGGGAAAACCTGGAAGAACAGACGGGAACCTCTGGGAGCAGTGCCTCTGAGTCCGAGGAAGAATGGACAAGGGTTACCCGAACCAAAAAGGCCAATAAGGCAAAAAGGGCCTTGCTTAAGGACCCCTTAAAGCAGATTAAGGCGATCAGGAGCGTCATCACGCCTTACCATAAGAACGCTAAGTATTCTGTTTGGGAGCACTTAGAGTTGTTTGAACAAATGATGGACACTTTCCATTTGAAGGACAGCCAAAGCTGTATTCAATATGTAAAGTGGACCTTCTCCCCGGAATACTCCAGTTTCTTTGCAGGGCTGGAGGACCAAAATCATTTAAGATGGTCCACCTATAAGGCGGCCATCCTGAAACATTTTTCTGTTCACAGAAATCCTCAAGAGGCTCGCAAGGCAGCCTACAATTTGCAATGTGGGGAGGATCAGGCCCCACAAGAATTTGTGCAGGAGTTAAAGCGTGCTTTTGCACAGACCACAAGAAGGGTGCGCACGGATAGCAGGGAATTTATAAATACGTTTTTCCATGCCTTGCCCAAATATATCATGACCCAGCTCGTGAGGGATTTTCACGAGAAAAGATCTTTAGACTGGGTCATTGAACAGGCTACCCGGATCTATGAGGTGCAGAAACCGGTAGATAGCAAAAGTAATGCCCAGAAAAACCCCAAAGCCAACAGCACCCCTGCTGCTGCCAAGGTGGCAGAGGTAAAGGTCACCCCCGTTTTGGATTTGGAGATGGGGGGGCCTAAAAACCTACCTGCACCTAATAATGCTAGGCCCAGGAGGTCCTCGATTCAGTCACAGACAGGGAGCCAGGGAGGCAGCCCCACAAATGGGGTCCCTCGCTCTCCTGACTATGTAAGTCCTCGCTACAAAGGTAACAGACCCATCCTGGGTTATGTGTGGACTCCTCCAGCCCAAGGGGGGGGATCCAGCCAAGCACCTAACCCAGGGAACTTCCCTCCTAACTTCCCTCAGGAGGGCAGAAATTTACCAAACCCTGGGCAGAACTTTTTCCCCAGATATCCACCCGACTTTCAGCCCCAAAACCATCCATCCTTCTTTCCCCAATTCCCTGAGCCCAGACCACTGAATGCGGGAGAGGGGAGGCCAAGGGTGGAGGGGTACCCAAATCTTCCCAACCCGGGGTATTACCAGAGGAGGGACAGCTACCCTTCCCGGGATCAGCCCAGGGGAGAAAACAGGGCCCCGTATCAGCCTGAGCGGGTTTCCCAGTTAGAGCGCCAGGTTCAAAACATGGCGCGGGACCTGGGTCACATACTGAGGGCTCAGCAGAACCCTCAGATGGGCGTGCCGGCGCAGAACGTACCCAACTCTGGACCTGGTGCTCCAGAACAACGACGGGGGCAGCACCCCGATAACACACCGGTTCCCAGGGAGGAGGCACAAAGGGAAGGGGGGTGTAAAGCCTTGGAGGAAGCTTCCTTCCTCACTTGTAAACAGCCCCTGGAAACCCAGGAACCGGAAACGAAATCTCTTGCCCCTGAAAGTCTTCCCCCTAAGGAGCAGAGGGGGGGTAGGAGAAACAAAAGACCCAAACAGACTCAGTTTGAGGAGGAGGTACAGATCTTCCAATTTGAGGGAGAGGGATCCTCAGAGGATCCTGGGAAAAGGATCTTCTCCTTCAGAGAGGGGGAAACTCCTCCCAAAGAAAAATGGGTCCCTAGGGATGCAAATCCAGACTGGGGAGATGTGGAGACTGAGCTACCGCCGCCCACCATCTCATCCCAGAACCAACAGCAAGAAAATCCCCTGGTTCGAACCCATCCTGGTGACTGCCTCCAAAAAGGGGGGGGCGGCCCAGAACCGGAGCCAGGGGAACCCATAATGGCTCTAATCTCCAGTTGCCAACTTTTTCTTTCAGATTCCCAAGACTCTCCACAGAATTCTGCCCAAATCTCTTCGCTATCGATGTCCAAAACCAGAAAGTTAGCCCACCAGTTGTCCAAAAATGTGCATTATCTGCGCCCCCTTGAGGAGAAGGAGGGAAGATATTATGCCCCGGTACAAGTACAGGGGCAGGGTACAATCTCGGCACTGGTGGACACGGGATCTCAAGCTACCCTTCTGTCCAGAAGGGCCTTTGACGAACTGAATGCAGGAAGGGGAGGGAATTACCAAATTCCTCTCACCTCTCTTCCTGGGCAACTCCAGAACTTTGACGGGAAGGAAATTCCTGTCGAGGGGACTGCAGACTTGGACATTAAAATTGGGCGACATAAGTTGAAACACCCGGTCATAGTTGTGACTCCAGAGGGCACCCCTTGTTTACTAGGGAATGACCTTCTGAGAAGGTTGTCACCCCTAATAGATTGCGTAAACAAGGTCCTCTGGACCCAGACTAGCCGACCAATAAAATTAAAACAGAGTGTCAACCATGTTAGTTTAAACGGCACATGCCACATGGTTGAACAAAAATCTGACCAAGTAGAATTTCACTTCCAGAACAACCAGATTCCAGACGTGACAGTAATAGCAGTAGGACAACAGACTAGTGATGGGGGGTCCTCTTTAATTCTGAAAATCAACCTTCCTTCCAGTTTAAGGTGGTATTCCACGCTGGAAGGAAACACTCTGAAATTCTATACCAATCCACAATCTGAAACTCCCACTCCTATAGTCCAGAAAGATGTGAAATCAGCTCAGAGCCTGGCTGATATTCAGCAAATTGGAGAGCAGTTGTTCATCCCTGTTCAGTTAAATGATGGGAAGGACTCTGTTCTCGCTCGAGTGTGTGTGAACAACGGTAAGAGCTTCATCAGTGAAGCCATGTTTCGCCAACTCCCAAAAGATCCAGCCATTCCCACCTTCAAACTGATAGACAAATGGGAAATGGACCTGGAAGCACCTAATTCCAAACATCTCCTGCCAAGCAGGTGTATGCTCAAAATCTCCATTGGCAACCAGAGCATAGTCCACAATTGTTGGGTCGTGCGAGACGTCCCTGCCGCCTTTTACTTAGGCAGTGACATTCTCAATCGCTTTGCCATTAGTTTGGACCTAATAAACTTCAAAGCTTGGTCCCGATTAGCGGATAATCCCATGGGCTTTGATGATCCAGAAAAAGCATTTAGGTCAGCTCAATTGCTACCTTATGCAGTTGAAATTCAGGTTAAAGAGGAAGTCACCATCCCAGAAAGGACCCGACAATTCTCCCTGGAAGTGAAAGTTAAAAGGGGACAAGAGTTGAAAAACCCTGATGCTTACATACATCTAAACGCTTCTCTCCAACAGCAAGGGTTGGGGTAAACCCAACTCCATTAGTCAACATAGAACATGACACCATTCCAATAGAGGTGGATAACAGCGACTTAAAGAGTATTACTCTAGCCGCAGGCACCATTATTGGAATGGCGGTTGATGACCGACATTTCTCCATTGATCTTAGAAATGAACTGTTAGGACCAATCCCCAAGGACTGTTTTGACAGTGACAGTGAGGACAATACAACACCAGACAGGATTTTTACCCGGCATGGGGGGAACTTCCTGGTGTACACTTCCTGCCCTTATGGTAAGGAAGATGTGACTTGTGAATTCAGGAGGGATGAGGTGATTTTCCAGGTTCATGAAGGCTGCCTTGCCCACCTGAAGCCTCCGGTCCAAATCAGCACTCTGACCAGGGACTTCTCCACCCAGCTGGAGGAGGCCGCGGAGATAGCCAAACCAGAAGTCTTTCCAGGCTTCAGGCAGATGGTGGAAGAGAGAGTCAACCTAGCTGATGCCTGTGTGGCTCTGGAACAAAAGCAAAAGTTGAAACAAGTTTTCTTGGATTTCCAAGATCTCTTTGCGGTAGACTCATATGACTGTGGTTGCACTGACATCCACACAACAACAATCCCCACGGACCCTGGCATGACTCCTGTGTTTGTGAAGCAATATCCCTTGCCTCTCGCATCAATGGAGTCCCTTACTGAAATAATTAAGAACCTTGAGTCCCGGGGAATAATCCGTCCAGTCCACAGCACCTTCAATAATCCGGTGCTGGGAATATTGAAGCCAAACGGCCAGTGGAGACTCTGCGCCGACCTTAGGGAGCTCAACAAACGGGTCCATACTTCCCGATGGCCTCTGCCCTACATTGACCAAGGTCTGGCCCAGATTCAGGGGTCACAGGTATTCACTGCAATAGACCTGACCAATGGATACTGGACCGTGCCTGTCAGTAGGGAGGACCAATACAAGCTGGCTTTTACCTTTGGGGGCCAGCAGTACACATGGACCCGGACTCCCTTCGGATACCTCAACTCCGGCAATGAATTCAACATTTTTCTACACAAGGCCATGCCCGACTTGGGTGCAAGGGGTAACCTGGCTTATGTAGATGATGTCCTCATCAAAAGCTCAACTGTTGAGGAACACATAGCGGAGATCCGTTATGTTCTGACACAGTTGAGGGCCGCCGGAGCAAAACTTTCCTTTCAGAAAGCACAGTGGTGTAAAACCCGTGTTAACTTCTTGGGGCATGAGATTACTCCTCAGGGTCTTTGTCCCCAGGAAAAGAAAGTGGAAGCACTTCAGAAACTGAAAGACCCCACAACTCTGCGGGAACTAAGGAGCCTCCTTGGACTGACTAATTACAGCAGAAAGTTCATTGAGGGCTACGCAGAGATCACCAGACCCCTGATTCATCTCCTGAAGGGGGGGGGGTCAAGTGGGAATGGGGTCCAGAACAATCCGAGGCAGTAAAACAACTCAAAAGAAGCCTCTCACAAGCGCCTTGCCTAGCTTACCCGGTCAGAAACAAGGAGTTCTTCCTGGAGACAGGGTTCTCTAATACGTGCTTGACGGCAGTATTATATCAAAAGCATGACAAGGTCAATAAAGTAATCTCCTATGCGAGCAAAACTTTATCCTCTGTGGAGGAGAAATTCAACGATTGTGAGAAGGCACTCCTGGCAACGGTATGGGCATTGAAGAATTACCGCCCGTTTATCCAGGGGGAACACATCATAGTGGAGACTCCACACCAGCCTCTGCAATATCTCCAAAGTGACAGAATCCGGGCCGGAAATGTGAGTAATTCCCGAATTACTTCCTGGATTCTGTCAATGCAAGGCTTTCCTGTGGAGGTCAGATATGGCCAAAACAAGAAGAGTCCCCTCGCGCAAGGTCTGGCTGACTTGCATGATTGTGCCAGAGAAAACTGTCTCGAGGACGAAGGTCTAAAAATAAAGGACAACATGGAGGCATACCTTAATTCCCCACACAAAGTCTTTGAAGAAGACAAGTATGAGGGAATGCCCACTGTGTATGTGGATGGATGCTCTTACCATGTTGACAACGACGGGGAGAAAGAACTGGTGGCCGGCGTAGGGAATGCATGGGTGAAGGAGTCCCCAGAACCCTCCGCTGGATACAAAATTGGTCCCCGAAGTAGTCAGGTGGCAGAATTGATGGCTGTGCATCAGGCCATCCTCACTGCTGTCCAACATCAACTCCACGAACTGGTCATAATCACAGATTCGGATTATGTACGGAACGGGTTCGTGGAGCACCTGGTTAATTGGAAAACCAGAGGCATGTTATGTGCTAACAACAAACCCTTGAAACATGGGAAGTTGATCCAAAACATTGATGATCTGGTCACCTCGAACGAGATGACCATCTATTGGAAGAAGATCAAGGGTCATTCCAAAGTAGAGGGACCAGACAAAACTGGAAATGACTTAGCTGATCAGTTGGCCAAGACCGGGGCCATCCAAGGGGATCTAATTGAGATTGAGTCCCTGTTGGGGGAAATCCAGGTCACTGCTATCACTAGGTCCCAGACAAATGCTCACAACGACCTTTCAATTGCACAATGGAGTAAGGAGACCCCTGATGCTGATTTGATTACCGCTCAGAAGGGGGATCCAATTATTGGTAAATTTTACCAGCACCTTGAGGACCCTGAGAACTTTCCCCTGACGGATACCGATTACATTGGGAAAGAGGACCTAAGAGTGTTGATGAAATGTCCAAAAATGTTCCGAATCCAAGACGGTTTGCTGGTAAGGAAATCCAAAGCTGGCCACGATCAGTGGGTGGTTCCTACCTCATTCCGAAGCCTGATGTTAAGTCACGCCCATGATTCGGCCACCGCCGGTCATAGGGGGTTTCACACAACATTGGAAATCTTAAGAGAGGTTGCATACTGGCCACACATGGGGCAGGACCTCGACCAATACTTGAAGGGGTGTCTTGTGTGTGCACAATTTCAGCCATCATCCCTCACGCACCGTGCGCCTCTCCAAAAGCGGGGCATGACACTGCCATAGTCAGATTTACAAATCGACTTTGTAGGCCCTGTGATTCGCTCGGCTAGGGGGAATAAGTACATGTTGACTGTGACATGCTTGTTTACCAAGTGGGTGGAATGTCTCCCAGCCCCAAATTGCAAGGCAGAAACTGCAGCTGCCTTGATGATTAACCACATCTTTTCCCGTTTTGGTCTACCTCAAAGGATTGAGTCAGACAGAGGTAGCCACTTCACCAGTGAAGTAATGACAAAGATCTGGGCGATACTGGGAGTCAAGAGAAAGCTGCATATTGCTTATAGACCAGCTTCTTCTGGGGCAGTAGAGAGATATAACCGGACAATTGTGAGCATATTAAAGAAGTTTGTGGCAGATTCTGGGCCAAGTTGGGATATCCGATTACCTCTGGTCCTAATGGCTATCAGATCTACCCCTTCATCTGCAACCAAAATGTCACCATTTGAGTTGATGACTGGGCGCAAGATGGTGCTTCCTCAGCATTTGCTCTACAGGACCCCAGAGCAGACACTGATAAATGCCTCCACTACTCATGAGTATGTAGAGAATTTAAGGAAACACCTCCAACATGCTTTTGCTTATGCTCAGCGGAATCTAGAAAGATCAGCTGATAGCATGAAGACCCATTATGACCTGAAAACTTCCAGGAAGGAATATCAGGTGGGAGACCGGGTCTATCTATACAACTTCCAAAGGAACCAGGCCAAGCAGCGCAAATTTTTGCCTACATGGAAGGGACCCTTTGAGATCATCGACAAGATCTCCCCTGTGGCCTACAAGATCCGCATCCCCAAAGGCGGTTCGGCAGAGGGAGAGACAAGTGGGTCCACATAAACCAGTTGAAGTGTTGCCATCCCAGGCACGCTCTGCAACAACTGGAGGAATCCTCTGGAATCCTAGCGGGTACTGTCTCAGACTAATTCTGTTCCAATCATAAAACATACCACATCTAGTCTCTAAAATATTGTGATTTGCATGAAACTGTCTCTTAGTTATACTGTTTTTTTTTAAAATAAGAATGTAATGTTTCGTCATGATGAAATGCATATGCTGTCCCACCATCTCAACAGTGGTGGAAAAACGTCTATGAGTAGGTATTGCCGCTCTTCCTTTGTCGTCCTAGGAGAAAGAAGACCTTGAGACTGGCCAAGGAGGACGATCCGGAGACCGGGAACGAAGATCCAATGGGCCCAGTGGAACGCCCAATACTCCCATCAGGACTGGCGAGGAGAACCGATCGATCCGACCGGATGGAGGAAAAGATGCTGAACTGTGCCATCTACCGGAAGAAGATTATGCGGACAGACCGGTGCGTGGGTCAAAACCCTTGGGCACGCGACTCCCCATCGACTCAAATTCAAAGTGCAGTCGCGTGGGGGGGCTTGTTGGGTGTCCTGACCCACGTTTAAGCTATCATGCCACAACATTTGGTGCTGTGGGCTTAGAAAATTCAAGATGGCGGAAAACCCACATGTGCGCCGAAATCCAGGAAAGCTGCGCAGTTTGTGCGCACACCGAAATGGTTGCCTCACTTGCCACCCACCAGTGCGAGAATGAAAGGCCGGGTTGCCATGAGGGAAATGGGTTGCCAAAGGAAAAACAGTAGCGCCGGTTAGCTTCAAAGCGCTTTAAAATCACCATTGGACTACCCGCACAGTAGTCTGAAACCATTGGGAATGGCAATGCTGATTGCCAAATGCAACCTAGAATTGTTGGGAATTCATTTTCTTAAATCCCAAAAATGGGTGCAGTACCAGTACTCACCACTATCCAAAAGCCGGCAGTTTAAAACCACCCTGTGTTTCTCTGAAGGCAAGCCAAAGTGCCTATTTCAAACATTGCAATATGTGCAAAATATTCACTGAACACCAGCAGACATTTGGCAGAATGAGGTTTTGTGTGCTTACAAAATCTGGGAAATGAAGAGCCCAAAACAATGCTTATAACAAAACTGCTATGGAGTCAGCAGTTTAAGTTGCACTGGATTTAAAGATACTAAAATCGAAAATGTTTAGATTAATTGAGTGACCTATGTTTGGTGTCACATGCCTTTGTAACTGTTGAAATGTCATAGTTTTGCACTTAGAATCAGCATTCTAGCTGCATGTGTAAAATTGCAAGTTAATTTAAAAAGCAACAAAAAACATGACAGTAGCTGAAAGTCTGGTTTAAGGAACTGAATTCTGCCTGGCAACTACCCCCATCAGGAGTGAAACTTGAGTCACAGCTGTGTTCCCAGGCCTAGCTGCCCTTTTGCTGCTCACATTAAGGATATGCCATCTATCTGATAATTGAATTACCTGTGCTCTGCAGGAAAGTGAACAAAGCCCTGTCCTGGCTCAGGCAAAGGTTTTATTGGCAGGAGTCGTAAATGGTCGTAAAAAGTGGCTTCCTCCTGAGGAAAGGGGAGGGGCACTGCCTGTGAGAGCAAGCTGGCTTGGCAGAACTGGAAAAAAAAACAGAAATTCAATCTTGTGCTGAGGGTAAACCACACCCCTTTGGAGCCAGAACATAACTTTAAAAAGATGAATAACTCATAGAGCGGACATGTGAAAATTTTATAAATGATACCATAATTCTTGTGATTTTTCTGCCCACATTTTAAGAGGTTTTTCGACCCGGTGGCGTGTTCAGGGGGGTTTTAGCGGAAAAGTGGATATTACTCTAAATGTGTGCATGTTAAAAATCTGAAACTTCATCAGTTAATGTCCCTACTCCCTGCGCACATGTATGTAAAGTTGGGTCCATGCCAGAAATTGAAAAATCAGTTAAAAAGTCCATTATGTGCCATCTCTGAATGCAAGCTCCTAGAAAGAGCAGATTTGGACAGAGACATGGCTAAATTCAGCCACACCATGTATATGTAATTTCAAGCAACTGTGTAACTGTGAAATATGTCTTTTATTATCAAATATAGAATGTGTGCAATCTGACAGAGGAGTGTCCTATCTGCAAGCCATAAAATGACATCCCTCTGACTCACAGTTCATTCCCCAATCAAATGATAAATGGAAGTTTGACCAATTAGAAGCTGAGAGAGAGGTAGGGTCAGTGATGCTAGAACACACCCACATTCTAAACACATAAAAGCAGACAGACAGGACAGATAGGGACTTTTCAATTCCATCTGCAGCGGGACGCTCTGCCGGAAAAATCCATACTTTACCTCCATCAAACTTCCAGAGAGCCAAACTAGAGACTTCAATCTATCCAGAACTAGAGACCCAGACCAGCAGAGAGAGCTGACCCAGATCACTGTGAAGTGCAGAGGCCAGACCAGACCAGACCAGAGTCCAGTCTAAAACCCTGACCAGATCCGTGATGAGGCCCATTTCACTCAAGAATATAGTGTGAGTACATAGAAAACTGTGCAGAATCTCCTAGTTAAAATAATATAATTCAATCCATTTTTAACCTAAGTAGAACTGCAGCTTAGCAATTGTGTTATCCTGCCATCATTTTTAAAGCTGAAAAAGTGTGCGTTTAAAATTTCAAATCTGAAAAACGACCTTCACAAAATCGCTCATATCTCCGCAACCGTTTGTGCTAGAGACTTGCAATAACTTTTATTTGAAAGCTCAGAATCTTAGCTTTGAATCGCACCTAGAACCGCATTCCTACCCCTTATAGTTTTACCGCAATCGCGGAACACGCATCCGCGAATTTTGCCGCGATTTGCAAATTTCTCCACATGTAAAATCAGCTGCTGCTTGCCTTCCATTTGCCAGAAATTCGTTTAACCTGCTAACTATCCCTGCATCATTGCTAGTGTGAGCCTGGACTAATATTAACTAGATACCAATCACCCTGAACCTCTGAAAGGGAATTAAAAGTATTTTAGCATACTTTTCAATTCATTGCCAGCACATATCAAAGCAATTTGGGCCTGTGTTTTCAAACTTCTGTAGTATAAGCTTGCTGGGGTGAACTGAATCACATTTGATTGCATTTCTGAGAACTGTGTGTTTTCCTTCCATTTCCTTGCCTTGCATCAAGGGGGGGAGGGGATTGCCAGAGAAAAGTGATTACATTGTTTGGTTGAAATCATATTGAGTATTTTCTATACTGCATTTCATTCATTCAACCTTGCATTTCCTTGAACCCTATAAAGCATTCTCTACCACATTATACTTCTGTACCTATTTACCACTGTGCTACCTTATCCATTTCATGTCAACTCCTTATTGATTGTAGAGAAGCGTGTTAGTGCCAGATTCTCCGTTGTTAATCTTTATCATATCAGATTAAGTGTGCTAGTCAATTATTAATTTATTATAAAGTGTGATATATATATATATTTTAATTTATCAAATAAACCTTTTAAACTTGCAAAACAGAACTACTTCTTGGCTCAGTGGGGTCAGGGGGATTCCAAGAGAGGGGTGTTATATAGGGGTAGTCATCCAGAACGCATGAACTGGACCTAAAGATATATCAATAAGGGTTTTCATTCAGTATTATAGACTAGGCGTGGACTTAGCTGTAGTGTTGAATTGAATCCCCTTACAGGAGACAAGCAAACAATGCAATCACAGGTGTTGGCTTTGGCATACACACACATATGAATGTGACAGCTATGGAGGGATGGTTTAACTTTGGAGAACGGTAGGTGCGGGTAGTGACACAGGATGTCAAGTAACCTGGTCTCACGGATGAGAACGGCCTTGCATTTGGTTTATTGCTGGTGATGGCAGATTTCACTCTTCTTGTTGACTGCACATATTTAGGTCACCTGATGGAGGATGCACAGTGAAAGGTAACTTTTTTTTGTACTATACAATGGGAGTAGGGAAATGTATTAACCTATTAGTATAAGGCAAGTTCTGCTCACTTAGGCTTTGTATAGGTAGGAACCAATAGAATGCTTGGAATGTAGTTATAAATAATTGTTAAGATTATATGCGAATATAGTCTAATTTTGTGGTTTTTGTCTTTAAATACTACTGACTAATGTCAACATTGAGAGTTCTCAGCTTTTAGGTCGTACACAACGTACTGGCCTCTTCCAGGTGTTAATTCTCTGTAATAAACCTGTGTTTTCTCACAACTCGTGTATCTCACCATTGTTTCCTGGAAATTACTAAGGGTCATCCTTCGTTTACAACCTAGCTTTACATGTCAGGGTCCTATGCAATAATTTGATTTAATATGTCAATACATTCCCAGCCCCAATGTTTTCATTTTCAGTCTCCACAAGATGCACGCCAATGGTTTTGTAGTGCCACTGTGGGCCAATCTCTTTAACACTGCATCTGTCTCTTTTTCTTTGCTGCCCTTACTACTAGATCATGGGTTTCTCAAATAGTCTTCCAAGGCCTTTTCTGTAACTTTGGCCTGGTCCATTTCTGTAGTCGCTTTATTTGAATCTTATCTTTTAATTTCAATTCCAGTGTTGATCTATCTCTCTATATACACAGACCTGTTTAAGTGTGCATTCTGTTCTGCTCTCCTCCCTTTCTGTCTTCTACTCACTTGTACCTCTTACTCAATCAAACTAGAGGACCCTCTGCAAAGAAAAACTCACCTGTCCTCAACAATCCTCTCTCTAGAAATTCATCCTTTTCATCGCTCTATGGTTGTCCAACTCCTCCACCAGTTGTTATCGTTATTATACTTATATGATGTCAAAGCCTGTGGGCATCCAAGCGCTGAGAGACAGGTAGATAGATTAGTAAGATTGCACAGGAATTCATGCTGGTTAAAAAGAGTTGTTTTCAACTGCTTTCGGAAGGCAAGGTGGTTCTCTGTTTTACGTAGCTGTGCTGGTAAGGCGGTCCATGCCTTGGCTCCCTGAACGTGGAAAGCCCGACCAAGGCCACAGGCACTTTTTACCCGATGTAATTCCAATAAGGAGCCCTCGGCTGATCTCACGTTTTCTTTGGGATGGTAGATATTAACCCTGTCTTTCAAGTAGACTGGGGCATTACCAAAAATGCACTTGTGGCATGTGGATAACAATTTAAATTGGATACGGACTGCCACTGGGAGCCAGTGTAGCTTTTTTCTTGCTGCAGATGTTGATTCCAGGCCTTTCATCTGAATGATGACACATATGGCAGCATTCTGAATTTTCGGCAGTTGCTGAATATCAGCCTTATTAGTACATCCCAATAGAGCGTTACAGTAATCTACATGCGAGAGGATCACCGCTCTCACAAGTTTGATGCGGTTCTCTATTGAGACCAGTGGTGCTACTTGCCTAATTACCTTGAGATGATAGTTGGTACTGGTGGTAATGGCTGTTACATGGGCTTCGCAGTCCAAGCTTTCTTCCATATAGGTGCCAAGCGTCTTTACCTTCTGTACCACTTTAATCTGGCTACCGTTATAAATGAAGTTGGTATACCCCTGACCTAGGTTGGCTTGAGCTTGTCTGGGACCGAATCGCATGGGTTTGGTCTTAGCAACATTCAGACAGAGCCAGTTGGTAGACATCCAGCATTTTATGATGGGGTATATGGCATCCAGCGTCCATTGATCCCTCTCATGGTCTCCAGAACAAGCTGGAAATCATCAGCATAATTGCAGAAAAATATCTCCAGCAGTTCTAGGTCACCACACAAAGGAAGGATATATATATTAAATAACAAGGGAGAACATGTTATGTTTTGTGGCTGGGAGTCACTGTCACCCCAATATCCTCGTGACTGGTGGCCTTCCAGGAAGGATCTAAGCCATGTAATAGCATCCTTAGAAAGTCCTCTGACAGTTGCCATCCGGTCAAGAAGTATCTTGGGATCTAACAAATCGAACGCTGCCGATAGATCTAACAACCTCAGCAGCCCCGACTTGCTATGTCCCAGTTTCGAAAGCATATGCGTTTGTAAGTCCAGAAGTGCACCCTCAGTACCATGATAACTCCTGAGCCCTGACTGTTTCGTGTGCAGTATCCCAGTAGTTTGGACATAGGATTGAAGCTTTATCATGGCTACTTTATCGATAACCTTAAGAAGAAATAATGTATTGGTGATAGGCCTTAATTTTGCTGCATCAGTGGGTTCCAGTCCCACTTTTTTTAGCTATGGTGTAACTGCTACACTCTTGATTGACTGGGGAATAATACCAGTATGAAAAGAGGAATTCACAAATCTGCAAAGAAAAGGGGCAAATAGGTCTTTATATTCTAATATATATTTTGGCGGGAGCAATTCTCCAGGACAGTTGATAGGATGAATATTTTTTATTATGTCAAGCATTTCGGCTGTGGTAGATTCTTTGAATTTAAACCATGTGGACTGATCAGGTTGAATAGAGCTTACAGCTTCCTGATTCAACAGGTTCTTTAAGGGGCTGACACGGTTTTCTTGTACCTCAGTCTGACTATGATTAGATATGGGAATTAAGGGCGAGGATGCCTTGGCTTCCTTCTTAATTTTATGTTGTGCTTTCAATAATTTGTTGGCAAATGCTTTCTGTACTCTATTACAATCATCAACTGTGGGTTTGATAGAGGGAGTAGATGCGATGGGTTACTCCCACGTCCTGAAAAGTCGAAAAAGCTCTTTCGTCTGATCCTCAGCCAAATTGATTTTATCGTTATAAAACGTTTTTTTTGCATCAGTAATCATGTTCTTCTAAAGCCTCTCTTTAGATTTCCAAGGCAATACATTCTTTGTGCAGTTATCCTTCCAACATGCGTGTTCTGCTTGTCTTTTATTGTCCCTAAGTTCAGCCAGGGCTGGAGAGAACCATTTGTGGCGATTGGGTAAATCTCTGACAATCTTATCTTCCAAAGGGGCATGTTTGACTAGCATATCTGAGATCTCATCATTATAACTGTTTATGAGGGTCTCTGGGTCAATAAGATCATTAGTTTTGGTCATCAAGGATTGCAAGCAAGTGGACAAAATAGGAGCAGTGACACCCTTAAAGTTTCAGGTTTTTATCATATATATATAGGTTCATGCACTCTACGTGATTTGGCAGGGAATTTACAACAGGTACGAGACAAAGAAATGGTCGGACCAGATTCAAGGAGTGGTGATAATGTTTTCGATGTGTATATTTCCACCACCAATCTACTGCAAAATATGGCCCCTATTATGTGTCTGTTCAACATTATGAACCGTACTGTGGTGGGTTTGCAACATGTATTCCAGTTCCAATACTTTCTTGTCCTGCTTGTCGTTTTTCCAACGATTAAAATCACCTAAAATAACACAGGTGCAACAATATTAACAATATCATCATTAAAACTATCTGATTCCCCAGGTGGTCGATAGAGTAATCCCAAATTCATGCTGTGATTGAAATTTGAGATCAATTTATCATGGATGATATCACTACCTGCACACTCAACTTTGGCCTCGTAAAACCCCAACTGTTATTTACATATGATTGCCACTCCACCCCCTGTGGCTCCCGCACAATGTTTCCCAGAAAATACATAGCCTTGGGGGGGTCGCCTGTTCTATAGTGGGTCCATGGGCTTCAGTGAGCCATGTTTCTGTAAGGCTCATGACGTCCACCCCTCGCTCCTGAATGTAATCATGTATATCTATGGTATGTTTCACTAGGGTGCGAGTATTGCACAAAACCGTAGTAAGAACAGAGGGTAAGCTCCCTGTCCCCACTGTAGGTTTTGTTTTGTCGATGTAATTTAATATCCTTATTACAATTGATCTTACGTTGATCTGGTGTAGTACTAGGGATTCCACGAGTAACTCCTAATTGAGGAGTATCTTTAGTAATCTCCTGTGTATGCTCCATATGTAGCACAAAGTCACTAGAATGTCTTTTGTTCTTACCGGTGGTTTTCCTGTTCTCAGCAGGAACTGTAATAATTAAGTGTTGGAGCTAGCCAGCACGTCCGCGCACGGACTCGCACAGACTTGCTCGTTCTGTTTGCACCGGCGCATTCGCGCCTGAGGATGGAAAAAGTACGGCGAGAACTACAGTCCTTCTGGGGAGTTTAGTTTGAACTCGCTTACACGTGTCTTCCGAGAACAGATTCGGATTTTAGTCACTCGTGTTGATGCAGCGGTCAGGCACTTAGCTAATAAAAATGCGTTACTCAAGAGGGATACACAATAATCAAATCTAGTTGAAATTACAGTATTTTAAAAAACACAATAAAATCAAATGGATGCACTATATAATTCAAATTCTCAGGAGCAGACGTTCTATAAAATCAACAAGGACTAAAACAGCAGCTTTAACAACAAAGATACCTACTAAACTATCTCTGGATGTACGAGCTTAGTCTGGCAAGATATACTCACACCGACTTGCTAGTTCTATTCGCGCCAGTGCCAATGCACGATATTAATCATCATTCACACCTTGCAGACAATCTCTGACCACTCACAATAGTCAAGCAAATCCAGCCCAATTGCTGTACATTTCTTCCCTTCGTAATGTTTCCCTTCTTTGCTCGCTGAGCTCTCCCATCCTTTTAATGCTCCTCATGCTCCTTCCACACCATTCTGGCTCCCTTCTCCAGGTAATCTGCCAACATTCTCTTAGTGTTTCTTATCCCAATCCCCCACATTCACTTGGTAACTCCCTTCGTGGTGGCCATTTTGATTGTGGCTCAACCAACTCTAGACTCAGGGACATTTGTCCCACCATACATATCCCACATGCCCTTCTGTTCCTGTCAATATTAATGACTATTTCTTCCCTGATCTTGCAACGTGACAAGTGGCTATCCACAGCCCCTCTCACTATCCCCACAACCTACCACTTCCTATTCTTCAAGTGTGGTTTGCCACCTTAGCTCTATCTGGCGCTCCCTCTGGCCAAACATCCTTCGACACATGTCGCAGCTCTAGGATCCAAGTACTCTGCATAGCGTTTCGCACCGGCAACTCCCAACTACCTTTTTGTTTGGTAGACCTAGAGTTACCACGGAAAGACCAACCACATTTCATGAACTGAATAATCCTCCAATGGTGCCTTTAACTATACCAAACCTTCTCCATCGAACCGCTGAGGTGACACACTATGGACAACGACCGTTGGTTCAGTCAGATGTGGTACCCATTCGAGACCCTTTGAACATGGAAGACCCCAAACCTTGAACATTTTTGATGACTTACCAGAAGGATTCTGCATAGCTACACCTGTATCTGTCCTGAAGAAGGCTGGTCCTGCTATACATCATATAGGCCACGCAGCTGACTCCCTTACATAGAGGTCGACAGTCCCACCTTCTGTTTCTTTGTTCATACTCATTATCGATTTCTCTGATTTTGTCTGGAGGTTTCACATCTCTGCACTTTAAATGTTGTGTTACAGATATTTTGTTACAAATGCTTTGACACACTAGTGCAAGCTCTATATAATCATATGTTCGGCTTTGTTAGTTTGCTGTGAAATGTTGTGAAATGTGAAATGTGTCTGCCTTTTGATGTATTAAATCTGCAATGTATTTTGACAATTGGTATCCAACCATCCATTTTTTTTAAAACAGATACGTGGACGTACCCTTATCTTACGCCTAATCTATTTCCTTATGATTATCTTTTTCTAAATATCTTTTTCTTGTTTTTCCTTTATCATCCTTTGGTTTGTGGATGAAATTGGAACGTAACGGGTCACTTCAATTTATGAGACATGTATGTATTCTCTTTTTTCCTTTCGCCTCCTAATCTGCTGCCATTTCAGTTAAAGATAACAACATACTTGTTTTGATTTGCCTTGAGGAAGCCCAGAGGGCGAAACTTAGGGCCATACAGTTGGCACGGCATAACATGGACGCAAATGTCACATTTTACTAACACACCTAACTTTGATGTTGTGAACATTTGAATTATTTGATGATAATATAAATGATTTAAATTTGATACCTGAGGGATGTCATTGATGTATTTTCTTGAGTAGTGCTTATAGCTAGGGAAATTAATCAGTTTGTGGTCTTGCACTTTAGTATAGGGACATCCCTTTAAATGCTCCCTTTGCCAGAAATTGGAACTCTGCTTGTGTAGTCCTTCTTTTGGACACTTTGACAACTGTGTTGAGGTGCGTCTTTCTCTTTTTTGCAGTCTTCCTTTCCACCAGTGTGTATGACCTAGCTCCCACTCGGTGTTCTTGCCCCTTAATGGGGGACAGGATGTTCCATGCTTTCCGAAGCCATTCTGAGCTCCATCGTAGCTCGCCATGCTGTTGTACATCCGGAGCCCTTTTGCCCTTTCTAAATTTCCCCAAATTATCCTTGAACTGCCTCACATGTTCTTCTTTCATCTATTCTTTACTCCCCCCTTGTTTTCTTGGGTAGTGAGGGGAACACCAACACTGCAGCAAACACCTCAAGGAGTCTGCCCTCCTTTGAGGCTTTCCTTGTGCATATCCTGTTCTTCTTGTGGCAGAAACTTCCCCAGCCCCCCTGTCACAAATTCAGCTTCATCTGCTATCCCAAACTCATTCCCCACCAATTTGCATCACTTGATGCTGTTTCCCCAGGTCCTCTTTCACTTTCTATATTTATCTGATGGAAAACGGCAGTCCTTTCAGAGCAATAGAGGCCTTATCTACTTTTCTCACTGCAGACATCAGGTCACAGAGTTAATGATCAACTCCCTGACCTTTGATGGCTTTACATTGCAATAGTGAGCGGGGTCAATAGGGTTTAAGGCATCTTTCGGAATGTTCTATTTTTTACTGGGGTAAATGAGTACCTTGGTGGGTCCATCCCTTTGGTTTACTCAGTAAACTTCTAGTTTGGGAACTTTGTAAAATAGAACCAGTTGGATAGGGGTGCCAACATATCCCCACTTGCCAGACTAGCCTTTCCCTGTGCAAAAAGGGATTTTTGTCTCAGATGGGACCTTTTGGGGGAGCGTGCCAACAGCCCTACATTTTGTCATTACTATCTCGGGATAATTCCCAAATTTCGATTGAGATTTCCCACAAGAGACAGGAGATGTTAAATTTGATGGCTCTTCCCGGAAAAGGCGAGCGTCCAAATATGAAACACACACACGTTGAGATCAAAAATAAAAGTTATGGTGGGGGTTCTTCATCTATGCCCCAGAGTGGAATGTGGACCCAGATTTTGAGTGTTGTTGCTACGCATATCCTTTGTTATAGCTGCTGAGTGTGTGAGTCAAGAGGACCACGCTCTGGGCGACTGCCTTGCATGGTACCTGAAGTACAATTTCAGCATGGAGTTCTTTCAAATGTAGTTGTTGTTTCCTGTGGGTCTCTTAATAGATGCGACCCTGCAAATCTTGATACCTTCTATACTAGTCTCCATTGACTTGAGCATACGGAAAGACTATCCACCATTCTGCTTACTATAGTCACAGATTTGGTCAGGGCTTTAATTATGCCGGGGCTAGCTGGGGCAAAGCCCCCGCAGACTCGGAAATCTCATTCTGAGGCAGGGACCTGCCAGGGTTCACTAATCTCCACTGGCATCCCCGGCAGCAACAGGACAAGGCTTTTTTTTCTAAATCCTGAAGCTTTCGTTCATGTTCGAAAGCTTCAGGCTTCAGGGAAAAACGCCTTTAATCCATAATGGTGGAGCCGCACCTGCGAGGCATCCCTTCAAGCAAGAGATGGCTCCAGCACCACCATTATTGAAGAAAGGTGAGGCCTCTGGAAGCAGAGACCTTTTTTCTAAAGCCTGAAGCTTCCACTCATTTGCAGGAGTTTCAGGCTTTAGGAAAACGACCTCGACTTCCAGCAGTCTAACCATTTCAGCCTCAACAGTGACACTGCTTCTCTCCAGCCTGGCAAGGGGGTGATGTCCCCTGCCAGGCAAGCCGTTTTAGCAAATACATGCAGAGATCAACACCCTCTCCCCAATCAGGGAGAGGGTGCTGATTTCTACAAAAGGATGCATGGCCACCCACCATTTGGTCACGCCCCCTTGATGTGCCCCGGATCATTTTCCAGTGACACTTAAGGCACTGTAATCTGTACTGTTCAACCTCATGTGTCATGAGTGCAGCGTGTAGCAAATGAACACCCTCCTGCATCACCCCAATAATGCGTATCAGAGAGGTTTACCATTTTGGGGACGGGCGTGCTCTCTTCTGGACGGAAGGCTATTTCCGATATTTTTACATAGTGAGTTTTTGTCTATTCTCACCCAGGACACAAGTTATGGGAACACATGTGTATGTGGAACAGTATCTCTAAACATTGGTTTCAAGCGCACTCCTTTACCAGTAAATGACAGTGCTGTGGAAAGCACAAGACAGCACTGGCGTTATGAGGCGTTCGGACATACAAGATCTTGGAAATCATGCCATTTGTTTAATATATTTATTTATTAATGCATTTATTTTGTTGCTTGTTAGGGGCTTATTCAGGAAATATATTCTGTTTCACAGCACTCACAGGGCAGCAGGGAGTGAAATTGGGATAGCAATACAATTAAATACAAAAATATACAGTGGGGGAAGGGACGGCCGAACCTACTATGTCTTGTGAGTGTTCAGAACGTGCAAGTGCAGCAAGGAAGAGGCTGGTGGGGTAGGTGCTGTGGAGTCCATGCTCGAGGGTGACCCGCAGATGAAGTGCAAGGTATGGTAAGTGCTATGAGGCCAGGAGCCACGTTGAGTGGAAAGTTTGAATCTCGAGTATGGAGGGTGTGCTAAGGCAAATCTTGAACGTAGAGAGTAGCTGGGGAGATTGGGTGTGAATGGTCAGAGGCCCCGAGGATGCATAAGAGTCAAAGACAACAATCACATCAACTGTGAGATTAGCCGAGGCAGGAATAAGGGAAGGAGGCGGAAAAGAGGAGAGTCTTGAGGTGCTTTCGGAACTTAAGAAGGTCACTTAAGTGATTGATTGTGACAACCGGAACGAGCACTGACTCCAGGCTCCCCAGCAATGCGGAACACCCACCTGATACTATACAGGGGAATTCCCCTCCCACTTCTCAAAACGAGTTTCATTCTGCTTCAAAGCTGATCATCACTATCCTTGATAAAGACCTCTGAGGTCGAAACACGTGTCGGCAAGTCTCATTTAACAAATATGCAATCACGTAGAACTGACTTTGCATATTCTTTTCAGAGAATCGATCTCTGCCATATTTAAAGTGTTAAGCATGATTGTTGTTTGTTTGTTTATTGATTTGTAGGGCGCACCGAACCCGTAGGTAACTGGGCGCACAAAGTACAAGAATACTTAAAGCTTAGGTTACGCAATAAAAAGATACAGACGGTAACAAGAAATATACAAGGAAATACCGCAAAGAGGTACACAGCCAAAAGGTACAGTAGGTTACATCAAGCAGATACATGGGTATATACATTAGAGTTGAGACCCATAGGGTTCATGTGTCATTGGAGTGCAGCCAATGCAGGGTATTGCGCCTAAAGCTGAGGAAGGATTGGTCAGCTCTAAGGATTGGGGGTAGTGCATTCCAAGACTGGGTCGCTTTTACGGGGAAGCTATTTCCTCCAGATGCTTTTAGATTGAATCTGGGTATCTCCAGGCAAAAGGTGTTGGCCACTCTAGAGGGGCAGGCAGAAGTTCCCCTGATCATGCTCTCTGTTAGGTATGGGGTGCTGCGTTGTTAAGACATTTGAATGTCAGCAAAACTGTTTTGAGTAGGATCCTGTTGTTTATCTTTAGCCAATGGTGATCTCTTCTAAGTTTAGAGACATGTTCTCTGTTAGGTATATTCAGGGGCGTTCTAAGGGCATTATTTTGTAGAAATTGGATTTTGTCTAAGATATATTTGCTAGCCCCTAAGTATAGGGGGTTGCAGTAATCCAGTTTTGACATTATGAAGGTGTTGGTGAGGATGATGCAGCTTGCTTTGGATAAAAATAGTCTGCAAGCCCTGATGAGCTTGCATGTGTATGCAGTAGACAACGCCATGAAGTTTACCTGTTTCCTTAAGGTTAAGGTAGAGTCGAGGTAAAAACCTAATGTTTTTAGTTCCTTAACTATCTTGATTATGTTACCGTTTATGATGAAGGCAGATTAGTTTGGGTTTAGTTTTTTTAGGTTGGCAGGAGATCCGAGGATTAGGATCTCTGTTTTGTCATCATTCAGGCAGAGGCCATGGGAGTCCATCCATGCCTGAATGAGGAGGCATATTTTATTTACCAAAGCCAAGTCCTTGGCGAAATCACCCGAAAGGGGAATGAGGCTCTGTGTGTCAGCTCTGTAATTAGTGTAGAAGACACCCAGTCTGTCCGATTTGTCGAATAGAGGCTTGGTAAATATGTTATACATGGTAGGCGAAACACCTGAGCCTTGTGGAACGCCACATGTAGTCTGGATAGGATCTGCCGAAGCTGAAGTGAAGACCACTCTCATTATTCTGTTATCTAAGAATGACTGGACCCATGCTATTGCGTAGCTCGAGAAGTAGGCCGCCGAAGCTAGGTGTTTGCATAGGACTTCGTGGTCCACCAAATCGAAGGCTGCATCATGGCAGTTTTCCCTTTGTCCTTGAGCTCATCAATTTGTATCTTTAGGTCGATTAAGGCAGTTTTTGTGCCGTGCTGTGGCCAAAACCGGATTGGCGGGAGCCTAGGAGGTGGTTAGCTTTGAGGTATTTCTGTATTTGCAAGTATGCTACTCTGTCAATTATTTTGAGAAGAAAGGGCACCGTAGTGATGGGCCTGTAATTCATTGGATTGGAGGGGTCCAGAGTTTGTTTTTTTAGCAGAGGTAAGACCCAAGACTCTTTAAGGTTGCTTGGGACAGTGTTGGTTGTGAAGTAGGCATTGATTAGTTTTGTGATGAATGGCGAAAGGTCTCTCGCTGCATTTTTTATTATTAGGGCAGCGCAGTTGTCACCCTGGCAGTTGGATGGTTTCAGGGACAGCATATTTATTTTGGTTTCCTGGATAGATACTTTGTTGAAACTGAATGGTCTGAATAGTTGTGGGATTCAGTGGGGCTGGTGGAATGCGGATCGGTAGGAGGCAAGGCAGATTTTTTCTTGGCAATCTTATTTTGGAGTGAGGTTATTTTGTTAGTTAGGGCATCCTGGATGCTAGTGCACCATTGTTTGTCCTTTGGTACATTGTCTGGAGGAGGGGTGTGGGATTCCAATTCCCAGAGCATCGTAAAAAGTTCCTTGGTGTTGGATTTGGCAGTGGCTATTCTTTCATCGTAGAGGCCTTTTTTGTGCAAATTATTTCTTTTTTGTAGTTGTTTGCAAAGTGAGTAAGCTGCGACTTGTTAAAGTCCGATGGGGTGTGGTGCCAAAGGCTTCTAGTTTTCGTTTTTTCTGTCTGAGATCTTTGAGGTGGGGTGTAAACCAGACATTGAGGTGTACACGCTGTTTACTTTTATGTAGTTTGACCGGTGCAATAATGTCTAAAGATTTGGACATGGTATTGTTGAAAGCCTCAACAAGGAGGTTGGGGTCGGAGTCGTTTGGGATAGAGTTGAGGGCTGGAAGGAGATGAGGTAGTAAATTGTCTGACGTGATACTCTTTTTGATCCTGGTAGGGTGAGGTAGTGCCATAACTTTATCTATGGCTCATTGTTTGTTTAATGCTAAGGAGAAATCTATCAGAAGGTGGTCAGTCCATAGTTACAGAGTTACTTTAGTGATGGAAGTTTCACAATTCATGTCAATCACCCAGTCTAAGGTCCTTCCTTTGATGTGGGTGGGTACATGGGCTTTCTGAGTTAGTCCATAATCTGAGAGGATAGTAGCTAGTGCCTGAGCATGTTTGTCCTCTGGATCATTAAATCCAAGGTTAAAATCCCCCAGTATTAATGTTTGAGTGGAATCTTTGGAATTATTTGTAAGAAGGCTAGATATGTCCTCTTCAAAGGTGCCGATGGGTTCTAGAGGTTTGTATATCAGGTAGATGGTTAAGGTGCGGCAATTGGATATAGGCAGTTTGGCAATAAGTAGTTCACAGGAATTGAGCAGAGGTGGAGTCAGGAGTCTTATAGCGAGGTTGACTTTTTCTATAATGGCAAGGCCGCTGCCTCTGGCTTTGGATCTGTCTACTCCAAACATTTGGTATTTATCGGGTATTGATACTGTGAGGGATGGGCCTGCTGCCATGATTCGGTGACAGCTAGTATCTCAAGGTCGTCTGTAGATAACAAGTCTGCTATTTCAGTAGCATGTGCTACTAGTGATCAAGCAATGATTAGGGTCCAGAGATAGTGGTCATGTTTGTAGGCTCCTGTGGTCTGGTAGTTGCAAGATTAGTTTGTTTACTTGTGGTTTTGGATTTGAGGAGGAGGTGGGACAGACAGGGTTTGGGGTTCTGTGCCAAGTCTCATGATGTGGTTCAGGTGCCGGATCACAGCCAGAGGCAGTTTTGTTAATGCTGATCTTAGGTTCATAGAGACATGGTAGTATGGCTCGGAGTCTGTTGTTTCTGTCAGGTAGAGGACAGGGTAGATGCTTGTCCTGGGGCATTGTTGTGGTTATAATCTGTTGGTAGATTAGAGGTAGGACAATCAGTAGGAGTGTCATCTGAGTATGCAAGTATAAGTGCACGCCGATTTGCTAGTCAAGCAGCGCATGGGCTAGGGCAGTGATTAGTAAGGTAAGGTTGGTTGGTCATAGACTGGAGTACGGCAATACAGTGGGCTATATATAGATGTGATGACTTGTAAGGTCAATATACTAATGGCCGTGCCTACAATATTCTTTGGTCATGTGGGGTCAGTGTGGTGGACTAGGAGTATGTGGCAGAGAGCAACAAGGTGCAGCTGGGCAGCCGTGAATAGGCGGGTTTCAGTGATAAGCACATTGGGTTTGTTCACTGTTAGACTCCGTAGGTAGGTTCAAAGTTATGGGTGGGCTGGGATCAGTGATCAGTACGATGGGCAAGTTAGTGTTAAAGACAATATGCGGGATCAATGTTACGCAAGTAGGCAGAGATCATTCATTAATAAACACAATGAGCACGTTCAGAGATAAGCAATAGGCAGAGATCAGTGACTGTCACTGTAGGCTAGTTCAGTAATACACACAACAATCAAGTTCAGAGATGAGCAAATAGGCTGGGGTCAGTGATAAGCACCAAGGGCTAGTTCGGGGTTAAGTCCATGGACGGGAGTCAATAGTGGGCACAATAGGCAGGTTCAGTGTTAAGCAGATAGGCAGAGGGTCTGTGATGGGCACAATGGAGTTGTTAATGATTGGCACAATAATCTGGTTCTGTGGTGTGCTCAGCGACCTAATTCAGAGGTGAGTGGACTGGGCCAGTGCCAGGAGAAGTAGGCAGAGGTTGCTGATCGCATCGTAGGTTGGAGCAATAGTAATTTCAAGAAGTGCGAGGCTCGCGAGTGACGATAATGTGGTAGTTGCGAGTTAGAGCAGGGTGGGGATGCAGGATATGGTCTAGGAAGCATTAGATGCTTACCAGAGAATAGAAGTTCTATGAAGTTGAGGTCAAACAAGCATAATTTCATGCCGAGCGGCCGCGATGCAGCAAGACAGGCAGAGACAGGATCTAGTCTTATATGGTGGGCCTTGGACCAACTACTCCTCTCTAACCAAGGATAGTGGGACACTGTCCTCATTAGACCCCCAGCTCCACACGCAGCAGGACACATACCAATCCCACTAGGAAGCGCAGCAGCCCCTGCCTGTTTCTATTGTTTCAACCCATATGTATAAGTACTGCTATCCCTGTGCACTGATATCCATGTGTACTGCTATGCATTAGTATACTGCCATTCCTGTCCACTGGTATCCGTGTGTGTTGCTATGCATGAGTACTGCTATCAATGTGCACTGATATCCATGTGCACTGCTATGTAGAGGTGGAGCACATACCCTCACCCAGAGCTCCTCCCCCATGTTGCCTATACGTTGGGGGCCAGAGTGTGAGACACGTGCAATGCCAGTGTGAGTACCAATACAGAAGAGAATCCTGGAAGTAAGATTCCCAGTGAGAAAACTATACATGCATACAGCCCTCCAGATAAGGTGCGTATTGCTCCATTTTACGCATGTAATTATGGCCATTACCGAGCATTTCATTTTCTTCTGCGTACTGTTTACGCTGTATTTATTTTCATTAAAAAGCATACTTTCCTCCACTAGATGGCACTAGAGTGCAAAAGGTGTCTTGGATCTGCACTTGTGTGCCGTGCTGGGTCTTGGAGTTTACGGAACAAGCCCCTAAAAATGAAATACAGGCCATAGATGTCCTCCAGGGAATATCTCCAGAGAATGTTTTGCTGCATTCCCTGACTTCTGGGAAGATTCCCATGAGGGCCAGGAGCTCCGCATGAGAGGAGTAAAACCTAGAAAAACAGAAACAAAGAATTCACCCATTTCATAAGAACAGTAATCGTCTGTGGGGAGTGCATTTATGAATCAATAATGTCTTGCTTGGTCAAGGACTCGAGGAGGAGGAGCCTTTATTGATTCGATTGGCCAGAGTAAGCAAGGGACGTGGAGGCAAACATTAAATAGCAGTGTGAACAGTGAATAGCAGTCTGGACAACCACTGGGAAGGGAAGCCTTAAACTTAAAGTTCAAGGTGAAACCAGGCTCACTACCAATCATGCTGTGTCAAGTTGTGAAAGCATTCTCCACACCTTGGGCCTTCCTGCAGAGCTAACGCATGTGCAGCATGTGGCATAATAAGTGCATTGCTCTGCCCCGCTCGCCCCTTCCCTTCCCAGTCTCTCTGAGACACGTAACCAGGGTTCACCCTCGCCCCCTCCCCTCCGCAAGACATTTCCTGCGCAAGTGTCCTTCACTCCACAGTACTGCTGCTTAGTTTCATAGGAAGAGTAGCCTTGGGCTCGCAGCTGAGACAGGAGGCCACAAACCCACAGGGGTGGTGACGCCAGGGGACACCAGTCAGGTGAGCATCCTGCCGTTTTGCTGCTGCTATCTCGCCTGCGGTGGGATGCTTTTTCTGTCTCTCGAGCCAGTTCTAGAATCGGCTCAGGCCGACATTCAAGCACTGACAGTTTACCAGGTCTCACTAGGCAGACACACGGCTCTGCAGGTTGTTAAGTGCTCAGGTTGCAAACACATTTCTTTTGTCAGTGGCAGAGCCTTTCATATACATGATAGTTAAAGTGAGCGACCCAAAGCGCCCATTTAATTATGTGTCTATATTACCACATCATTAAATGGGCGCTTTATATATCTATGATGCCTACTAGCTTGACACGCAAAAAAATAAAGTTGCTTTAAGTTACTGATCAAATGTTTTCAACATCATGAACAACAATGAGCTGGAGGTTTGTTACAAAGAATCTCCATATCTGAGTTTATTATACAACATCTTTCATTACATGTCTTAAATCACTGAAAGTACTGTGGGGTTAACTGGATCTTTGACGTTGACATTATCTTGCATTCTGGGACTTATAGTATACCATTCAGGACGAACATTAAAGCCACAATGATATTCTTTTGGCTTAACACGTAGCTGTAAGGATTTACATGTTGTCATGTGGCGTTATTATGCAATTTGTGTTTTTTTAAGTAAACTCTATTAGACATCATTACTGTCGGCCTTGAAATCCAAACTATTTGTACCAAGTAAAGCTTGGAAGCGATGTGGTCAAATTTGCAGAGTAGATTAAAATCACTGCTTCACAGTTCAGGCAAGGTTTGTGATCCTGGTCCTGTCCCGCGACCCCCCTGGCCTACCTGCCCCATCTGTCTGGCCACCCCACTCCCTCCTTTTTGGATGCAGCCAGAGTACCAGTAGTTCCTTTTTTTCCACTTCCACCACTCTTTAATCCCCCTGATGTGATTAGCGATTACGGGCTAAATTGGCTGTGATGCGTGTCATGCGAGAGATTCAGATTCTTTACCATCTTGGAAGAAACCTATCGGGCAATCAAGACTGCTCACCGATGATGGAAGTACAAGATGGGGGAAGGAACAGGCGAGTCTTTAATACTCGGAGTTCATGTGAATTTATATTAAAGAAGCCGCAAGGAGTAAGCCACGAGACATATACACTTTGGGCCTAATTCACAGAAACCTTTTATAATGGCAACACCCCATTGTAAAACGCTCAATGAATTAGGCCCTTTGTCATGTGCATTATATAAATGGTCACTACCATTAATGGTATAGTTCAAACAGTGGAAAAGGGGTCAGTCAGGCTTTTTTGAATAGTAACCAGTTGGCAATAAATCACTTGTTATAGACATTTCGGTTTTTGCTAAAAAGGCATAGTGGCAAAATTAGTTGCCCAGGATCACACACTTTAGTGTTGAAGCAGGGATTTTGGACCAGTCTGCAAATTATGCACTTGTCTGCATTTCTTCCCAACTGTAATTGCCAGAATCATGTTTTTGGTTTTGTACACAATGTGGGGATCCACATTAGTTTCCTGCAGCAGACAGCAGGGAAGGTAGTTTAGCAGGTTGTGACTGTTGCTGAGATTATGTGTGCAAGTTCCTTTAAGTATATCATATGCTAACACTTGCTTACTCACACTCCCTCTGCAAGCAATACATTAGTCTCTATCTCTAGTAGTTCTTAACAGAGTTTCTAGTGTCCAAAATTTAGAAAATGTAGCTCTGTATGTAGCATGTACTTACAATTTATAATGGCAGAGTATTTTCCACAAGTGTGTTAAAATGGTTAAAGGCAAGCCAGAAAACGTTAATCTACAACTCTTTTGGTCTACAGGTCTGATTTTACGGGTCTGATTTTACGTATGCATTGGATGTATGTTGGATATGTTTTACTCTATTGCAGAGGAGAATACTCATTTTTACTCTCTTGAAATTGCATTTACTCTCTAATTTGAAAAATCATGTGTAAAATACTCCCACCTCAAAATCTTATCTGTATCACTGCATGCATACACCACAATATGATGGCCATTTGGATAAAATCCTGGATGAAGCGTGAAAACTGAGCAAAAGAGGAGATTGGTGATATCATAAAGAGTAGAGCTGATGCACCCAGAAGAGATGCAGAGATGAGAGAACATACTCATTCTATAGGTACTCTAAGGAGAATGTGCCAAAGATGAGCAACATTTCAGGCTCGAGATAATAATAATTTCACATTTATATAGCGCCACAAACCCTCAGGTATCTGAGCGCTGCTTATTATTACCCACGGTGTGTGGTGCTCATTTAACGACCTCGGAAGGATGAAAGGTTGAGTTTGGCCCTGCCGGGATTCGAACCTGCATCGGCAGGCTTTGCATGGATGTCAAAGCGAGTGACACCTCCCGCCTGCAGAACTCGAGATCAGTCGGTCCGGAAACAGCGGTGGCGGCGGATTTACCGCCACTGTTATTTCGGGACCGACTGACTCGTAATGAGGCCCATTGTCTATGTTGATATGCTGCAGGTCTGTCATGGATATAGATATATGATAGTGGTAGTGTGCCCCATCATGGCTCGTCCATGCACACATCCAGACGCCACTTGTGCTGAGAAATCTTTAGTACGAGAAGTATTTCCTAGATGGGGAATATGTGAGGCATTAAGATAAGGTAATGGTCCACATTTTGTGAATGAAGTATTCAAACAAATTAGCTTATTGCTTAGTATAAAGCATATGTTTTCCTCAGCTTATCAATCGAAAGCTAACAGGATATGTGAGAGATTCAATGGTCTGCTCAAAGAGAGAATAGCCAAGCTTAAGTTAACATTGAAATAAGGATGGCTGCATTGCCTGCCTCTTGCATTATATTCATTGAGGAACCAACCAAGCTATGACTATCATTTTACGCTCCATGAATTAGTAATGAGGAGGCAAATGAGATCACCTCTCACTCCGCCATCGAGGATTAGAAGTGATGCCCAGACAACAGCTGAATTGTTAGGAGATGAACTACATGCCTACTTAACATGTTTGACTACAAGTATCTCTGTCATTTCAGACCAAGTCAAGCAGACGGGCTGTCGGTCTCAGAACACAGATGAAGACGATACAGCAACCGGATCAAGTGAACTATCATTACCACGAGTGCTTCCTGGAAACTGGATTCTGATCAGGAACTTTGTTCGCAAATGGCATCAACCCAGTTTAAACAGTTCTTTTATCTTGGCGGTCGTCACGCCATCGGCAGTGAAGATACTAGGAAGACGTGCCTGGATTTTCCTAGGCGAAGTGAAAGTCTACACCGGCAAGACCGCATCACCCCCACCCCATTCAGAAGCAAGCCAAGGAGAAGAAGTTCAGCATGTGCACACTAGATCGATGACGAGGAAGAAGGACGCAAAGACTGTCCAGTAAGACAGAAAAAGAGTTAATTGGACTGTGGTTCGTTCTAAGCCACTCTTTGTAGCTTCTAAGCAAGGAGTGAAAAGTTATTGTTCTTGAGCCACAGGAGTTTGTTGAACATTGGAATGAGCCATATTGAAGTCTTGAAGGGAACTCTAATGCCAGACCTAGAGTTCCTCTTTGATGATTGGAAGAGGGAACAGTTCCCCAATTCCGTTCTCAATTAATTTCTCTTTGGAGGTGCCCATGGTGGTACTTAATGGCAACGTTCATTGGATCAGTGTTACTGTTTTCCTCTTCATTCTTCATGCATATCCATCATTGGTTGGGAGAACTACTGATGTTTGTGTGTTTTTGCAAGATACTAAAAATGGTCCAATCGTGAGGAGACTGCTAACAGCCATAAATGAGCAAATCCTCTAGCTACCTGAGTATAGTACAGCAAGTACAGATGGTCCTGTCTGACGAGGATGCACATAAACTGCTTGGAATGATCTTTTATTTCTTGTTTGAAGTGCATCCTTATCTTGTTGGACAACAAACCAATACTGGTGTATTCCTAAGGGATCGTAGGAATCTACCTATGATAAATTGCCTGATACATGACATTTGCAGGCAGATCTGTTTATTGCCTGACACACCTTGAATGCATGCATGAGCTTTTCAAGTCATGACATTCACAGCCTACTGGCCTTGGTCTTTTACTATTTACTGGAAGTGCATCCTTTTTGGTGAAAAGACAACTCTTTTGTGTTTATCTGGAATCCTATCAACTGTCCTGCAATCAGCCAGCTGCTCGTGGAGGTTGTGGAGCAGATCCAGCAATTGCCAGAACATTTTATGAGATTGTCAGTTTCAAGTTTTTTTTTTCTTCTGTAAAAGTTATCATAAGCACTATGGGCAACATCGATAGCAATAACAATGTGGCAAACAACGAGAGAGTACTACGATGTGCAAAAAACTATTGTTGTATACGTGGACATACTGGTATATAATCTGTACACGCATCAAATTCAATGTCATTCTACTTTCACTCACAGTACATAATTTCTATTATGTAGATCCAAACAAGGCAGTAGTTCCTGTGTATCTTCCTATGCAGCAGGAGGGTACAGATCTGGCAATAATAAGGCCACTGAGACCTTATGTGATTGTCCCTACTTGAGTGGTGCATATGGAAGTGCCTAGTTCTGTGACAGATAGGTGTACACTTCCCTTTGGTGGGAGGTCAGCATTACACTTTTAAATGATTCTTTGTTACCTCTGTATTATGCCAATGGGAAGAGACCTTGTGTGATTGTTTCTACACCAGTAGCACATGTAAAGACACTGATTACACTGACAAATGTCCCTATGATTCCTCCAGTAAAAAGGAATTATGCAGGCATACTTCACAACATGATTATAAAAGCTCATGAGGCAAGAAGAGAAGTACAAGGGAAGATGATCATGACCTAAATGATTATCTAGACAGCATAGCACCATAGCACATGTGGGAAACAACATATTGTATCAGCACATGAAAGAGTACCTCTGAGGTGGAATGCTATGTGTGTGCACTCCTGCCTTATAGTATGGGGAGGTCTAAGATATTCATAGCTATTGAGATAGATGTTCAGACAGCACACTGACTATTTCACATTGCACTCTGCCAACGACAGGTCAGTTTATGGGCCGAAAGCTGCCTATCTAGCATGGGCAACAGAATGGACAGATCCTGATGAAGATTATTATGTGCAAGACACGAAGACAAGAGCAAGGGCCCACACCAAAAATCACATGATAAGATACGAACAGCCTGGAGTGAAAGGGGCTGCTATCAGATGGTAAGTGAACAGAAGACTTGAGAAGCCAGGAAAATCAGCAGAAAACATTTGAAGATGGATGATCAGAGGGAAAATGCAGATTTGGGGATCAGTGCTTTCTCCAGATGGATGGGAAGAAAGAGTGGTCATCTGCAGAGCGTGGGTAGTAATGGGCCGCTACAAACCAACCATTGACATCATCGAAAATAGATGCAAATCGTTATGGCCTAGACTTGCTAAACTACTTACATGGGCGAAGACAGAGGAGGGCCCTTGCAGATAGTGCCTTTAGATAGTGCAAAGCTATGTTTTAGAAATAATGGCACAAGAAATCTTGGAGGAAACAGGAATTGTGGTTGAATCTTCGATGTTCCAGGAATGAGCATTAGAACAGCAGTGGTAATGGTTCAATGCTGGTCTTGTGGATCCAGAGATTATATATGATTCTGCCCAAGGATTGGGCAGGACTGTGTTCTATAGTAACTTTCATGTTCCAGAATTGGTGGTTCCAAAAGGTGACCTGGACATTGGTGAGTTTCCTAAAGTAGATGCTCACTTGAGGAAAAGGAGATCTGCTGAACTCCTCAATCAAATGGAGAGAAACAACTATTTCTCAGCCAAGTCCAAAGAAGCTTTTGATTCCATTCCATATGAACATAGATTGTTTTGTAGGACTTCATTGATATTTACGATAATCTTCATGCCCAGGATCCAGACAGATGCAAATAATAAGTGGTTACAAAAAACCAGATGGGAACTGCTGCAGACAATCAACACTACCATAAGAGGATTTAATGCTATCAAGGAAGAGCAGAGAGCCGAACGATTGATGACTCTCTTCAGAATAGATATCTCCTGGACATGATTACAGCTATGGATGGAGGTGTTTGTGCCAAGACTGGAGAATCATGTTGCACGTTCATACCTTCTCACGACAACGAGAATGGCACCTTGACAGAGGCCATATCGATGCTGGCTAAATTACACATACAGATGATAGACTAAGTGGAAGACATTGCTGATGACAGTTGGTTTGGATCAATATTCTCATGGGTTCCACAATCAGTGGCAGATATGTTCAAGTTCCTTGGAGCCCTGATAGTGATGATATTGCTTGGATTTTGTGTAATCAGGATAATAATCTCACGATTAAAGAAGACTGCAAAGAAAGCTGTAGGAATTAAGATTATGATTGATGTTGAATCAGGATGGAAAACTAAGAAGTTGACAGATGAAGAAATCAGAGACTACGTGAAGGCCAGCATTCATGCACCTGAAGGAACAAAGTTCCAGTACCCAAACAACCATAAGAAGTATGTGGGGAAGTGAATCTATTGCAATCCAAGTGGACAATGCATGCTTATGTCCTGGAGTACAGATGAACATGTGAAATCAGCAGGATGCCTGAAAAGAGTCATACAGATTTGGATCCCGAAGAAGCATTTCTTCAGACGAGGATGTCTAGATATGAAGACTGATGAGAGAGTGGTCGATGAATTGCCCAGAGGGCGGAGTGTAGAGGTGGAGCCAAGTAACTCTAACCAAAGCTCCTCGCCCATGTTTCCTATATGTTGGGAGCCAGAGTGTGAGACACGTGCAATGCCAGTGAGAGTAACAATACCGAAGAGAATCATGAAAGTAAGATTCCCATTGAGAAAGCAATACTTGCATACACAACAATATGATGAAATCCCAGAAGAAGCATGAAAACTGATCAAAAGAGAAGATTGGTGATGTCATAGAGAGTAGAGCTGATGCACCCAGAAGAGATGCAGTGACGAGAGAACATAAACTTTCTATAGGCACTCTAACGAGGAGGTGCCAAAGATGAGCAAAATTTTGGGCTCGAGATGAAGATGCTCATGCTAACAGAAATAATGAAGAAGATATCAAGTTGTTTTACAATTGTACAGAAGCAGTAACACAAGTAGATAAAGTATTCTTAAAGGCTGCCTATGTAGTGGATAGATTTTGGCGATGTGCCAACTTACATGCATAGGAAACTTATCAACTATGGATGATTCCACTGCGCACTTTAGGAGAGCTAGAATCAGTCAAAAGGAAGGTTTTTCAGTGTGTCGCAGTTAGAAAACTGAAAACTTAACCATGGAGGTGAACCAAGGTAAGGCTTGGTTGGCTCAACACCAAGAAGTCAAGGCCACCTTTGGCCTGAATGTTCAAAACAGTGGTTACAGACTGTGTGAAAGAACAGAACTCTTGTCTTAGGTGAGGATTGAGAAGATTGAAGACGTCACAGGTTCATCATTTAATAGTATTTTAAATGCAGAAAGACTCGAAAACATGGTCTGCATTCATGTTTTTGGATGAAAATAGACACTGGGACGAGCTGTATCGAAACCGAGAAGACAGAGGGCCTCATTCCGAGTCTGGCGGTAAGGGTTAATGGTCACCGTTAATGGTAACGGTGACCCTTAACCCTTACTGCCATATTCCAAGTTCCCTTTGCGGGTTGGCATTTAACGCCTGCTTTTAGCAGGCGTTACAAAACCAACCCGCAAATGGACCTTGGAGTAAATTACGGCACCGTAATTTACGGTGCCGTAATTACTGACATCCCCATTCCCATTAAGCCCTATAGGGCGAAAATGGGAATGGGGATGGGCTATGGTGAATGGGGAATTACCGGTCCCTTCAACCTTGGAATGGACCGGTAATTACTCCATTCACCATGCCGGATTTCCATGGAGTAAATAGCTCCATGGTTGCCAACCATGGAGCTATTTACTCCATGGTTACCGCCAGACTCGGAATGAGCCCCAGAGTATGCCTATACTCCCTCATATTCTGAAGATCAGAGAACATTTTCAAGGCTAAGTTCAAAGCTTAATTGACTGGCAGACTGCAAGTGTGATGATAGAAGAACAGGCTAATTGGTGGGAAGCTAAGGTTATGACCAGCCCACCAGCACCTGGATGATAGCCTGCATGCTGCTTGCGTAGGTGGAATATTACAGAGGGGTACAAGGGTTCCAACCAATTGTAGAGGGCCACGTAATAGAGAGCCCTATAGTTTGTATAGCCAATAGGACATTCTGTATTGGATGACGTTCGTAGTGACCTGCACTAAGGGATGGCTTAGTTGCCCCACCTGATGTTAGAGACCCAATCACCTTCATAACAAGTATGGAACATATACCTAGATGTTACCTGTAAGCCTATCACCTTCCCAAGTATGTTTTTGTAGTTTGCAACATAGATTATTGTCATAAAAGTTGTTTTTTATGACATGCATTGAGGGTGAAGATCGAGCAGATTCGTTGCTGTCTGTTGTAACTCCGTGTTTTAGATAATTGATATTAAAACAGTTACACTTTGCCAACTTCCTGAGTCAGTTTGATTATTGATGTTTGAGTATATACTGCATCTCCATCCATCTCAAAGTATTGCTACCTCATCTTAAAGTGCTGGGTCAGATACTCCAGTACAGCTATGCATAGATACTGCTTTGTATGGGTATGTACACGACCATCAATCTGGATCCTTCTCAATCTCTCCTCTGCATTTGACACAGTTAACCATTCCATCCTCATACAAAGCCTCCACGATACACTTGTTATCTTGGAAGTGGCACTGGATTGGCTGTCCTCTTTCCTCACTAACCGCTCTTCCCAGGTCATCCTGGGCCCCTTCTACTCTCCTACTTACATCTCCACCTGTGGTGTCCCCCAGGGCTCTATACTCTCCCCTGGCTCTTTAACATCTATCTAGCTCTCCTTGCACGCCTCATCTCCAACATCTCCTCCAACTTCCAGAGTCACGCAGATGACACACAGCTCTTCTTCAGACTTCCTGCTGACCCGCTTGCACCCTCCATTATCCCTGACTGCCTATTTGACATCCTTCCCATTGGGACCACTGCTCCCTCCTTCTTTCCTTCAAACTGGTCATCCTCCTTGGGCTCTCCCCCCTGCGCCTTCAACTGAAGCAAGGATCCTTGGAGTCATCTTCGACTCCTCCCTCACACTAAGACTATTGCCAAAAAGTCCAACTATCAGCTCTTCCTTCTCAAAGGAATTCTACCTTTTCTCACTTTCCCTCGGAGGCTCAATGTGACTCAAGCTCTGGTTCTCTCTAGACTTGACTACTGTAACAGCCTTCTCCTGAATCTTCCTTCTTCCACTCTGCGACCCCTGCAGCTTATGCAGAATAGAGAAGTGAGACTTATCCTTGGCCTTAAGCCCAGGGACCGCACCTCTCCTGCACTAAAATGTCTTCACTGTCTCCTGGTTGCTGCACAGATTAAATCCCTCTGCATCATCCACAAGGCTGGCTGGGCCAGAGAGCACACTAAATTCAACTTTATCTCACTAAATATTCTCCTTGGAGACCACTTCGCTCCTCCGGCACCAGCTCTTTTTGTGTAGAGCATTTTGCTCAACAAAGGGCAGGGGATCACTCACTTTCCTCGGTGGGCTCCCTCCTTTGGAATAGCCTCCCCCTCTCCCTGCGCCTTGAGCAGGATCTTCTCAAATTCCAGAAGCCCCTTAAGACTTTCCTCTTTTCCTCCTTCTTCCCTCCTTCTCTCCTCTGCTAATCCCACAGTTGCTGAATCGGTGTCCTTGACCCTTATGCATCTTCAGGGCCTCGACCTCCCTCATTGATTACTCCAAGCTCCTGTCTATCCACAGCACTTTGCATCTGCACTCTCCGCTCTGGAGACTCGCACTTACTCCTCCCGTGGCACAAGCCATGAAGCACTCAACATTCCTAGCAATTTGTCTATGGCTCACCCACAAGCTCGGACACCCCACCACTTAGCCCCTCTTCCCTCTTTCTTTCTGCACTTGCACGTTCTGAATACTCACAACGCATAGTAGGTTTGTCACCCCTCTCTCTTCACCCTCTGCTCCTAATAATTGTATTATATTTTTGTAATGTATTTCCCACTCTCCTTCACTCTTTGCCCTCTGTGCACTTTGACACAGTAGATTCCTATTGTATAAGCACCTAACAAGCAAACAATAAATAAATAAATAAATATATAAATGCTGCTATCCATATGCATTGATAGCCATGTGTACTGCTATGTATGAGTATTGCTATCCCTGTGCCCACTTTTATCCATGTGTACTGCTATCGATTCAAGTGTAAACATGGCTGGACTGGAATGTTGACCCCAACAGTCCACGGATCACACACATTTTTCGCACACAAAAGACCTCTAGCCTGTAGTGCATGGTTTTCCTGTCAAAACTAAAACAGTAAATGCACTTGTGGAAACCCTTGAGCTTAAGCATCGGCCTCTTAAACTGTACATCTGGTTTATGTACATGTCTCGTGAAGCTCGCCTCTGGACCTTTCTAAACTGCACGCTCCTAACCTTTAGTCATGTTTTTGAAGACTGACTTCGGGCAGTGAATGTCTGCAAGATTTCACTTTAGACAGTTGTGCTGTCACTTTCACACCTGTTGCTGGATCTGGAGTTCGTTTCACGCAACATTACAATCAAAAACTGGTTCAACACTGGGACAGCACAGTACTGAAGGACCAGAGTTATTTTATACCCAATGTCTGATCAGTTTAATTTATTTTGCAGGTCCCCGCAGTACCCAGAGAAGAAGCAGACAGTCTAGTCCAGCAGTGACCACCCCCTCCCCGATAGCCTCTCCCCCACTGCCCTTGCCTGGTCTCCATAGTCCAGCAGGAATTGCAAAATAATGATGATGTGTTGCCAGATCTCCCAGACTCTCCATTCTCTGCAGGTCTTTCAGGAGTAGTGCAATGGCCATGGTAACAACTCTGCACACGTTCACGTGCACGACCCGGGTCTCCATGGACTCGAGGGTGGGTGGGGGTGGGAGGGGGTGATAAGGGCAGGTGCTCTGATTCCAGCTCCCCCTCCTTCTCTGCCTGCTCAGGTTTCCTATTTGTTTTATTATGCATTCATTCGTAAATTTTCTAGAGGGTGGAGAAGGCCCTGCAGACTATCAGGGAACTTTGAACTGGGGTATCAGGATCACTTGGAAGTAGGACAGCGGGGGTATAAACAGCAATTTCTTGGGAGATTTCAATAGCTAAATGACTGTGAAGATGGGACTGAAAGATTGCAGTGATGTGTGTAGTCGGGTCTATGTTCTTTCATCTATGCTAGGTGTTTGTTATGGGTTTTTTGCTGATTTTTGATTCTCGAAAAAACACATTGAACATTTGTATTTTTATTTTTGTTGGGAATCTCCCCAAATCCACCTTCCTTATTAATTTTAAACTGTTCCTGACCCCACCTGTTATGTACGTGTACCCACAACCCCTTACATTTTTCTATGATGTAAAAAAATGATATGTTTTTGGTAAAAATCCCATCTGAAAAAAACACTGTGGATGAATGAACGTCGTACCATACAGCCAAATTGTAGCCTGAAACTAAACAACCATAATGCAGAGACCTTGAGTGCTGGACATGGGCCCTCATTCCGAGGTTGGCGGTAGTCATGGCGCTATTTGTGCCATGACTGCCACCAATACCTGTACCGTGTCCGGTTTGGTACAATGGGGACTTACTGTCTAGTCAGACCTTGGCGGGACCGGTAAGTCCCCATTCACCAAACCATTCCCATTTGAGCCCCCATAGGGCTCAATGGGAATGAGGAAGGCGCAAATAACGTAATATGCCAAGCCCGCTATTTGCGCCCAGGTCTCTTAATGGGTCCCGTCCTTAACACCTGGTCAGACCAGGCTTTAAGGAAGGGACCCGCTAAGGGACCTCGTAGTAGGGCGTTAAGGGATTACAGGCACCGGTCTCCTTACCAGTGCCCGGTATCCCTTACCGCCCTACTCGGAATGAAGGCCATGGTCTGAAAGTGACGTGCTCAGGCAGGTGACTTCCAGATACATATTTGATAATAACTCACAGTAGTAGGAATGGGTCAACGAAGGCGAAGTGAAAATGGTCACATGTTCGCGGTAGGGTGAGTCTGTATGACTGTTTAGTTTAAAGACAGCCCATGGAGCCGATTCCTAAAGCATCTGAGACACAGGCGTTAGGTAAGACAAGTGCTGTTGGCTTTCAGCAGTAGAAGCGATAAGGGATTCCTGGTGGATGGAGGGGAGGGCAGTGGGAGCCAGTCAAGGGAATGCAACACACTGTCTCTTACATCATAGGCAAGGAACTTTCCCAGGACAATGATCATAGCCCCGGGATTCCCCTCTACACTCTCCGCTGTCATTTACACCAGGGGCCATATTACAGTAACTTTGCCACGGTGCATGTGCAACATGGCACGGTATTCGCACTAGTGAAAGTTTGCCTTAGTGCAAAAAACATTAGGCCCATATAAGAACAAATTTGACGGGCCAGATTTATAAAAATGCTTTCAAATGGAAAAGTTCTACTAAAAACATTTTTTTTAAAAAAAATCAGTCCCTTGCAAAATGCCAAGTGCAATTGTTCATGGTAACAACTAGTACAAAAATTGCCCGAGTGCAAAAAATGCAAACTTTCAATGCTATTTTGTACTAGGGCTAAGTATGTCCTAATGCTAATACCATTCCTTATTGGCACTGGGGCAAACCTTGCCAGTGTGTACAAATGCATTGAAAGAAGAGCTTTTTGCTCTACGGTGAAACTTGCCCTAGTTCTAATGCCACATAAAATTGCACTTGTAATAATACAAATGTTTTCTAAATGAGCCAACTATTTTTCACTAGGGCAATTGTTGCCCTAATGCTAATACCCCAGTACAAAGTTTCCGTAATCTGGCCCGTGGTGGGAACCTCAGTCCAGCGCTTTAGTGGGAAAGCCATGTGCAGCACCACCCCCCCTTTGTTCTCTATCCAGGATTATGTACTGTCCAGATGCTGCCACTCGTCACACCTACAGAACCTGATATACAAAAGCCAATGCCGGCCCGAGGACTACCACCAACCTGTGCACAATTCATGGGCACCCCCCACCCCCCGACTACAAACAAATATCAGAATGCAAAAGCACGGCGTGAGTCTTGAGTAGGTGCTGGTGCCGCCCCTCTCTCCCTCACTCGCATGTAAAGTGTCAGTCAATGACTTTCTATTATTGAGTGACTCACCAGTAGAAAGTCATTGTGGCTCATTACGGTATGGCGGTAACCGTGCCGGTGCTCTGGCGAGTTGCCGCTGGACCTGTAAATACTTACCAGGAAGTCACCCGGGAGATTGCAACCCCGGCGGCCCGGAAAGTCGTGCGCCGGTAAAATGGTGTTCCCCATTCCCATAGCGTCCAAAAGGACTCTATGGGAATGGGGGCACAGAAACACCGGCATGGTTGTTAACAATGCCAGTGCTTCTGTAACGGGTCTGCCTACCGTGCCTGCAGTGCCCAGCAGGGTCAGACCTGTCAGGCACAGCGGCTCCGGTTGGCAGACCTGTAATATGCTGGTCCGGAGACAACAGTGCCAGTAAGCTTACCATTACCTTTGTTTCCAGACCGGCAGGGTCAGAATGAGACCCATTGACTTACACTTTACATGGGGCATTGCCAGCTTTCACACTGTAAAGTGTCATGACATATGCATGACACTTTGCACTGTGTGAGCTGGCGGTGCCTTTATATCTTCCACACCCTGTTCCACCGCACCACCGCCCCTTGAGCCGACAAAAGCATTTAACAATTGTGCAACCCACTGTCAAACTCTGTGTAAATCAGGCCGCATGCACCTTGAAATAGTGCCTCCAATTTGCGTGTCAGTTTCCACTGCGTTCTGTGTTCCTCTGAAACGTCTTCATTTCCTGGCATGCGGATCACCGCTGTGGTTTTGTGTCACGCCCTTTATCCGAGCTTTGTACCATGTGGAAAGACACGCAATAATGAAGTGTGATGAACGCGTTGTGCGAACTAACCTTTGAGCTTATGTTTTCCGAACGCATGTCATCTTCATCACACTGACGACCCCCAAACAGGGCGCAACACGTGCGCATCAATGGACATGTCGAGAGGTGTCAGTCTCTGGGTGACTAAGTAACGTTTAAAGTGATATTGTCTTGTCGCCGTGGCATTAGTTTCAGATTTTTCCTGGAATCATTAATGCTATATTGTGGGTGTTCCTACTAATACCTTTGCAAACTCAGAGCTATTGTTGGTGGATTGTTGCTGGCGCCATGCCGGGGTTGGTGAAGGCTGTGTTTGGATAATTAGGGATTTTTTTTTAAACAATTTGATGGAATCTTCAATGAGTTTTCATTTCAGGATTTTAAGTTTGTTATGGACTCTTTGTCGGGTGATAATATCTTTCTTTGCTTCTGTGTTACTTTGTTTCTTTTTTTCTTCCTTTCTCTCTATATATTGGGACTATTTACTGACTTTGACTTATGCCAACAATTGTGTAACTTAATGCCAATATAACTTACACCAATTCACTAACAGGGTTTACATCTTTTTAGTGGGAGTGCAGGAAGCTTAGTGAATTGGTGGACTTCTTTGCAGTTTACACCGAGGATTTTCCGCTGTGTGCACGTTTTGTTGTAACTTACCTGAAATGGGTGTGTCAGGCGGGTGCGGGCCAGAATGTAGGTTTGTGTCAGGGGTGTGTGTGTAGATGCGCATGCCAGACACACACCCTAGGGCCTCATTACGAGGTGGGCGGTAATGGTTAACGGGCACCGGTAAGGAGACCGGTGCCGGTAAACCCTTACTGCCCTATTCCGAGGTCCCTTAGCGCGAGCCGCTAAGGGACCAGGGAGCTAATAACGGGCCCACTATTAGCAGGCCCGTTATTAGCTTCATCCCCATTCCCATTGAGCCCTAAGGGGGCTCGAATGGGAAGGGGGAATGTTTCTCGGAATGGGGATTTACTGGGTCCTCCAAGGTTGGAATGACCCGGTAAGTCCCTATTTCGAGAACCCGGACCCGGAATGCGGTAAGGGGGTAGCCATGGTGCTAATAGCACCATGGCTACCTCCTACATCGTAATGAGGCCCAAGGTGTACGTTTCTTGGAATTCACTAAACTTTTCAACAGCTACAAAAATATATCTCCTGTGCCATAGGTTCCACCTGAAAAAGCATGGGTTGAACACGTTTTTGTAAGTGTGAAAGTTAAAATCTGCAGGTGGAACTGAGAGCGATGGAGGTAATTTAGTGTAATTGTCATTTGCATAGCACCTTTTACCAATGGTATGGTCTCATCACGCTCTAGGTTGAACGTCCTCGCGGGAGAGAAGTCCAGGTATGGGAAAGTCATCAGAGAGGTTTAGAACGCGTGTCAGCATTTTAGCCAATACAATGATGGGTAGGGTAGGCAAGTCCCTGCCAGCCACCTATGTTGTGCTAGGGTGTGGGTAGGGGCTGCAAAGTAATTCGGGGAGCATGTGAGAGCAGGAGACGCATTATGTGTGCAGCTAGAACAAATTTCTATCGTGGGGATAGCTGCCTTCTAATGGCCGGCGTGTTTTGCAATGTGTCTTAGAGTAGTGCATTTAGTCGGCGGGTGCTGAGAAGTAGTTTGGAGAGAGTGTGAGACGGATGGAGTAAGTGTCAGTGTGCATGGGAAACATATTTGCGAAAGGAAAAAAGAATTGAGAATTGTAGTACTCTAATGTGATTTTCATTTGCAATAGTGTAATTTATTTATTTATTTTATTTATATTTATATAGCGTGCAAGCAGCCCAGGGGCATTGAGGCGCTGTTACTTGCAATAACTTAGTTACATGGTACAGGCATGATAGCGGTTGTTGACACATTATGAATACTACAAGACATCATACTGTTGTTACAGATATTGCATTTGGTCATATATTACAACATATATGATAAGAATTCGTGCTGATGTGTCCGGCCTTATGTGACGAGGGTAGTTTTCAGAGTAATGTTCCCCTCTGGAAGTTAGACAGGCTATTTATTGGGTGGTGTGTGTTTTCTTAGTGAATACGATATGTTTTCAGAACTTACACTTTTCTTAGGCCAAACAAGTTTGGTGTATTTTAAGTGAAACAAAAATGGTTATTGAATCCCTCATGTATAGGGCTGTTTTACTACGATACCTTAGACTTCACTGAATCCAATTTCGCCTACTCAGAAATCTTCACATTTTTCTTTCTCTGAATTGGTTAAGGAAAGTAGTTACATTTTTAAAATATAGATGGGGTGGATTCCGTGAAATCATAGAGATCCTATTTACTAAGCTAAATAAGTAGCTTCAGTACAAACATAAGTCATGTGTTGTAAGTTTTATTTTTTCTATTTTTATTGAGATGAGCACATTTAGTTTTACTTACTCTATTTTTTTAGCATAATAATCTTTGTCATACTTAAGCTACATATTGAGTTCAGTAAATCAGCCCCATACACGTTCATCTAAAAGTGGTACATATGTTGCCAGCCTAGCAATGCAAGCATGTGGCACACTTTCCAGAAGTGGAGCAACGTGCAAATGCCCAGAGGCAAACCTAAGAGATGCCCCATGCCAAGGTATCCAGAGAAGGGCAGCCTGTAGGGCTGCTGTCAATGACATGTAATGATAGGATTAGGGAGCGCCAGGATAGCAGCAACTACTGGAGCATGGGCTGGCAAGAGAGGATGGAATTCAAAATGGACGCTTTGGACATGGCCAGTGGTTGCTCACTTTGGTGCATGGACGGATTCCAGATCAGCTGTAACGTTTGTTGGCAGTGCAAACCAAGGACCCAATCAGGAGCAAGGTGGGGGTTGGGGGGTTGAGTTAGAGGGGCAGAATATGCCCGTTTTGTTCCTAAAGACATTATTTACAACACATGTGGGGGTATGGGATCCTTTATATATAAATCTCTTAGGATTATTGTGCATTGGCAACAGAAGATTAACACAATAGATCCACAGGTGCATGAAACATTACCTTCAGTTGCCCTTCATGTGACTGATGGTGCTGCCATCTTAACACCCAGCCCGACCCGCATACTGTCCGAATCGGTAAATAACGTTCAATGTTGCAAACATTATAATGATGGCGTGAGGGTTGAGAAGAACCAAGCCCAGCCTTCTTTGTCCACTTAGTGATTCAAGCATACACCAATGCTTGAATAAAATCAAATAGCTACATCAAATATTAGATCGTTGTTCATTCTTATTTTCCCATGGTGCTCTTTGATGTTATGCCAGGCAGGCTGGAGCCCTTACTGGTGCTATTTGTTATCCCTTTTCTGATATGTGAATTTCAAAAGAGTACAATATGAGTGTACAAGACTTTACCTCTTGGAATGCTTACCTTCTATTAGAAAAATGCTTATATGGCTGTTTTAGATTTTGAAAGTGTGCTTTGCTCAGTAAGACAAGGAAAGGCTGACTTGGCTGTGCCAAATGTGCACCTGACAGTGCAAATCTCGCCCACATAGAAAGAGACACAGAGTGTGACAGAGAGACTGGGAGAGACGGGAAAGAAATTAAAGACAGAGGGAAAGAAAGAGTGAGAGAGCAAGAGAGAGCTACAGAGGGAGAGAGAAAGAGAGAGAGAGCGAGAACGGGAGAGAGAAAGTCAGAGTAGAGAGAGAGAGAAAGCAGGAGAGAAACAGAGAGAGAGAGATGGAGGTGTGAGAAATAGAGAGAGAGAGAGACTGGGGGATGAGAGAGAAGGAAATTACAGAGTGAAAAAGAGAGGAAGAGAGAGAGTAAGAGCAAGAAGGTGAGAGAGAGAATGGGAAAAGGGTGAGAGGGAGAGAAAGCGAGCGAGAGAGAGTAGAAAGAGAGAGAAAGTGAGAGAGAGAGAGAGAGAGAGAGAGAGAGAGAGACAGAGACAGAGATAGAGACAGAGATAGAAAGAGAGAGATAGGGGGAGTGAGACATCTAGAGAGCGAGAGACTAGGGGATGAGAGGGAATGAAATTGCAGAGAGAGAAAGAGAGGAAGAGAGAGAGTAAGAGCAAGAAGGAGAGAGCGAGAGAGAGAATGAGAAAAAGGTGAGAGATGGGGAGAGAAAGCGTGCGCGAGAGGCAGAGAGAGCGAAAAAGCGAGAGAGAGCGCGCATTAGTGTGTCCAGTGGCATGTCAGGTACCAGGTACAGCAAGTATTCATTACTTGATCGCGTTGATAATGTTTCTTTCTGGCCTGCAGGTGTGAGTAACCAGTCGGGCTGCTTGGATGGCAGGTGTCCTTACCAGTATAAACCTATGCGCGAAGAAAGCTGTTACCTGCTTTCCCTCTCCCTCCAGCTCCCCTCACTCTGAAGCCTGTCTTCCCACTGCAGCAAAGTTCCTCAATAAAATGACAACGTTCTTTTTACCTTTGCCCTGCCATTGCTGATCGTTCGAACTCTCAGCAAGATGGATGCCACCCGAGGGAGATACTGGGGATGAACCCCGTCGTTGGCCAGCCTGACCACTCACACTATCAGCATGCTGTCCAAACCAAATACCCCACTCACACTACCAGCATGCTGTCCAAACCACATACCCCCACTCACACTATCAGCATGCTGTCCATACCACATACCCCACTCACACAATCAGCATGCTGTCCATACCACATACCCCACTCACACTATCAGCATGCTGTCCAAACCACATACCCCCACTCACACTATCAGCATGCTGTCCATACCACATACCCCACTCACACTATCAGCATGCTGTCTATACCACATACCCCACTCACACAATCAGCATGCTGTCCATACCACGTACCCCACTCACACTATCAGCATGCTGTCCATACCACATACCCCACTCACACTATCAGCATGCTGTCCAAACCACATAACCCCACTCACACTATCAGCATGCTGTCCATACCACATACCCCACTCACACAATCAGCATGCTGTCCATGCCACATACCCCACTCACACTATCAGCATGCTGTCCAAACCACATACCCCCACTCACACTATCAGCATGCTGTCCAAACCACATACCCCACTCACACTATCAGCATGCTGTGCAAACCACATAACCCCACTCACACTATCAGCATTCTCTCCATACCACATACCCCACTCACACTATCAGCATGCTGTCCAAACCACATACCCCCACTCACACTATCATCATTCTGTCCATACCACATACCCAACTCACACTATCAGCATGCTGTCCAAACCACATACCCCCACTCACACTATCAGCATGCTGTCCAAACCACATACCCTCACTCACACTATCAGCATGCTGTCCAAACCACATACCCCCACTCACACTATCAGCATTCTGTCCATACCACATACCCCACTCACACTATCAGCATGCTGTCCAAACCACACACCCCACTCACACTGTCAGCATGCTGTCCAAACCACACACCCCACTCACACTGTCAGCATGCTGTCCAAACCATATACCCCCACTCACACTGTCTGCATTCTGTCCAAACCACACACCACACTCACACTATCAGCATTCTGTCCATACCACATACCCCACTCACACTATCAAATTGCTGTCCAAACCACATACCCCCACTCACACTGTCAGCCTGCTGTCCAAGCCACATACCCCCACTCACACTATCAGCATTCTGTCCATACCACATACCCCACTCACACTATGAGCATGCTGTCCATACCACACACCCCACTCACACTGTCAGCATGCTGTCCAAACCACATACCCCCACTCACACTATCAGCATTCTGTCCAAACCACACACCCCACTCACACTGTCAGCATGCTGTCCAAACCATATACCCCACTTACACTGTCAGCATGCTGTCCAAACCACATACCCCCCACTCACACTATCAGCATTCTGTCCACACCACATACCCCATTCACACTATCAGCATGCTGTCCAAACCACATACCCCAACTCACACTGTCTACATGCTCCCCAAACCACATACCCCCACTCACACTATCAGCATTCTGTCCATACCACATGCCCCACTCACACTATCAGCATGCTGTCCAAACCACACACCCCACTCACACTATCAGCATTCTGTCCATATCACATACCCCACTCACACTATCAGCATGCTGTCCAAACCACACACCCCACTCACACTGTCAGCATGCTGTCCAGACCACATACCCCCACTCACACTTTCAGCATGCTGTCCAAACCACATACCCCCCCGCTCACACTATCAGCATTCTGTCCATACCAAATACCCCACTCACACTATCAGCATGCTGTCCAAACCACATACCCCACTCACACTACCAGCATGCTGTCCAAACCACATACCCCCCACTCACACTATCAGCATGCTGTCCAAACCACATACCCCCACTCACACTATCAGCATGCTGTCCATACCACATACCCCACTCACACAATCAGCATGCTGTCCATACCACATACCCCACTCACACTATCAGCATGCTGTCCATACTACATACCCCACTCACACTATCAGCATGCTGTCCATACCACGTACCCCACTCACACTATCAGCATGCTGTCCATACTACATACCCCACTCACACTATCAGCATGCTGTCCAAACCACATACCCCCACTCACACTATCAGCATGCTGTCCATACCACATACCCCACTCACACTATCAGCATGCTGTCCATACCACATACCCCACTCACACTATCAGCATGCTGTCTAAACCACATACCCCCACTCACACTATCAGCATGCTGTCCAAACCACATACCCCACTCACACTATCAACATGCTGTCCAAACCACATACCCCCACTCACACTATCAGCATTCTGTCCATTCCACATACCCCACTCACACTATCAGCATGCTGTCCAAACCACATACCCCCACTCACACTATCAGCATGCTGTCCATACCACATACCCCACTCACACTATCAGCATGCTGTACAAACCACATACCCCCACTCACACTGTCAGCATGCTGTCCAAACCACATACCCCCACTCACACTGTCAGCATTCTGTCCAAACCACACACCACACTCACACTATCAGCATTCTGTCCATACCACATACCCCACTCACACTACCAGCATGCTGTCCAAACCACATCCCCCCCACTCACACTATCAGCATGCTGTCCAAACCACATACCCCCACTCACACTATCAGCATGCTGTCCATACCACATACCCCACTCACACAATCAGCATGCTGTCCATACCACGTACCCCACTCACACTATCAGCATGCTGTCCATACTACATACCCCACTCACACTATCAGCATGCTGTCCATACCACGTACCCCACTCACACTATCAGCATGCTGTCCATACTACATACCCCACTCACACTATCAGCATGCTGTCCAAACCACATACCCCCACTCACACTATCAGCATGCTGTCCATACCACATACCGCACTCACACTATCAGCATGCTGTCCATACCACATACCCCACTCATACTATCAGCATGCTGTCCAAACCACATACCCCCACTCACACTATCAGCATGCTGTCCAAACCACATACCCCACTCACACTATCAACATGCTGTCCAAACCACATACCCCCACTCACACTATCAGCATGCTGTCCAAACCACACACCCCACTCACACTGTCAGCATGCTGTCCAAACCATATACCCCAACTAACACTATCAGCATTCTGTCCAAAGCAGACACACCCCACTCACACTGTCAGCTTGCTGTCCAAACCACATACCCCCACTCACACTGTCAGAATTATGTCCAAACCACACACCACACTCACACTATCAGCATGCTGTCCAAACCACATACCCCCACTCACACTATCAGCATGCTGTCCATACCACATACCCCACTCACACAATCAGCATGCTGTCCATACCACGTACCCCACTCACACTATCAGCATGCTGTCCATACTACATACCCCACTCACACTATCAGCATGCTGTCCATACCACGTACCCCACTCACACTATCAGCATGCTGTCCATACTACATACCCCACTCACACTATCAGCATGCTGTCCAAACCACATACCCCCACTCACACTATCAGCATGCTGTCCATACCACATACCGCACTCACACTATCAGCATGCTGTCCATACCACATACCCCACTCATACTATCAGCATGCTGTCCAAACCACATACCCCCACTCACACTATCAGCATGCTGTCCAAACCACATACCCCACTCACACTATCAACATGCTGTCCAAACCACATACCCCCACTCACACTATCAGCATGCTGTCCAAACCACATACCCCACTCACACTGTCAGCATGCTGTCCAAACCATATACCCCAACTAACACTATCAGCATTCTGTCCAAAGCAGACACACCCCACTCACACTGTCAGCTTGCTGTCCAAACCACATACCCCCACTCACACTGTCAGAATTATGTCCAAACCACACACCACACTCACACTATCAGCATGCTGTCCAAACCACATACCCCACTCACACTATCAACATGCTGTCCAAACCACATACCCCCACTCACACTATCAGCATTCTGTCCATACCACATACCCCACTCACACTATCAGCATGCTGTCCAAACCACATACCCACACTTACACTATCAGCATGCTGTCCATACCACATACCCCACTCACACTATCAGCATGCTGTACAAACCACATACCCCCACTCACACTGTCAGCATGCTGTCCAAACCACATACCCCCACTCACACTGTCAGCATTCTGTCCAAACCACACACCACACTCACACTATCAGCATTCTGTCCATACCACATACCCCACTCACACTACCAGCATGCTGTCCAAACCACATCCCCCCACTCACACTATCAGCATGCTGTCCAAACCACATACCCCCACTCACACTATCAGCATGCTGTCCATACCACATACCCCACTCACACAATCAGCTTGCTGTCCATACCACGTACCCCACTCACACTATCAGCATGCTGTCCATACTACATACCCCACTCACACTATCAGCATGCTGTCCAAACCACATACCCCCACTCACACTATCAGCATGCTGTCCATACCACATACCCCACTCACACTATCAGCATGCTGTCCATACCACATACCCCACTCACACTATCAGCATGCTGTCCAAACCACATACCCCCACTCACACTATCAGCATGCTGTCCAAACCACATACCCCACTCACACTATCAGCATGCTGTCCAAACCACACACCCCACTCACACTGTCAGCATGCTGTCCAAACCACATACCCCACTCACACTATCAGCATGCTGTCCAAACCACACACCCCACTCACACTGTCAGCATGCTGTCCAAATCATATACCCCAACTAACACTATCAGCATTCTGTCCAAAGCAGACACACCCCACTCACACTGTCAGCTTGCTGTCCAAACCACATACCCCCACTCACACTATCAGCATTCTGTCCAAACCACACACCACACTCACACTGACAGCATGCTGTCCAAACCAAATACCCTCCCACTCACACTATCAGCATTCTGTCCATACCACATACCCCACTCACACTATCAGCATGCTGTCCAAACCACATACCCCCACTCACACTGTCTGCATGCTCCCCAAACCACATATCCCCACTCACACTATCAGCATTCTGTCCATACCACATACCCCACTCACACTATCAGCATGCTGTCCAAACCACACACACCACTCACACTGTCAGAATTCTGTCCATACCACATACCCCACTCACACTATCAGCATGCTGTCCAAACCACACACCCCACTCACACTGTCAGCATGCTGTCCAAATCACATACCCCCACTCACACTATCAGCATTCTGTCCAAACCACACACCACACTCACACTGACAGCATGCTGTCCAAACCAAATACCCTCCCACTCACACTATCAGCATTCTGTCCATACCACATACCCCACTCACACTATCAGCATGCTGTCCAAACCACATACCCCCACTCACACTGTCTGCATGCTCCCCAAACCACATATCCCCACTCACACTATCAGCATTCTGTCCATACCACATACCCCACTCACACTATCAGCATGCTGTCCAAACCACACACACCACTCACACTGTCAGCATGCTATCCAAACCACATACCCCCACTCACACTATCAGCATGCTGTCCAAACCACATACCCCACTCACACTATCAGCATGCTGTCCAAACCACATACCCCCACTCACACTATCAGCATTATGTCCATACCACATACCCCACTCACACTATCAGCATGCTGTCCAAACCACATACCCCCACTCACACGGTCAGCATGCTGTCCAAACCACATACCCCCCTCTCACACTATCAGTATTCTGTCCATACCAAATACCCCACTCACACTATCAGCATGCTGTCCAAACCACATACCCCACTCACACTACCAGCATGCTGCCAAACCACATCCCCTCACTCACACTATCAGCATGCTGTCCAAACCACATACCCCACTCACACTGTCAGCTTGCTGTCCAAACCACATATTCCCACTCACACTATCAGCATTCTGTCCATACCACATACCCCACTCACACTGTCAGCATTCTGTCCAAACCACACACCACACTCACACTATCAGCATTCTGCCCATACCACATACCCCACTCACACTATCAAATTGCTGTCTGAACCACATACCCCGACTCACACTGTCAGCATGCTGTCCAAACCACATACCCCCACTCACACTATCAGCATTCTGTCCATACCACATCCCCACTCACACTACCAGCATGCTGTCCAAACCACACACCCCACTCACACTGTCAGCATGCTGTCCAAACCATACACCCCAACTAACACTATCAGCATTCTGTCCAAAGCAGACACACCCCACTCACACTGTCAGCTTGCTGTCCAAACCACATACCCCCACTCACACTGTCAGCATTCTGTCCAAACCACACACCACACTCACACTATCAGCATTCTGCCCATACCACATACCCCACTCACACTATCAAATTGCTGTCCAAACCACATACCCCGACTCACACTGTCAGCCTGCTGTCCAAGCCACATACCCCCACTCACACTATCAGCATTCTGCCCATACCACATACCCCACTCACACTGTCAGCATGCTGTCCAAACCACATACCCCCACTCACACTATCAGCATTCTGTCCATACCACATCCCCACTCACACTACCAGCATGCTGTCCAAACCACACACCCCACTCACACTGTCAGCATGCTGTCCAAACCACATACCTCACTCACACTATCAGCATGCTGTCCAAACCACACACCCCACTCACACTGTCAGCATGCTGTCCAAACCATACACCCCAACTAACACTATCAGCATTCTGTCCAAAGCAGACACACCCCATTCACACTGTCAGCTTGCTGTCCAAACCACATACCCCCACTCACACTGTCAGCATTCTGTCCAAACCACACACCACACTCACACTATCAGCATTCTGCCCATACCACATACCCCACTCACACTATCAAATTGCTGTCCGAACCACATACCCCGACTCACACTGTCAGCCTGCTGTCCAAGCCACATACCCCCACTCACACTATCAGCATTCTGTCCATACCACATACCCCACTCACACTATCAGCATGCTGTCCAAACCACACACCCACTCACACTGTCAGCATGCTGTCCAAACCACATACCCCCACTCACACTATCAGCATGCTGTCCAAACCACATACCCCCACTCACACTGTCTACATGCTCCCCAAACCACATACCCCCACTCACACTATCAGCATTCTGTCCATACCACATACCCCACTCACACTATCAGCATGCTGTCCAAACCACACACCCCACTCACACTATCAGCATTCTGTCCATATCACATACCCCACTCACACTAGCAGCATGCTGTCCAAACCACATACCCACACTCACACTGTCAGCATGCTGTCCAAACCACATACCCCCACTCACACTATCAGCATTCTATCCAAACCACACACCCCACTCACACTGTCAGCATGCTGTCCAGACCACATACCCCCACTCACACTGTCAGCATGCTGTCCAAACCACATACCCCCCGCTCACACTATCAACATTCTGTCCATACCAAATACCCCACTCACACTATCAGCATGCTGTCCAAACCACATACCCCCACTCACACTGTCTGCATGCTCCCCAAACCACATACCCCCACTCACACTATCAGCATTCTGTCCATACCACATACCTCACTCACACTATCAGCATGCTGTCCAAACCACATACCCCCACTACCATTGTTAGCATGCTGTCCAAACCACATACCCCCACTCACACTGTCAGCATTCTGTCCAAACCACACACCACACTCACATTATCAGCATTCTGTCCATACCACATACCCCACTCACACTATCAGCATGCTGTCCAAACCACATACCCCCACTCACACTGTCAGCATGCTGTCCAAACCACATACCCCCACTCAAACTATCAGCATTCTGTCCATACCACATACCCCACTCACACTATCAGCATGCTGTCCAAACCACACACCCCACTCACACTGTCAGCATGCTGTCCAAACCACATACAACACTCACACTATCAGCATGCTGTCCAAACCACACACCCCACTCACACTGTCAGCATGCTGTCCAAACCACATACCCCCACTTACACTATCAGCATTCTGTCCAAAGCAGACACACCCCACTCACACTGTCAGCTTGCTGTCCAAACCACATATTCCCACTCACACTGTCAGCATTCTGTCCAAACCACACACCACACTCACACTATCAGCATTCTTTCCATACCACATACCCCACTCGCACTATCAGCATGCTGTCCAAACCACATACCCCCACTCACACTGTCAGCATTCTGTCCATACCACATACCCCACTCACACTATCAGCATGCTGTCCAAACCACACACCCCACTCACACTGTCAGCATGCTGTCCAAATCACATACCCCACTCACACTGACAACATGCTGTCCAAACCAAATACCCTCCAACTCACACTATCGGCATTCTGTCCATACCACATACCCCACTCACACTATCAGCATGCTGTCCAAACCACACACCCCACTCACACTATCAGCATTCTGTCCAAACCACACACCCCACTCACACTGACAACATGCTGTCCAAACCAAATACCCTCCCACTCACACTATCAGCATTCTGTCCATACCACATACCCCACTCACACTATCAGCATGCTGTCCAAACCACATACCCCACTCACACTATCAGCATGCTGCCCAAACCACATACCCCCACTCACACTGTCTGGATGCTCCCCAAACCACATATCCCCACTCACACTATCAGCATGCTGTCCAAACCACACACCCCACTCACACTATCAGCATTCTGTCCATACCACATACCCCACTCACACTATCAGCATGCTGTCCAAACCACATACCCACACTCACACTATCAGCATTCTGTCCAAACCGCACACCCCACTCACACTGTTAGCATGCTGTCCAAACCACATACCCCCACTCACACTATCACCACATACCCCCACTCACACTATCAGCATGCTGTCCAAACCACATACCACCACTCACACTGTCTACATGCTCCCCAAACCACATACCCCCACTCACACTATCAGCATGCTGTCCATACCACATACCCCACTCACACTATCAGCATGCTGTCCAAACCACACACCCCACTCACACTATCAGCATTCTGCACATACCACATACCCCACTCACACTATCAGCATGCTGTCCAAACCACATACCCACACTCACACTGTCAGCATGCTGTCCAGACCACATACCCCCACTCACACTGTCAGCATGCTGTCCAAACCACATACCCCCCCGCTCACACTATCAACATTCTGTCCATACCAAATACCCCACTCACACTATCAGCATGATGTCCAAACCACATACCCCCACTCACATGGTCAGCATGCTGTCCAAACTACATACCCCCACTCACACTGTCAGCATTCTGTCCAAACCACACACCAAACTCACATTATCAGCATTCTGTCCATACCACATACCTCACTCACACTATCAGCATGATGTCCAAACCACATACCCCCACTCACATGGTCAGCATGCTGTCCAAACCACATACCACCACTCACACTGTCAGCATTCTGTCCAAACCACACACCAAACTCACATTATCAGCATTCTGTCCATACCACATACCCCACTCACACTATCAGCATGCTGTCCAAACCACATACCCCCACTCACACTATCAGCATTCTGTCCAAAGCAGACACACCCCACTCACACTGTCAGCTTGCTGTCCAAACCACATACCCCCACTCACACTGTCAGCATTCTGTCCAAACCACACACCACACTCACACTATCAGCATTCTGTCCATACCACATACCCCACTCACACTATCAGCATGCTGTCCAAACCACATACCCCCACTCACACTATCAGCATGCTGTCCAAACCACATACCCCCACTCACACTATCAGCATTCTGTCCATATCACATACCCCACACACACTATCAGCATGCTGTCCAAACCACACACCCCACTCACACTGTCAGCATGCTGTCCAAATCACATACCCCCACTCACACTATCAGCATTCTGTCCAAACCACACAACCCACTCACACTGACAGCATGCTGTCCAAACCAAATACCCTCCCACTCACACTATCAGCATTCTGTCCATACCACATACCCCACTCACACTATCAGCATGCTGTCCAAACCACATACCCCCACTCACACTGTCTGCATGTTCCCCAAACCACATATCCCCACTCACACTATCAGCATTCTGTCCATACCACATACCCCACTCACACTATCAGCATGCTGTCCAAACCACACACCCCACTCACACTGTCAGCATGCTGTCCATACCACATACCCCACTCACACTATCAGCATGCTGTCCAAACCACATACCCCCACTCACACTATCAGCATGCTGTCCAAACCACATACCCCACTCACACTATCAGCATGCTGTCCAAACCACATACCCCCACTCACACTATCATCATTCTGTCCATACCACATACCCCACTCACACTATCAGCATGCTGTCCAAACCACATACCCCCACTCACACTATCAGCATGCTGTCCAAACCACATACCCCCACTCACACTATCAGCATTCTGTCCATACCACATACCCCACTCACACTATCAGCATGCTGTCCAAACCACACACCCCACTCACACTGTCAGCATGCTGTCCAAATCACATACCCCCACTCACACTATCAGCATTCTGTCCAAACCACACACCCCACTCACACTATCAGCATGCTGTCCAAACCACATACCCCACTCACACTATCAGCATGCTGTCCAAACCACATACCCCCACTCACACTGTCTGCATGCTCCCCAAACCACATATCCCCACTCACACTATCAGCATTCTGTCCATACCACATACCCCACTCACACTATCAGCATGCTGTCCAAACCACACACACCACTCACCCTGTCAGCATGCTGTCCAAACCACATACCCCCACTCACACTATCCGCATGCTGTCCAAACCACATACCCCACTCACACTATCAGCATGCTGTCCAAACCACATACCCCCACCCACACTATCAGCATTATGTCCATACCACATACCCCACTCACACTATCAGCATGCTGTCCAAACCACATACCCCCACTCACACGGTCAGCATGCTGTCCAAACCACATACCCCCCTCTCACACTATCAGTATTCTGTCCATACAAAATACCCCACTCACACTATCAGCATGCTGTCCAAACCACATACCCCACTCACACTACCAGCATGCTGTCCAAACCACATCCCCCCACTCACACTATCAGCATGCTGTCCAAACCACATACCCCCACTCACACTATCAGCATGCTGTCCATACCACATACCCCACTCACACAATCAGCATGCTGTCCATACCACGTACCCCACTCACACTATCAGCATGCTGTCCATACTACATACCCCACTCACACTATCAGCATGCTGTCCATACCACGTACCCCACTCACACTATCAGCATGCTGTCCATACTACATACCCCACTCACACTGTCAGCATGCTGTCCAAACCACATACCCCCACTCACACTATCAGCATGCTGTCCATACCACATACACCACTCACACTATCAGCATGCTGTCCATACCACATACCCCACTCACACTATCAGCATGCTGTCCAAACCACATACCCCCACTCACACTATCAGCATGCTGTCCAAACCACATACCCCACTCACACTATCAGCATGCTGTCCAAACCACATACCCCCACTCACACTATCAGCATTCTGTCCATACCACATACCCCACTCACACTATCAGCATGCTGTCCAAACCACATACCCCCACTCACACTATCAGCATGCTGTCCATACCACATACCCCACTCACACTATCAGCATGCTGTCCAAACCACATACCCCCACTCACACTATCAGCATGCTGTCCAAACCACATACCCCACTCACACTATCAGCATGCTGTCCAAACCACATACCCCCACTCACACTATCAGCATTCTGTCCATACCACATACCCCACTCACACTATCAGCATGCTGTCCAAACCACATACCCCCACTCACACTATCAGCATTCTGTCCATACCACATACCCCACTCACACTATCAGCATGCTGTCCAAACCACACACCCCACTCACACTGTCAGCATGCTGTCCAAATCACATACCCCCACTCACACTATCAGCATTCTGTCCAAACCACACACCCCACTCACACTATCAGCATGCTGTCCAAACCACATACCCCACTCACACTATCAGCATGCTGTCCAAACCACATACCCCCACTCACACTGTCTGCATGCTCCCCAAACCACATATCCCCACTCACACTATCAGCATTCTGTCCATACCACATACCCCACTCACACTATCAGCATGCTGTCCAAACCACACACACCACTCACCCTGTCAGCATGCTGTCCAAACCACATACCCCCACTCACACTATCCGCATGCTGTCCAAACCACATACCCCACTCACACTATCAGCATGCTGTCCAAACCACATACCCCCACCCACACTATCAGCATTATGTCCATACCACATACCCCACTCACACTATCAGCATGCTGTCCAAACCACATACCCCCCTCTCACACTATCAGTATTCTGTCCATACAAAATACCCCACTCACACTATCAGCATGCTGTCCAAACCACATACCCCACTCACACTACCAGCATGCTGTCCAAACCACATCCCCCCACTCACACTATCAGCATGCTGTCCAAACCACATACCCCCACTCACACTATCAGCATGCTGTCCATACCACATACCCCACTCACACAATCAGCATGCTGTCCATACCACGTACCCCACTCACACTATCAGCATGCTGTCCATACCACGTACCCCACTCACACTATCAGCATGCTGTCCATACTACATACCCGACTCACACTGTCAGCATGCTGTCCAAACCACATACCCCCACTCACACTATCAGCATGCTGTCCATACCACATACACCACTCACACTATCAGCATGCTGTCCATACCACATACCCCACTCACACTATCAGCATGCTGTCCATACCACGTACCCCACTCACACTATCAGCATGCTGTCCATACTACATACCCCACTCACACTGTCAGCATGCTGTCCAAACCACATACCCCCACTCACACTATCAGCATGCTGTCCATACCACATACACCACTCACACTATCAGCATGCTGTCCATACCACATACCCCACTCACACTATCAGCATGCTGTCCAAACCACATACCCCCACTCACACTATCAGCATGCTGTCCAAACCACATACCCCACTCACACTATCAGCATGCTGTCCAAACCACATACCCCCACTCACACTATCAGCATTCTGTCCATACCACATACCCCACTCACACTATCAGCATGCTGTTCAAACCACATACCCCCACTCACACTATCAGCATGCTGTCCAAACCACATACCCCCACTCACACTATCAGCATGCTGTCCATACCACATACCCCACTCACACTATCAGCATGCTGTACAAACCACATACCCCCACTCACACTGTCAGCATGCTGTCCAAACCACATACCCCCACTCACACTGTCAGCATTCTGTCCAAACCACACACCACACTCACACTATCAGCATTCTGTCCATACCACATACCCCACTCACACTATCAGCATGCTGTCCAAACCACAAACCCCCACTCACGCTGTCAGCATGCTGTCCAAACCACATACCCCCACTCACACTATCAGCATTCTGTCCATACCACATCCCCACTCACACTACCAGCATGCTGTCCAAACCACACACCCCACTCACACTGTCAGCATGCTGTCCAAACCACATACCTCACTCACACTATCAGCATGCTGTCCAAACCACACACCCCACTCACACTGTCAGCATGCTGTCCAAACCATACACCCCAACTAACACTATCAGCATTCTGTCCAAAGCAGACACACCCCACTCACACTGTCAGCTTGCTGTCCAAACCACATACCCCCACTCACACTGTCAGCATTCTGTCCAAACCACACACCACACTCACACTATCAGCATTCTGCCCATACCACATACCCCACTCACACTATCAAATTGCTCTCCAAACCACATACCCCGACTCACACTGTCAGCCTGCTGTCCAAGCCACATACCCCCACTCACACTATCAGCATTCTGTCCATACCACATACCACACTCACACTGTCAGCATGCTGTCCAAACCACATACCCCCACTCACACTATCAGCATTCTGTCCATACCACATCCCCACTCACACTACCAGCATGCTGTCCAAACCACACACCCCACTCACACTGTCAGCATGCTGTCCAAACCACATACCTCACTCACACTATCAGCATGCTGTCCAAACCACACACCCCACTCACACTATCAGCATGCTGTCCAAACCATACACCCCAACTAACACTATCAGCATTCTGTCCAAAGCAGACACACCCCACTCACACTGTCAGCTTGCTGTCCAAACCACATACCCCCACTCACACTGTCAGCATTCTGTCCAAACCACACACCACACTCACACTATCAGCATTCTGCCCATACCACATACCCCACTCACACTATCAAATTGCTGTCCGAACCACATACCCCGACTCACACTGTCAGCCTGCTGTCCAAGCCACATACCCCCACTCACACTATCAGCATTCTGTCCATACCACATACCCCACTCACACTATCAGCATGCTGTCCAAACCACACACCCCACTCACACTGTCAGCATGCTGTCCAAACCACATACCCCCACTCACACTATCAGCATGCTGTCCAAACCACATACCCCCACTCACACTCTCTACATGCTCCCCAAACCACATACCCCCACTCACACTATCAGCATTCTGTCCATACCACATACCCCACTCACACTATCAGCATGCTGTCCAAACCACACACCCCACTCACACTATCAGCATTCTGTCCATATCACATACCCCACTCACACTATCAGCATGCTGTCCAAACCACATACCCACACTCACACTGTCAGCATGCTGTCCAAACCACATACTCCCACTCACACTATCAGCATTCTATCCAAACCACACACCCCACTCACACTGTCAGCATGCTGTCCAGACCACATACCCCCACTCACACTGTCAGCATGCTGTCCAAACCACATACCCCCCGCTCACACTATCAACATTCTGTCCATACCAAATACCCCACTCACACTATCAGCATGCTGTCCAAACCACATACCCCCACTCACACTGTCTGCATGCTCCCCAAACCACATACCCCCACTCACACTATCAGCATTCTGTCCATACCACATACCTCACTCACACTATCAGCATGCTGTCCAAACCACATACCCCCACTCCCATTGTTAGCATGCTGTCCAAACCACATACCCCCACTCACACTGTCAGCATTCTGTCCAAACCACACACCACACTCACATTATCAGCATTCTGTCCATACCACATACCCCACTCACACTATCAGCATGCTGTCCAAACCACATACCCCCATTCACACTGTCAGCATGCTGTCCAAACCACATACCCCCACTCAAACTATCAGCATGCTGTCCAAACCACACACCCCACTCACACTATCAGCATTCTGTCCATACCACATACCCCACTCACACTGTCAGCATTCTGTCCAAACCACACACCACACTCACACTATCACCATTCTGCCCATACCACATACCCCACTCACACTATCAAATTGCTGTCCGAACCACATACCCCGACTCACACTGTCAGCATGCTGTCCAAACCACATACCCCCACTCACACTATCAGCATTCTGTCCATACCACATCCCCACTCACACTACCAGCATGCTGTCCAAACCACACACCCCACTCACACTATCAGCATTCTGCCCATACCACATACCCCACTCACACTATCAAATTGCTGTCCGAACCACATACCCCGACTCAAACTGTCAGCATGCTGTCCAAACCACATACCCCCACTCACACTATCAGCATTCTGTCCATACCACATCCCCACTCACACTACCAGCATGCTGCCCAAACCACACACCCCACTCACACTGTCAGCATGCTGTCCAAACCACATACCTCACTCACACTATCAGCATGCTGTCCAAACCACACACCCCACTCACACTGTCAGCATGCTGTCCAAACCATACACCCCAACTAACACTATCAGCATTCTGTCCAATGCAGACACATCCCACTCACACTGTCAGCTTGCTGTCCAAACCACATACCCCCACTCACACTGTCAGCATTCTGTCCAAACCACACACCACACTCACACTATCAGCATTTTGCCCATACCACATACCCCACTCACACTATCAAATTGCTGTCCAAACCACATACCCCGACTCACACTGTCAGCCTGCTGTCCAAGCCACATACCCCCACTCACACTATCAGCATTCTGTCCATACCACATACCCCACTCACACTGTCAGCATGCTGTCCAAACCACATACCCCCACTCACAATATCAGCATTCTGTCCATACCACATCCCCACTCACACTACCAGCATGCTGTCCAAACCACACACCCCACTCACACTGTCAGCATGCTGTCCAAACCACATACCTCACTCACACTATCAGCATGCTGTCCAAACCACACACCCCACTCACACTGTCAGCATGCTGTCCAAACCATACACCCCAACTAACACTATCAGCATTCTGTCCAAAGCAGACACACCCCACTCACACTGTCAGCTTGCTGTCCAAACCACATACCCCCACTCACACTGTCAGCATTCTGTCCAAACCACACACCACACTCACACTATCAGCATTCTGCCCATACCACATACCCCACTCACACTATCAAATTGCTGTCCGAACCACATACCCCGACTCACACTGTCAGCCTGCTGTCCAAGCCACATACCCCCACTCACACTATCAGCATTCTGTCCATACCACATACCCCACTCACACTATCAGCATGCTGTCCAAACCACACACTCCACTCACACTGTCAGCATGCTGTCCAAACCACATACCCCCACTCACACTATCAGCATGCTGTCCAAACCACATACCCCCACTCACACTGTCTACATGCTCCCCAAACCACATACCCCCACTCACACTATCAGCATTCTGTCCATACCACATACCCCACTCACACTATCAGCATGCTGTCCAAACCATACACCCCACTCACACTATCAGCATTCTGTCCATATCACATACCCCACTCACACTATCAGCATGCTGTCCAAACCACATACCCACACTCACACTGTCAGCATGCTGTCCAAACCACATACCCCCACTCACACTATCAGCATTCTATCCAAACCACACACCCCACTCACACTGTCAGCATGCTGTCCAGACCACATACCCCCACTCACACTGTCAGCATGCTGTCCAAACCACATACCCCCCACTCACACTATCAACATTCTGTCCATACCAAATACCCCACTCACACTATCAGCATGCTGTCCAAACCACATACCCCCACTCACACTGTCTGCATGCTCCCCAAACCACATACCCCCACTCACACTATCAGCATTCTGTCCATACCACATACCTCACTCACACTATCAGCATGCTGTCCAAACCACATACCCCCACTCCCATTGTTAGCATGCTGTCCAAACCACATGCCCCCACTCACACTGTCAGCATTCTGTCCAAACCACACACCACACTCACATTATCAGCATTCTGTCCATACCACATACCCCACTCATACTATCAGCATGCTGTCCAAACCACATACCCCCACTCACACGGTCAGCATGCTGTCCAAACCACATACCCCCACTCAAACTATCAGCATTCTGTCCATACCACATACCCCACTCACACTATCAGCATGCTGTCCAAACCACACACCCCACTCACACTGTCAGCATGCTGTCCAAACCACATACCTCACTCACACTATCAGCATGCTGTCCAAACCACACACCCCACTCACACTGTCAGCATGCTGTCCAAACCACATACCCCCACTCACACTATCAGCATTCTGTCCAAAGCAGACACACCCCACTCACACTGTCAGCTTGCTGTCCAAACCACATATTCCCACTCACACTGTCAGCATTCTGTCCAAACCACACACCACACTCACACTATCAGCATTCTTTCCATACCACATACCCCACTCGCACTATCAGCATGCTGTCCAAACCACATACCCCCACTCACACTGTCAGCATGCTGTCCAAACCACACACCCCACTCACACTGTCAGCATGCTGTCCAAACCACATACCCCCACTCACACTATCAGCATTCTGTCCAAAGCAGACACACCCCACTCACACTGTCAGCTTGCTGTCCAAACCACATATTCCCACTCACACTGTCAGCATTCTGTCCAAACCACACACCACACTCACACTATCAGCATTCTTTCCATACCACATACCCCACTCGCAGTATCAGCATGCTGTCCAAACCACATACCCCCACTCACACTGTCAGCATGCTGTCCAAACCACATACCCCCACTCACACTATCAGCATTCTGTCCATACCACATACCCCACTCACACTATCAGCATGCTGTCCAAACCACACACCCCACTCACACTGTCAGCATGCTGTCCAAATCACATACCCCACTCACACTGACAACATGCTGTCCAAACCAAATACCCTCCCACTCACACTATCAGCATTCTGTCCAAACCACATACCCCACTCACACTATCAGCATGCTGTCCAAACCACACACCCCACTCACACTATCAGCATTCTGTCCAAACCACACACCCCACTCACACTGACAACATGCTGTCCAAACCAAATACCCTCCCACTCACACTATCAGCATTCTGTCCATACCACATACCCCACTCACACTATCAGCATGCTGTCCATACCACATACCCCACTCACACTATCAGCATGCTGCCCAAACCACATACCCCCACTCACACTGTCTGGATGCTCCCCAAACCACATATCCCCACTCACACTATCAGCATGCTGTCCAAACCACACACCCCACTCACACTATCAGCATTCTGTCCATACCACATACCCCACTCACACTATCAGCATGCTGTCCAAACCACATACCCACACTCACACTATCAGCATTCTGTCCAAACCGCACACCCCACTCACACTGTTAGCATGCTGTCCAAACCACATACCCCCACTCACACTATCACCACATACCCCCACTCACACTATCAGCATGCTGTCCAAACCACATACCACCACTCACACTGTCTACATGCTCCCCAAACCACATACCCCCACTCACACTATCAGCATGCTGTCCATACCACATACCCCACTCACACTATCAGCATGCTGTCCAAACCACACACCCCACTCACACTATCAGCATTCTGTCCATACCACATACCCCACTCACACTATCAGCATGCTGTCCAAACCACATACCCACACTCACACTGTCAGAATTCTGTCCAAACCACATACCCCCACTCACACTATCAGCATTGTATCCAAACCACACACCCCACTCACACTGTCAGCATGCTGTCCAGACCACATACCCCCACTCACACTGTCAGCATGCTGTCCAAACCACATACCCCCCCGCTCACACTATCAACATTCTGTCCATACCAAATACCCCACTCACACTATCAGCATGATGTCCAAACCACATACCCACACTCACATGGTCAGCATGCTGTCCAAACCACATACCCCCACTCACACTGTCAGCATTCTGTCCAAACCACACACCAAACTCACATTATCAGCATTCTGTCCATACCACATACCTCACTCACACTATCAGCATGATGTCCAAACCACATACCCCCACTCACATGGTCAGCATGCTGTCCAAACCACATACCCCCACTCACACTGTCAGCATTCTGTCCAAACCACACACCAAACTCACATTATCAGCATTCTGTCCATACCACATACCCCACTCACACTATCAGCATGCTGTCCAAACCACATACCCCCACTCACACTATCAGCATTCTGTCCAAAGCAGACACACCCCACTCACACTGTCAGCTTGCTGTCCAAACCACATACCCCCACTCACACTGTCAGCATTCTGTCCAAACCACACACCACACTCACACTATCAGCATTCTGTCCATACCACATACCCCACTCACACTATCAGCATGCTGTCCAAACCACATACCCCCACTCACACTATCAGCATGCTGTCCAAACCACATACCCCCACTCACACTATCAGCATTCTGTCCATACCACATACCCCACGCACACTATCAGCATGCTGTCCAAACCACACACCCCACTCACACTGTCAGCATGCTGTCCAAATCACATACCCCCACTCACACTATCAGCATTCTGTCCAAACCACACAACCCACTCACACTGACAGCATGCTGTCCAAACCAAATACCCTCCCACTCACACTATCAGCATTCTGTCCATACCACATACCCCACTCACACTATCAGCATGCTGTCCAAACCACATACCCCCACTCACACTGTCTGCATGTTCCCCAAACCACATATCCCCACTCACACTATCAGCATTCTGTCCATGCCACATACCTCACTCACACTATCAGCATGCTGTCCAAACCACACACCCCACTCACACTGTCAGCATGCTGTCCATACCACATACCCCATTCACACTATCAGCATGCTCTCAAACCACATACCCCCACTCACACTATCAGCATGCTGTCCAAACCACATACCCCACTCACACTATCAGCATGCTGTCCAAACCACATACCCCCACTCACACTATCAGCATTCTGTCCATACCACATACCCCACTCACACTATCAGCATGCTGTCCAAACCACATACCCCCACTCACACTATCAGCATGCTGTCCAACCCACATACCCCCACTCACACTATCAGCATGCTGTCCATACCACATACCCCACTCACACTATCAGCATGCTGTACAAACCACATACCCACACTCACACTGTCAGCATGCTGTCCAAACCACATACCCCCACTCACACTGTCAGCATTCTGTCCAAACCACACACCACACTCACACTATCAGCATTCTGTCCATACCACATACCCCACTCACACTATCAGCATGCTGTCCAAACCACAAACCCCCACTCACACTGTCAGCATGCTGTCCAAACCACATACCCCCACTCACACTATCAGCATTCTGTCCATACCACATCCCCACTCACACTACCAGCATGCTGTCCAAACCACACACCCCACTCACACTGTCAGCATGCTGTCCAAACCACATACCTCACTCACACTATCAGCATGCTGTCCAAACCACACACCCCACTCACACTGTCAGCATGCTGTCCAAACCATACACCCCAACTAACACTATCAGCATTCTGTCCAAAGCAGACACACCCCACTCACACTGTCAGCTTGCTGTCCAAACCACATACCCCCACTCACACTGTCAGCATTCTGTCCAAACCACACACCACACTCACACTATCAGCATTCTGCCCATACCACATACCCCACTCACACTATCAAATTGCTGTCCGAACCACATACCCCGACTCACACTGTCAGCCTGCTGTCCAAGCCACATACCCCCACTCACACTATCAGCATTCTGTCCATACCACATACCCCACTCACAATATCAGCATGCTGTCCAAACCACACACCCCACTCACACTGTCAGCATGCTGTCCAAACCACATACCCCCACTCACACTATCAGCATGCTGTCCAAACCACATACCCCCACTCACACTGTCTACATGCTCCCCAAACCACATACCCCCACTCACACTATCAGCATTCTGTCCATACCACATACCCCACTCACACTATCAGCATGCTGTCCAAACCACACACCCCACTCACACTATCAGCATTCTGTCCATATCACATACCCCACTCACACTATCAGCATGCTGTCCAAACCACATACCCACACTCACACTGTCAGCATGCTGTCCAAACCACATACCCCCACTCACACTATCAGCATTCTATCCAAACCACACACCCCACTCACACTGTCAGCATGCTGTCCAGACCACATACCCCCACTCACACTGTCAGCATGCTGTCCAAACCATATACCCCCCGCTCACACTATCAACATTCTGTCCATACCAAATACCCCACTCACACTATCAGCATGCTGTCCAAACCACATACCCCCACTCACACTGTCTGCATGCTCCCCAAACCACATACCCCCACTCACACTATCAGCATTCTGTCCATACCACATACCTCACTCACACTATCAGCATGCTGTCCAAACCACATACCCCCACTCCCATTGTTAGCATGCTGTCCAAACCACATACCCCCACTCACACTGTCAGCATTCTGTCCAAACCACACACCACACTGACATTATCAGCATTCTGTCCATACCACATACCCCACTCACACTATCAGCATGCTGTCCAAACCACATACCCCCACTCACACTGTCAGCATGCTGTCCAAACCACATACCCCCACTCAAACTATCAGCATTCTGTCCATACCACATACCCCACTCACACTATCAGCATGCTGTCCAAACCACACACCCCACTCACACTGTCAGCATGCTGTCCAAACCACATACCTCACTCACACTATCAGCATGCTGTCCAAACCACACACCCCACTCACACTGTCAGCATGCTGTCCAAACCACATACCCCCACTCACACTATCAGCATTCTGTCCAAAGCAGACACACCCCACTCACACTGTCAGCTTGCTGTCCAAACCACATACTCCCACTCACACTGTCAGCATTCTGTCCAAACCACACACCACACTCACACTATCAGCATTCTTTCCATACCACATACCCCACTCGCACTATCAGCATGCTGTCCAAACCACATACCCCCACTCACACTGTCAGCATGCTGTCCAAACCACATACCCCCACTCACACTATCAGCATTCTGTCCATACCACATACCCCACTCACACTATCAGCATGCTGTCCAAACCACACACCCCACTCACACTGTCAGCATGCTGTCCAAATCACATACCCCACTCACACTGACAACATGCTGTCCAAACCAAATACCCTCCCACTCACACTATCAGCATTCTGTCCATACCACATACCCCACTCACACTATCAGCATGCTGTCCAAACCACACACCCACTCACACTATCAGCATTCTGTCCAAACCACACACCCCACTCACACTGACAACATGCTGTCCAAACCAAATACCCTCCCACTCACACTATCAGCATTCTGTCCATACCACATACCCCACTCACACTATCAGCATGCTGTCCAAACCACAAACCCACACTCACACTATCAGCATTCTGTCCAAACCGCACACCCCACTCACACTGTTAGCATGCTGTCCAAACCACATACCCCCACTCACACTATCACCACATACCCCCACTCACACTATCAGCATGCTGTCCAAACCACATACCACCACTCACACTGTCTACATGCTCCCCAAACCACATACCCCCACTCACACTATCAGCATGCTGTCCATACCACATACCCCACTCACACTATCAGCATGCTGTCCAAACCACACACCCCACTCACACTATCAGCATTCTGTCCATACCACATACCCCACTCACACTATCAGCATGCTGTCCAAACCACATACCCACACTCACACTGTCAGCATTCTGTCCAAACCACATACCCCCACTCACACTATCAGCATTCTATCCAAACCACACACCCCACTCACACTGTCAGCATGCTGTCCAGACCACATACCCCCACTCACACTGTCAGCATGCTGTCCAAACCACATACCCCCCCGCTCACACTATCAACATTCTGTCCATACCAAATACCCCACTCACACTATCAGCATGATGTCCAAACCACATACCCCCACTCACATGGTCAGCATGCTGTCCAAACCACATACCCCCACTCACACTGTCAGCATTCTGTCCAAACCACACACCAAACTCATATTATCAGCATTCTGTCCATACCACATACCTCACTCACACTATCAGCATGATGTCCAAACCACATACCCCCACTCACATGGTCAGCATGCTGTCCAAACCACATACCCCCACTCACACTATCAGCATGCTGTCCAAACCACATACCCCCACTCACACTATCAGCATTCTGTCCAAAGCAGACACACCCCACTCACACTGTCAGCTTGCTGTCCAAACCACATACCCCCACTCACACTGTCAGCATTCTGTCCAAACCACACACCACACTCACACTATCAGCATTCTGTCCATACCACATACCCCACTCACACTATCAGCATGCTGTCCAAACCACATACCCCCACTCACACTATCAGCATGCTGTCCAAACCACATACCCCCACTCACACTATCAGCATGCTGTCCATACCACATACCCCACTCACACTATCAGCATGCTGTCCAAACCACACACCCCACTCACACTGTCAGCATGCTGTCCAAATCACATACCCCCACTCACACTATCAGCATTCTGTCCAAACCACACACCCCACTCACACTGACAGCATGCTGTCCAAACCAAATACCCTCCCACTCACACTATCAGCATTCTGTCCATACCACATACCCCACTCACACTATCAGCATGCTGTCCAAACCACATACCCCCACTCACACTGTCTGCATGTTCCCCAAACCACATATCCCCACTCACACTATCAGCATTCTGTCCATACCACATACCCCACTCACACTGTCAGCATGCTGTCCAAACCACACACCCCACTGACACTGTCAGCATGCTGTCCAAACCACATACCCCCACTCACACTATCAGCATGCTGTCCAAACCACATACCCCACTCACACTATCAGCATGCTGTCCAAACCACATACCCCACTCACACTATCAGCATGCTGTCCAAACCACATACCCCCACTCACACTGTCTGCATGTTCCCCAAACCACATATCCCCACTCACACTATCAGCATTCTGTCCATACCACATACCCCACTAACACTATCAGCATGCTGTCCAAACCACACACCCCACTCACACTGTCAGCATGCTGTCCAAACCACATACCCCCACTCACACTATCAGCATGCTGTCCAAACCACATACCCCACTCACACTATCAGCATGCTGTCCAAACCACATACCCCCACTCACACGGTCAGCATGCTGTCCAAACCACATACCCCCCACTCACACTACCAGCATGCTGTCCAAACCACATCCCCCCCACTCACACTATCAGCATGCTGTCCAAACCACATACCCCCACTCACACTATCAGCATGCTGTCCATACCAAATACCCGACTCACACTATCAGCATGCTGTCCAAACCACATACCCCACTCACACTACCAGCATGCTGTCCAAACCACATCCCCCCACTCACACTATCAGCATGCTGTCCAAACCACATACCCCCACTCACACTATCAGCATGCTGTCCATACCACATACCCCACTCACACAATCAGCATGCTGTCCATACCACGTACCCCACTCACACTATCAGCATGCTGTCCATACTACATACCCCACTTACACTATCAGCATGCTGTCCAAACCACGTACCCCACTCACACTATCAGCATGCTGTCCATACTACATACCCCACTCACACTGTCAGCATGCTGTCCAAACCACATACCCCCACTCACACTATCAGCATGCTGTCCTTACCTCATACCCCACTCACACTATCAGCATGCTGTCCATACCACATACCCCACTCACACTATCAGCATGCTGTCCAAACCACATACCCCCACTCACACTATCAGCATGCTGTCCAAACCACATACCCCACTCACACTATCAGCATGCTGTCCAAACCACATACCCCCACTCACACTATCAGCATTCTGTCCATACCACATACCCCACTCACACTATCAGCATGCTGTCCAAACCAGATACCCCCACTCACACTATCAGCATGCTGTCCAAACCACATACCCCCACTCACACTATCAGAATGCTGTCCATACCACATACCCCACTCACACTATCAGCATGCTGTACAAACCACATACCCCCACTCACACTGTCAGCATGCTGTCCAAACCACATACCCCCACTCACACTGTCAGCATTCTGTCCAAACCACACACCACACTCACACTATCAGCATTCTGTCCATACCACATACCCCGCTCACACTATCAGCATGCTGTCCAAACCACAAACCCCCACTCACACTGTCAGCATGCTGTCCAAACCACATACCCCCACTCACACTATCAGCATTCTGTCCATACCACATACCCCACTCACACTACCAGCATGCTGTCCAAACCACACACCCCACTCACACTGTCAGCATGCTGTCCAAACCACATACCTCACTCACACTATCAGCATGCTGTCCAAACCACACACCCCACTCACACTGTCAGCATGCTGTCCAAACCATATACCCCAACTAACACTATCAGCATTCTGTACAAAGCAGACACACCCCACTCACACTGTCAGCTTGCTGTCCAAACCACATACCCCCACTCACACTGTCAGCATTCTGTCCAAACCACACACCACACTCACACTATCAGCATTCTGCCCATACCACATACCCCACTCACACTATCAAATTGCAGTCAAAACCACATACCCCGACTCACAGTGTCAGCCTGCTGTCCAAGCCACATACCCCCACTCACACTATCAGCATTCTGTCCATACCACATACCCCACTCACACTATCAGCATGCTGTCCAAACCACACACCCCACTCACACTGTCAGCATGCTGTCCAAACCACATACCCCCACTCACACTATCAGCATTCTGTCCAAACCACATACCCCCACTCACACTGTCTACATGCTCCCCAAACCACATACCCCCACTCACACTATCAGCATTCTGTCCATACCACATACCCCACTCACACTATCAGCATGCTGTCCAAACCACACACCCCACTCACACTATCAGCATTCTGTCCATATCACATTACCCACTCACACTATCAGCATGCTGTCCAAACCAAAAAACCCCACTCACACTGTCAGCATGCTGTCCAAACCACATACCCCCACTCACACTAACAGCATTCTGTCCATACCACATACCCCACTCACACTACCAGCATGCTGTCCAAACCACACACCCCACTCACACTGTCAGCCTGCTGTCCAAGCCACATACCCCCACTCACACTATCAGCATTCTGTCCATACCACATACCCCACTCACACTATCAGCATGCTGTCCAAACCACACACCCCACTCACACTGTCAGCATTCTGTCCATACCACATACCCCACTCACACTACCAGCATGCTGTCCAAACCACACACCCCACTCACACTGTCAGCCTGCTGTCCAAGCCACATACCCCCACTCACACTATCAGCATTCTGTCCATACCACATACCCCACTCACACTATCAGCATGCTGTCCAAACCACACACCCCACTCACACTGTCAGCATTCTGTCCATACCACATACCCCACTCACACTATCAGCATGATGTCCAAACCACACACCCCACTCACACTATCAGCATTCTGTCCATACCACATTACCCACTCACACTATCAGCATGCTGTCCAAACCAAAAAACCCCACTCACACTGTCAGCATGCTGTCCAAACCACATACCCCCACTCACACTGTCTACATGCTCCCCAAACCACATACCCCCACTCACACTATAAGCATTCTGTCCATACCACATACCCCACTCACACTACCAGCATGCTGTCCAAACCACACACCCCACTCACACTATCAGCATTCTGTCCATACCACATACCCCACTCACACTATCAGCATGCTGTCCAAACCATATACCCACACTCACACTGTCGGCATGCTGTCCAAACCACATACCCCCACTCACACTATCAGCATTCTATCCAAACCACACACCCCACTCACACTGTCAGCATGCTATCCAGACCACATACCCCCACTCACACTGTCAGCATGCTGTCCAAACCACATACCCCCCGCTCACACTATCAACATTCTGTCATTATCACATACCCCACTCACACTATCAGCATGCTGTCCAAACCATATACCCACACTCACACTGTCGGCATGCTGTCCAAACCACATATCCCCACTCACACTATCAGCATTCTATCCAAACCACACACCCCACTCACACTGTCAGCATGCTATCCAGACCACATACCCCCACTCACACTGTCAGCATGCTGTCCAAACCACATACCCCCCCGCTCACACTATCAACATTCTGTCCATACCAAATACCCCACTCACACTATCAGCATGCTGTCCAAACCACATACCCCCACTCACACTGTCTGCATGCTCCCCAAACCACATACCCCCACTCACACTATTAGCATTCTGTCCATACCACATACCTCACTCACACTATCAGCATGCTGTCCAAACCACATACCCCCACTCACATGGTCAGCATGCTGTCCAAACCACATACCCCCACTCACACTGTCAGCATTCTGTCCAAACCACACACCACACTCACATTATCAGCATTCTGTCCATACCACATACCCCACTCACACTATCAGCATGCTGTCCAAACCACATACCCCCACTCACACTGTCAGCATGCTGTCCAAACCACATACCCCCACTCAAACTATCAGCATTCTGTCCATACCACATACCCCACTCACACTATCAGCATGCTGTCCAAACCACACACCCCACTCACACTGTCAGCATGCTGTCCAAACCACACACCCCACTCACACTATCAGCATTCTGTCCATACCACATACCCCACTCACACTATCAGCATTCTGTCCAAACCACACACCCCACTCACACTGTCAGCATGCTGCCCAAACCACATACCCCCACTCACACTGTCTGGATGCTCCCCAAACCACATATCCCCACTCACACTATCAGCATTCTGTCCATACCACATACCCCACTCACACTATCAGCATGCTGTCCAAACCACATACCCACACTCACACTATCAGCATTCTGTCCAAACCGCACACCCCACTCACACTGTTAGCATGCTGTCCAAACCACATACCCCCACTCACACTATCACCACATACCCCCACTCACACTATCAGCATGCTGTCCAAACCACATACCACCACTCACACTGTCTACATGCTCCCCAAACCACATACCCCCACTCACACTATCAGCATGCTGTCCATACCACATACCCCACTCACACTATCAGCATGCTGTCCAAACCACACACCCCACTCACACTATCAGCATTCTGTCCATACCACATACCCCACTCACACTATCAGCATGCTGTCCAAACCACAAACCCACACTCACACTGTCAGCATTCTGTCCAAACCACATACCCCCACTCACACTATCAGCATTCTATCCAAACCAGACACCCCACTCACACTGTCAGCATGCTGTCCAGACCACATACCCCCACTCACACTGTCAGCATGCTGTCCAAACCACATACCCCCCGCTCACACTATCAACATTCTGTCCATACCAAATACCCCACTCACACTATCAGCATGATGTCCAAACCACATACCCCCACTCACATGGTCAGCATGCTGTCCAAACCACATACCCCCACTCACACTGTCAGCATTCTGTCCAAACCACACACCAAACTCACATTATCAGCATTCTGTCCATACCACATACCCCACTCACACTATCAGCATGCTGTCCAAACCACACACCCCACTCACACTATCAGCATTCTGTCATTATCACATACCCCACTCACACTATCAGCATGCTGTCCAAACCACATACCCACACTCACACTGTCGGCATGCTGTCCAAACCACATACCCCCATTCACACTATCAGCATTCTATCCAAACCACACACCCCACTCACACTGTCAGCATGCTATCCAGACCACATACCCCCACTCACACTGTCAGCATGCTGTCCAAACCACATACCCCCCGCTCACACTATCAACATTCTGTCCATACCAAATACCCCACTCACACTATCAGCATGCTGTCCAAACCACATACCCCCACTCACACTGTCTGCATGCTCCCCAAACCACATACCCTCACTCACACTATTAGCATTCTGTCCATACCACATACCTCACTCACACTATCAGCATGCTGTCCAAACCACATACCCCCACTCATATGGTCAGCATGCTGTCCAAACCACATACCCCCACTCACACTGTCAGCATTCTGTCCAAACCACACACCACACTCACATTATCAGCATTCTGTCCATACCACATACCCCACTCACACTATCAGCATGCTCCCCAAACCACATATCCCCACTCACACTATCAGCATTCTGTCCATACCACATACCCCACTCACACTATCAGCATGCTGTCCAAACCACATACCCACACTCACACTATCAGCATTCTGTCCAAACCGCACACCCCACTCACACTGTTAGCATGCTGTCCAAACCACATACCCCCACTCACACTATCACCACATACCCCCACTCACACTATCAGCATGCTGTCCAAACCACATACCACCACTCACACTGTCTACATGCTCCCCAAACCACATACCCCCACTCACACTATCAGCATGCTGTCCATACCACATACCCCACTCACACTATCAGCATGCTGTCCAAACCACACACCCCACTCACACTATCAGCATTCTGTCCATACCACATACCCCACTCACACTGTCAGCATGCTGTCCAAACCACACACCCCACTGACACTGTCAGCATGCTGTCCAAACCACATACCCCCACTCACACTATCAGCATGCTGTCCAAACCACATACCCCACTCACACTATCAGCATGCTGTCCAAACCACATACCCCACTCACACTATCAGCATGCTGTCCAAACCACATACCCCCACTCACACTGTCTGCATGTTCCCCAAACCACATATCCCCACTCACACTATCAGCATTCTGTCCATACCACATACCCCACTAACACTATCAGCATGCTGTCCAAACCACACACCCCACTCACACTGTCAGCATGCTGTCCAAACCACATACCCCCACTCACACTATCAGCATGCTGTCCAAACCACATACCCCACTCACACTATCAGCATGCTGTCCAAACCACATACCCCCACTCACACGGTCAGCATGCTGTCCAAACCACATACCCCCCACTCACACTACCAGCATGCTGTCCAAACCACATCCCCCCCACTCACACTATCAGCATGCTGTCCAAACCACATACCCCCACTCACACTATCAGCATGCTGTCCATACCAAATACCCTACTCACACTATCAGCATGCTGTCCAAACCACATACCCCACTCACACTACCAGCATGCTGTCCAAACCACATCCCCCCACTCACACTATCAGCATGCTGTCCAAACCACATACCCCCACTCACACTATCAGCATGCTGTCCATACCACATACCCCACTCACACAATCAGCATGCTGTCCATACCACGTACCCCACTCACACTATCAGCATGCTGTCCATACTACATACCCCACTTACACTATCAGCATGCTGTCCAAACCACGTACCCCACTCACACTATCAGCATGCTGTCCATACTACATACCCCACTCACACTGTCAGCATGCTGTCCAAACCACATACCCCCACTCACACTATCAGCATGCTGTCCTTACCTCATACCCCACTCACACTATCAGCATGCTGTCCATACCACATACCCCACTCACACTATCAGCATGCTGTCCAAACCACATACCCCCACTCACACTATCAGCATGCTGTCCAAACCACATACCCCACTCACACTATCAGCATGCTGTCCAAACCACATACCCCCACTCACACTATCAGCATTCTGTCCATACCACATACCCCACTCACACTATCAGCATGCTGTCCAAACCAGATACCCCCACTCACACTATCAGCATGCTGTCCAAACCACATACCCCCACTCACACTATCAGAATGCTGTCCATACCACATACCCCACTCACACTATCAGCATGCTGTACAAACCACATACCCCCACTCACACTGTCAGCATGCTGTCCAAACCACATACCCCCACTCACACTGTCAGCATTCTGTCCAAACCACACACCACACTCACACTATCAGCATTCTGTCCATACCACATACCCCGCTCACACTATCAGCATGCTGTCCAAACCACAAACCCCCACTCACACTGTCAGCATGCTGTCCAAACCACATACCCCCACTCACACTATCAGCATTCTGTCCATACCACATACCCCACTCACACTACCAGCATGCTGTCCAAACCACACACCCCACTCACACTGTCAGCATGCTGTCCAAACCACATACCTCACTCACACTATCAGCATGCTGTCCAAACCACACACCCCACTCACACTGTCAGCATGCTGTCCAAACCATATACCCCAACTAACACTATCAGCATTCTGTACAAAGCAGACACACCCCACTCACACTGTCAGCTTGCTGTCCAAACCACATACCCCCACTCACACTGTCAGCATTCTGTCCAAACCACACACCACACTCACACTATCAGCATTCTGCCCATACCACATACCCCACTCACACTATCAAATTGCAGTCAAAACCACATACCCCGACTCACAGTGTCAGCCTGCTGTCCAAGCCACATACCCCCACTCACACTATCAGCATTCTGTCCATACCACATACCCCACTCACACTATCAGCATGCTGTCCAAACCACACACCCCACTCACACTGTCAGCATGCTGTCCAAACCACATACCCCCACTCACACTATCAGCATTCTGTCCAAACCACATACCCCCACTCACACTGTCTACATGCTCCCCAAACCACATACCCCCACTCACACTATCAGCATTCTGTCCATACCACATACCCCACTCACACTATCAGCATGCTGTCCAAACCACACACCCCACTCACACTATCAGCATTCTGTCCATATCACATTACCCACTCACACTATCAGCATGCTGTCCAAACCAAAAAACCCCACTCACACTGTCAGCATGCTGTCCAAACCACATACCCCCACTCACACTAACAGCATTCTGTCCATACCACATACCCCACTCACACTACCAGCATGCTGTCCAAACCACACACCCCACTCACACTGTCAGCCTGCTGTCCAAGCCACATACCCCCACTCACACTATCAGCATTCTGTCCATACCACATACCCCACTCACACTATCAGCATGCTGTCCAAACCACACACCCCACTCACACTGTCAGCATTCTGTCCATACCACATACCCCACTCACACTACCAGCATGCTGTCCAAACCACACACCCCACTCACACTGTCAGCCTGCTGTCCAAGCCACATACCCCCACTCACACTATCAGCATTCTGTCCATACCACATACCCCACTCACACTATCAGCATGCTGTCCAAACCACACACCCCACTCACACTGTCAGCATTCTGTCCATACCACATACCCCACTCACACTATCAGCATGATGTCCAAACCACACACCCCACTCACACTATCAGCATTCTGTCCATACCACATTACCCACTCACACTATCAGCATGCTGTCCAAACCAAAAAACCCCACTCACACTGTCAGCATGCTGTCCAAACCACATACCCCCACTCACACTGTCTACATGCTCCCCAAACCACATACCCCCACTCACACTATAAGCATTCTGTCCATACCACATACCCCACTCACACTACCAGCATGCTGTCCAAACCACACACCCCACTCACACTATCAGCATTCTGTCCATACCACATACCCCACTCACACTATCAGCATGCTGTCCAAACCATATACCCACACTCACACTGTCGGCATGCTGTCCAAACCACATACCCCCACTCACACTATCAGCATTCTATCCAAACCACACACCCCACTCACACTGTCAGCATGCTATCCAGACCACATACCCCCACTCACACTGTCAGCATGCTGTCCAAACCACATACCCCCCGCTCACACTATCAACATTCTGTCATTATCACATACCCCACTCACACTATCAGCATGCTGTCCAAACCATATACCCACACTCACACTGTCGGCATGCTGTCCAAACCACATATCCCCACTCACACTATCAGCATTCTATCCAAACCACACACCCCACTCACACTGTCAGCATGCTATCCAGACCACATACCCCCACTCACACTGTCAGCATGCTGTCCAAACCACATACCCCCCCGCTCACACTATCAACATTCTGTCCATACCAAATACCCCACTCACACTATCAGCATGCTGTCCAAACCACATACCCCCACTCACACTGTCTGCATGCTCCCCAAACCACATACCCCCACTCACACTATTAGCATTCTGTCCATACCACATACCTCACTCACACTATCAGCATGCTGTCCAAACCACATACCCCCACTCACATGGTCAGCATGCTGTCCAAACCACATACCCCCACTCACACTGTCAGCATTCTGTCCAAACCACACACCACACTCACATTATCAGCATTCTGTCCATACCACATACCCCACTCACACTATCAGCATGCTGTCCAAACCACATACCCCCACTCACACTGTCAGCATGCTGTCCAAACCACATACCCCCACTCAAACTATCAGCATTCTGTCCATACCACATACCCCACTCACACTATCAGCATGCTGTCCAAACCACACACCCCACTCACACTGTCAGCATGCTGTCCAAACCACACACCCCACTCACACTATCAGCATTCTGTCCATACCACATACCCCACTCACACTATCAGCATTCTGTCCAAACCACACACCCCACTCACACTGTCAGCATGCTGCCCAAACCACATACCCCCACTCACACTGTCTGGATGCTCCCCAAACCACATATCCCCACTCACACTATCAGCATTCTGTCCATACCACATACCCCACTCACACTATCAGCATGCTGTCCAAACCACATACCCACACTCACACTATCAGCATTCTGTCCAAACCGCACACCCCACTCACACTGTTAGCATGCTGTCCAAACCACATACCCCCACTCACACTATCACCACATACCCCCACTCACACTATCAGCATGCTGTCCAAACCACATACCACCACTCACACTGTCTACATGCTCCCCAAACCACATACCCCCACTCACACTATCAGCATGCTGTCCATACCACATACCCCACTCACACTATCAGCATGCTGTCCAAACCACACACCCCACTCACACTATCAGCATTCTGTCCATACCACATACCCCACTCACACTATCAGCATGCTGTCCAAACCACAAACCCACACTCACACTGTCAGCATTCTGTCCAAACCACATACCCCCACTCACACTATCAGCATTCTATCCAAACCAGACACCCCACTCACACTGTCAGCATGCTGTCCAGACCACATACCCCCACTCACACTGTCAGCATGCTGTCCAAACCACATACCCCCCGCTCACACTATCAACATTCTGTCCATACCAAATACCCCACTCACACTATCAGCATGATGTCCAAACCACATACCCCCACTCACATGGTCAGCATGCTGTCCAAACCACATACCCCCACTCACACTGTCAGCATTCTGTCCAAACCACACACCAAACTCACATTATCAGCATTCTGTCCATACCACATACCCCACTCACACTATCAGCATGCTGTCCAAACCACACACCCCACTCACACTATCAGCATTCTGTCATTATCACATACCCCACTCACACTATCAGCATGCTGTCCAAACCACATACCCACACTCACACTGTCGGCATGCTGTCCAAACCACATACCCCCATTCACACTATCAGCATTCTATCCAAACCACACACCCCACTCACACTGTCAGCATGCTATCCAGACCACATACCCCCACTCACACTGTCAGCATGCTGTCCAAACCACATACCCCCCGCTCACACTATCAACATTCTGTCCATACCAAATACCCCACTCACACTATCAGCATGCTGTCCAAACCACATACCCCCACTCACACTGTCTGCATGCTCCCCAAACCACATACCCTCACTCACACTATTAGCATTCTGTCCATACCACATACCTCACTCACACTATCAGCATGCTGTCCAAACCACATACCCCCACTCATATGGTCAGCATGCTGTCCAAACCACATACCCCCACTCACACTGTCAGCATTCTGTCCAAACCACACACCACACTCACATTATCAGCATTCTGTCCATACCACATACCCCACTCACACTATCAGCATGCTCCCCAAACCACATATCCCCACTCACACTATCAGCATTCTGTCCATACCACATACCCCACTCACACTATCAGCATGCTGTCCAAACCACATACCCACACTCACACTATCAGCATTCTGTCCAAACCGCACACCCCACTCACACTGTTAGCATGCTGTCCAAACCACATACCCCCACTCACACTATCACCACATACCCCCACTCACACTATCAGCATGCTGTCCAAACCACATACCACCACTCACACTGTCTACATGCTCCCCAAACCACATACCCCCACTCACACTATCAGCATGCTGTCCATACCACATACCCCACTCACACTATCAGCATGCTGTCCAAACCACACACCCCACTCACACTATCAGCATTCTGTCCATACCACATACCCCACTCACACTATCAGCATGCTGTCCAAACCACAAACCCACACTCACACTGTCAGCATTCTGTCCAAACCACATACCCCCACTCACACTATCAGCATTCTATCCAAACCAGACACCCCACTCACACTGTCAGCATTCTGTCCAAACCACACACCACACTCACATTATCAGCATTCTGTCCATACCACATACCCCACTCACACTATCAGCATGCTGTCCAAACCACATACCCCCACTCACACTGTCAGCATGCTGTCCAAACCACATACCCCCACTCAAACTATCAGCATTCTGTCCATACCACATACCCCACTCACACTATCAGCATGCTGTCCAAACCACACACCCCACTCACACTGTCAGCATGCTGTCCAAACCACACACCCCACTCACACTATCAGCATCCTGTCCATACCACATACCCCACTCACACTATCAGCATTCTGTCCAAACCACACACCCCACTCACACTGTCAGCATGCTGCCCAAACCACATACCCCCACTCACACTGTCTGGATGCTCCCCAAACCACATATCCCCACTCACACTATCAGCATTCTGTCCATACCACATACCCCACTCACACTATCAGCATGCTGTCCAAACCACATACCCACACTCACACTATCAGCATTCTGTCCAAACCGCACACCCCACTCACACTGTTAGCATGCTGTCCAAACCACATACCCCCACTCACACTATCACCACATACCCCCACTCACACTATCAGCATGCTGTCCAAACCACATACCACCACTCACACTGTCTACATGCTCCCCAAACCACATACCCCCACTCACACTATCAGCATGCTGTCCATACCACATACCCCACTCACACTATCAGCATGCTGTCCAAACCACACACCCCACTCACACTATCAGCATTCTGTCCATACCACATACCCCACTCACACTATCAGCATGCTGTCCAAACCACATACCCACACTCACACTGTCAGCATTCTGTCCAAACCACATACCCCCACTCACACTATCAGCATTCTATCCAAACCACACACCCCACTCACACTGTCAGCATGCTGTCCAGACCACATACCCCCACTCACACTGTCAGCATGCTGTCCAAACCACATACCCCCCGCTCACACTATCAACATTCTGTCCATACCAAATACCCCACTCACACTATCAGCATGATGTCCAAACCACATACCCCCACTCACATGGTCAGCATGCTGTCCAAACCACATACCCCCACTCACACTGTCAGCATTCTGTCCAAACCACACACCAAACTCACATTATCAGCATTCTGTCCATACCACATACCTCACTCACACTATCAGCATGATGTCCAAACCACATACCCCCACTCACATGGTCAGCATGCTGTCCAAACCACATACCCCCACTCACACTGTCAGCATTCTGTCCAAACCACACACCAAACTCACATTATCAGCATTCTGTCCATACCACATACCCCACTCACACTATCAGCATGCTGTCCAAACCACATACCCCCACTCACACTATCAGCATTCTGTCCAAAGCAGACACACCCCACTCACACTGTCAGCTTGCTGTCCAAACCACATACCCCCACTCACACTGTCAGCATTCTGTCCAAACCACACACCACACTCACACTATCAGCATTCTGTCCATACCACATACCCCACTCACACTATCCGCATGCTGTCCAAACCACATACCCCCACTCACACTATCAGCATGCTGTCCAAACCACATACCCCCACTCACACTATCAGCATTCTGTCCATACCACATACCCCACGCACACTATCAGCATGCTGTCCAAACCACACACCCCACTCACACTGTCAGCATGCTGTCCAAATCACATACCCCCACTCACACTATCAGCATTCTGTCCAAACCACACAACCCACTCACACTGACAGCATTCTGTCCATACCACATACCCCACTCACACTATCCGCATGCTGTCCAAACCACATACCCCCACTCACACTATCAGCATGCTGTCCAAACCAAATACCCTCCCACTCACACTATCAGCATTCTGTCCATACCACATACCCCACTCACACTATCAGCATGCTGTCCAAACCACATACCCCCACTCACACTATCAGCATTCTGTCCATACCACATCCCCACTCACACTACCAGCATGCTGTCCAAACCACACACCCCACTCACACTGTCAGCATGCTGTCCAAACCACATACCTCACTCACACTATCAGCATGCTGTCCAAACCACACACCCCACTCACACTGTCAGCATGCTGTCCAAACCATACACCCCAACTAACACTATCAGCATTCTGTCCAAAGCAGACACACCCCACTCACACTGTCAGCATGCTGTCCAAACCATACACCCCAACTAACACTATCAGCATTCTGTCCAAAGCAGACACACCCCACTCACACTGTCAGCATGCTGTCCAAACCACATACCCCCACTCACACTGTCAGCATTCTGTCCAAACCACACACCCCACTCACACTGTCAGCATGCTGTCCAAACCACATACCCCCACTCACACTATCAGCATGCTGTCCAAACCACATACCCCCACTCACACTGTCTACATGCTCCCCAAACCACATACCCCCACTCACACTATCAGCATTCTGTCCATACCACATACCCCACTCACACTATCAGCATGCTGTCCAAACCACATACCCACACTCACACTGTCAGCATGCTGTCCAAACCACACACCCCACTCACACTATCAGCATTCTGTCCATATCACATAGCCCACTCACACTATCAGCATGCTGTCCAAACCACATACCCACACTCACACTGTCAGCATGCTGTCCAAACCACACACCCCACTCACACTGTCAGCATGCTGTCCAAACCACATACCTCACTCACACTATCAGCATGCTGTCCAAACCACACACCCCACTCACACTGTCAGCATGCTGTTCAAACCATACACCCCAACTAACACTATCAGCATTCTGTCCAAAGCAGACACACCCCACTCACACTGTCAGCTTGCTGTCCAAACCACATACCCCCACTCACACTGTCAGCATTCTGTCCAAACCACACACCACACTCACACTATCAGCATTCTGCCCATACCACATACCCCACTCACACTATCAAATTGCTGTCCGAACCACATACCCCGACTCACACTGTCAGCCTGCTGTCCAAGCCACATACCCCCACTCACACTATCAGCATTCTGTCCATACCACATACCCCACTCACAATATCAGCATGCTGTCCAAACCACACACCCCACTCACACTGTCAGCATGCTGTCCAAACCACATACCCCCACTCACACTATCAGCATGCTGTCCAAACCACATACCCCCACTCACACTGTCTACATGCTCCCCAAACCACATACCCCCACTCACACTATCAGCATTCTGTCCATACCACATACCCCACTCACACTATCAGCATGCTGTTAAAACCACACACCCCACTCACACTATCAGCATTCTGTCCATATCACATACCCCACTCACACTATCAGCATGCTGTCCAAACCACATACCCACACTCACACTGTCAGCATGCTGTCCAAACCACATACCCCCACTCAAACTATCAGCATTCTGTCCATTCCACATACCCCACTCACACTATCAGCATGCTGTCCAAACCACACACCCCACTCACACTGTCAGCATGCTGTCCAAACCACATACCTCACTCACACTATCAGCATGCTGTCCAAACCACACACCCCACTCACACTGTCAGCATGCTGTCCAAACCACATACCCCCACTCACACTATCAGCATTCTGTCCAAAGCAGACACACCCCACTCACACTGTCAGCTTGCTGTCCAAACCACATACTCCCACTCACACTGTCAGCATTCTGTCCAAACCACACACCACACTCACACTATCAGCATTCTTTCCATACCACATACCCCACTCGCACTATCAGCATGCTGTCCAAACCACATACCCCCACTCACACTGTCAGCATGCTGTCCAAACCACATACCCCCACTCACACTATCAGCATTCTGTCCATACCACATACCCCACTCACACTATCAGCATGCTGTCCAAACCACACACCCCACTCACACTGTCAGCATGCTGTCCAAATCACATACCCCACTCACACTGACAACATGCTGTCCAAACCAAATACCCTCCCACTCACACTATCAGCATTCTGTCCATACCACATACCCCACTCACACTATCAGCATGCTGTCCAAACCACACACCCCACTCACACTATCAGCATTCTGTCCAAACCACACACCCCACTCACACTGACAACATGCTGTCCAAACCAAATACCCTCCCACTCACACTATCAGCATTCTGTCCATACCACATACCCCACTCACACTATCAGCATGCTGTCCAAACCACATACCCCACTCACACTATCAGCATGCTGTCCAAACCACATACCCCCACTCACACTGTCTGGATGCTCCCCAAACCACATATCCCCACTCACACTATCAGCATGCTGTCCAAACCACACTCCCCACTCACACTATCAGCATTCTGTTCATACCACATACCCCACTCACACTATCAGCATGCTGTCCAAACCACATACCCACACTCACACTATCAGCATTCTGTCCAAACCGCACACCCCACTCACACTGTTAGCATGCTGTCCAAACCACATACCCCCACTCACACTATCACCACATACCCCCACTCACACTATCAGCATGCTGTCCAAACCACATACCCCCACTCACATGGTCAGCATGCTGTCCAAACCACATACCCCCACTCACACTGTCAGCATTCTGTCCAAACCACACACCACACTCACATTATCAGCATTCTGTCCATACCACATACCCCACTCACACTATCAGCATGCTGTCCAAACCACATACCCCCACTCACACTGTCAGCATGCTGTCCAAACCACATACCCCCACTCAAACTATCAGCATTCTGTCCATACCACATACCCCACTCACACTATCAGCATGCTGTCCAAACCACACACCCCACTCACACTGTCAGCATGCTGTCCAAACCACACACCCCACTCACACTATCAGCATTCTGTCCATACCACATACCCCACTCACACTATCAGCATTCTGTCCAAACCACACACCCCACTCACACTGTCAGCATGCTGCCCAAACCACATACCCCCACTCACACTGTCTGGATGCTCCCCAAACCACATATCCCCACTCACACTATCAGCATTCTGTCCATACCACATACCCCACTCACACTATCAGCATGCTGTCCAAACCACATACCCACACTCACACTATCAGCATTCTGTCCAAACCGCACACCCCACTCACACTGTTAGCATGCTGTCCAAACCACATACCCCCACTCACACTATCAGCATGCTGTCCATACCACATACCCCACTCACACTATCAGCATGCTGTCCAAACCACACACCCCACTCACACTATCAGCATTCTGTCCATACCACATACCCCACTCACACTATCAGCATGCTGTCCAAACCACATACCCACACTCACACTGTCAGCATTCTGTCCAAACCACATACCCCCACTCACACTATCAGCATTCTATCCAAACCAGACACCCCACTCACACTGTCAGCATGCTGTCCAGACCACATACCCCCACTCACACTGTCAGCATGCTGTCCAAACCACATACCCCCCGCTCACACTATCAACATTCTGTCCATACCAAATACCCCACTCACACTATCAGCATGATGTCCAAACCACATACCCCCACTCACATGGTCAGCATGCTGTCCAAACCACATACCCCACTCACACTGTCAGCATTCTGTCCAAACCACACACCAAACTCACATTATCAGCATTCTGTCCATACCACATACCCCACTCACACTATCAGCATGCTGTCCAAACCACACACCCCACTCACACTATCAGCATTCTGTCATTATCACATACCCCACTCACACTATCAGCATGCTGTCCAAACCACATACCCACACTCACACTGTCGGCATGCTGTCCAAACCGCATACCCCCACTCACACTATCAGCATTCTATCCAAACCACACACCCCACTCACACTGTCAGCATGCTATCCAGACCACATACCCCCACTCACACTGTCAGCATGCTGTCCAAACCACATACCCCCCGCTCACACTATCAACATTCTGTCCATACCAAATACCCCCACTCACACTATCAGCATGCTGTCCAAACCACATACCCCCACTCACACTGTCTGCATGCTCCCCAAACCACATACCCTCACTCACACTATTAGCATTCTGTCCATACCACACACCCCACTCACACTATCAGCATTCTGTCCATACCACATACCCCACTCACACTATCAGCATTCTGTCCAAACCACACACCCCACTCACACTGTCAGCATGCTGCCCAAACCACATACCCCCACTCACACTGTCTGGATGCTCCCCAAACCACATATCCCCACTCACACTATCAGCATTCTGTCCATACCACATACCCCACTCACACTATCAGCATGCTGTCCAAACCACATACCCACACTCACACTATCAGCATTCTGTCCAAACCGCACACCCCACTCACACTGTTAGCATGCTGTCCAAACCACATACCCCCACTCACACTATCACCACATACCCCCACTCACACTATCAGCATGCTGTCCAAACCACATACCACCACTCACACTGTCTACATGCTCCCCAAACCACATACCCCCACTCACACTATCAGCATGCTGTCCATACCACATACCCCACTCACACTATCAGCATGCTGTCCAAACCACACACCCCACTCACACTATCAGCATTCTGTCCATACCACATACCCCACTCACACTATCAGCATGCTGTCCAAACCACATACCCACACTCACACTGTCAGCATTCTGTCCAAACCACATACCCCCACTCACACTATCAGCATTCTATCCAAACCACACACCCCACTCACACTGTCAGCATGCTGTCCAGACCACATACCCCCACTCACACTGTCAGCATGCTGTCCAAACCACATACCCCCCGCTCACACTATCAACATTCTGTCCATACCAAATACCCCACTCACACTATCAGCATGATGTCCAAACCACATACCCCCACTCACATGGTCAGCATGCTGTCCAAACCACATACCCCCACTCACACTGTCAGCATTCTGTCCAAACCACACACCAAACTCACATTATAAGCATTCTGTCCATACCACATACCTCACTCACACTATCAGCATGATGTCCAAACCACATACCCCCACTCACATGGTCAGCATGCTGTCCAAACCACATACCCCCACTCACACTGTCAGCATTCTGTCCAAACCACACACCAAACTCACATTATCAGCATTCTGTCCATACCACATACCCCACTCACACTATCAGCATGCTGTCCAAACCACATACCCCCACTCACACTATCAGCATTCTGTCCAAAGCAGACACACCCCACTCACACTGTCAGCTTGCTGTCCAAACCACATACCCCCACTCACACTGTCAGCATTCTGTCCAAACCACACACCACACTCACACTATCAGCATTCTGTCCATACCACATACCCCACTCACACTATCCGCATGCTGTCCAAACCACATACCCCCACTCACACTATCAGCATGCTGTCCAAACCACATACCCCCACTCACACTATCAGCATTCTGTCCATACCACATACCCCACGCACACTATCAGCATGCTGTCCAAACCACACACCCCACTCACACTGTCAGCATGCTGTCCAAATCACATACCCCCACTCACACTATCAGCATTCTGTCCAAACCACACAACCCACTCACACTGACAGCATTCTGTCCATACCACATACCCCACTCACACTATCCGCATGCTGTCCAAACCACATACCCCCACTCACACTATCAGCATGCTGTCCAAACCAAATACCCTCCCACTCACACTATCAGCATTCTGTCCATACCACATACCCCACTCACACTATCAGCATGCTGTCCAAACCACATACCCCCACTCACACTATCAGCATTCTGTCCATACCACATCCCCACTCACACTACCAGCATGCTGTCCAAACCACACACCCCACTCACACTGTCAGCATGCTGTCCAAACCACATACCTCACTCACACTATCAGCATGCTGTCCAAACCACACACCCCACTCACACTGTCAGCATGCTGTCCAAACCATACACCCCAACTAACACTATCAGCATTCTGTCCAAAGCAGACACACCCCACTCACACTGTCAGCATGCTGTCCAAACCATACACCCCAACTAACACTATCAGCATTCTGTCCAAAGCAGACACACCCCACTCACACTGTCAGCATGCTGTCCAAACCACATACCCCCACTCACACTGTCAGCATTCTGTCCAAACCACACACCCCACTCACACTGTCAGCATGCTGTCCAAACCACATACCCCCACTCACACTATCAGCATGCTGTCCAAACCACATACCCCCACTCACACTGTCTACATGCTCCCCAAACCACATACCCCCACTCACACTATCAGCATTCTGTCCATACCACATACCCCACTCACACTATCAGCATGCTGTTAAAACCACACACCCCACTCACACTATCAGCATTCTGTCCATATCACATACCCCACTCACACTATCAGCATGCTGTCCAAACCACATACCCACACTCACACTGTCAGCATGCTGTCCAAACCACATACCCCCACTCAAACTATCAGCATTCTGTCCATTCCACATACCCCACTCACACTATCAGCATGCTGTCCAAACCACACACCCCACTCACACTGTCAGCATGCTGTCCAAACCACATACCTCACTCACACTATCAGCATGCTGTCCAAACCACACACCCCACTCACACTGTCAGCATGCTGTCCAAACCACATACCCCCACTCACACTATCAGCATTCTGTCCAAAGCAGACACACCCCACTCACACTGTCAGCTTGCTGTCCAAACCACATACTCCCACTCACACTGTCAGCATTCTGTCCAAACCACACACCACACTCACACTATCAGCATTCTTTCCATACCACATACCCCACTCGCACTATCAGCATGCTGTCCAAACCACATACCCCCACTCACACTGTCAGCATGCTGTCCAAACCACATACCCCCACTCACACTATCAGCATTCTGTCCATACCACATACCCCACTCACACTATCAGCATGCTGTCCAAACCACACACCCCACTCACACTGTCAGCATGCTGTCCAAATCACATACCCCACTCACACTGACAACATGCTGTCCAAACCAAATACCCTCCCACTCACACTATCAGCATTCTGTCCATACCACATACCCCACTCACACTATCAGCATGCTGTCCAAACCACACACCCCACTCACACTATCAGCATTCTGTCCAAACCACACACCCCACTCACACTGACAACATGCTGTCCAAACCAAATACCCTCCCACTCACACTATCAGCATTCTGTCCATACCACATACCCCACTCACACTATCAGCATGCTGTCCAAACCACATACCCCACTCACACTATCAGCATGCTGTCCAAACCACATACCCCCACTCACACTGTCTGGATGCTCCCCAAACCACATATCCCCACTCACACTATCAGCATGCTGTCCAAACCACACTCCCCACTCACACTATCAGCATTCTGTTCATACCACATACCCCACTCACACTATCAGCATGCTGTCCAAACCACATACCCACACTCACACTATCAGCATTCTGTCCAAACCGCACACCCCACTCACACTGTTAGCATGCTGTCCAAACCACATACCCCCACTCACACTATCACCACATACCCCCACTCACACTATCAGCATGCTGTCCAAACCACATACCCCCACTCACATGGTCAGCATGCTGTCCAAACCACATACCCCCACTCACACTGTCAGCATTCTGTCCAAACCACACACCACACTCACATTATCAGCATTCTGTCCATACCACATACCCCACTCACACTATCAGCATGCTGTCCAAACCACATACCCCCACTCACACTGTCAGCATGCTGTCCAAACCACATACCCCCACTCAAACTATCAGCATTCTGTCCATACCACATACCCCACTCACACTATCAGCATGCTGTCCAAACCACACACCCCACTCACACTGTCAGCATGCTGTCCAAACCACACACCCCACTCACACTATCAGCATTCTGTCCATACCACATACCCCACTCACACTATCAGCATTCTGTCCAAACCACACACCCCACTCACACTGTCAGCATGCTGCCCAAACCACATACCCCCACTCACACTGTCTGGATGCTCCCCAAACCACATATCCCCACTCACACTATCAGCATTCTGTCCATACCACATACCCCACTCACACTATCAGCATGCTGTCCAAACCACATACCCACACTCACACTATCAGCATTCTGTCCAAACCGCACACCCCACTCACACTGTTAGCATGCTGTCCAAACCACATACCCCCACTCACACTATCAGCATGCTGTCCATACCACATACCCCACTCACACTATCAGCATGCTGTCCAAACCACACACCCCACTCACACTATCAGCATTCTGTCCATACCACATACCCCACTCACACTATCAGCATGCTGTCCAAACCACATACCCACACTCACACTGTCAGCATTCTGTCCAAACCACATACCCCCACTCACACTATCAGCATTCTATCCAAACCAGACACCCCACTCACACTGTCAGCATGCTGTCCAGACCACATACCCCCACTCACACTGTCAGCATGCTGTCCAAACCACATACCCCCCGCTCACACTATCAACATTCTGTCCATACCAAATACCCCACTCACACTATCAGCATGATGTCCAAACCACATACCCCCACTCACATGGTCAGCATGCTGTCCAAACCACATACCCCACTCACACTGTCAGCATTCTGTCCAAACCACACACCAAACTCACATTATCAGCATTCTGTCCATACCACATACCCCACTCACACTATCAGCATGCTGTCCAAACCACACACCCCACTCACACTATCAGCATTCTGTCATTATCACATACCCCACTCACACTGTCAGCATGCTGTCCAAACCACATACCCCCCGCTCACACTATCAACATTCTGTCCATACCAAATACCCCCACTCACACTATCAGCATGCTGTCCAAACCACATACCCCCACTCACACTGTCTGCATGCTCCCCAAACCACATACCCTCACTCACACTATTAGCATTCTGTCCATACCACACACCCCACTCACACTATCAGCATTCTGTCCATACCACATACCCCACTCACACTATCAGCATTCTGTCCAAACCACACACCCCACTCACACTGTCAGCATGCTGCCCAAACCACATACCCCCACTCACACTGTCTGGATGCTCCCCAAACCACATATCCCCACTCACACTATCAGCATTCTGTCCATACCACATACCCCACTCACACTATCAGCATGCTGTCCAAACCACATACCCACACTCACACTATCAGCATTCTGTCCAAACCGCACACCCCACTCACACTGTTAGCATGCTGTCCAAACCACATACCCCCACTCACACTATCACCACATACCCCCACTCACACTATCAGCATGCTGTCCAAACCACATACCACCACTCACACTGTCTACATGCTCCCCAAACCACATACCCCCACTCACACTATCAGCATGCTGTCCATACCACATACCCCACTCACACTATCAGCATGCTGTCCAAACCACACACCCCACTCACACTATCAGCATTCTGTCCATACCACATACCCCACTCACACTATCAGCATGCTGTCCAAACCACATACCCACACTCACACTGTCAGCATTCTGTCCAAACCACATACCCCCACTCACACTATCAGCATTCTATCCAAACCACACACCCCACTCACACTGTCAGCATGCTGTCCAGACCACATACCCCCACTCACACTGTCAGCATGCTGTCCAAACCACATACCCCCCGCTCACACTATCAACATTCTGTCCATACCAAATACCCCACTCACACTATCAGCATGATGTCCAAACCACATACCCCCACTCACATGGTCAGCATGCTGTCCAAACCACATACCCCCACTCACACTGTCAGCATTCTGTCCAAACCACACACCAAACTCACATTATAAGCATTCTGTCCATACCACATACCTCACTCACACTATCAGCATGATGTCCAAACCACATACCCCCACTCACATGGTCAGCATGCTGTCCAAACCACATACCCCCACTCACACTGTCAGCATTCTGTCCAAACCACACACCAAACTCACATTATCAGCATTCTGTCCATACCACATACCCCACTCACACTATCAGCATGCTGTCCAAACCACATACCCCCACTCACACTATCAGCATTCTGTCCAAAGCAGACACACCCCACTCACACTGTCAGCTTGCTGTCCAAACCACATACCCCCACTCACACTGTCAGCATTCTGTCCAAACCACACACCACACTCACACTATCAGCATTCTGTCCATACCACATACCCCACTCACACTATCCGCATGCTGTCCAAACCACATACCCCCACTCACACTATCAGCATGCTGTCCAAACCACATACCCCCACTCACACTATCAGCATTCTGTCCATACCACATACCCCACGCACACTATCAGCATGCTGTCCAAACCACACACCCCACTCACACTGTCAGCATGCTGTCCAAATCACATACCCCCACTCACACTATCAGCATTCTGTCCAAACCACACAACCCACTCACACTGACAGCATTCTGTCCATACCACATACCCCACTCACACTATCCGCATGCTGTCCAAACCACATACCCCCACTCACACTATCAGCATGCTGTCCAAACCAAATACCCTCCCACTCACACTATCAGCATTCTGTCCATACCACATACCCCACTCACACTATCAGCATGCTGTCCAAACCACATACCCCCACTCACACTATCAGCATTCTGTCCATACCACATCCCCACTCACACTACCAGCATGCTGTCCAAACCACACACCCCACTCACACTGTCAGCATGCTGTCCAAACCACATACCTCACTCACACTATCAGCATGCTGTCCAAACCACACACCCCACTCACACTGTCAGCATGCTGTCCAAACCATACACCCCAACTAACACTATCAGCATTCTGTCCAAAGCAGACACACCCCACTCACACTGTCAGCATGCTGTCCAAACCATACACCCCAACTAACACTATCAGCATTCTGTCCAAAGCAGACACACCCCACTCACACTGTCAGCATGCTGTCCAAACCACATACCCCCACTCACACTGTCAGCATTCTGTCCAAACCACACACCCCACTCACACTGTCAGCATGCTGTCCAAACCACATACCCCCACTCACACTATCAGCATGCTGTCCAAACCACATACCCCCACTCACACTGTCTACATGCTCCCCAAACCACATACCCCCACTCACACTATCAGCATTCTGTCCATACCACATACCCCACTCACACTATCAGCATGCTGTCCAAACCACATACCCACACTCACACTGTCAGCATGCTGTCCAAACCACACACCCCACTCACACTATCAGCATTCTGTCCATATCACATAGCCCACTCACACTATCAGCATGCTGTCCAAACCACATACCCACACTCACACTGTCAGCATGCTGTCCAAACCACACACCCCACTCACACTGTCAGCATGCTGTCCAAACCACATACCTCACTCACACTATCAGCATGCTGTCCAAACCACACACCCCACTCACACTGTCAGCATGCTGTTCAAACCATACACCCCAACTAACACTATCAGCATTCTGTCCAAAGCAGACACACCCCACTCACACTGTCAGCTTGCTGTCCAAACCACATACCCCCACTCACACTGTCAGCATTCTGTCCAAACCACACACCACACTCACACTATCAGCATTCTGCCCATACCACATACCCCACTCACACTATCAAATTGCTGTCCGAACCACATACCCCGACTCACACTGTCAGCCTGCTGTCCAAGCCACATACCCCCACTCACACTATCAGCATTCTGTCCATACCACATACCCGACTCACAATATCAGCATGCTGTCCAAACCACACACCCCACTCACACTGTCAGCATGCTGTCCAAACCACATACCCCCACTCACACTATCAGCATGCTGTCCAAACCACATACCCCCACTCACACTGTCTACATGCTCCCCAAACCACATACCCCCACTCACACTATCAGCATTCTGTCCATACCACATACCCCACTCACACTATCAGCATGCTGTCCAAACCACACACCCCACTCACACTATCAGCATTCTGTCCATATCACATACCCCACTCACACTATCAGCATGCTGTCCAAACCACATACCCACACTCACACTGTCAGCATGCTGTCCAAACCACATACCCCCACTCAAACTATCAGCATTCTGTCCATACCACATACCCCACTCACACTATCAGCATGCTGTCCAAACCACACACCCCACTCACACTGTCAGCATGCTGTCCAAACCACATACCTCACTCACACTATCAGCATGCTGTCCAAACCACACACCCCACTCACACTGTCAGCATGCTGTCCAAACCACATACCCCCACTCACACTATCAGCATTCTGTCCAAAGCAGACACACCCCACTCACACTGTCAGCTTGCTGTCCAAACCACATACTCCCACTCACACTGTCAGCATTCTGTCCAAACCACATACTCCCACTCACACTGTCAGCATTCTGTCCAAACCACACACCACACTCACACTATCAGCATTCTTTCCATACCACATACCCCACTCGCACTATCAGCATGCTGTCCAAACCACATACCCCCACTCACACTGTCAGCATTCTGTCCAAACCACACACCACACTCACATTATCAGCATTCTGTCCATACCACATACCCCACTCACACTATCAGCATGCTGTCCAAACCACATACCCCCACTCACACTGTCAGCATGCTGTCCAAACCACATACCCCCACTCAAACTATCAGCATTCTGTCCATACCACATACCCCACTCACACTATCAGCATGCTGTCCAAACCACACACCCCACTCACACTGTCAGCATGCTGTCCAAACCACACACCCCACTCACACTATCAGCATTCTGTCCATACCACATACCCCACTCACACTATCAGCATTCTGTCCAAACCACACACCCCACTCACACTGTCAGCATGCTGCCCAAACCACATACCCCCACTCACACTGTCTGGATGCTCCCCAAACCACATATCCCCACTCACACTATCAGCATTCTGTCCATACCACATACCCCACTCACACTATCAGCATGCTGTCCAAACCACATACCCACACTCACACTATCAGCATTCTGTCCAAACCGCACACCCCACTCACACTGTTAGCATGCTGTCCAAACCACATACCCCCACTCACACTATCACCACATACCCCCACTCACACTAGCAGCATGCTGTCCAAACCACATACCACCACTCACACTGTCTACATGCTCCCCAAACCACATACCCCCACTCACACTATCAGCATGCTGTCCATACCACATACCCCACTCACACTATCAGCATGCTGTCCAAACCACACACCCCACTCACACTATCAGCATTCTGTCCATACCACATACCCCACTCACACTATCAGCATGCTGTCCAAACCACATACCCACACTCACACTGTCAGCATTCTGTCCAAACCACATACCCCCACTCACACTATCAGCATTCTATCCAAACCAGACACCCCACTCACACTGTCAGCATGCTGTCCAGACCACATACCCCCACTCACACTGTCAGCATGCTGTCCAAACCACATACCCCCCGCTCACACTATCAACATTCTGTCCATACCAAATACCCCACTCACACTATCAGCATGATGTCCAAACCACATACCCCCACTCACATGGTCAGCATGCTGTCCAAACCACATACCCCACTCACACTGTCAGCATTCTGTCCAAACCACACACCAAACTCACATTATCAGCATTCTGTCCATACCACATACCCCACTCACACTATCAGCATGCTGTCCAAACCACACACCCCACTCACACTATCAGCATTCTGTCATTATCACATACCCCACTCACACTATCAGCATGCTGTCCAAACCACATACCCACACTCACACTGTCGGCATGCTGTCCAAACCGCATACCCCCACTCACACTATCAGCATTCTATCCAAACCACACACCCCACTCACACTGTCAGCATGCTATCCAGACCACATACCCCCACTCACACTGTCAGCATGCTGTCCAAACCACATACCCCCCGCTCACACTATCAACATTCTGTCCATACCAAATACCCCCACTCACACTATCAGCATGCTGTCCAAACCACATACCCCCACTCACACTGTCTGCATGCTCCCCAAACCACATACCCTCACTCACACTATTAGCATTCTGTCCATACCACACACCCCACTCACACTATCAGCATTCTGTCCATACCACATACCCCACTCACACTATCAGCATTCTGTCCAAACCACACACCCCACTCACACTGTCAGCATGCTGCCCAAACCACATACCCCCACTCACACTGTCTGGATGCTCCCCAAACCACATATCCCCACTCACACTATCAGCATTCTGTCCATACCACATACCCCACTCACACTATCAGCATGCTGTCCAAACCACATACCCACACTCACACTATCAGCATTCTGTCCAAACCGCACACCCCACTCACACTGTTAGCATGCTGTCCAAACCACATACCCCCACTCACACTATCACCACATACCCCCACTCACACTATCAGCATGCTGTCCAAACCACATACCACCACTCACACTGTCTACATGCTCCCCAAACCACATACCCCCACTCACACTATCAGCATGCTGTCCATACCACATACCCCACTCACACTATCAGCATGCTGTCCAAACCACACACCCCACTCACACTATCAGCATTCTGTCCATACCACATACCCCACTCACACTATCAGCATGCTGTCCAAACCACATACCCACACTCACACTGTCAGCATTCTGTCCAAACCACATACCCCCACTCACACTATCAGCATTCTATCCAAACCACACACCCCACTCACACTGTCAGCATGCTGTCCAGACCACATACCCCCACTCACACTGTCAGCATGCTGTCCAAACCACATACCCCCCGCTCACACTATCAACATTCTGTCCATACCAAATACCCCACTCACACTATCAGCATGATGTCCAAACCACATACCCCCACTCACATGGTCAGCATGCTGTCCAAACCACATACCCCCACTCACACTGTCAGCATTCTGTCCAAACCACACACCAAACTCACATTATAAGCATTCTGTCCATACCACATACCTCACTCACACTATCAGCATGATGTCCAAACCACATACCCCCACTCACATGGTCAGCATGCTGTCCAAACCACATACCCCCACTCACACTGTCAGCATTCTGTCCAAACCACACACCAAACTCACATTATCAGCATTCTGTCCATACCACATACCCCACTCACACTATCAGCATGCTGTCCAAACCACATACCCCCACTCACACTATCAGCATTCTGTCCAAAGCAGACACACCCCACTCACACTGTCAGCTTGCTGTCCAAACCACATACCCCCACTCACACTGTCAGCATTCTGTCCAAACCACACACCACACTCACACTATCAGCATTCTGTCCATACCACATACCCCACTCACACTATCCGCATGCTGTCCAAACCACATACCCCCACTCACACTATCAGCATGCTGTCCAAACCAAATACCCTCCCACTCACACTATCAGCATTCTGTCCATACCACATACCCCACTCACACTATCAGCATGCTGTCCAAACCACATACCCCCACTCACACTATCAGCATTCTGTCCATACCACATCCCCACTCACACTACCAGCATGCTGTCCAAACCACACACCCCACTCACACTGTCAGCATGCTGTCCAAACCACATACCTCACTCACACTATCAGCATGCTGTCCAAACCACACACCCCACTCACACTGTCAGCATGCTGTCCAAACCATACACCCCAACTAACACTATCAGCATTCTGTCCAAAGCAGACACACCCCACTCACACTGTCAGCATGCTGTCCAAACCATACACCCCAACTAACACTATCAGCATTCTGTCCAAAGCAGACACACCCCACTCACACTGTCAGCATGCTGTCCAAACCACATACCCCCACTCACACTGTCAGCATTCTGTCCAAACCACACACCCCACTCACACTGTCAGCATGCTGTCCAAACCACATACCCCCACTCACACTATCAGCATGCTGTCCAAACCACATACCCCCACTCACACTGTCTACATGCTCCCCAAACCACATACCCCCACTCACACTATCAGCATTCTGTCCATACCACATACCCCACTCACACTATCAGCATGCTGTCCAAACCACATACCCACACTCACACTGTCAGCATGCTGTCCAAACCACACACCCCACTCACACTATCAGCATTCTGTCCATATCACATAGCCCACTCACACTATCAGCATGCTGTCCAAACCACATACCCACACTCACACTGTCAGCATGCTGTCCAAACCACACACCCCACTCACACTGTCAGCATGCTGTCCAAACCACATACCTCACTCACACTATCAGCATGCTGTCCAAACCACACACCCCACTCACACTGTCAGCATGCTGTTCAAACCATACACCCCAACTAACACTATCAGCATTCTGTCCAAAGCAGACACACCCCACTCACACTGTCAGCTTGCTGTCCAAACCACATACCCCCACTCACACTGTCAGCATTCTGTCCAAACCACACACCACACTCACACTATCAGCATTCTGCCCATACCACATACCCCACTCACACTATCAAATTGCTGTCCGAACCACATACCCCGACTCACACTGTCAGCCTGCTGTCCAAGCCACATACCCCCACTCACACTATCAGCATTCTGTCCATACCACATACCCGACTCACAATATCAGCATGCTGTCCAAACCACACACCCCACTCACACTGTCAGCATGCTGTCCAAACCACATACCCCCACTCACACTATCAGCATGCTGTCCAAACCACATACCCCCACTCACACTGTCTACATGCTCCCCAAACCACATACCCCCACTCACACTATCAGCATTCTGTCCATACCACATACCCCACTCACACTATCAGCATGCTGTCCAAACCACACACCCCACTCACACTATCAGCATTCTGTCCATATCACATACCCCACTCACACTATCAGCATGCTGTCCAAACCACATACCCACACTCACACTGTCAGCATGCTGTCCAAACCACATACCCCCACTCAAACTATCAGCATTCTGTCCATACCACATACCCCACTCACACTATCAGCATGCTGTCCAAACCACACACCCCACTCACACTGTCAGCATGCTGTCCAAACCACATACCTCACTCACACTATCAGCATGCTGTCCAAACCACACACCCCACTCACACTGTCAGCATGCTGTCCAAACCACATACCCCCACTCACACTATCAGCATTCTGTCCAAAGCAGACACACCCCACTCACACTGTCAGCTTGCTGTCCAAACCACATACTCCCACTCACACTGTCAGCATTCTGTCCAAACCACACACCACACTCACACTATCAGCATTCTTTCCATACCACATACCCCACTCGCACTATCAGCATGCTGTCCAAACCACATACCCCCACTCACACTGTCAGCATGCTGTCCAAACCACATACCCCCACTCACACTATCAGCATTCTGTCCATACCACATACCCCACTCACACTATCAGCATGCTGTCCAAACCACACACCCCACTCACACTGTCAGCATGCTGTCCAAATCACATACCCCACTCACACTGACCACATGCTGTCCAAACCAAATACCCTCCCACTCACACTATCAGCATTCTGTCCATACCACATACCCCACTCACACTATCAGCATGCTGTCCAAACCACACACCCCACTCACACTATCAGCATTATGTCCAAACCACACACCCCACTCACACTGACAACATGCTGTCCAAACCAAATACCCTCCCACTCACACTATCAGCATTCTGTCCATACCACATACCCCACTCACACTATCAGCATGCTGTCCAAACCACATACCCCACTCACACTATCAGCATGCTGTCCAAACCACATACCCCCACTCACACTGTCTGGATGCTCCCCAAACCACATATCCCCACTCACACTATCAGCATGCTGTCCAAACCACACTCCCCACTCACACTATCAGCATTCTGTTCATACCACATACCCCACTCACACTATCAGCATGCTGTCCAAACCACATACCCACACTCACACTATCAGCATTCTGTCCAAACCGCACACCCCACTCACACTGTTAGCATGCTGTCCAAACCACATACCCCCACTCACACTATCACCACATACCCCCACTCACACTATCAGCATGCTGTCCAAACCACATACCACCACTCACACTGTCTACATGCTCCCCAAACCACATACCCCCACTCACACTATCAGCATGCTGTCCATACCACATACCCCACTCACACTATCAGCATGCTGTCCAAACCACACACCCCACTCACACTATCAGCATTCTGTCCATACCACATACCCCACTCACACTATCAGCATGCTGTCCAAACCACATACCCACACTCACACTGTCAGCATTCTGTCCAAACCACATACCCCCACTCACACTATCAGCATTCTATCCAAACCACACACCCCACTCACACTGTCAGCATGCTGTCCAGACCACATACCCCCACTCACACTGTCAGCATGCTGTCCAAACCACATACCCCCCCGCTCACACTATCAACATTCTGTCCATACCAAATACCCCACTCACACTATCAGCATGATGTCCAAACCACATACCCCCACTCACATGGTCAGCATACTGTCCAAACCACATACCCCCACTCACACTGTCAGCATTCTGTCCAAACCACACACCAAACTCACATTATCAGCATTCTGTCCATACCACATACCTCACTCACACTATCAGCATGATGTCCAAACCACATACCCCCACTCACATGGTCAGCATGCTGTCCAAACCACATACCCCCACTCACACTGTCAGCATTCTGTCCAAACCACACACCAAACTCACATTATCAGCATTCTGTCCATACCACATACCCCACTCACACTATCAGCATGCTGTCCAAACCACATACCCCCACTCACACTATCAGCATTCTGTCCAAAGCAGACACACCCCACTCACACTGTCAGCTTGCTGTCCAAACCACATACCCCCACTCACACTGTCAGCATTCTGTCCAAACCACACACCACACTCACACTATCAGCATTCTGTCCATACCACATACCCCACTCACACTATCAGCATGCTGTCCAAACCACATACCCCCACTCACACTATCAGCATGCTGTCCAAACCACATACCCCCACTCACACTATCAGCATTCTGTCCATACCACATACCCCACTCACACTATCAGCATGCTGTCCAAACCACACACCCCAATCACACTGTCAGCATGCTGTCCAAATCACATACCCCCACTCACACTATCAGCATTCTGTCCAAACCACACACCCCACTCACACTGACAGCATGCTGTCCAAACCAAATACCCTCCCACTCACACTATCAGCATTCTGTCCATACCACATACCCCACTCAAACTATCAGCATGCTGTCCAAACCGCATACCCCCACTCAAACTGTCTGCATGTTCCCCAAACCACATATCCCCACTCACACTATCAGCATTCTGTCCATACCACATACCCCACTCACACTGTCAGCATGCTGTCCAAACCACACACCCCACTCACACTGTCAGCATGCTGTCCAAACCACATACCCCCACTCACACTATCAGCATGCTGTCCAAACCACATACCCCACTCACACTATCAGCATGCTGTCCAAACCACATACCCCCACTCACACTGTCTGCATGTTCCCCAAACCACATATCCCCACTCACACTATCAGCATTCTGTCCATACCACATACCCCACTCACACTATCAGCATGCTGTCCAAACCACACACCCCACTCACACTGTCAGCATGATGTCCAAACCACATACCCCCACTCACACTATCAGCATGCTGTCCAAACCACATACCCCACTCACACTATCAGCATGCTGTCCAAACCACATACCCCCACTCACACGGTCAGCATGCTGTCCAAACCACATACCCCCCTCTCACACTATCAGCATTCTGTCCATACCAAATACCCTACTCACACTATCAGCATGCTGTCCAAACCACATACCCCACTCACACTACCAGCATGCTGTCCAAACCACATCCCCCCCACTCACACTATCAGCATGCTGTCCAAACCACATACCCCCACTCACACTATCAGCATGCTGTCCATACCACATACCCCACTCACACAATCAGCATGCTGTCCATACCACGTACCCCCCTCACACTATCAGCATGCTGTCCATACTACATACCCCACTCACACTATCAGCATGCTGTCCATACCACGTACCCCACTCACACTATCAGCATGCTGTCCATACTACATACCCCACTCACACTGTCAGCATGCTGTCCAAACCACATACCCCCACTCACACTATCAGCATGCTGTCCTTACCACATACCCCACTCACACTATCAGCATGCTGTCCATACCACATACCCCACTCACACTATCAGCATGCTGTCCAAACCACATACCCCCACTCACACTATCAGCATGCTGTCCAAACCACATACCCCACTCACACTATCAGCATACTGTCCAAACCACATACCCCCACTCACACTATCAGCATTCTGTCCATACCACATACCCCACTCACACTATCAGCATGCTGTCCAAACCAGATACCCCCACTCACACTATCAGCATGCTGTCCAAACCACATACCCCCACTCACACTATCAGCATGCTGTCCATACCACATACCCCACTCACACTATCAGCATGCTGTACAAACCACATACCCCCACTCACACTGTCAGCATGCTGTCCAAACCACATACCCCCACTCACACTGTCAGCATTCTGTCCAAACCACACACCACACTCACACTATCAGCATTCTGTCCATACCACATACCATGCTCACACTATCAGCATGCTGTCCAAACCACAAACCCCCACTCACACTGTCAGCATGCTGTCCAAACCACATACCCCCACTCACACTATCAGCATTCTGTCCATACCACATACCCCACTCACACTACCAGCATGCTGTCCAAACCACACACCCCACTCACACTGTCAGCATGCTGTCCAAACCACATACCTCACTCACACTATCAGCATGCTGTCCAAACCACACACCCCACTCACACTGTCAGCATGCTGTCCAAACCATATACCCCAACTAACACTATCAGCATTCTGTACAAAGCAGACACACCCCACTCACACTGTCAGCTTGCTGTCCAAACCACATACCCCGACTCACACTGTCAGCCTGCTGTCCAAGCCACATACCCCCACTCACACTATCAGCATTCTGTCCATACCACATACCCCACTCACACTATCAGCATGCTGTCCAAACCACACACCCCACTCACACTGTCAGCATGCTGTCCAAACCACATACCCCCACTCACACTATCAGCATGCTGTCCAAACCACATACCCCCACTCACACTGTCTACATGCTCCCCAAACCACATACCCCCACTCACACTATCAGCATTCTGTCCATACCACATACCCCACTCACACTATCAGCATGCTGTCCAAACCACACACCCCACTCACACTATCAGCATTCTGTCCATATCACATTACCCACTCACACTATCAGCATGCTGTCCAAACCAAAAACCCCCACTCACACTGTCAGCATGCTGTCCAAACCACATACCGCCACTCACACTATCAGCATTCTGTCCATACCACATACCCCACTCACACTACCAGCATGCTGTCCAAACCACACACCCCACTCACACTGTCAGCATGCTGTCCAAACCACATACACCCACTCACACTATCAGAATGCTGTCCAAACCACATACCCCCACTCACACTGTCTACATGCTCCCCAAACCACATACCCCCACTCACACTATCAGCATTCTGTCCATACCACATACCCCACTCACACTATCAGCATGCTGTCCAAACCACACACCCCACTCACACTATCAGCATTCTGTCCATATCACATACCCCACTCACACTATCAGCATGCTGTCCAAACCACATACCCACACTCACACTGTCGGCATGCTGTCCAAACCACATACCCCCACTCACACTATCAGCATTCTATCCAAACCACACACCCCACTCACACTGTCAGCATGCTATCCAGACCACATACCCCCACTCACACTGTCAGCATGCTGTCCAAACCACATACCCCCCGCTCACACTATCAACATTCTGTCCATACCAAATACCCCACTCACACTATCAGCATGCTGTCCAAACCACATACCCCCACTCACACTGTCTGCATGCTCCCCAAACCACATACCCCCACTCACACTATTAGCATTCTGTCCATACCACATACCTCACTCACACTATCAGCATGCTGTCCAAACCACATACCCCCACTCACATGGTCAGCATGCTGTCCAAACCACATACCCCCACTCACACTGTCAGCATTCTGTCCAAACCACACACCACATTCACATTATCAGCATTCTGTCCATACCACATACCCCACTCACACTATCAGCATGCTGTCCAAACCACATACCCCCACTCACACTGTCAGCATGCTGTCCAAACCACATACCCCCACTCAAACTATCAGCATTCTGTCCATACCACATACCCCACTCACACTATCAGCATGCTGTCCAAACCACACACCCCACTCACACTGTCAGCATGCTGTCCAAACCACATACCTCACTCACACTATCAGCATGCTGTCCAAACCACACACCCCACTCACACTGTCAGCATGCTGTCCAAACCACATACCCCCACTTACACTATCAGCATTCTGTCCAAAGCAGACACACCCCACTCACACTGTCAGCTTGCTGTCCAAACCACATACCCTCACTCACACTGTCAGCATTCTGTCCAAACCACACACCACACTCACACTATCAGCATTCTGTCCATACCACATACCCCACTCACACTATCAGCATGCTGTCCAAACCACATACCCCCACTCACACTGTCAGCATGCTGTCCAAACCACATACCCCCACTCACACTATCAGCATTCTGTCCATACCACATACCCCACTCACACTATCAGCATGCTGTCCAAACCACACACCCCACTCACACTGTCAGCATGCTGTCCAAATCACATACCCCCACACACACTATCAGCATTCTGTCCAAACCACACACCCCACTCACACTGACAACATGCTGTCCAAACCAAATACCCTCCCACTCACACTATCAGCATTCTGTCCATACCACATACCCCACTCACACTATCAGCATGCTGTCCAAACCACATAAACCCACTCACACTGTCTGCATGCTCCCCAAACCACATATCCCCACTCACACTATCAGCATTCTGTCCATACCACACACCCCACTCACACTATCAGCATACTGTCCAAACCACACACCCCACTCACACTATCAGCATTCTGTCCATACCACATACCCCACTCACACTATCAGCATTCTGTCCAAACCACACACCCCACTCACACTGTCAGCATGCTGTCCAAACCACATACCCCCACTCATATGGTCAGCATGCTGTCCAAACCACATACCCCCCCACTCACATTATCAGCATTCTGTCCATACCACATACCCCACTCACACTATCAGCATGCTGTCCAAACCACATACCCCCACTCACACTGTCTGCATGCTCCCCAAACCACATACCCCCACTCACACTATCAGCATTCTGTCCATACCACATACCCCACTCACACTATCAGCATGCTGTCCAAACCGCCCACCCCACTCACACTATCAGCATTCTGTCCATACCACATACCCCACTCACACTACCAGCACGCTGTCCAAACCACACACCCCACTCACACTGTCAGCATGCTGTCCAAACCACATACCTCACTCACACTATCAGCATGCTGTCCAAACCACACACCCCACTCACACTGTCAGCATGCTGTCCAAACCATATACCCCAACTAACACTATCAGCATTCTGTCCAAAGCAGACACACCCCACTCACACTGTCAGCTTGCTGTCCAAACCACATACCCCCACTCACACTGTCAGCATTCTGTCCAAACCACACACCACACTCACACTATCAGCATTCTGCCCATACCACATACCCCACTCACACTATCAAATTGCTGTCCAAACCACATACCCCGACTCACACTGTCAGCCTGCTGTCCAATCCACATACCCCCACTCACACTATCAGCATTCTGTCCATACCACATACCCCACTCACACTATCAGCATGCTGTCCAAACCACACACCCCACTCACACTGTCAGCATGCTGTCCAAACCACATACCCCCACTCACACTATCAGCATGCTGTCCAAACCACATACCCCCACTCACACTGTCTACATGCTCCCCAAACCACATACCCCCACTCACACTATCAGCATTCTGTCCATACCACATACCCCACTCACACTATCAGCATGCTGTCCAAACCACACATCCCACTCACACTATCAGCATTCTGTCCATATCACATACCCCACTCACACTATCAACATGCTGTCCAAACCACATACCCACACTCACACTGTCGGCATGCTGTCCAAACCACATACCCCCACTCACACTATCAGCATTCTATCCAAACCACACACCCCACTCACACTGTCAGCATGCTGTCCAGACCACATACCCCCACTCACACTGTCAGCATGCTGTCCAAACTACATACCCCCCGCTCACACTATCAACATTCTGTCCATACCAAATACCCCACTCACACTATCAGCATGCTGTCCAAACCACATACCCCCACTCACACTGTCTGCATGCTCCCCAAACCACATACCCCCACTCACACTATCAGCATTCTGTCCATACCACATATCTCACTCACACTATCAGCATGCTGTCCAAACCACATACCCCCACTCACATGGTCAGCATGCTGTCCAAACCACAGACCCCCACTCACACTGTCAGCATTCTGTCCAAACCACACACCACACTCACATTATCAGCATTCTGTCCATACCACATACCCCACTCACACTATCAGCATGCTGTCCAAACCACATACCCCCACTCACACGGTCAGCATGCTGTCCAAACCACATACCCCCACTCAAACTATCAGCATTCTGTCCATACCACATACCCCACTCACACTATCAGCATGCTGTCCAAACCACACACCCCACTCACACTGTCAGCATGCTGTCCAAACCACATACCTCACTCACACTATCAGCATGCTGTCCAAACCACACACCCCACTCACACTGTCAGCATGCTGTCCATACCACATACCCCACTCACACTATCAGCATGCTGTCCAAACCACATACCCACACTCACACTGTCAGCATTCTGTCCAAACCACATACCCCCACTCACACTATCAGCATTCTATCCAAACCACACACCCCACTCACACTGTCAGCATGCTGTCCAGACCACATACCCCCACTCACACTGTCAGCATGCTGTCCAAACCACATACCCCCCGCTCACACTATCAACATTCTGTCCATACCAAATACCCCACTCACACTATCAGCATGATGTCCAAACCACATACCCCCACTCACATGGTCAGCATGCTGTCCAAACCACATACCCCCACTCACACTGTCAGCATTCTGTCCAAACCACACACCAAACTCACATTATAAGCATTCTGTCCATACCACATACCTCACTCACACTATCAGCATGATGTCCAAACCACATACCCCCACTCACATGGTCAGCATGCTGTCCAAACCACATACCCCCACTCACACTGTCAGCATTCTGTCCAAACCACACACCAAACTCACATTATCAGCATTCTGTCCATACCACATACCCCACTCACACTATCAGCATGCTGTCCAAACCACATACCCCCACTCACACTATCAGCATTCTGTCCAAAGCAGACACACCCCACTCACACTGTCAGCTTGCTGTCCAAACCACATACCCCCACTCACACTGTCAGCATTCTGTCCAAACCACACACCACACTCACACTATCAGCATTCTGTCCATACCACATACCCCACTCACACTATCCGCATGCTGTCCAAACCACATACCCCCACTCACACTATCAGCATGCTGTCCAAACCACATACCCCCACTCACACTATCAGCATTCTGTCCATACCACATACCCCACGCACACTATCAGCATGCTGTCCAAACCACACACCCCACTCACACTGTCAGCATGCTGTCCAAATCACATACCCCCACTCACACTATCAGCATTCTGTCCAAACCACACAACCCACTCACACTGACAGCATTCTGTCCATACCACATACCCCACTCACACTATCCGCATGCTGTCCAAACCACATACCCCCACTCACACTATCAGCATGCTGTCCAAACCAAATACCCTCCCACTCACACTATCAGCATTCTGTCCATACCACATACCCCACTCACACTATCAGCATGCTGTCCAAACCACATACCCCCACTCACACTATCAGCATTCTGTCCATACCACATCCCCACTCACACTACCAGCATGCTGTCCAAACCACACACCCCACTCACACTGTCAGCATGCTGTCCAAACCACATACCTCACTCACACTATCAGCATGCTGTCCAAACCACACACCCCACTCACACTGTCAGCATGCTGTCCAAACCATACACCCCAACTAACACTATCAGCATTCTGTCCAAAGCAGACACACCCCACTCACACTGTCAGCATGCTGTCCAAACCATACACCCCAACTAACACTATCAGCATTCTGTCCAAAGCAGACACACCCCACTCACACTGTCAGCATGCTGTCCAAACCACATACCCCCACTCACACTGTCAGCATTCTGTCCAAACCACACACCCCACTCACACTGTCAGCATGCTGTCCAAACCACATACCCCCACTCACACTATCAGCATGCTGTCCAAACCACATACCCCCACTCACACTGTCTACATGCTCCCCAAACCACATACCCCCACTCACACTATCAGCATTCTGTCCATACCACATACCCCACTCACACTATCAGCATGCTGTCCAAACCACATACCCACACTCACACTGTCAGCATGCTGTCCAAACCACACACCCCACTCACACTATCAGCATTCTGTCCATATCACATAGCCCACTCACACTATCAGCATGCTGTCCAAACCACATACCCACACTCACACTGTCAGCATGCTGTCCAAACCACACACCCCACTCACACTGTCAGCATGCTGTCCAAACCACATACCTCACTCACACTATCAGCATGCTGTCCAAACCACACACCCCACTCACACTGTCAGCATGCTGTTCAAACCATACACCCCAACTAACACTATCAGCATTCTGTCCAAAGCAGACACACCCCACTCACACTGTCAGCTTGCTGTCCAAACCACATACCCCCACTCACACTGTCAGCATTCTGTCCAAACCACACACCACACTCACACTATCAGCATTCTGCCCATACCACATACCCCACTCACACTATCAAATTGCTGTCCGAACCACATACCCCGACTCACACTGTCAGCCTGCTGTCCAAGCCACATACCCCCACTCACACTATCAGCATTCTGTCCATACCACATACCCGACTCACAATATCAGCATGCTGTCCAAACCACACACCCCACTCACACTGTCAGCATGCTGTCCAAACCACATACCCCCACTCACACTATCAGCATGCTGTCCAAACCACATACCCCCACTCACACTGTCTACATGCTCCCCAAACCACATACCCCCACTCACACTATCAGCATTCTGTCCATACCACATACCCCACTCACACTATCAGCATGCTGTCCAAACCACACACCCCACTCACACTATCAGCATTCTGTCCATATCACATACCCCACTCACACTATCAGCATGCTGTCCAAACCACATACCCACACTCACACTGTCAGCATGCTGTCCAAACCACATACCCCCACTCAAACTATCAGCATTCTGTCCATACCACATACCCCACTCACACTGTCAGCATGCTGTCCAAACCACATACCTCACTCACACTATCAGCATGCTGTCCAAACCACACACCCCACTCACACTGTCAGCATGCTGTCCAAACCACATACCCCCACTCACACTATCAGCATTCTGTCCAAAGCAGACACACCCCACTCACACTGTCAGCTTGCTGTCCAAACCACATACTCCCACTCACACTGTCAGCATTCTGTCCAAACCACACACCACACTCACACTATCAGCATTCTTTCCATACCACATACCCCACTCGCACTATCAGCATGCTGTCCAAACCACATACCCCCACTCACACTGTCAGCATGCTGTCCAAACCACATACCCCCACTCACACTATCAGCATTCTGTCCATACCACATACCCCACTCACACTATCAGCATGCTGTCCAAACCACACACCCCACTCACACTGTCAGCATGCTGTCCAAATCACATACCCCACTCACACTGACCACATGCTGTCCAAACCAAATACCCTCCCACTCACACTATCAGCATTCTGTCCATACCACATACCCCACTCACACTATCAGCATGCTGTCCAAACCACACACCCCACTCACACTATCAGCATTATGTCCAAACCACACACCCCACTCACACTGACAACATGCTGTCCAAACCAAATACCCTCCCACTCACACTATCAGCATTCTGTCCATACCACATACCCCACTCACACTATCAGCATGCTGTCCAAACCACATACCCCACTCACACTATCAGCATGCTGTCCAAACCACATACCCCCACTCACACTGTCTGGATGCTCCCCAAACCACATATCCCCACTCACACTATCAGCATGCTGTCCAAACCACACTCCCCACTCACACTATCAGCATTCTGTTCATACCACATACCCCACTCACACTATCAGCATGCTGTCCAAACCACATACCCACACTCACACTATCAGCATTCTGTCCAAACCGCACACCCCACTCACACTGTTAGCATGCTGTCCAAACCACATACCCCCACTCACACTATCACCACATACCCCCACTCACACTATCAGCATGCTGTCCAAACCACATACCACCACTCACACTGTCTACATGCTCCCCAAACCACATACCCCCACTCACACTATCAGCATGCTGTCCATACCACATACCCCACTCACACTATCAGCATGCTGTCCAAACCACACACCCCACTCACACTATCAGCATTCTGTCCATACCACATACCCCACTCACACTATCAGCATGCTGTCCAAACCACATACCCACACTCACACTGTCAGCATTCTGTCCAAACCACATACCCCCACTCACACTATCAGCATTCTATCCAAACCACACACCCCACTCACACTGTCAGCATGCTGTCCAGACCACATACCCCCACTCACACTGTCAGCATGCTGTCCAAACCACATACCCCCCCGCTCACACTATCAACATTCTGTCCATACCAAATACCCCACTCACACTATCAGCATGATGTCCAAACCACATACCCCCACTCACATGGTCAGCATACTGTCCAAACCACATACCCCCACTCACACTGTCAGCATTCTGTCCAAACCACACACCAAACTCACATTATCAGCATTCTGTCCATACCACATACCTCACTCACACTATCAGCATGATGTCCAAACCACATACCCCCACTCACATGGTCAGCATGCTGTCCAAACCACATACCCCCACTCACACTGTCAGCATTCTGTCCAAACCACACACCAAACTCACATTATCAGCATTCTGTCCATACCACATACCCCACTCACACTATCAGCATGCTGTCCAAACCACATACCCCCACTCACACTATCAGCATTCTGTCCAAAGCAGACACACCCCACTCACACTGTCAGCTTGCTGTCCAAACCACATACCCCCACTCACACTGTCAGCATTCTGTCCAAACCACACACCACACTCACACTATCAGCATTCTGTCCATACCACATACCCCACTCACACTATCAGCATGCTGTCCAAACCACATACCCCCACTCACACTATCAGCATGCTGTCCAAACCACATACCCCCACTCACACTATCAGCATTCTGTCCATACCACATACCCCACTCACACTATCAGCATGCTGTCCAAACCACACACCCCAATCACACTGTCAGCATGCTGTCCAAATCACATACCCCCACTCACACTATCAGCATTCTGTCCAAACCACACACCCCACTCACACTGACAGCATGCTGTCCAAACCAAATACCCTCCCACTCACACTATCAGCATTCTGTCCATACCACATACCCCACTCAAACTATCAGCATGCTGTCCAAACCGCATACCCCCACTCAAACTGTCTGCATGTTCCCCAAACCACATATCCCCACTCACACTATCAGCATTCTGTCCATACCACATACCCCACTCACACTGTCAGCATGCTGTCCAAACCACACACCCCACTCACACTGTCAGCATGCTGTCCAAACCACATACCCCCACTCACACTATCAGCATGCTGTCCAAACCACATACCCCACTCACACTATCAGCATGCTGTCCAAACCACATACCCCCACTCACACTGTCTGCATGTTCCCCAAACCACATATCCCCACTCACACTATCAGCATTCTGTCCATACCACATACCCCACTCACACTATCAGCATGCTGTCCAAACCACACACCCCACTCACACTGTCAGCATGATGTCCAAACCACATACCCCCACTCACACTATCAGCATGCTGTCCAAACCACATACCCCACTCACACTATCAGCATGCTGTCCAAACCACATACCCCCACTCACACGGTCAGCATGCTGTCCAAACCACATACCCCCCTCTCACACTATCAGCATTCTGTCCATACCAAATACCCTACTCACACTATCAGCATGCTGTCCAAACCACATACCCCACTCACACTACCAGCATGCTGTCCAAACCACATCCCCCCCACTCACACTATCAGCATGCTGTCCAAACCACATACCTCCACTCACACTATCAGCATGCTGTCCATACCACATACCCCACTCACACAATCAGCATGCTGTCCATACCACGTACCCCCCTCACACTATCAGCATGCTGTCCATACTACATACCCCACTCACACTATCAGCATGCTGTCCATACCACGTACCCCACTCACACTATCAGCATGCTGTCCATACTACATACCCCACTCACACTGTCAGCATGCTGTCCAAACCACATACCCCCACTCACACTATCAGCATGCTGTCCTTACCACATACCCCACTCACACTATCAGCATGCTGTCCATACCACATACCCCACTCACACTATCAGCATGCTGTCCAAACCACATACCCCCACTCACACTATCAGCATGCTGTCCAAACCACATACCCCACTCACACTATCAGCATACTGTCCAAACCACATACCCCCACTCACACTATCAGCATTCTGTCCATACCACATACCCCACTCACACTATCAGCATGCTGTCCAAACCAGATACCCCCACTCACACTATCAGCATGCTGTCCAAACCACATACCCCCACTCACACTATCAGCATGCTGTCCATACCACATACCCCACTCACACTATCAGCATGCTGTACAAACCACATACCCCCACTCACACTGTCAGCATGCTGTCCAAACCACATACCCCCACTCACACTGTCAGCATTCTGTCCAAACCACACACCACACTCACACTATCAGCATTCTGTCCATACCACATACCATGCTCACACTATCAGCATGCTGTCCAAACCACAAACCCCCACTCACACTGTCAGCATGCTGTCCAAACCACATACCCCCACTCACACTATCAGCATTCTGTCCATACCACATACCCCACTCACACTACCAGCATGCTGTCCAAACCACACACCCCACTCACACTGTCAGCATGCTGTCCAAACCACATACCTCACTCACACTATCAGCATGCTGTCCAAACCACACACCCCACTCACACTGTCAGCATGCTGTCCAAACCATATACCCCAACTAACACTATCAGCATTCTGTACAAAGCAGACACACCCCACTCACACTGTCAGCTTGCTGTCCAAACCACATACCCCGACTCACACTGTCAGCCTGCTGTCCAAGCCACATACCCCCACTCACACTATCAGCATTCTGTCCATACCACATACCCCACTCACACTATCAGCATGCTGTCCAAACCACACACCCCACTCACACTGTCAGCATGCTATCCAAACCACATACCCCCACTCACACTATCAGCATGCTGTCCAAACCACATACCCCCACTCACACTGTCTACATGCTCCCCAAACCACATACCCCCACTCACACTATCAGCATTCTGTCCATACCACATACCCCACTCACACTATCAGCATGCTGTCCAAACCACACACCCCACTCACACTATCAGCATTCTGTCCATATCACATTACCCACTCACACTATCAGCATGCTGTCCAAACCAAAAACCCCCACTCACACTGTCAGCATGCTGTCCAAACCACATACCGCCACTCACACTATCAGCATTCTGTCCATACCACATACCCCACTCACACTACCAGCATGCTGTCCAAACCACACACCCCACTCACACTGTCAGCATGCTGTCCAAACCACATACCCCCACTCACACTATCAGAATGCTGTCCAAACCACATACCCCCACTCACACTGTCTACATGCTCCCCAAACCACATACCCCCACTCACACTATCAGCATTCTGTCCATACCACATACCCCACTCACACTATCAGCATGCTGTCCAAACCACACACCCCACTCACACTATCAGCATTCTGTCCATATCACATACCCCACTCACACTATCAGCATGCTGTCCAAACCACATACCCACACTCACACTGTCGGCATGCTGTCCAAACCACATACCCCCACTCACACTATCAGCATTCTATCCAAACCACACACCCCACTCACACTGTCAGCATGCTATCCAGACCACATACCCCCACTCACACTGTCAGCATGCTGTCCAAACCACATACCCCCCGCTCACACTATCAACATTCTGTCCATACCAAATACCCCACTCACACTATCAGCATGCTGTCCAAACCACATACCCCCACTCACACTGTCTGCATGCTCCCCAAACCACATACCCCCACTCACACTATTAGCATTCTGTCCATACCACATACCTCACTCACACTATCAGCATGCTGTCCAAACCACATACCCCCACTCACATGGTCAGCATGCTGTCCAAACCACATACCCCCACTCACACTGTCAGCATTCTGTCCAAACCACACACCACATTCACATTATCAGCATTCTGTCCATACCACATACCCCACTCACACTATCAGCATGCTGTCCAAACCACATACCCCCACTCACACTGTCAGCATGCTGTCCAAACCACATACCCCCACTCAAACTATCAGCATTCTGTCCATACCACATACCCCACTCACACTATCAGCATGCTGTCCAAACCACACACCCCACTCACACTGTCAGCATGCTGTCCAAACCACATACCTCACTCACACTATCAGCATGCTGTCCAAACCACACACCCCACTCACACTGTCAGCATGCTGTCCAAACCACATACCCCCACTTACACTATCAGCATTCTGTCCAAAGCAGACACACCCCACTCACACTGTCAGCTTGCTGTCCAAACCACATACCCTCACTCACACTGTCAGCATTCTGTCCAAACCACACACCACACTCACACTATCAGCATTCTGTCCATACCACATACCCCACTCACACTATCAGCATGCTGTCCAAACCACATACCCCCACTCACACTGTCAGCATGCTGTCCAAACCACATACCCCCACTCACACTATCAGCATTCTGTCCATACCACATACCCCACTCACACTATCAGCATGCTGTCCAAACCACACACCCCACTCACACTGTCAGCATGCTGTCCAAATCACATACCCCCACACACACTATCAGCATTCTGTCCAAACCACACACCCCACTCACACTGACAACATGCTGTCCAAACCAAATACCCTCCCACTCACACTATCAGCATTCTGTCCATACCACATACCCCACTCACACTATCAGCATGCTGTCCAAACCACATAAACCCACTCACACTGTCTGCATGCTCCCCAAACCACATATCCCCACTCACACTATCAGCATTCTGTCCATACCACACACCCCACTCACACTATCAGCATACTGTCCAAACCACACACCCCACTCACACTATCAGCATTCTGTCCATACCACATACCCCACTCACACTATCAGCATTCTGTCCAAACCACACACCCCACTCACACTGTCAGCATGCTGTCCAAACCACATACCCCCACTCATATGGTCAGCATGCTGTCCAAACCACATACCCCCCCACTCACATTATCAGCATTCTGTCCATACCACATACCCCACTCACACTATCAGCATGCTGTCCAAACCACATACCCCCACTCACACTGTTTGCATGCTCCCCAAACCACATACCCCCACTCACACTATCAGCATTCTGTCCATACCACATACCCCACTCACACTATCAGCATGCTGTCCAAACCGCCCACCCCACTCACACTATCAGCATTCTGTCCATACCACATACCCCACTCACACTACCAGCACGCTGTCCAAACCACACACCCCACTCACACTGTCAGCATGCTGTCCAAACCACATACCTCACTCACACTATCAGCATGCTGTCCAAACCACACACCCCACTCACACTGTCAGCATTCTGTCCAAACCATATACCCCAACTAACACTATCAGCATTCTGTCCAAAGCAGACACACCCCACTCACACTGTCAGCTTGCTGTCCAAACCACATACCCCCACTCACACTGTCAGCATTCTGTCCAAACCACACACCACACTCACACTATCAGCATTCTGCCCATACCACATACCCCACTCACACTATCAAATTGCTGTCCAAACCACATACCCCGACTCACACTGTCAGCCTGCTGTCCAATCCACATACCCCCACTCACACTATCAGCATTCTGTCCATACCACATACCCCACTCACACTATCAGCATGCTGTCCAAACCACACACCCCACTCACACTGTCAGCATGCTGTCCAAACCACATACCCCCACTCACACTATCAGCATGCTGTCCAAACCACATACCCCCACTCACACTGTCTACATGCTCCCCAAACCACATACCCCCACTCACACTATCAGCATTCTGTCCATACCACATACCCCACTCACACTATCAGCATGCTGTCCAAACCACACATCCCACTCACACTATCAGCATTCTGTCCATATCACATACCCCACTCACACTATCAACATGCTGTCCAAACCACATACCCACACTCACACTGTCGGCATGCTGTCCAAACCACATACCCCCACTCACACTATCAGCATTCTATCCAAACCACACACCCCACTCACACTGTCAGCATGCTGTCCAGACCACATACCCCCACTCACACTGTCAGCATGCTGTCCAAACTACATACCCCCCGCTCACACTATCAACATTCTGTCCATACCAAATACCCCACTCACACTATCAGCATGCTGTCCAAACCACATACCCCCACTCACACTGTCTGCATGCTCCCCAAACCACATACCCCCACTCACACTATCAGCATTCTGTCCATACCACATATCTCACTCACACTATCAGCATGCTGTCCAAACCACATACCCCCACTCACATGGTCAGCATGCTGTCCAAACCACAGACCCCCACTCACACTGTCAGCATTCTGTCCAAACCACACACCACACTCACATTATCAGCATTCTGTCCATACCACATACCCCACTCACACTATCAGCATGCTGTCCAAACCACATACCCCCACTCACACGGTCAGCATGCTGTCCAAACCACATACCCCCACTCAAACTATCAGCATTCTGTCCATACCACATACCCCACTCACACTATCAGCATGCTGTCCAAACCACACACCCCACTCACACTGTCAGCATGCTGTCCAAATCACATACCTCACTCACACTATCAGCATGCTGTCCAAACCACACACCCCACTCACACTGTCAGCATGCTGTCCAAACCACATACCCCCACTTACACTATCAGCATTCTGTCCAAAGCAGACACACCCCACTCACACTGTCAGCTTGCTGTCCAAACCACATACCCCCACTCACACTGTCAGCATTCTGTCCAAAGCACACACCACACTCACACTATCAGCATTCTGTCCATACCACATACGCCACTCACACTATCAGCATGCTGTCCGAACCACATACCCCCACTCACACTGTCAGCATGCTGTCCAAACCACATACCCCCACTCACACTATCAGCATTCTGTCCATACCACATACCCCACTCACACTATCAGCATGCTGTCCAAACCACACACCCCACTCACACTGTCAGCATGCTGTCCAAATCACATACCCCCACTCACACTATCAGCATTCTGTCCAAACGACACACCCCACTCACACTGACAACATGCTGTCCAAACCAAATACCCCCCCACTCACACTATCAGCATTCTGTCCATACCACATACCCCACTCACACTATCAGCATGCTGTCCAAACCACATACCCCCACTCACACTGTCTGCATGCTCCCCAAACCACATATCCCCACTCACACTATCAGCATTCTGTCCATACCACATACCCCACTCACACTATCAGCATACTGTCCAAACCACACACCCCACTCACACTATCAGCATTCTCTCCATACCACATACCCCACTCACACTATCAGCATGCTGTCCAAACCACATACCCACACTCACACTGTCAGCATGCTGTCCAAACCACATACCCCCACTCACACTATCAGCATTCTGTCCAAACCACACACCCCATTCACACTGTCAGCATGCTGTCCAAACCACATACCCCCACTCATATGGTCAGCATGCTGTCCAAACCACATACCCCCCACTCACACTATCAGCATTCTGTCCATACCACATACCCCACTCACACTATCAGCATGCTGTCCAAACCACATACCCCCACTCACACTGGCCCTCATTACGACCCTTGCGGAAATCAACCGACCGGACCGCCATAGCGTAAATAGCGTTTCCGCCATTGCACGATGGAGCAAAGTGCGGCTCATTCCGACCCATCGGGCACGAGCACCACGCCATGGCGGAAGTGCAAAGTCCGCGATGGCGGAAATGACCCCAAAACGGCCCACACCGCCGCCGTACGGCGCCCTAGGTGCAATACCGCCACCCATCACAGCGGACACCGCAGTGAGCGCCAACCGGAAAGTACGGTGACCGTAAATATACAGAAACGGAAGTAAAAGCATGGTCCCGGAACGGGAAACATCACGCCGTACACCTATAAAACCACAAAATCCACACAACCATAAAAAATACTACCCTGAGACACATCCCAACCCGTCATCCACCCTAGTGAAACCAAGAAAAATGGGAAAAGTAGCGAAGAAAGCGTGCGACCGCAAGCGGCAGGTCCACTTCTCCCGTGAGGAACTCACGGTGCTCACGGAGACCCTCCAGGAGAATGCTGCCGTCGTCTTCTCCACGCAAATGACCAGGACGGCACTTGCGAACAAGAAGGCCATATGGGCCCTGGTGGCACAGCGTGTAAGTGCGGTGGGGACCGCACCCCGCAACCCACAGCAATGCAGAAAGCGATGCGACGACCTGCGGATACGCGTCCGTAGCATACTTTCTGCCAACCGCAACATGGCCACAGCTACCGGGGGAGGATCGGAATCACCCATCAAGTTGACCCCCTGGGAAGAAATCTGTGCCTCCACCATTGGAATGGAGAGCATAGAGGGAGTCGGAGGGATGGAGAAAGGAGTGCAGACATCCGAAGATTCAGGTAGGTGTCCCAAATAAAACAATGCCAAAACCACAATGTCCAATCATGTGAAGTACCACGTGCCCACATAGTGCAACAGGAACACATGTCCAGGAGAACGTCCACATACATAGGCCTGATAGCACACTTTAAAACTCACATCAAATACATAAATAATTAAAAATCCTAAAAACACCCTCTACACGTGCAGCAGGCACACCCTAACTGCAGGCTGCCAAACAACTGCACCCTCACTCCACACACAAATGAAACCACCTCCAAGGCCCAGACCCAAATCACCCTCAGGTACCACCCCAATGCATGTGATACATTGCCATTCCAATTCCCACAGACCCATTAATAACGCTCGCCCTCCTTTACTCCACCACAGGGTCCGATCCAAACGACGAGCTCCAGGACACCCCTACCAGCACACCTGCAAAGAGGGCCAAGACCAACGGCCAAAGACCCTCCACCTCAGCTGCACGGATCAAGACACGGCAGCAGCACAAATCAAGTGACAGCACACAGGAGGGAACTCCAACAGGCACCCCAGCAGCCAGCATGCCCACAACACCACCACCACAGGTCCCCCCAATGGATGCCACAGTAGGCACTGCTTCTGGTGGCAGCAGCACCATAGGTGATACTGCATTAATGGCAGCATGCTCCGACACAGAAAACGGGGATGTCGAAGTTAGATCCATCCATGACCTGTCTCAATCCCCCTGTCTGTTCCATCCCGCACACCATGAGGATACCACGCAGGGGCACCCACAAGACGACGACTGGCCATCCCCCACAAGCCCTGTGGCAATGCAACATGAGGTGATCAGCCCCTCTGTGACACCACCGCAAATGGCCATGGCCCAGCAGAGGCAACAGTCCCTCGACCAGTTAATCGTGCAACAGCAGCAACTGGCCACGCTCCTCAAGGACCATGCCGATGAATGTGGGGGCACTAAGGCAGACATAGAAACATCAACTGAGACACTGAGGGCAGAAATGGAGAGAAGTACAGAGACACTAAGGGCACAAATGGAGAGTAGCACCGAGAGCCTGAGAGTACAAATGGAGAGTAGCACCGAGAGCCTGAGAGTACAAATGGAGAGAAGCACCGAGAGCCTGAGGGGGGAACTGCATGCGACGTCCAAAGACGTATGTGCCGAACTTGCCGCAGTGCGCCGTGTGCTCACTGAGCTCTCACAAACCCTTAGGGACATGCATGGACGTGAGCAGGCAGAGACATCATCCGTTGCAAGTTCCGTCCAGGGCAGCCCCCAACGTAGATCTGGGAGGAACCTGCGCTCCACAGGCAGGGGTGCCCCTGATACCCGCAGAGGGGGCTTGCAATAGCGACAGCCCACTGACAATGAGCATCTTTGGACACTGGTGTTCGGGGGGAGGTAGGACGGTGGAGGGGGTGTGTTGGGCTCACTTGGGTGGCGGGTCGATAGGGTGTTTAACATCATATCACATATGCCATAAACAATGCACGATCATGCAATGAGATGTGTGGACATTGATCTTTGTGTACGAGGCCATTATAGGCGTACAGTCCATATTGTGCATGTCCCAGACACACACAGTGCCACGAGTCCCGTGTCCATGTATCAGCCACCAGGCGTGAGTGCTAGAAGCATGCATCTATGAGATGCTGACGAATGTCACGGCCCTCCTGTGCCTCGCAGACTCCTTGAGGTGCTGCCACATCCCCACCCTCATCATGACCATCATCAGGTGCTTGCAGTTCTGCGTCAGGGGGCATGGGCACATTTCTACGTACGCACATGTTGTGGAGCATGACACATGCCATGACCATCTTTGCAACCTTCACATGGCGGTACAGGAGTGCCCCGCCAGACCTGCTGAGGCAGCGGAAACGAGTCTTCAGTAGGCCGAATGCCTGTTCTATGACTACACGGGTACGTGAGTGGGCATGGTTGTAGTCCTCCTCATGCTGGTCCCGTGGGTTCCGGACTGGTGTGAGGAGCCATCTCTTCAGTGGATACCCGGCATCACCTGTATGTGGACAAGAAAGGAATATTGAGGAATGCCATTGCTACGTACGCACCCCCCCCCTTCCTGCCAGGTCATTGCCGCATCACATACCCCACGCATGAAATGAGACTCACTGAGTAGCCAGGATCTGTTCCCTGCGTGTCGCTCCATGTAGCGTGGTATAGTAGAGTTCCTCAAGACCATAGAATCATGGGTAGATCCAGGGAATCTGGCACAACAATGTGTAATGATCCTGTTGGAGTCACACACCATTTGTACATTCAGGGAATGAAATTGTTTTCGGTTGCGGTACTGGGCCTCCATGGCATGTGGGACGACCAATTCCACATGGGTGCAGTCGATGGCACCAATGCAACCCGGTATGCCGGCAAGTGCATGGAATCCCACTTTTGTGTTCGTAATTTCCTGCTCCGAGCGTGGTAGAGAGATGTAGTCGTCTGCGTGCTTCAGGAGGCCATCGAGCACTTGCAATAGTGTCCGTGAGAACAGTGGCTGTGATATGCCATGCAACTGTCCGACTGTGTGCTGGTAGGTGCCTGTGGCCAGGAAGTGTAGTACAGACACCACCTTCAGTAGGGGTGGGATGGCGGTTGGGCTATCTATCATGCTGACAAGGTCAGCCTGTGTCATGTCCACAATGGCGGTTATGGTGTCCCGGTCCAAACGGTAGAGGGTGTGGATCTGCTCATCAGTGAGGTTGAACGGATGTGCTCGGAGGCGTGGGATTGCGGGCTGCCTGCGTGGTGGTAGTGGCTGTGCTGGCGGCCCTTGCTGGCCCTGCCTTGCCCTCCTCCTCTTCCTGCGTCTCCGCCGTGCGGCCGGTAGTAGTTGGTGTTCGTCTTCTTCTTGAAGTTGGAGTACTTGCAGTGCTATGAGGTCCCCCAGGGCCAACATGGCTAGTCCTGCCGGTAGCATTTCGGAGTGGGTGTGGTTGTGGGAGGAGACTGGGTGTGCAATTTATGTGTTTTCAGGCTGTATGGCCTCCACCTGTGGTGATTCATTCCACCTGTGCAAGCTGCACTCCCCTTTGGGCGAGCACGTCCCGCACACAACGCTGCAATTCGACGAATGGCATCTTGCTATTGCAATCATGTATTTGTACCCGATGGCAGTGTAACATTGGTTGATATGTTCATTCGGCTATGGTCCCATTGTTTCACATACAATCTTTGCAGTCGCGAACAGACTTGTGAAGGGTCAGTGGAACGTAGTACTCGAGTAACGGTGGACCCTCATGCAACACTGTACCGAGCTTCACCGACGGGCGGGGCGTTCCATTTGTGAGTGAAGGCAGTTGCCATTTTCACACACAGCCGCACTAGATGGATTAATTTGTGGTTTCAAGCGGCCACAGATGCCTTTTCGACGTGATGTTGCAAATGAGGAATTCGAAGGGCGGCGCTTTCGGTTTTCAGCTAGCGGCGAGGAGATGCCCACAGGTCTGACTGCAAATATAACGTTCTATTGTTCAATGTCCTTGGGACAGGGGCCATGGCGAGGATGCAATGATTGATATGAATAGTATGGGATGCGCAATAGCGACGTGGGCGATGAGGCAGGACGTTCCCAAATACATGTTACTTCACAACACTGGAATAACGGGCTGGGGCACGGTGGATTTTGCAGGCTGCATAACGCACAGACTCAATGGAAATTTCACATGTTATGTGAGTATGGAAACAGGCGTTTTCATTACAGGATGAGGGAATGATGTATGGATGCATGGACAGATGATTTGATGCAGAGTTTGCCATGTACAGGGCTTCTTGGAATCTATCCGCCTCCCCTGCGCTATGTGATGCAGGGCTGCCATAGTGGGGCCATCGTCTATCTGGCCTTGTTGAGCCCTCCCTGTCTCGACGCGCCTTCAGACACTTGTGTCTATGCACGTTACCAATCCCATCAGATGGATTCTGTTTTAACAGACGCATGCACAGGTACACTCGTTTGTGATAGTGTTTTCACCTCGATATAGATAGTTATGATTCGCAAGTGGTTTTTGGGTGGTGATGATCCTTTGGAGTGGGCTAGCATGCATATGGCTGTGGATTTGGTGTGATCATTGAAGTGAGTAATTCAAATGTAGTTCTGATGGCCATACTATTCTTTTTCATTTCATTTGGTTGACAGGTATCTCCTCCCCTTTTGCCACTGCCATCTGTATGCCACTCCTGCAGATGGATTTTACTCCCGACACCTGCTGCTTCGTGTTAATCAGTGGAGCAGCATTACGATCTTATGGGACGATCGCCAATGGGCCACATGCCCTTACGCAGTACTAGTGGCTAGGAGCAACATTTCGGCCTTTCAGCTGGACTAGTGCCTCCCTATTGGGACGGCCCTGCGGTTCTAGGCGCTTCCATGTTGCCTTTTCGTACGGGAATGTAGCCCCTGTGTACCATGAAGGAACAGGGCGTCACACAAGAAGTAGCTGGTCATTTATTGCGGATGCAGCCCACGATAATGAAATATATTTTGGAGTTCATGGCCTAATGGCTGTATGGGCTTGGTGAATTTGTTGTGCATTAAATTTCTATTCTGATATGAACCGTGTAGCGTTCTTCTTTGCGAGTGATGTGGCATATTCCTATTTGGGGAGCGATGTATTGTGAGGAGATCGGCATTGGGTTCCAGCTTCGGAGTATAGTTGCGTGGTACTGTGCTGGGCGCGTTTGCCTACGGAGCCCAGTGAGGTCAGGGATAAGGGCTGCCATTATGACTGTTTTGATGATGTCATGCTCAGGGGCGGGGGATTAGCTTTTGTGTAACAGATGCCGGTCAGCCAGTTGGATTGGTGGAATGATGTGATTATCGGAATATTGCTGGTCACAGGTGCCTGTGTTTGCGTGCGTTTCTTGGTGGGAGACTGAGGTCATGTCCATTTGTATAGCTTCTGTATTCGTGCCATCTGTGCCCTGCAGCTTCCATTGGGCACAGTTGAGATTCATTTGTTCGTTGGCAGGCATGGATGACTAGTACATTTCACTGGTTGCATTGTGTGACTTCATTGCACCTACGGGGGGTTGTACAATGTGGCCAGGGAGCGGTGTACAAGCACTCAGTAGGGCCGTTTACTGTTGGTTCGCGATGCCGTACTTCTCACCCTGGCGGAATGGTACTTTCCGCCGTGCTTGATGGCGTTAGGTGCATGTCCGCTAGGGTCGGAATTCGCGTACCGCTGCGCCATGGTGGTAATTACGGTTTGGCATGGCGCGCGCGCGCGTGCTTGGTGCAGTTAGCGTTGGCGTTCACTACGGTGTCGCTAATGGCATCGTACTTTGCGGTGACGGGTCATGATCGCACCGAGCGCTATTCGATGGCGGTATTGCATTTCCGCCATCGTTTTTCGATTTCCGCCAGGGTCGTAATGAGGGCCACTGTCTGCATGCTCCCCAAACCACATACCCCCACTCACACTATCAGCATTCTGTCCATACCACATACCCCACTCACACTATCAGCATGCTGTCCAAACCACACACCCCACTCACACTATCAGCATTCTGTCCATACCACATACCCCACTCACACTATCAGCATGCTGTCCAAACCACACACCCCACTCACACTGTCAGCATGCTGTCCAAACCACATACCCCACTCACACTATCAGCATTCTGTCCAAACCACACACCCCACTCACACTGCCAGCTTGCTGTCCAAACCACATACCCCCACTCACACTGTCAGCATTCTGTCCAAACCACACACCACACTCACACTATCAGCATTCTGTCCATACCACATACCCCACTCACACTATCAGCATGCTGTCCAAACCACATACCCCCACTCATACTGTCAGCATGCTGTCCAAACCACATACCCCCACTCACTCTATCAGCATTCTGTCCATACCACATACCCCACTCACACTATCAGCATGCTGTCCAGACCACACACCCCACTCACACTGTCAGCATGCTGTCCAAACCACATACCCCCACTCACACTATCAGCATTCTGTCCAAACCACACACCCCACTCACACTCTGAGCATGCTGTTCAAACCACATACCCCCCCACTCACACTATCAGCATTCTCTCCATACCACATACCACACTCACACTATCATCATGCTGTCCAAACCACATACCCCACTCACACTGTCTGCAGGCTCTCCAAACCACATACCCCCACTCACACTATCAGCATTCTGTCCATACCACATACCACACTCATACTATCAGCATGCTGTCCAAAACACACACCCCACTCACACTGTCAGCATGCTGTCCAAACCACACACCCCCACTCACACTATCAGCATTCTGTCCATACCACATACCCCACTCACACTATCAACATGCTGTCCAAACCACATACCCCCACTCACACTGTCAGCATGCTGTCCAAACCACATACCCCCACTCACACTATCAGCATTCTGTCCATACCACATACCCCACTCACACTATCAGCATGCTGTCCAAACCACACACCCCACTCACACTGTCAGCATGCTGTCCAAACCACATACCCCCACTCACACTGTCAGCATGCTGTCCAAACCACATACCCCCACTCACACTATCAGCATTCTGTCCATACCACATACCCCACTCACACTATCAGCATGCTGTCCAAACCACACACCCCACTCACACTATCAGCATTCTGTCCATACTACATACCCCACTCACACTACCAGCATGCTGTCCAATCCACATGCCCCCACTCACACTGTCAGCATGCTGTCCATACCACACACCCCACTCACACTGTCAGCATTCTGTCTAAACCACACACCCCACTCACACTATCAGCGTTCTGTCCAAACCACACACCTCTGTGTTGTTAACACATGAAACCACAAGAAACACATGAAGGCATCGCCAGGCACCCACATAACTAGGGAGAGGACACAGCAATAATCATAGTTTTACCTGATAGCTAATTGCAATGTATGCATTGAGGGACCTCCCCATAAGGTTTACTGCAGGAGCATCACAGCTTCTTGGTCCTATCTATAACCCCTTAGTGATTCTGTCCCAGTGCAGCTCAGCTTCTCAATCTTCCATCTACACCATGTAAGCCATCAAGGCCGCCATCAAGGCCAGGGGTCGAAGTGGGCGGGAGCGGATCGGAGCAGTGCTCCCCCACTTTTACCGTTCCTATACTTTTATTTGAAAAAGAAACCGTTCCAGAATGGTTTCGTTTTAGAATCAAAGTGTAGGAAGCAGTTGAAACTTGCACTTCAGTGCACTGCACTGAACGTTCCCTTAAACAGCAGACGCATTTGTTTGGGGGTTTGCATGGCACACAGGATGGGGGCGTGGCGCTGGGGTTTGTGGCGAGTGCGGTGGGCCAGCGGGGAACATAGTTCCCCACCATTTTGTACACATTTTTCGACCAGTGATCAACGCAACTTTATTTTTTATTTTGTTTAATTGGTTATTTGTAAGGCACCTATAAAACAAAAGATGTTTCAAGGCGCCACAAGACAAAAAGGGGGGGTGGGGACGAGTGAGAAAGATACCAATTGTGGTCCCAATAGGCCTTGTGACATTCGGATCGTGCCAGTGCAGTAACAAGAAGTGCGAGGGGGGGGGGAGTGCTGGTCTGCTTGAAATGCGAAGTGCTAGAATGGGGGGCATGCAGGGTGAGGGGGGGAGGGAAGGAAAAAGAGAAAAGGCGGGTCTCGGTGAGCTTGCAGAACTTAAGGAGATCTGGCTCAAGCCTGAGAGGGGCAGGGAGACCATTCCAGAGGGATGCTCCTGCGGAGGAGTGAGATCTACCCCCGCTCCCTGCTTAGATGATCTGCAGAGAGTTAGATCTATAAGACTGACAGGATCTTGCAGGGAGGTATTTAGGGAGAGCGAGTAGGATGTAGCGGTGTCCCAGGTCCCGGAAAGCCTTGTGAATGATGCAGAGGGTCTTGATCTTGATCCTGCCAGCAAATGGGAGCCAGTGGGAGATTTTAGGCTGGAGCGGCGGTAACTGGTCTTAAGGCCAAGGATAGGTCTCGCAAACGTATTCTGGATTAGTTGAAGGGGGCAAAGAGAGGAAAAAGGAAGAATGGGGAAGAGGCTGTTGCTGTATTCCAGCCTCAAGGGGACCAGAGCTCCGGAGACATTGAGTTTCTGGGCAAAGGTGAGGAAAGAGTAGGTGCATCTGAGGAGGTGCAGCTGAATGTGGGCATTCTTGGAATGGTACATGATGTGAGGATAGAGGAGACTCTCCCCACATCTACTATTGCCCTTCTCAGTATAGCCTGATTTTGGGCAATACATTAAAGGTAATGGAGCAATGACACTTAAATGTGAATAGATAAACTAGACTTGGGACTATGCATCCTCCCCTGAGTTCTGCCAGGCCCGTACCCCATGCGTGTGCACATCCACATTGACAATTCATTTCAAACCTACCTGGTGTTGATGCTGGTTCCTCCAGTTGACTTGAGGTGTTTCAGGGTACCCCAAGAAATTGTAAAAAGAAAAGCAAGTCATTTTAGAATGTGCATAGCTCAAAGTGAAAAGGTAAAAGTAAGCATAACGCTTTTACACCCTCTTTGTGTGCTTAAGCTCATTTGCATGCCCGCCCCACAGGAATAGGAGAGGCAAAAAGTGGAGTTAGCATCTCTGCTGAGCTGCTTTCCTCCTCCGTCTTGGATGAGCACAGTGTTTTATGCCTGCATAAGATTTTCATGCAGGCATAAAATAGCGGATTTCTAATGAATCCACCTCAAATTACCACCTGCTAATATTAAACATTGCCTTCGAATGTATTATTAACAGGCAGTATTTGCATTTCTGCATAAGAGTAAAACTGAAGATTAAAAGCAACTTCGCCTGGTTTTACTCTCCAGTTTTACATTATTCTTTGTAAATTATTGAACTTGTGTGCAGGGGGCTCAAGAGCATGTAAGTGCTAATGTTGGTGGTTCCCTTCATGGAATTAGCATTTTATTAAAAGAAAGGTTTAGCATGCACATTGATAGGAAGGATTTCATTTTATGTGTAATTTTCCCTCTGGTTGTGTAACCCCCTCAACGTTTTGCGGCTGTTTAAACACCTTAGTCTGACTTTGCCAGGGGTGCACAGCCTTCTGCTGCACTCCTCTGGGCTTTCGCTCACTTTTTATGGTGAAACTGACATGCCCTTCAGACAGTCACTACTGGGAGACTTCATTTCCCCTAGTCCTTGTCCACTGTTGCAACTTTTCTGCAACATGTAACAAGTGTGCAATGTATCTTCCAATACAGCACAATTGGGTTTCGTAGTCATTTCCAAAGGCCCTAGATACTCTCAAAGGATTTTTAAGAGATGTGCAGATGTGTCATGGACAGGGCTGGTTGCAGCTATCTTTTTGCATATTTTTTAACACTTTCCTGCCAGGTAAACCGCGATTACCGCGTTTGGCAGGAATAGGTGGCCTGGCTCTAAAATGGCCAGGCCAAATGGTTCTTTGCCCTGTCCTTTGGCCATCTTGTTCCTTCCCCTTACCCAAGTCGAGCCAAACCGGGGCAGTCCTTATTTGGTCATGCATTTTCCTGCGAAACGCCAAGCTTTTGCGGACTTCTTAATGCCTTGTGGGTGTGCCTCCTGGATGTGGGCTGGGTGTCTGTCCAAAATACACAACCTGCGTGCCAGAGAGTCCGGAGTGCTGTGAATGCCTGGGACCACTGTGATTGGTCCACATATGGAGTGTGTGTTTGTGAGCAGATCTCCCATTGGGTCCTCTTCTTTTGGGCATGAAGGAGACTCTGGATAAGAGGAGGCCCCAAACAGCCATACCATGTCGATCTCCAGAGTTCTCACTGAACGAAGGATAGGATCCAAGTATCCTAAAAATAAGAAGCTGAGTCGAGGAACTGCTGGTGACCCGCTGGAAGGTTTGGCACCCTGAGCCCGCTGTCGTCCTGTGAGACCCCTCTGCATCTGGTCGTCCTAGAAGGTCTGCGAAGATGCTTTGACCAATTAAAATAGTGGGACCTACTATTCTCGGCTCCTTCATCAAAACCTGGAAGTAAGCCTTCTTGGAAGGGTCCCTGGGCCAACCATTGGGCTGACCAGCTTACACAGGACTTTTGGTCTGTCTCCGCCACCGTTTTGAGGAGGCCCTCGAAACTTGGTAAACTGCTAGGTCTGTGTCTGCGGTGCCCACACAACGAATGTCGAACACATGGCATTCCCAGGTCTCAAGTGAGACGAGTGTGCCAGGAAAGGAGGCGATGCGGTTACCGTGTTACCCTGCTGAGGCAACGATCTTTGCAGGTGCACTGCATTTGTGCCCCTCTTGCCTTTGAAGCCTGCTGCAGTGAAACTGGCCTGATCCATCCATCAGGAGTGGAGAAATCTCCACTGTCCCATTTGGGAATCATCACTGTATCTCAGAAATGGAAACCGCAGAGCCGTCTTATTGCCGCATTTGGAACAGCAACCGAAGTGGACTCGACTGGTGAAGTTTGGTCGGAGTGCACTGGGGGTCGGTGAGTAAACGCACCCCTAACCAGAGGCCCCAGTTCCTCGTCCATTTCTATGCACGAAAGGCCCCTGAGGGCACCTCTCCTTTCCACTGCTAATAAGAACTAGCGAACTATTCCCGAACCTTGGAATCACCCCTGCCTTCAAGTGGTGGCTCTCTTGAATAGTGGGAATCTATTCTTCATCGCCTCACCCACTTTCCTGACCCACTAGCGACCCCTAAAGAGACCCTGTTTTGCCCATTGGAATAACCGCGTGAACTTGCATTGCATGTACTATTGAGCATTAGGCTCCTCTCTTCTTAGGGATTGGACTGCCTCTTAGTTAGGTGTGTATTCCATGTTGAAGGGGACTAAAGACTATCTGCACTGCCTGTTTCCTTCCCTTCTAGGTTGTGGACATATTTCGTGCGTTTAACCCTTTTGACCCCATTGGTCTTGTATATATCTTGTATTGATAGTGTTGTGTTGGTTTAATAGTATTGCTGTGATTCTTTTACTGTGTGTTGAGTAACAAAGGCCTTGTAATAAATGAGTTTATATGTTTATATATACACCTGTCTGGGAGTAATCTGTAAGTGTCCTTACTCTGTGTGCTCATTGAGGTCCTTCAGTCACCCTCACCCCTCCTGAGACCTAGTCTTGACCGCAGACCATAGCTACCTTGATTGGTCTGGCTTGTCCAGACGTTACCCTGTTCCATGGAACTAGGCTGGCCTTCTGAACCTCTGGCCACCAGGTCAGAGTTCAGAAATCCATCTTAACATATTGGTGTACAGCGGTGGGATAGGACTGAAGGTATCCAGTGTTGCGCACTAGTGAAGGAATTTCAAATTATTTCAAGTTATTCCTACCCAGGACACATAGTGAATTGTTTTAGCATAACTATAAAAGGCCATAGACCTATCTAACAAAATGGAAACAAGTACCTTGTTAACCTTAAATGCTTCTAAATCTGAAACATTAAGAAAGATGCGTGCTGAGATGGGTATACCTGCTCAAGGCACAAAAATGGAGATGATCCAAAACATCATGGAAGGGCAAGAGTCACAATTGGTGCCATAGCTTCTGATGAAAGTGCAGAAAGTGGTGGGGCTGCTCTCACTGGCAGAACTGACAAGTCTGTCACTGCACTTATTCATGGGACCCATGAGGATATGGATGATGTGATGTCCGATGTTTCCTCTGCCAGTGCTGATGCTGAGGCCATGCTTGAATTCAAGAAACGAGAACTGTTGTTTAGGCAGAAGGAGCTTGAATTTAACATGGCCAAGCTGAAGATAGAGCAGGCAGAAAAACAGAAGGACAGGGATCACCCGTTGGAACTGGCCAAGCTTCAAGTTTCAAATGGTTTCAAGGGATCTGGACATGGGTCTGGGTCCTCCTCTCATCCAAGGTTTCCTAAAGATCTGCTCAGTGTGTATGATGAAAAGAATGACATTATGGACTGGCTGAATGCTTTTGAGTATGCATGTGAAGTTCAACAGATTGACAATTCTGATAAGATTTCATGGTTACTTAGCAGAATTCCCCATTCTGGCTGCAGTGCAATTATGGAAATGTCAAAGGCTGAGAGAGCAGGTTTTGCAATGGTGAAGCAAACTCCTATCTTAAAGTTTGAAAAGACTCCTGCCCAATACTTGAAGAGATTCAGAGAGTACAAAAAGAAAGAAGGAAGTACGTGGGTGTCTTATGTAACTGAGTCCTTAAAGAACTTGACTGGCTGGCTTGAAGGATATAAGGTCTCTACCTTTGAGGGTATGATATGTCTTGTCATGCTTGAATATATGTTTGCATCTTGTTACCCTGAGCTTAAGCAGCATTTAGCAGATTCAACAGAGTTAGATCCTAAGAGGCTAGTCATAGGAGAAGATTTGTGGGTGTCATATAGAGTGTCCCATAAGGACAAGACTCATCCTGGTAAGCAGGAGGAGGGGAGAAAGCCCAAAAGATAAAGAGGGTGTGGGAACTGATAAAACCTCGCCCCAAAAGGGCCACAAAAAGAAATGTAAGAGTAAGTCAGAAGAAAACTCACAGTGTAGTGGAGGTTATCCTCCAAAACAGAAATCAGATTACAGTAAGCCTCCCTATGTCCACAGACCCAGTGGATCTTGTGTGGCTTGTGGAGCAAGAGACCATGTGAAGGGGGACCCCTGATGTAAGGTCAAAACCTCGGGGGCCCACTCTGCTAATCTGCCGTTTTCCTCCTATGAGGAAGAAAAGATTACAGGAGCATGCTTCTCCTCAGACTCCTTCCCCAATGGGATAGATTCTGAGGTAGTTTGAGTTTCCCTGGGTTCCTGGGAGCCTAAAGTCTGAGAGGCTTTTGCTGGGATTCCAGACAATACCAAGCACTACTTTAAAGACAGCGTGCTCATCAATGGAGTAGATACTCCTGCTCTTAGGGATAGTGGCTGTAGTCGAACTGTAGTAGACCCAGAGAAAGTTGCCAGAGCTCATCTGATGCCCACTAAGTTGGCTCATGGCTCAGCTCTCCAGTTCCCAGTTATACCTGTAAATCTTACTTTAAATGATGCAGTAGTCAGGATCCCAGTGAGCATTCTGAGAGATGGCCCAGGAAAGGTCTTGCTGGGAAATGATCTCAGAGTTTTAGGGCTTGTGGGAGATACAGCAGAAAGACCCTGCACAAGGCCTCAAACAAGGGCAGCACTGGCCAAGGCCACTGCAGTGCCCAAGTCAAAGGGGAAACCCAAGGACAAAGGAGTCAGAAAAGACAAAAGAGGGAAAGAGAATATTCCCCCTAACTCGCCTACCACTGAGGTGGAGGTAGTTGGTCAAACACCTGGACCTGACAAGGTGGAGGTGCTACCAGAAGTATTTGACCCCAATGACCATCCGAACTAAAAGACTTATTAGTAGAAGGTGGTCCTGACAGGGAAGAATCCAGTAAGGGCCAACCTGAGTGCCCATCTCTGGAATGCCTAAGGAGACAGGCCTGTGCCCAGCTTGAGGGTGAACCTCCTGGGACACATAGGCTTTATTGGGAAGTTGGGCTCCTGTACAGCAAGACTACAGAGTCTACAGAAGGAGACCATAGGAGGTTAGTGGTTCCCCTTGCTGTAAAACCCTTCCTCCTGCAGCTGGCACATGAAGTGCCCCTTGCTGGTCACCTTGGAATCAAGAGAACCAAGCATAGGTTATCCATGTACTTCTACTGGCCCAAGATGGGGGTGCAAGTAGAAAGTCACTCTAGGAGTTGTGCCACCTGCCAGTTATCTGGTAATAGTGGCTCAACAATCTAAGCTCCCCTGATACTACTCCCAGTTGTGGGTGTACCGTTTGAGAGGGTAGGGATTGACATAGTTGGTCCCCTTGACCCCCAAACATCCTCAGGCAATAGGTTTATCCTCGTGCTGGTCGACCATGCACCCAGGTATCCTGAGGCCATCCCATTGAACATTGTGACTGGCAAGTCAGATGCACAAGCTTTACTTGGCATATTTACTAAGGTTGGCTTCCCTAAAGAAGATGTGTCTAATAGGGGCAGCAACTTTATGTCAAAGTATATGCAGGCCATGTGGAAGGAATGTGTTGTCACCTATAACTTTGCATCCTCATTACACCCACAAACCAATGGTCTTGTTGAAAGGTTTAACACAACCTTAAAAAGCATAATTGGGGCTCTGGAAGTACCCCAAAGAAGAAAATGGGATCTTCTGTTACCATGCTTACCGTTTGCCTACAAGGAGGTACCACAGGAGGGTGTTGGCTTCAGCCCCTTCAAGCTTCTGTTTAGTCATGACCAGAAGGCTTCCCTCATTAATTTCACACATGGTCAGCAAGTCCTGATCATGAATCCTATCAGGCCTAGAGCTTTACAGGACAAATAGGCCCTTACACAGTGGTGGTTTCACTGGATGAGGTGAACTATTTAGTGGAGCTTGGAAGGGCTAGTCAGGCTCCAAAAGTGTTCCATGTGAATAGACTGAAGGCTTTCATCCCAAGCGTTGAAATTGCTGCACTGCTGCTGCCTTCAGATGTTGAGGAAGAATCATGTGTTGAATGGGTTGGATGAATTCTGCCTTGCATATCTGGATGATATAGCAGTTTTTAGTGCCACCTGGGAAGACCATGTGAAACAGCTTAGGATTGTGTTGCAGGTGTACTGGGGAGTCTCCCAGCTGGGCCCATAGATTTGGGGTTTGCTCTAAAGTACTATAAAACGAGATAGTTGCACCTTTGTGATGGATGTGGGTGCAGATGTATTACTCCAACACCAATCAATAAGGAAATAAGGACAACTCAATGGTTTGGCAAAGGGAGTCAGTTTAATGACAAGTACGAAAAACAGGAAGTCATGGGAATAAGCAGTGATGCCATCGTCCGTCTCGCTTCAACTCTAACGAACTTCATAAAAACATCATTTATACTAAAAACTCATCATAGCTGACATGTAACATTCCAAAGTTAATAAGCATTTCTAGTGGTTCGGAAAAGGTAACTTTAATATAGGTGCTAAATCTGTATATGGTAACAGAGTAAAGTGATTGGGTAAAACACTGTAAGGTGGGCATCTAAATCCTTCCTTCAAAATGACTACTGTAGACTTCACTAATAGTACGAAGTCCCATTGGTTCTACTAATTATAGGACCCTAGATTATTTGGTCCATTGTGATTGGGTTGGCACCAACCCCATGCATGAATTTCCACTATGCTAGCAGCACCCAGAATGGACAGCCAGGTGCAGGGTGCCCCCTCTGCTACCCGGCCTTCCTCCAATTAAGGTTACAATCAATCATCACTTCAACAACAATGTGTCAATTATGTTACTGTGGTTGTCCTCGAAACTGCATCTTCTGACTGAGAAGGTTCCGCTATCTTCTCCTGGGCGGATGCCACGCGTAGGTGTGAACTCGTGCTTCTCCTCGCTCGTATGGTCATGTGATGCAGACACTGTGAATTTGCCTAGTTTCTCTCGATTTGTGCATTTCATTCTACGCTTCCTTATCTTGACCTTTCACAGGCAGGATATGCTGTTCTTAAGTTTCAATTAGATGTAGCTTCTGTTCCCTTCTTCTATTGGTATGACCTTGGCTCCTTTGGCATGAGTTCCATCTGCTGAGTTTCTATTCAGCTGTTTATCCTCGTTTTGCTAGAATATGAAGTTTGTCGTGCTTGGCCTCTACTAACCTGAGTTGATTCTGCTTTTAATGCAAAGTGGACTCGCACTTATAATACTGTGCTTTGTTTTGAGGTACTTTATGTAAATATGGTGCTTGCCGCTCTATTCTTCTACTAAGCATAGCAAGCCACACTGGTTTCTTAGATTCTTGCATTTCAAGCATATGTACAGGTGTTATCTAGTTGGATATCTTCATTCTTGCTTACAGCTTAAGCTCCTTCATGTTTCAACATTGTTCTCTTTTAGGTTCACGATATCTTTATTTGTGGCATTTCGTCTCTTTGCATCATTCTCTGGTCGTCATTTCTTCTCTATTCAAGTCAGTCTGGGCCCTCGTGACGTCACCATTTGTCTTTCATTAAGGCCTTTTTAGTTTCTTCCGGGACGGTACTTAAGCAATTTTCATTTTGTCTTATTTGCTGGTAGGATTTTCTTAATGGATAACTTACTGTCCACGGTGTTCTTGGAATAGGTACATCAATAGATGCTGTTCATGTAATGGGTAATGGGCAAAGCCCTACTGCGGCTCTCTGTTGGTTTATTTGCTCATCCTACATCACATATCTCGGTGTGAACATTCCTGGTATTTCAAAATGGACGATTGGAATGCAGGCTTTATTTGGGACCTCCTCTACACTCTCCCCTCTGGGCGATTCATCAACCACTTTCACTTCCTTCTCTAGATCCATTTTGTTCTGTTCTTCTGTATTCTCCTTCACTTCTTCTCTTGGGTTCATTCCTTCTTCATCTTCTGGATCTACACATGATGGCCTGAAGAAGTGTCTCTTTGGAGTCCATATCTTTATAACTCCCTTCAGGCTTCCTGCATTTCTTACATGTGTGTCATTGTTCCAGGTCATTAGTTTTCATTGTCCATTTGGGCTGCAGTAAATCCATCTTCCCACATAGTTTCTGTGCTTCTTGGGATAGAGAAATGTTGTACCTTCTGTCGTGTGCCTGCTGGCCTTCTCAAAGTCTCTTATTTCTTCATCATTCAGGTCTTTGGGCTTCCATCCTGGCTCGCATCAATCATGATCTTCATCCCTATAGCTTTCCTTGCAGTTTTCTGGCATTGTGATATTATTATCTTAATAACACAAAATCCTAGAAATATCATTACTAGAAGGGCTCCCAGGAACTTTAATATGTATGCCATCCATTGTGGGACCCAGGAGAACAATGATCCAAACCCGCTGTCATCATCAACTCCGTCGATTTCATCAAGCATTTGGTTCTGTAGTTTTGTCAGCATACCTATGGCTTCAGTTAAGGTTTCATTCTCCTCATTGTGTGATGGTATGAACGTGCAACATGATTCTCCTATTTTTGCACAAACTCCTCCATCCATAGCTGTGATCATGTCAAGCACATATCTGTTCTGGAGAGTCATCAGTCAGATGGCTCTTAATTCTTCTTTAATCGCATTAAATCCTTTTATGGTGGTGTTAATGGTCTGTAGTAACTCCCATCTGGTTATCTGCAACCATTTAGTATTTTCTCCAACCTGAAATCTTGCCATGAAAATCGTTGCGAACACTGATGGGGTGAGGCTAAAAAGCCTGTGTTCGTATGGGATTGCATGAAAGGATTCTTCTGATTTGGCAGAGAATTCATTCTCTCTCTTCATTCGAGTTTTCAGTTCCACAGATCTCTTCTTCCTCAGGTGAGCATCTGCTTTCGGGAAACTGTCAATATTCAGGTCACTTTTCGGGATCAACAATGCTGGAACGTGAACGTTCACTATTGTGCATATGCCTCCCCAGTCTCTTGGCAGGCTGATGTATGCTTTGGATCCACACGCCCAATAATGGTCCATAATTACTGCAGTTCCATGTACCATTCCTGGAGCGTCAAAAACTTGTCCACAGTGCTGATTTTCTCCCATCTTCCTTGTGCCGTTATTTCTGAAACAGAACTTTGGGCTTTCTAATGGCACTATCTGCAAGGGTCCTCCTCTGTCTTCGACCCATGTGAGTACTTTTCCAAGTTTTGGCCATAATGGCTTGCATCCGTTTTGCACTATGTTGATGGTTGGCTCGTAATGACCGAAGACCATCCATGCTCGTCATATCACTACTCCTTTCTCCCATCCGTCTGGTGAAAGCACTGTTTCCCAGATTTGCATTTGGCCTTGATTCTTCCATCTCCGAGCTTCTTCAAGAGTTTTTCCTTGGACATTTAGCTTCTGATTTGCTTCTCTTCTAATCTCTGCTCCTTTAACTCCGGGCTTCTCATATCTTATCACAATGTGTTTTTGTCTTTCCATTGTTTCTTGTCTTTATGTCCTGGACATAATCGTCTTCATTTGGATCAGTTGCTTCAGTTGCCCATTTCAGAGAGGCATCACTACCCATGAACTGGCCTCTGGTCTTGCATATTGCTACGTGTGACATACAGTGTGCTGTCTGGACAGCAATTTCTACAGCCACGAATATCTTGGACTTCCCCATGCTTGGTACCAAATGTTGTTTCCCGGATGTGTTGTGCTGTCCAAGTAATCGTTTAGTTCATTGTCATCTCCAGGCATGCTTCTCTTGATTCTTAATGTTTTCCTGTAGTTGGCTATTACTACATCCCTGAAGGCATCTGGATGGCTTTTTCTTGCTGGAGGATTCTCAGGTATCCTGGTCCATGGTGCAGGCCTTCTCATCTGCGCCATTTCAGTTGATCGAATTCTAGCTGCTTTCTCTTGTTCCTCGTATAGTTTCTTTTCTCTGGCTAGGAACATTCATACCCATACTGGCATTGGTTTGGTGTATGGCTGTACTGTGGCCTGGTACTTGTTCCTTTCGTTGGGACATATATGTTTTGCAATACAGTTTCTGTGGTTTTGTTCTTCAGTTCCTCTTGCAACTTCCTTGCTCTTGCTATGTGTGGAAACAATGAGTCTACTATCCGTTGTGTCCATTTAGAGAGTTTCTCCGAGTTGGCTCTTGTTTTCTTAAAAGTTGGTTTCTGTTGGTTTTTCTCTTAACTCTTGTTTTCTCACGTCGTCTGCTGTAGAGTTTCTTATGGCGGGCAGTCTCTTTTTTTCTGCTGTTTGTGTTTGTGGTTCTGTAGTCATTTACAATAGGCCTGTTTTGCGTGCATTGAGTGTTTGCATGCGTGTAGTTCTCAGTGATATTACTTCATTCATCCCTTGCCGACCCTGTCTCCTGCTCTCCTTTCCATTTGTTACTGCAAGGGTGTGTGTATCACAGCTAATCACATTCATTTCAAGTTCATTCATTCCACCATCAGATTTTCTAGGGACTGGAATGACTATATAAGGTCTGGGTGTTTTTGTGCGTTTTATGCATACGTCATTAGGTGGGTGCACTGAATTTGGAACGCTTTGTGCACCAATAAAGAATGCAGTTCTGATCATTAATGACAATAAAATAATGATGAATATGATGCACAGGTACATTATGCCCATGTAAGTCAGGCGGCAGCATTTTCTTCCAGAGAAGCGGGGGTGCCTCTCTTCTTGTGGGAGGACCAGGTTGCTGTTCTGGGCCCCCATCTCAATCATTCGACAAAAATGTAAATGTTATTATTTCCTTAAGCAATACTGCGTTCATGAGTGTTGGGTGTGCCACAAGTGCCCCCCCCCTCTCGTGGCGATGATTTGTCTCTTAATTCAGGATACAGTTCCTTTACTAGGAATAATCAAAACAAATAACCCTTCAATGAGTCCCTTTACTGTGTATGTTAAAAATAGGTGAGCTCCAAATCCACCCCACTGATTTGCTTTAATCATGAGGACATGGTGTATGTTGGTCAGATACGAAGAGTAAAGACAGAAAATATCAAATGCAATGAAGTTCTTGACGCTGCTTCCTCGATCTGTCTCTCGGCGGAAGCTTCTTAGAACCTCCTCAGATAGCTCCTCTGATGGTTAGAAAGTTCCACTTGAAGTATAATTCCATGCAAGAGCATTCCCATCTGTGCAACATTAGTTGGATCTCTGATGAAAGTGAGGACGTCAACATCAATTGGTCTCCCCACTAGCTCTGGAAAGTCAGTGACTAGGTGAAAAAGGATGTTGTGTGCCAACCTGCTGTCTTCTGGTGACAGGGACATCTGTCCTGTCTTTGTTGAGGTTCAGGATGATATGTTCTTTCCTTGATGTAAACAATGTCTGCACTGTCCGGTCGCATTGAGTGCAACCAGAATGATTATCTTATTCAAGAGATGGCTCAAATGTTCTGTATTTGCTGGATCTCGAAGAAATGTCAGTGTGTCTGTTGTTCTTCTAATGAGAGTTGGACAATCTTTGATTATGCGAAAGAACAGTGTGTTGATGAGCTCATCTATTTCCGCCTGTGTTGGGATCTTTCGTTCTTCCTCACTGTACTCAGGGAGTAAAACAAATCATTCAGCTATGACAGTGAGCAGTTGTCTTATTATCTTTTCGTTTTTGGGATCTTGTAAAAAGTCAGTGACACTGGTGAGCCTTCCTACCAATGACGGGTATGACTTAAGCACTAAGTCAAAGTAGATGATTACGTCTTTTGTGATGTTACTACTGTGGAACACCATAAGTGATTCCGAACAGGGTTATTGTGAGGAAAGAGTCAGGATATTGGTTTTACTTCCAGCTTAAATGTCCTCGATCAAAACTTCTCATGTTCTCCTTTCATTATTAAGGCTTTTGTGTGTCTTAGTTCAAAGTTCAATAGCTAATGATCTGTGTTGTGGCTTATGCATGTACTTTTCTTCTTCACCCTGCAACTAGGATGCACAGAGTGTCCATTTTTTACGTCCTTTCCCCCTTTTTTGCTTAGAGGATGTGTCCCATTTCAAGCCACAACTTGCAAAAGTTCCTTGTCTTTGTCTGGCTGATTATGCGTCCTTCTTCCGTGTCATGGATCTCGTCTGCACGTGCTGTGGTTCTTCCCCGTCGCTCGTCGATTCCTCTTGTTGGGGTGCAGGCAGGGGGCCTTCTCCGATGTAGGGTTTGATATCACCGAGAAAAATCCATGCTCTCCTGCCTTTCAGTTTCACAGCGGATGGAGTACAGTCCTCTACTGTAAAAGGTCCATTGAATCTTGGCTCGTCCCACCTTTTCCTTGTATGGTTTCTCACCAAGACGGCATTGCCAGGGAAGATGAGTGGAACACGTAGACCTTGAACATGGTCTGTTGTAGTGTCTCCTTCTGTGTTCTGTGCTGCGCTGCACCCTTTTCGTCGTCGCTGCAGCTGGTCTGAAATTACAGTAAGGCAAGATGTCATGCAGTTCAGAGAGTTTTGCATTTCAGATCCTAAAACCTCTCCTGTTGACTGGGCATCACATCTAGCTCTGTCTCGGGGTGTTAGGGAGTTCTCATTCTTCTTCCTGTGGCTATCTCGTGTGGCGTAAGATGGTGGTCGGAGCGGGGATGGTTCGAAGAGCATACAATGCCAGTGGAAGGCAGTGCAACCATCCATTCCTTAGAGTAAGCTTCAACGTGGCGTTCCTTTCCTCTAACAAGCGGTTGAGAGTCTCACAGATCCCATTACCTTGTCGATGATATGCCGACGAGAATTTGTGCCTTATACCAAGGAGTAAGTTAATCTGCTCAAATACAGTATTGACAAAATGAGGGCCGTTATCTGATCTCATTACTTCGCAGACCCCCCATCTGGGGAAAACTTCCCTCACTAAAAATTTAGCCGCACAGGTAGAGTTTGGGTGTGTAAATGGACCTGCCTCAATCCATCTAGAGAATGGACACACCACAACAATTAAGTATCTGTACTCGTCACATACTTGAATCATGTTGACGTAATCGACGTGCAAGTGCTGAAAAGGTCCATTTGGCCTGGGGATGACTCCTCCCATTACTTGTAATGTGTGCCCTGCTGTAAATTGCTGGCAAAATAAACATTTCACCATGAAAAATACAACGTGCTCTGCTAAATTCGGTGTGAACCAGTCTTCCGCGAGCGTTGCTGCTAGATTCTCTTTAGTCATATGCGCTGGGTAATATAACTGCTCTTGCGCTATTTTTAATAGGGCTACTGGCATTACTGGTTTACCAGTGCTGTCTTGTCGCCACAAGCTGTCAGAGGGGTTTAAAGAACACCCTTGACGTTTCCACAGGTTCTTCTCTTCCTGTGGTACCTCCCCTTGGAGTTCCATTTTTTGTGTTTGCCCCAAATCGCCATAACTTTCAGGCATATTTCGCGCCACCATCATCCTTTCATTGACAGGGATGACTTCGACTTCCATGATCACCTCATCTTTGGATGCCATTCGTTTGGCCTCCGTGTGTGCTGCAGGAATTCTGTGTGAGATAAAACCTGTACCTATCATGTAGGCGGCACATTTTATGACCGCTATGCCCACTGGGAGCTGTAGTGCTTTTATGAGCCTGTCCAATATGGCTGTGTGCTGCACTGGCGTGCCATCCACTTGGATGTAGCCCCTCCTTTTCCACCGTGCTATGCCTGCGTGTACTGTTGACGTCACATAGGCGGAGTCACTGTACACGTTACTTCCTGGTCTGCGTGATTTTCAATGGCGAGTATCAACACCAATAATTCTGCAGCCTGTGCTGAATAATGAGATGGTATTCGTGCACTAAGAAGTACTCGAAACTCTCCATTTGCTGTGTGCTTCACCACAGCAACGCCTGTGTACCTGTGCCCATCACTTTGGTCGATCCACGAAGACCCGTCAATAAAGATGAACTCTCCTCCTGCCAAGGCATTTTCTTTCACCATGGGATTTCATCATAGAATTTTTCATAATTTTCAGAGTCATGCATTAGCTCTCCTTCAGTGACTGGCTTTGCTATAAACAAAGCTGGGATCCCTATCTTACATCAGACTATCTTAATCGATGGATTTGAAATGATTACTTCATAAGCAGAAGCTCTATTAGATGTCAATGTGCCCTTTGGTTTTTCTAGAATGGCAAATAGCGAGTGCTCGACATACAATGTCATAGAGCATCCCATTTCAATGATTGTGGCTTTTTCTATGGCGAACGCTGCAGCAGCTAAACTTTGTTCGCACGGGAAGTGGCCTCTCATCACTGGGTCCAGATTCCCGCTGTAATATGCCAGGGGCTTGTACCCCAACACGGTTCTTTGAGGGAGCACTGCCGTCATTACGCTGCCATTTGAGTGCAGAAACAGGTAAAATTCCTCTGCATAATTAGGAATCCCTAGAACTGGTGCTGTGCAAATAGCTCTTTCGAGTTCAGCAAACCCCTTTTCCATGGACTCAGACCATTCAATCTTCTCCTTAATCACTTGGGCCTTCTTTAGGGCCTGAAGTAAAGGCTTAGTGTAAGAGCTGTAGTCAAAGACCCATGCCCTGACATAGTTGCATACACCTAAAAAGCTCTGTATCTGCTTTATCGTGTGTGGCTTTGCTGTGTTCAATATGGCTTCAGCACTTTCTGGGGTCACCTTTTTTCCCTCATGTAAAATCAGCTGGCATATGTACAGCAGTTCTTGCTGACAATATTATAGCATTTCTTTGTCAACCTTGTATCCTTTCTCAGCCAGTATAGTCAATAGCTGAATTGAATCATATCTGCATTGCTCTTTTATGGTGTTGGAAATCAAGATGTCAACCACATATTGCAGGACAACACTTTCTAGTGCAATATTGCTTAAGTCCATCTGCAAGACTCTGTTGAAAATGGAAGGGGACTCACAGTACCCCTGTGGTAGCCTTGTGCTTTTCAGGCGCATTTGCCTGAACATGAATGACGTCAGATCCTGTGAGTCACGGTGCAACGGGATTGAGAACAATGCATTTTTCAAGTCAATCACTGTGAAATATTTTGCCTCAACAGGTATATTTCATACGATTGTGGAGGACGGGTTAGGGACTAGAGGGAACTTGGCCTCAACAATATTGTTTATTGTCCTTATATCTTGCAGTAGCTTCCATGACCCCCCTTTACTTGTTTTCACAGGATACACTGACGTATTACATGGTGACTCTGACATCACTAAGATGCCTTGGTCCATCATGGCAGAAGTTGTCTTAAAAATCCCCTCATCTGCCTCTCTGGACATGGGATATTGTCGTGCCTTGGGTAAAATAAAATACTTCTCCAACCCCCTTCAAGAGGCCTACATCATAGGGTCCTGTAATCCATACTGAGACAGGCACCTGGGCCATGTCGCCATCAAAATATTCAGGATGCTTTAGTGCCAGCATCATTCTCTGGGGCACCTCTCTTTTAATCATTTTAACCCAAAAGGTGAGACTCACTTCCATCTTTGTCTCTCCCATATCTGTTGGTTCTTCAAATAGATTGTCATTGGTGACGTCAGTCACTCTATCTCCTTCTTCAATGGTGATTATCGCGTACCATTGTCTGCCCTCATCATCGTAACCGTCAATTAAGACTACTTTCCCTCGTACTACATCTGTGTGTATCATCAAGGGAAATACTTGTCCCTCTTCCTCATGCATTGCTATTCTGGGTCTGAATAAGAACTCATCAGGGGTTCTCATGGTCTTGTCTGTCAGGCTGGTAATCCTGCCATAAGCACACGCATACCATATGCGAACATTTCTGGCTCTAAAGGTACGGCCCTCATATCTATGTGTCCTGAGTATGTCCTAACTATTTTGCATACATTTGAATAGTGCATTCCTAGAGTTGAACATACTATGCCCTCCTCCATGAACGAGATTGTCATGTTTAACTATGTCATTAAATCTCTTCCCAAAATATTCACTGGGGTGTGACATGAATATAGTAAAGGCACATTCATTTCACATTATCCTATAGAGACTGGAAATGTGTTTGAAAAGGGAACACGACTTGTTGCTCCCGTGAAACTCTGAGTATTTATGGCCTCGCCGGACAGAGAAAACTTGCCCTCACGAATACATGAGCATGTTGCACATGTGTCAACGAGAAACAAATTATCCCTATCCCCTATAATGACATCCACCCTTGCTTCCCTGTGAGGGTCTGGTGTCACTGATAGGATAGAACACATCAGGGTTCCCAGTGAGCTGTCCTAGTTCATATACAAAGTTGGTGCTGCTGGATTTTCTCCATGAGCAGTGTCATTTCCCATTCCAGGGTTCATGGCCTGCCCTGAGCCCATTGGTTGTGACTGCTGCTTTGGTGCCTGTTGGGATTGTCCTTGTGGAAAAGTCCCCATGCTCTGAGGTTGTGCAACTTGTTGCGCTCCTGGCGCTTGTTGTAGCACTGTGTGATTCTGTGCAACTCCCTGCTGATAGGCTGCAGGTGGATTCACCATACCTGCTCCTGTCCCTTGGCCGTTCTGCATCATGCCTTGGCTTCTGCATGTGCCCTGTCATTCCACACAGCCAAGATACTGGCGGTGGTTGGATTATTTGCCCGTTTGACATATCTTGATTACCATTTTGCATATTTTGAAAACCTCCTTGATTATTTCGGAAACCTCCCTGATTACTCCGCCATCCTCTTCCCCTAAATCCTCTTCCCCGTGGGTAAAACCCTGCATTACCCTGATTATTTTGCTGTGCACTAGCCACCTGCTGCATACTCGATTCAGCTGCACTAGTTATCATGGCTCCCTCGAGAGCATATTTTGACAATTTCTTTTGCACCAATTTTGCTTCCTCACCTTTTCAAGTTGCTTCATTTTTGCGATTCTTTTCCTGTAGCAACCTACAATAATGTGCGATGGTTAACTGTATTTCTGCCCATGGTTTAGCTTCAATTCCCACCATCTTCTTGAGCTGTTTCTGTACCGGTTCTGGCAGTCCTTGGCATAATATATGGTAAAATACAGGTATGGATTTTGTCCAAGATTCATGAGTCTCGAGCACCCATGCGTCTTGAGAATTCTGTATATAAATGAATGGATCCTCAGACTCTTTCATTTTCTGCGTCATTATAGCGCCCATATCGGAAGTATCTGGATATGGCACTCGTAGCGCTTTCCATATGGTGGCTCTACAATTGTTAAATGGAGCTCCGTCATGTGAGGTATTAATCGTGGTTACACGAGGGTAGCCTGCTCGTGCCCAGACATCGTCAGCACTCTTACCAAGTATGGCGATTAGGAGGCCCTTAGTATCCCCAATAGATAACGTGTTTCCCCCTGTCATTTTTTCGAACTCGTGTATCCATTTTCCGGCTCTCGATGTCAGTATTGGAAGCTTGTTTTTCTAATTTTCTCAATCCATGTGTGGCCATGGAATATACTGCAGTCTTATTCCCCCCTTCTCAAGCAGCGAAAATTGGAATGTGTACCCCTCTCTCTCTTCTCTCATTGTTCTTCTGTCTATTGCAGGGGTAATATTTCCACATCGCTGTCTACCCGGCAATGCCCTTAGTCTGTCCACATAGGGCGGCGAAGACACCCCCCTCTGACTGTGAGATACTTCTTCATATCGGTCAGGCTGCGTGGCTGACTCTCTCCCCAGATACTCAAGATCGCATGCTCTCTGTCTTTGCTTACGTTCTATGTCCTCATCAAACTCCTTGCATTTCCTCACCTCTTCTTTGACCCTATCTTCTTCCTTTATTTTTTCATTTCTATGTTCAACTGCCCTTCGAATGTTCTCATCTCTTCGTGTTTTTATTCTTTTCTCGCGTCTCCTTTCTTCTTCTTCTAAGCTTTGCTGTTTCTGTCTGCCTTGATCATTGGCTGCTCTTGGGTTGCAATCGAGCAGTCTCTCTTGCTCTTCGCGATATAGCTGTTCTCGCCTTCGTTTGTCTTCTTTCTTATCCTCTCGTCTCTTAACTCCTTCTCTTTACCCTTTCTCTGTGCATCACCTAACTTCTCCTTTTGTTTTATGTCATCAATGCCTTTGCCATTGAGTTTCAATAAAATGGTGTCCTCCCATCCTTTCGTCTTTTGCAAATGCTACCTCATCAGTTCTATTTTTGTTTCCCTTCCATCGCTTTCCTTCTCTCTCCTTGCCAACAGATGTACTTGTCTGTGCCTTATCTCTTCTTGTGTCATCACATCTCTCCTTGTCCTGTGGGACTGCGGAGGTAACATTCTTGCCCTTATCCTTCCCTTGATTTTCGTCAATGCTATGTGTAGGTGACTCATATGCGGGGTTGCTGTACCCCGTGGCTGCTTTGAGCTCTCTCAGTGGGTATAACCCCTCATCCTTACTTTCAACAGTTTTCATTTTGCGTGGGGCAGGTGGCGCGGTAGGCGTCTCACCCCCCTCTGTGCATATATTAAGTATCCAGTCTGCTAGCGGCTCTTCCTCCTTTCCCTGTTCAAACATTTTCCACAACTCGAGAACAGCAAGGCGTTTTTCTAGCTTTTTGCCTGAATATGTGGCATGCAAATATGTCGTCATATGTTGTAAGATGGCTTTAGATAAAGGCCCATTTTGTGGCCATGGCATAAACATCTTTTGGGCGGTACCTTTAACCCACTCAGAACTATATTTCTTTAGCTTGGGTCCGTGTTTTGGCAACTGCTTACATAAGTGTGCCAATGGAGTCATGTCTCCCATGCTTAAATCTGTTCCCTTTCCTCTTATATAACACTTGTCCATGTTTTCGTGTGACTTAAACAACTTCTAACAATATGAGCGAGCACCAAACACTGCAGCTCCAATCCAAATGTTCACAAAAATGTAATATCTTCCAATTAACTCAAAAACATTAATTCACATGCGTTTCATCTCAGCTGTAAAATCGCACACAGTTTGGATCCAATTTCTCAAAGAAAGAATTGTAGACATACGACGTCACAACAAAAGAAATATACGACAGACGCGTGACAGACTAAACAGATACCAGCTGGACACAGATATATCTGCCTCTAATCATTACACCTTCATTGAGTGTAAACATACCCCTTTCACAACGTCTTTAAACGTTGTGGTAGTCTAATCGTTCCCCATTATGTTGGACTCTGGGTACACGTTTCTTCTATCCGCTATATTAAAGCGTAGGAATTAAGCGTATCCTCTCACTTCTCGGGTGTCTCCCCGGTATCCTCTCACTTCTCGGGTGTCTGCCCCGGTAACCATTTACTTCTCTGGTGTCTGCCCCAGTAACCTTTCACTTCTCGGGTGTCTGTGTGGTAACCTTTCACTTCTCGGGTGTCTGCCCCGGTAACCTTTCACTTCTATATTCTCGAGTCATTATCCCCTTATACAGTCTTCTCTACTTCTATATATATTATGTTTTCTTCCCACCTCCCTCCGTTACCTTTTCCCTTTACTTGTTCTAAGGCATGCACTATTTGCCAAAGCATTCAATTTTTGTTTCACTCACTGTTCGCATGGTTCCTCTCTGGACCCTCGGGATCACTGCCTTTGTTAGTGCCTTCTTCAGTTTTTCGCCCGCTCAGCTGCCCGTAGGAATGGGAAAGGATGCGCGAGGAACACAGGTCCCTTCAGGCCCTGACGGCAGTCTTTTTATGCTACCATTGTCTAAGGGGAGCTTCACAGTCTACTCATACAAATGGCAAAGGATTTATGATATTGCCAAAGACTTAGAGTTACTTTATGTCGACGGTCAATAGGTGTCTTACATAATCAATAATCGATAGTCGATAAACCGTCCTCTGCTTCCAAGTGTACTGGGGAGTCTCGCGGCTGGTCCCATAGAGTCAGGGTTTGCTCCGAAGTACTATAAGACGAGATAGCTGCACCTTTGAGATGGCTGGGGGTGGAGATTTATTATTCCAACACCAATCAATAAGGACAACTCTCAATAAGGACAACTCAATGGTTTGGCAAAAGGAGTCCGTTTAATGACAAGTACTGTGGGATGTATTTACCCATGCATCCTAGCCCTACCTCAAAACTGTGCAGTACTGACATGAAAACATCATGATGGCCAGAGCTTCCCAGAAAATGCACAGGGAAATGCAGGAAGAATAGGCTGCCACCCATTTTTGCCGATGTTATGGGCACAGAAGGACGCTGCCTAAAACCACCATTGGACTACCCGCACAGTAGTCTGAAACCATTGGGAATGGCAATGCTGATTGCCAAAAGCAAACCCATAACTGTTGGGAATTCATTTTCTTAAATCCCAAAAATGGGTGCAGTACCAGTACTCACCACTATCCAAAAGCCGGCAGTTTAAAACCACCCTGTGTTTCTCTGAAGGCAAGCCAAAGTGCCTATTTCAAACACTGCAATATGTGCAAAATATTCACTGAACACCAGCAGACATTTGGTAGAATGGAGTTGTGTGTGCCTACAAAATCTGGGAAATGAAGAGCCCAGAAAAATGCTTATAACAAGACTGGCTGCGCTGTGGATTTCAGCAGTTTAAGTTGCATTGGACTGAAAGACACTACAAATCTAATGTTCAAATTGACTGAGTGACCTACTTTTGAGTGTCACATAGGTTGTAACTGTTTAAATGTCATAGTTTTAAACTTAGAATCAGCCTTCTAGCTGCATATGTGAAAATGTTTAGTTTTATTTGAATGCAGAAACTGGGGAACAAAAAGTGACATTTTATCTGAAACCCGGCTTAAGGAACTGAATTCTGCCTGGCAACTACCCCCATCAGGAGGGAAACTTGAGTCACCACTGTGTTCCCAGGCCAACCTTCCTTTTGCTGCCCACACTAAGGATATGCCATCTATCTGATAATTGAATTATCTGTGCTCTGCAAGAGAGTGAACAAAGCCCTCTTCACTCAGGCAAAGGTTTTATTACCGCAGTCGTAAAATGTAGCTTCCTCTTGGAAAGAGCTGGGAGGGGCACTGCCTGTGAGAGCAAGCGGGCTTGGCAGAAACTGGAAAGACTGGTTTCTATACCATGTGACCTGGGAAACCACACCCCTTTGGAGCCAGAACATAACTTTAAAAAGATGAATAACTCATAGAGCGGACATGTGAAAATTTTATAAATGACACCATAATTCTTGTGATTTTTCTGCCCACATTTTAAGAGGTTTTTCGACCCGGTGGCGTGTTCAGGGGGGTGTCAGCGGAAAAGTGGATATAACTCTTAATGTATGCATGTTAAAAATCTGAAACTTCATCAGTTAATGTCCGTACTCCCTGCACACATGTATGTAAAGTTGGGTCAATGTCAGAAATTGCAAAATCAGTTAAAAAGTGAAATATGTGCCATTTCTGAATGCAAGCTCCCAGGAAGAGCAGAGTTTGAACAGGGGATACCTCCTGTAATGCATGATGGGTGCATATGATTTTCAAACAATATGTACCTCTGCAAATATGTATTTGTTTCAAATCTAGATTTGTGTGTAAGTTGACAGGAGGAGTGGACTTTCTGCAGGCTGTAAAATGACATCCCTCTGACTCACAGTTCATTCTCCAATCAAATAAGAAATGGAAGTTTGACCAATTAGAAGCTGAGAGAGAGGTAGGGTCAGTGATGCTAGAACACACCCACATTCTAAACACATAAAAGCAGACAGACAGGACAGATAGGGACTTTCCAAATCCATCTGCAGCGGGACGCTCTGCCGGAAAAATCCATACTTACCTCCATCAACCTCCAGAAAGCCAAACTAGAGACTTCAATCTATCCAGAACTAAGAGACCAGACCAGAGAGAAAGCAGTGCTGTACCCAGAGAGACCCAGACCAGCAGAGAGAGCTGACCCAGATCACTGTGAAGTGCAGAGGCCAGACCAGACCAGAGTCCAGTCTAAAACCCTGACCAGATCCGTGGCGAGGCCCATTTCACTCAAGAATATAGTGTGAGTACCTAGAAAACTGTGCAGAACCAATCTCTTAGTTTAAATTCATCTAATTCAATCTATTTAACCTAAGTAGAACTGCCTCCTAGCTGTCACCTGTGATTTGCTAGTTGCAAGCTGCACTTGTCATTTTGAGCTTTTGAAATTTGCAAACCCAAAAACGACCTTTATTAAATCGCTCATATCTCAGCGACCGTTTGGGCTAGAGACTTGCAGTAACTTTCCTCTGATAGCTTAGAATCGTAGCTTTGAATCGCACCAAGAATCGCATTCCTACCCCTTATAGTTTTACCGCAATCGCGGAACACGCATCCGCGAATTTTACCGCGATTTGCAATTTCTTCACATGTAAAAACTGCTGCTGTTTGCTTTCCATTTGTCAGAAATTCGTTTAACCTGCTAACTATCCCTGCATCATTGCTAGTGTGAGCCTGGACTAATATTAACTAGATACCACTCACCCTGAACCTCTGAAAGGGAATTAAAAGCGTTTCCAGCATATTTCTCATTCATTGCCAGCACATATCAAAGCAATTTGGGCCTGTGATTTCAAAACTCCTATCTGTTTTCTGTTGTCTAAGCTTGCTGGATTGAACTGATTACATTGATTGCATTTCTGAGAACTGTGTGCTTTCCTCCCATTTCCTTGCATTGCATAAAGAGGGGGGGAGTGAATAGCCAGAGAAAAGTGATTACATTGTTGGTTGAAATCATATTGAGTATTTTCTGTACTGCATTCATTGAATATTGCATCCACCTGAGCTTACATAAAGCATCCTCTACCACATTATACTTTTGTTCCTATTTACCAGTGTGCTATCTTATCCATTTCATGTCAACTCATTAGTGATTATAAAGAAGTGTGCTAGTGCCCGATTCTCCATTGTTAATCTTTAACATATCAGATTACGGGTGATATTCAAGTATTAATTTATTATAAAGTGTGATATATCTATTTTAAATTATCAAATAAACCTTTTAAACTTGCAAAACAGAACTACTTCTTGGCTCAGTGGGGTCAGGGGGATTCCAAGAGAGGGGTGTTATATAGGGGTAGTCATCCAGAACGCATGAACTGGACCTAAAGATATATCAATAAGGGTTTTCATTCAGTATTATAGACTAGGCGTTGACTTAGCTGTAGTGTTGAATTGAATCCTCTTACAAATTGGGGGCTCGAGCCGAGACGTTGGGTTAGATTTACCACTTGTGCAGCTTAATACAGTGTGCTAACTGACGGGATACATACATCCGGTCGGATCACCACGCTGCATTACGCTGTGAGGCATTCCTCAAAAGGGACACTCCAAGAAAAGTTCTGTTCTGCAAAAATAAAATACAAACTTCTGTAAGTCAGGACAGAGACCAATCTCTAGAATGACGACCTTAGTAGACATGAAAATAGCCAGAGAGCACCTCTTGCATAAGCTATTTGTGAGAGGTGAATGGACCGAACAGGGCCAGGATGCGTGGTTGCAGGCCATCACACAACAGGTCACTGAAACAGGGTCAGATATATATAGAGATCAGGGTCCCTTACATGTGGCCCTGAGTGAACTATATATGGCTCCTAAAGCCAAAGATGAACACAATAAGATTGCCAGGGTAGCGGCGTATTTATATTTACATATGGGAGCCGTGCAGGACAAATGTGCTGAAGGCCAAGATCTGGCGAGTAGGCAACTGCTGGCATTACAGAAGGTCCAATCTGACCTGGTCTCTTCTGAGCAGAGGCTGCAGAGGAGCCAGGAGTCAGAAAATGACAGCAGACTGTACATCACTAAAATGAAGGAGGATATGGATGTGCTGCAAAAGGAAAAGTCAGAACAGGATACCAGATTTCTGGCCCTGCAGAAGGAGCACCAAGACAGTTTGGACTCCTTACTGCAGAGCCAGAAAAAGCTGGAGCAACAATTAGACTTTAACAGGGCATGCACGGAGCAGGTAGCCACCCTGCAAAGTCATCTAGATAGAGTGAAGGTAGAGAGCAACAAGCTGATTATGAAAGACCTGGATACCCAGGCAGAGTTTGATGAAGAACGCCAGAAAGCTGGTGCCTTCCAAAGGCAAAGGGACGACCTGGCGGCACAAATGCAGGCTCTTAGTCAGGAAAGAGACGCCTTAGGCCAGGAAGTCTGCCATTTAAAAAGAAAAATGGAAGAAAATCACCTGGCCCACCAGGGACTGGGTGACCTCCAAAAAGAACACCAGAACTTGCTAGAGCACACCAGGAGGGTGGAGGATGCTCTAGCAAGAAAGGAGCAGGCCAATAGGGACACAGCTCAGGAGGTAACCCTCCTGCAGCAAAGACTGGCCCAGTTCTCCAGGACCAACCAGGAAGCACAGAGGGAAAACGAGGCCCTCTGTGAACACAATGATAGGCTCCAACAACAGGTAGCGATGCAGGAGAGACTGATAGAGTCCAGTAAGGCCCTAACTGAAGAACTGAAGGCACAAATGCAGGCTCTTGCATTGCAACAGGGAGCAGGGGCGGATAGAGATGAGGTTCGCTGGGAAAGGGAAACTCCGGAGCATAACCTCAGGAGCCCTAGTACCAGAGGCCCTCATACCTCTCAGTCCCTGGACTCTGCCACCCCCATGTTCCCTGGCGCACATGAGCACAGGGCCACAGGGATGGCAGATTACTATCCAGCTAAGAGTATGGGGCTCATAGGCCAGAACCACTCAGGAATGGAGGGGTGGGCATCCGGGTATGGGCACCCAAGTACAGTACAGTTCAATGGGGAACCCCAGGAGAGTAGGCCCATTAAGGGCATCCTGAAAACCTCTGCCCAGTTAGGTCAGTGGAGGGGGTACCCATCAAATCCTGGCAGCAAGGAGGAATCTGAAGACCCCTCTGAACTGCGCAGGACGCAGGAGACCAGGTCCCCACATTCTGCCAGCCATTCCCAGGCTCGCAGAATCCGGGAAAACCTGGAAGAACAGACGGGAACCTCTGGGAGCAGTGCCTCTGAGTCCGAGGAAGAATGGACAAGGGTTACCCGAACCAAAAAGGCCAATAAGGCAAAAAGGGCCTTGCTTAAGGACCCCTTAAAGCAGATTAAGGCGATCAGGAGCGTCATCACGCCTTACCATAAGAACGCTAAGTATTCTGTTTGGGAGCACTTAGAGTTGTTTGAACAAATGATGGAGACTTTCCATTTGAAGGACAGCCAAAGCTGTATTCAATATGTAAAGTGGACCTTCTCCCCGGAATACTCCAGTTTCTTTGCGGGGCTGGAGGACCAAAATCATTTAAGATGGTCCACCTATAAGGCGGCCATCTTGAAACATTTTTCTGTTCACAGAAATCCTCAAGAGGCTCGCAAGGCAGCCTACAATCTGCAATGTGGGGAGGATCAGGCCCCACAAGAATTTGTGCAGGAGTTAAAGCGCGCTTTTGCACAGACCACAAGAAGGGTGCGCACAGACAGTCGAGAATTCGTTAATACATTTTTTCATGCCTTGCCCAAATACATCATGACCCAGCTCGTGAGGGATTTTCACGAGAAAAGATCCTTAGACTGGGTCATTGAACAGGCTACCCGGATCTATGAGGTGCAGAAACCGATAGATAGCAAAAGTAATGCCCAGAAAAACCCCAAAGCCAACAGCACCCCTGCTGCTGCCAAGGTGGCAGAGGTAAAGGTCACCCCCGTTTTAGATTTGGAGATGGGGGGCCTAAAAACCTGCCTGCACCTAATAATGCTAGGCCCAGGAGGTCCTCGGGTCAGTCACAGACAGGGAGCCAAGGAGGCAGCCCCACAAATGGGGTCCCTCGCTCTCCTGATTATGTAAGTCCCCGTTACAAGGGAAATCGACCCATCCTGGGTTATGTGTGGAGTCCTCCAGCCCAAGGGGGGGGATCCAGACAAGCACCTAACCCAGGGAACTTCCCTCCAAACTTCCCACAGGAGGGCAGAAATTTACCAAACCCTGGGCAGAACTTTTTCCCCAGATATCCACCCGACTTTCAGCCCCAAAACCATCCATCCTTCTTTCCCCAATTCCCTGAGCCCAGACCACTGAATCCGGGAGAGGGGAGGCCAAGGGTGGAGGGGTACCCAAATCTTCCCAACCCGGGGCATTACCAGAGGAGGGACAGCTACCCTTCCCGGGATCAGCCCAGGGGAGAAAACAGGGCCCCGTATCAGCCTGAGCGGGTTTCCCAGTTAGAGCGCCAGGTTCAAAACATGGCGCGGGACCTGGGTCACATACTGAGGGCTCAGCAGAACCCTCAGATGGGCGTGCCGGCGCAGAACGCACCCAACTCTGGACCTGGTGCTCCAGAACAATGACGGGGGCAGCACCCCGATAACTCACCGGTTCCCAGGGAGGAGGCACAAAGGGAAGGGGGGTGTAAAGCCTTGGAGGAAGCTTCCTTCCTCACTTGTAAACAGCCCCTGGAAACCCAGGAACCGGAAACGAAATCTCTTGCCCCTGAAAGTCTGCCTCCTAAGGAGCAGAGGGGGGGTAGGAGAAACAAAAGACCCAAACAGACTCAGTTTGAGGAGGAGGTACAGATCTTCCAATTTGAGGGAGAGGGATCCTCAGAGGATCCTGGGAAAAGGATCTTCTCCTTCAGAGAGGGGGGAACTCCTCCCAAAGAAAAATGGGTCCCTAGGGATGCAAATCCAGACTGGGGAGATGTGGAGACTGAGCTACCGCCGCCCACCATCTCATCCCAGAACCAACAGCAAGAAAATCCCCTGGTTCAAACCCATCCTGGGGACTGCCTCCAAAAAGGGGGGGGCAGCCCAGAACCGGAACCAGGGGAACCCACAATGGCTCTGATCTCCAGTTGCCAACTTTTTCTTTAGATTCCCAAGACTCTCCACAGAATTCTGCCCAAATCTCTTCGCTAGCAATGTCCAAAACCAGAAAGTTAGCCCACCAGTTGTCCAAAAATGTACATTACCTGTGCCCCCTTGAGGAGAAGGAGGGAAGATATTATGCCCCGGTACAAGTACAGGGGCAGGGTACAATCTCGGCACTGGTGGACACCGGATCTCAAGCTACCCTTCTGTCAAGAAGGGCCTTTGACGAACTGAATGCAGGAAGGGGAGGGAATTACCAAATTCCTCTCACCTCTCTTCCTGGACAACTGCAGAACTTTGACGGGAAGGAAATTCCCGTTGAGGGGACTGCAGACTTGGACTTTAAGATCGGGCGACACAAGTTGAAACACCCGGTCATAGTTGTGACCCCAGAGGGCACCCCTTGTTTACTAGGGAATGACCTCCTGAGAAGGTTGTCACCCCTAATAGATTGCGTAAACAAGGTCCTCTGGACCCAGACTAGCCGACCAATAAAATTAAAACAGAGTGTCAACCATATTAGTTTAAACGGCACCTGCCACATGGTTGAACAAAAATCTGACCAAGTAGAATTTCACTTCCAGAATAGCCAAATTCCAGACGTGACAGTAATAGCAGTAGGACAACAGACTGGTGATGGGGGGTCCTCTCTATTTCTGAAAATCAACCTTCCTTCCAGTCTAAAGTGGTACTCCACGCTGGAAGGAAACACTCTGAGATTCTATACTAATCCACAATCAGAAACTCCCACTCCTATAGTCCAGAAAGATGTGAAATCAGCTCAGAGCCTGGCTGATATTCAGCAAATTGGAGAGCAGTTGTTCATCCCTGTTCAGTTAAATGATGGGAAGGACTCTGTTCTCGCTCGAGTGTGTGTGAACAACGGTAAGAGCTTCATCAGTGAAGCCATGTTTCGCCAACTCCCAAAAGATCCAGCCATTCCCACCTTCAAACTGATAGACAAGTGGGAAATGGACCTGGAAGCACCAAATTCAAAACATCTCCTGCCAAGCAGGTGTATGCTCAAAATCTCCATTGGCAACAAGAGCATAGTCCATAATTGTTGGGTCGTGCGAGACGTCACTGCCGCCTTTTACTTAGGCAGTGACATTCTCAATCGCTTTGCCATTAGTTTGGACCTAATAAACTTCAAAGCTTGGTCCCGATTAGCGGATAATCCCATGGGCTTTGATGATCCAGAAAAAGCATTTAGGTCAGCTCAATTGCTACCTTATGCAGTTGAAATTCAGGTAAAAGAGGAAGTCACCATCCCAGAAAGGACTCGACAATTCTCCCTGGAAGTGAAAGTTAAAAGGGGACAAGAGTTGAAAAACCCTGATGCTTACATACATCTAAATGCTTCTCTCCAACAGCAAGGGTTGGGGGTAAACCCCACTCCATTAGTCAACCTAGAACATGACACCATTCCAATAGAGGTAGATAACAGCGACTTAAAGAGTGTTACTCTAGCCGCAGGCACCATTATTGGAATGGCGGTTGATGACCGACATTTTTCCATCGACTTAGTAAATGAACTGTTAGGACCAATCCCCAAGGACTGTTTTGACAGTGACAGTGATGACAATACAACACCAGACAGGATTTTTACCCGGCATGGGGGGAACTTCCTGGTGTACACTTCCTGCCCCTATGGTAAGGAAGATGTGACTTGTGACTTCAGGAGGGAGGAGGTGATTTTCCAGGTTCATGAAGGCTGCCTTGCCCACCTGAAGCCTCCGGTCCAAATCAGCACTCTGACCAGGGACTTCTCCACCCAGCTGGAGGAGGCCGCGGAGATAGCCAAACCAGAAGTCTTTCCAGGCTTCAGGCAGATGGTGGAAGAGAGAGTCAACCTAGCTGATGCCTGTGTGACTCTGGAACAAAAGCAAAAGTTGAAACAAGTTTTCTTGGATTTCCAAGATCTCTTTGCGGTAGACTCATATGACTGTGGTCGCACTGACATCCACACAACAACAATCCCCACGGACCCTGGCATGACTCCTGTGTTTGTGAAGCAATATCGCTTGCCTCTCGCATCAATGGAGTCCCTTACTGAAATAATTAAGAACCTTGAGTCCCCGGGAATAATCCGTCCCATCCACAGCACCTTCAATAATCCGGTGCTGGGAATATTAAAGCCAAACGGCCAGTGGAGACTCTGCGCCGACCTCAGGGAGCTCAACAAACGGGTCCATACTTCCCGATGGCCTCTGCCCTACATTGACCAAGGGCTGGCCCAGATTCAGGGGTCACAGGTATTCACTGCAATAGACCTGACCAATGGGTACTGGACCGTGCCTGTCAGTAGGGAGGACCAATACAAACTGGCTTTTACCTTTGGGGGCCAGCAGTACACATGGACCCGGACTCCCTTCGGATACCTTAACTCCGGTAATGAGTTCAATATTTTCCTACATAAGGCCATGCCCGACCTGGGTGCAAGGGGTAACCTGGCTTATGTAGATGATGTCCTCATCAAAAGTTCATCTGTGGAGGAACATATAGCGGAGATCCGTTATGTTCTGACACAGTTGAGGGCCGCCGGAGCAAAACTTTCCTTTCAGAAAGCACAGTGGTGTAGAACCCGTGTTAATTTCTTGGGGCATGAGATTACTCCTCAGGGTCTTTGTCCCCAGGAAAAGAAAGTGGAAGCACTTCAGAAACTGAAAGACCCCACAACCCTGCGGGAACTAAGGAGCCTCCTTGGACTGACTAATTACAGCAGAAAGTTCATTGAGGGCTACGCAGAGATCACCAGACCCCTGATTCATCTCCTGAAGGGGGGGGTCAAGTGGGAATGGGGTCCAGAACAAGCCGAGGCAGTAAAACAACTCAAAAGAAGCCTCTCACAAGCGCCTTGCCTAGCTTACCCTGTCAGAAACAAGGAGTTCGTCCTGGAGACGGGGTTCTCTAATACGTGCTTGACGGCAGTATTATACCAAAAGCATGACAAGGTCAATAAAGTAATCTCCTATGCGAGCAAAACTTTATCCTCTGTGGAGGAAAAATTCAACGATTGTGAGAAGGCACTCCTGGCAACGGTGTGGGCATTGAAGAATTACCGCCCGTTTATCCAGGGGGAACACATCATAGTGGAGACTCCACACCAGCCTCTGCAATATCTCCAAAGTGACAGAATCCGGGCCGGAAATGTGAGTAATTCCCGAATTACTTCCTGGATTCTGTCAATGCAAGGCTTTCCTGTGGAGGTCAGATATGGCCAAAACAAGAAGAGTCCCCTCGCGCAAGGTCTGGCTGACTTGCATGATTGTGCCAGAGAAAACTGTCTCGAGGACGAAAGTCTGAAATTCAAGGACAACATGGAGGCATACCTTAATTCCCCACACAAAGTCTTTGAAGAAGACAAGTGTGAGGGAATGCCCACTGTGTATGTGGATGGATGCTCTTACCATGTTGACACCAACGGGGAGAAAGAACTGGTGGCTGGCGTAGGGAATGCATGGGTGAATGAGTCCCCAGAACCCTCCGCTGGATACAAAATTGGTCCCCGAAGTAGTCAGGTGGCAGAATTGATGGCTGTGCATCAGGCCATCCTCACTGCTGTCCAGCATCAACTCCGCGAACTGGTCATAATCACAGATTCGGATTATGTACGGAACGGGTTCGTGGAGCACGTGGTTAATTGGAAAACCAGAGGCATGTTATGTGCTAACAACAAACCCTTGAAACATGGGAAGTTGATCCAAAACATTGATGATCTGGTCACATCGAATGGGATGACCATCTACTGGAAAAAGATCAAGGGTCATTCCAAAGTAGAGGGACCAGACAAAACTGGAAATGACTTAGCTGATCAGCTGGCCAAAACCGGGGCCATCCAAGGGGATCTAATTGAGATTGAGTCCCTGTTGGGGGAAATCCAGGTCACTGCCATCACTAGGTCCCAGACAAATGCTCACAACGACCTTTCAATTGCACAATGGAGTAAGGAGACCCCTGATGCTGATTTGATTACTGCTCAGAAGGGGGATCCAATAATTGGTAAATTTTACCAGCACCTTGAGGACCCTGAGAACTTTCCCCTGACGGATACCGATTACATTGGGAAAGAGGACCTAAGAGTGTTGATGAAATGTCCAAAAATGTTCCGGATCCAAGACGGTTTGTTGGTAAGGAAATCCAAAGCTGGCCACGATCAGTGGGTGGTTCCTACCTCATTCCGAAGCCTGATGTTAAGTCACGCCCATGATGCGGCCACCGCCGGTCATAGGGGGTTTCACACAACACTGGAAATCTTAAGAGAGGTTGCATACTGGCCACACATGGGCCAGGACCTCAACCAATATTTGAAGGGTTGTCTTGTGTGTGCACAATTTCAGCCGACATCCCTCACACACCGGGCGCCTTTACAAAAGAGGGGAATGACACTGCCATGGTCAGATTTACAAATCGACTTTGTAGGCCCTGTGATTCGCTCGGTTAGGGGGAATAAGTACATGTTGACTGTGACATGCTTGTTTACCAAGTGGGTGGAATGTCTCCCAGCCCCAAATTGCAAGGCAGAAACTGCAGCTGCCTTGATGATTAACCACATCTTTTCCCGTTTTGGTCTACCTCAAAGGATTGAGTCAGACAGAGGTAGCCACTTCACCAGTGAAGTAATGACAAAGATGTGGGAGATACTGGGGGTCAAGAGAAAGCTGCATATTGCTTATAGACCAGCTTCTTCTGGGGCAGTAGAGAGATATAACCGGACAATTGTGAGCATATTAAAGAAGTTTGTGGCAGATTCTGGGCCAAGTTGGGATATCCGATTACCTCTGGTCCTAATGGCTATCAGATCTACCCCTTCATCTGCAACCAAAATGTCACCATTTGAGTTGATGACTGGGCGCAAGATGGTGCTTCCTCAGCATTTGCTCTACAGGACCCAAGAGCAGACACTGATAAATGCCTCCACTACTCATGAGTATGTAGAGAATTTAAGGAAACACCTCCAACATGCTTTTGCTTATGCTCAGCGGAATCTAGAAAGATCAGCTGATAGCATGAAGACCCACTATGACCTGAAAACTTCCAGGAAGGAATATCAGGTGGGGGACCGGGTCTATCTATACAACTTCCAAAGGAACCAGGCCAAGCAGCGCAAATTTTTGCCTACATGGAAAGGACCCTTTGAGATCGTCGATAAGATCTCCCCTGTGGCCTACAAGATCTGCATCCCCAAAGGCGGTTCGGCAGAGGGGGAAGACAAGTGGGTCCACATAAACCAGTTGAAATGTTGCCATCCCAGGCACACTCTGCAACAACTGGAGGAATCCTCTGGAATCCTAGCGGGTACTGTCTCAGACTAATTCAGTTCCAATCATAAAACATACCACATCTAGTCTCTAAAATATTGTGATTTGCATGAAACTGTCTCTTAGTTATACTGTTTTTTTTTATCAAAGTAAGAATGTAATGTTTCGTCATGATGAAATGCATATGCTGTCCCACCATCTCAACAGTGGTGGAAAAACGTCTATGAGTAGGTATTGCCGCTCTTCCTTTGTCGTCCTAGGAGAAAGAAGACCTTGAGACGGGCCAAGAAGGACGATCCGGAGACCGGGAACGAAGATCCAATGGGCCCAGTGGACCGCCCAATACTCCCATCAGGACTGGCGAGGAGAACCGATCGATCAGTACCGGATGGAGAAGAAGATGATGAACTGTGCCATCTATTGGAAGAAGATGAGGAAACATCCCAGATCTTGCGAGTCCCATCAGTGAAATAGAATGGCCATCGCAAGAGGGGGGCTTGTGGGATGTATTTACCCATGCATCCTAGCCCTACCTCAAAACTGTGCAGTACTGACATGAAAACATCATGATGGCCAGAGCTTCCCAGAAAATGCACAGGGAAATGCAGGAAGAATAGGCTGCCACCCATTTTTGCCGATGTTATGGGCACAGAAGGACGCTGCCTAAAACCACCATTGGACTACCCGCACAGTAGTCTGAAACCATTGGGAATGGCAATGCTGATTGCCAAAAGCAAACCCATAACTGTTGGGAATTCATTTTCTTAAATCCCAAAAATGGGTGCAGTACCAGTACTCACCACTATCCAAAAGCCTGCAGTTTAAAACCACCCTGTGTTTCTCTGAAGGCAAGCCAAAGTGCCTATTTCAAACACTGCAATATGTGCAAAATATTCACTGAACACCAGCAGACATTTGGTAGAATGGAGTTGTGTGTGCCTACAAAATCTGGGAAATGAAGAGCCCAGAAAAATGCTTATAACAAGACTGGCTGCGCTGTGGATTTCAGCAGTTTAAGTTGCATTGGACTGAAAGACACTACAAATCTAAATGTTCAAATTGACTGAGTGACCTACTTTTGAGTGTCACATAGGTTGTAACTGTTTAAATGTCATAGTTTTAAACTTAGAATCAGCCTTCTAGCTGCATATGTGAAAATGTTTAGTTTTATTTGAATGCAGAAACTGGGGAACAAAAAGTGACATTTTATCTGAAACCCGGCTTAAGGAACTGAATTCTGCCTGGCAACTACCCCCATCAGGAGGGAAACTTGAGTCACCACTGTGTTCCCAGGCCAACCTTCCTTTTGCTGCCCACACTAAGGATATGCCATCTATCTGATAATTGAATTATCTGTGTTCTGCAAGAGAGTGAACAAAGCCCTCTTCACTCAGGCAAAGGTTTTATTACCGCAGTCGTAAAATGTAGCTTCCTCTTGGCAAGAGCTGGGAGGGGCACTGCCTGTGAGAGCAAGCGGGCTTGGCAGAAACTGGAAAGACTGGTTTCTATACCATGTGACCTGGGAAACCACACCCCTTTGGAGCCAGAACATAACTTTAAAAAGATGAATAACTCATAGAGCGGACATGTGAAAATTTTATAAATGACACCATAATTCTTGTGATTTTTCTGCCCACATTTTAAGAGGTTTTTCGACCCGGTGGCGTGTTCAGGGGGGTGTCAGCGGAAAAGTGGATATAACTCTAAATGTATGCATGTTAAAAATCTGAAACTTCATCAGTTAATGTCCGTACTCCCTGCACACATGTATGTAAAGTTGGGTCAATGTCAGAAATTGCAAAATCAGTTAAAAAGTGAAATATGTGCCATTTCTGAATGCAAGCTCCCAGGAAGAGCAGAGTTTGAACAGGGGATACCTCCTGTAATGCATGATGGGTGCATATGATTTTCAAACAATATGTACCTCTGCAAATATGTATTTGTTTCAAATCTAGATTTGTGTGTAAGTTGACAGGAGGAGTGGACTTTCTGCAGGCTGTAAAATGACATCCCTCTGACTCACAGTTCATTCTCCAATCAAATAAGAAATGGAAGTTTGACCAATTAGAAGCTGAGAGAGAGGTAGGGTCAGTGATGCTAGAACACACCCACATTCTAAACACATAAAAGCAGACAGACAGGACAGATAGGGACTTTCCAAATCCATCTGCAGCGGGACGCTCTGCCGGAAAAATCCATACTTACCTCCATCAACCTCCAGAAAGCCAAACTAGAGACTTCAATCTATCCAGAACTAAGAGACCAGACCAGAGAGAAAGCAGTGCTGTACCCAGAGAGACCCAGACCAGCAGAGAGAGCTGACCCAGATCCCTGTGAAGTGCAGAGGCCAGACCAGACCAGACCAGAGTCCAGTCTAAAACCCTGACCAGATCCGTGGCGAGGCCCATTTCACTCAAGAATATAGTGTGAGTACCTAGAAAACTGTGCAGAACCAATCTCTTAGTTTAAATTCATCTAATTCAATCTATTTAACCTAAGTAGAACTGCCTCCTAGCTGTCACCTGTGATTTGCTAGTTGCAAGCTGCACTTGTCATTTTGAGCTTTTGAAATTTGCAAACCCAAAAACGACCTTTATTAAATCGCTCATATCTCCGCGACCGTTTGGGCTAGAGACTTGCAGTAACTTTCCTCTGATAGCTTAGAATCGTAGCTTTGAATCGCACCAAGAACCGCATTCCTACCCCTTATAGTTTTACCGCAATCGCGGAACACGCATCCGCGAATTTTACCGCGATTTGCAATTTCTTCACATGTAAAAACTGCTGCTGTTTGCTTTCCATTTGTCAGAAATTCGTTTAACCTGCTAACTATCCCTGCATCATTGCTAGTGTGAGCCTGGACTAATATTAACTAGATACCACTCACCCTGAACCTCTGAAAGGGAATTAAAAGCGTTTCCAGCATATTTCTCATTCATTGCCAGCACATATCAAAGCAATTTGGGCCTGTGATTTCAAAACTCCTATCTGTTTTCTGTTGTCTAAGCTTGCTGGATTGAACTGATTACATTGATTGCATTTCTGAGAACTGTGTGCTTTCCTCCCATTTCCTTGCATTGCATAAAGAGGGGGGGAGTGAATAGCCAGAGAAAAGTGATTACATTGTTGGTTGAAATCATATTGAGTATTTTCTGTACTGCATTCATTGAATATTGCATCCACCTGAGCTTACATAAAGCATCCTCTACCACATTATACTTTTGTTCCTATTTACCAGTGTGCTATCTTATCCATTTCATGTCAACTCATTAGTGATTATAAAGAAGTGTGCTAGTGCCCGATTCTCCATTGTTAATCTTTAACATATCAGATTACGGGTGATATTCAAGTATTAATTTATTATAAAGTGTGATATATCTATTTTAAATTATCAAATAAACCTTTTAAACTTGCAAAACAGAACTACTTCTTGGCTCAGTGGGGTCAGGGGGATTCCAAGAGAGGGGTGTTATATAGGGGTAGTCATCCAGAACGCATGAACTGGACCTAAAGATATATCAATAAGGGTTTTCATTCAGTATTATAGACTAGGCGTTGACTTAGCTGTAGTGTTGAATTGAATCCTCTTACAGTACAAAAAACAGGGAGTCATGGGAATCAGCAGTGATGCCATCGTCCATCTCGCTTCAACTCCAACAAACTCCATAAAAACATCATTCATACTATAAACTCATCATAGTTGACGTCTAACACTCCAAAGTTAATAAGCATTACTATTGGTTCGGAAAAGGTAACTTTAATATAGGTGCTATATCTGTATATGGTAACAGAGTAAGGTGATTGGGTAAAACACTGTCAGGTGGGCATCTAAGCCCTTCCTTCAAAATGACTACTTCAGACATCACTAATAGTATGACGTCCCATTGGTTCTACTAACTATAGGACCCTAGATTATTTGGTCCATTGTGATTGGGTTGGCACCAACCCCATGCATGAATTTCCACTATGCTAGCAGCACCCAGAATGGACAGCCAGGTGCAGGGTGCCCCCTCTGCTACCCGGCCTTCCTCCAATTAATGTTACAATCAATCATCACTTCAACAACAATGTGTCAATTATGTTACTGTGGTTGGCCTCGAAACTTCATCTTCAGACTCAGAAAGTTCCGCTATCTTCTCCTGGGCGGATGCCATGTGTAGGTGTGAACTTGTGCTTCTCCTCGCTCGAATGGTCATGTGATGCAGACACCGTGAAATTGCCTAGTTTCTCTCGATTTGTGCATTTAATTCTTGTTCGGCTTTCCACCTGCCTACGCTTCCTTATCTTGACCTTTCAGAGGCAGGATATTCTGTTCTTAAATTTCAATTAGATGCAGTTACTGTTCGCTTCATCTATTGATATGACCATGCTCCTTTGGCATGAGTTGCATCTGCTGAGTTTCGATTCAGCCGTTTATCCTCATTTTGCTAGAATGTGAAGCTTGTCATGCTTGGCCTCTGGTAAACTAAGTTGATTCTGCTTTTAATGCAAAGTGGACTCGCACTTATAATACTGTGCTTTGTTTTGAGGTACATTATGTAAACATGGTGCTTGCCGCTCTATTCTTCTACTAAGCATAGCAAGCCACACTGGTTTCTTAGCTTCTTGCATTTCGAGCATATGTACAGGTGTTAACAAGTTGGATATCTTCATTCTTGATTACAGCTTAAGCTCCTTCATGTTTCAACATCATTCTCTCTTAGGTTCACGATATCTTTATTCTTGGCATTTTGTCTGGGCATTTCTGACATCACCATTCGTCTTTCATTAAGGCCTTTTTATTTTCTTCCGAGACGGTACTTAAGCAATCTTCATTTCGCCTTACTTGCTGGTAGAGTTTTCTTAATGGATACCTTACTGTCCATGGTGTTCTTGGTATAGGTAAGTCAATAGGTGCTGTTCTTCTAATGGGTACTGGGCAGAGCCCTACTGCGGCTCTCTGTTGGTTTATTTGCTCATCCTACGTCACATATCTCGGGGTGAACGTTCCTGGTACTTCGAAATGGACGATTGGAATGCAGGCTTTATTTGGGACCTCCTCTACACTCTCCGCTCTGGGCGACTCATCGACCACTTTCACTTCCTTTTCTAGATCCATTTTGTTCTTTTCTTCTGTATTCTCCTTCACTTCTTCTCTTGGGTTCATTCCTTCTTCATCTTCTGGATCTACACATGATGGCCTGAAGAAGTGTATCTTTGGAGTCCATATCGTGCTTTATTGGGGACCTCCTCTACACAGGCTCTTCAGAAGGCCCACTTGACCATAAAGGCCAGCAAGTGCCAGATTGGACAAGGCTCCGTGGTCTACCTTGGACATGAAGTAGGTGTAGGGAGGATACAGCCTCTACACAGTAATGTACAAGCAGTACAAGACTGGCCTACATCCACTACTCAGACCCAGGTGAGAGCCTTTTTAGGACTCACTGGGTACTACAGAAATGTCATGGCAGACTATGTCACCATAACTGCCCCTCTGACTGCTCTCACCACTCCAAAGAAACCCAAGAAGGTAACTTGGTGTGAAGAGTGTGAGAAGGCCTTCAATGACTTAAAAGACTCATTGTGCCAGGCCCCTGTTCTCAGGGCCCTTGATTACCACAGACCTTTTATTGTGCAGACAGATGCCTCTGACACTGGGATAGGAGCTGCATTGTCACAAGTAGATGAGAAATGTAAGGAACACCCTATTGGCTTCATTAGTCGCCAATTTAAGGACAGAGAGCTCAGATGATCCACAGTAGAGAAATAATGTTTCTCTGTTGTGTGGGCACTAAGAAAGCTGAGGCCCTACCTCTATGGGAACCACTTCACTGTGCAAACTGACCATAAGCCCTTAAAGTGGCTAATGAACATGAAGGGAGAGAATCCAAAGTTGCGCAGGTGGTCCATAAGTCTGCAATGCTTTGACTTCACTATTGAGCATAGGCCAGGTGTCCAATATAGCAATGCTGATGGGTTGTCCAGAATGTTTAACTGACCTGAACATGAGACTCATCCAGGGGTGGATTAGTTCTCCTTTACTTGGGTCTGGGAGGGGCATGTGTTAGGAAAGATTTAATGTTATATGTAATTTTCCCTCCTGTGTGTAACCCCCCCAACTCTTTGCTGCTGTTCAAACACCTTAGTCTTACTTTGCCAGGGGAGCACAGCCTTCTGCGGCACTCCTCTGGGCCTTCGCTCACTTTTTATGGGGAAATTAAGACAGTCAGTACAGGGAGACTTTGTATCCCCTAGTCCTTTTCCACTGTTGCAACTTTTCTGCAACATGTAACAAGTGTGCAATGTATCTTCCAATACAGCACACTTGGGTCTTTTAGTCATTTCCAAAGTCCCTAGATACTCTCAAAGGATTTTTTAGGAGATGTGCAGATGTGCCATGGACAGGGCTGGTGGCAGCTATCTTTTTGCATATTTTTTAACCCTTTCCTGCCAGGTAAACTGTGATTACCACGTTTGGCACGAATAGGTGGCCTGGCTCTAAAATGGCCATGCCACGAGCTTCTTTGTCCTGTCGTTTGAGCATCTTGCCCCTTCCGCTTCCCCAGGTTGAGCCAACCCAGGGCAGTCCTTATTTGGTCATGCATTTTCCCGTGAAACTCCAAGCTTTCGTGGCCTCTGCATGCCTTTTGTGTGTACCTCCAGGATGTGGGCTGGGGTGTCTGTCCCCAATACACATCCTGGGTGCAAGATTGTCTGGAGTGCTGTGAATGCCTGGGACCCCTGTGGTCCTAGATTGTTCCAGGAATGGAGTGTGTGTTTGTGAGCAGATCTTCCATTGGGTCCTCTTCATTTTGGCGCGAAGGAGACTCTGGATAAGAGGAGGCCCCAAACACCCATACCATGTCGATCACTGGAGTTCTCACTGAATGAAGGATAGGATTCAAGTATGCTGAAACTAAGAAGCTGAGTCGAGGAACAGCTGGTGACCCGGTGGAAGGTTTGGAACCTTGAGCCCGCTGTCGTCCTGTGGGACCCCACTGAATCTGGTCGTCCTAGAAGATCTGCGAAGATGTTTCAACCCATTAGACTAGTGGGACCAACTATTCTTGGCACCTTCATCAAATCCTGAAAGTAAACTTTCTAGGAAGTGTCCCTGGGCCAACCAGTGGGCTGACTAGCTTACACAGGACATTTGCTCTGTGTCCGCTGCCGCTTTGAGGAGGCCCTCTAAACTTGATAAACTGCTAGCTGTGTTTCAGCGGAACCCTCACAACGAATTTCAAACACTTGGCATTCCCAGGTCTGAAGTGAGACGAGTGTGCCAGGACTGGAGCCGACGCGGTTACCGTGTTGCCCAGCCGCGGCAACGATCTTTGCAAGTGTGCTGCATTTGTGCCCCTCTTGCCCCTGAAGCCTACTGCAGTGAAACTGGCCTGATCCATCCATCAGGAGCAGAGAAATCACCACTGTCCCATTTGGGAATCATCACTGTATCTTCGGAACTTAAAGCCGCAGAGCCGTCATATTGCCGCATTTGAACCTGCAACCGAAGTGGACTCGACTGGCGAAGTTTGGTCCGGAGTGCACCGGGGGTCGTGAGTAAGCGCAACCCTAGCCAGAGGCCCCTAGCGCCTACATCAATTTTTACACACAAGTGGCCCCTGGGGCCCCCTCTCATTTCCACTGCTAGTGCAAACTAGCAAACTATTCCCAAACCTTGGAATCACCTCTGCCTTCCTGTGGAGGCCCTCCTTGAATAGTGGGAATTTATTCTTCATCGCCTCACCCACCTGAGCCGCTAGCGACCCTTGAAGAGACCCCGTTTTGCCCATTGGAACAAGCACATGCGCTTGCATTGCATGTACTATTGAGCATTAGGCTCCTCTCTTCTTAGGGATTGAACTGCCTTTCAGTTAGGTGTGTGTTCGATGTGGAAGGGAACTTCCTTCCCTTCTAGGTTGTGGACATATTTCGTGCCTTTAACCCCTTAAACCCTATTGGTCTTGTATATATCTTGTATTGATAGTGTTGTGTTGGTTTAATAGTATTGCTGTGATTCTTTTACTGTGTGCTGAGTTACAAAGGCCTTGTGATAAATGTGTTTATATTTTTGATATGTACAACTGTCTAGGAGTAATTTGAAATTGTCCTTGATCTGTGTGCTCATTGAGGTCCTTCAGTCACCCTCACCCCTCCTGAGACTTTGTCTTGACCGTAGACCATAGCTACCTTGATTGGTCTGGCTTGTCCACAGGTTACCCTGTTCCAAGAAACTAGGCTGGCCTTTTGAACCTCTGCCCACCAGGTCAGAGTTCCGAAATACATCTTAACACACACATATTTATAAAACAGAGACTATGGCATGTAATTTGGGTTCCAAAGACACACCAATAGAGAAATAAGGAGCCCAACATATGGTTATCATCACCAACATAATTGCATAAGATGCAGACATGAAGTAAAGTTACCATTAGATAATTGTCATGCACCTTTGACCTAATGGCGACTTGATGGGAGTAAATAGTAATTATCGACCTTACCTCAGGCACCAGCTAGAGTCTTTACCTTCTTGTCTCTACTTGTTCTGGCAGCAGAGTCTTGTCAGTTGGCTCTATTAGGCTGCAGGTTTGTGCCTGCAAATCCAGGAAACATGGGATTGACAGCAAAGCAATACATAGTTCATAACGAATAGTGAGATACAAACCAACAGCTGCAGAGGGCAAAAAGCTTGCTGGTAAATATTTTCAAGAACACTTTTTAAACTTCAAAAGCTTACATTTAGTCAGCTTACCATAGAGTAATAAACTGTCATTTATAACGCGCATGTACACAAGTGCTTCTAGGCGCAACAAGAAAACAAACGATGTTACTTTGCCTTTTATCAGTTAGATGGCCACCCATCTGACCGCCCACAGGTTCTAGAAGGTGCTTGGCCTACACTTGTGTATATGCGCGTTATAAATGCCATAGCATATCATAGATGTCTCACTTATGCCGACAGTGTTTTGCCCAGTTCCTGCATTACTCTTTTGCTATGACAGAGGGCACTGCTACTGGCCTCGTAGCAAGCTCAGAACACCGACGTCATAGCAAATGCGACCTTTGCTAGTCAAACCATAGATGCTTCTGAACCACATAACAGGGGTCAGTATGGAATACCGAAACACGTCTCTCTCAAAAAACTCTGTCTCTTGTATGACACGTTGCTCTGCGGTAAAGAGCAAATGGGCTCTGGAAATTTGAGGGTAAGCCGGGCCGGTGCTTCAGAGTCTAGATCAGAGCTTTCTGGGATCAAGAAACTGCAATTATAGTTTAACTTGGATCCTCACAAGAACCCGGCACAGTTCACCTAGGCTCTCCCGGGTATCGACAGCACATCCAAGATTCTATGCAGCACACCCAGCCTCTCCCAGATTCTTAGCAGCACACCCAGCCTCTCTCAGATTCTCAGCAGCTCACCCAGCCTCTCTGCAGCACCCCCATCCTCCCCCAGTTTGTCCTTGGTACACTGTTCAGCACCCCTGGCTCTCAGTGATTCTCCTCGGCACACCCAGCCTCTCCCAGATTCTCAGCAGCACACCCATCCTCTTCCAGTTTCTCCTTGGCACACTGTTCAGCACCCCAGACTCTCAGTGATTCTCTGCAGCACCTATAGCCTCTCTCCGATTCTCTGCAGCACCACCAGCCCCTCCCAGATTCTCCTCACCACACACAGCCTCTCCCATATTCTCCACAGCACCCCCAGTTCACTCTCAGGTGGTCATTATGAAATCAGGGTGGTAATCCCACCAGGGCTCCCCAAGGGAGTAGCACACCCCTTACAGACGGGAACGCCCACAACACGGCCCATGCAAACCAAAAATATAGCCGTAGGTCAACCTTTCCGCAAAGCTCAGTTTCCACTTTTGACACAACATCCAGCACTCCAGCTACTCTGTGCGAGGTTCCACGTAAGTAACAGCTTCACCCCAGCTACTCTGTGCAATGTCCCACGTAAGTAATGGCTGCACCCCAGCTCCTCTGTGTGAGGTCCCATGTAAGTAACCGCTGCACCCCAGCTACTCTGCTTGAGGTCCCACGTAAGTAACGGCTGCACCACAGTTCCTCTGCACGTGGTCCCATGTAAGTAACGACTGCACCGCAACTACTCTGCATGAGGTCCCATGCAACAGCTGCCCCCCACTACTCTGTGCGAGGTCCCACGTTAGTGACGGGTGCACCCCCAGCTACTCTGCGCAAGGTCCCACATAAGTAACAATGGCACCCCAACAACTCTGCGCTAAGTCCCACTTAATTATTGCCAGCACCCCAGCTACTTTGCGTGAGGCCCCACAGAGGTAACAGCTGCACCTCAGCTAGTCTGCGCAAGGTCCCACTTAAGTCATCTCTGCACCCCAGCTACTCTGTGTGATGTCCCATGAAAATAACAGCTGCACCCCAGCCACTCTGCACAAGGTCCCATGTAACGACTGCACGCCAGCTACTCTGCGTGAGGTCCCACGTAAGTAACTGCTGCACTCCAGCTACTCTGTGCGTGGTCCCACATAAGTAACATCTGCACCCCATCTACTCAGCGTGAGGTCCCACATAAGTAATGGCTGCACGCCTGCGAACCGTCAACCCTACTTCCACTGCATACAAACTGTTGGTTCATACCCGACTGCACATCAGCTTCTTCAGGTCTAGACACCACCCACCAGTCCCCGTCACCTCAGACACCACCCCCAAGAAACCCCCTCAAGTCCTGACACCTCCCACCAGCCCCCCTCTACTCCAACACACACCACCCCCAGGCAGTTCGCTCATGTCCAGACACCACCCTCCAGCTCCCCTCACCTCTGCCACTACCCCAGGCATCCCCCTCAGGTCCACACACCACCCACCATCCCCTCTCACCTCCAACACTACCACAGGCAGCCCCCTCAAGTCCTGACACCATCCACTAGATCCCCTCACCTCTCCGACTACCCCAGGCATCACCCTCAGGTCCACACACCACCCACCAGCCCCCCCTCACCTCCAATACTACCCCAGGCAGCCCCTTCAAGTCCTGACACCATCCACTAGATCCCCTCACCTCTCCCACTACCCCAAGCAGCCCCCTCAAGTCCTGATACCATCCACCAGATCCCCTCACCTCTCCCACTACCCCAGACATCCCCCTCAGGTCCACACACCACCCACCAGCCACCCTCACCTCCAACACTACCCAAGGCAGCCCCCTCAAGTCCTGACACCACCCACCAGATCCCCTCACCTCTCCCACTACCCCAGGGAGCCCCCTCAAATCCTGACACCACCCACAAGACCCCTCCACCTCTGTCACTACCCCAGGCAGCCCCCTCAAGTCCTGACACCACCAACCAGCCTCACTCACCTCTGACACCAATCCAGCCTGGCCCTGCCACATCGCCCCCACCAATGCAATTTTGAAACCCAATTTACCTCAACTCCACTGGCCTGCCAACAACATGAAGCATAGTGGCCATCTACCCACCTATATACCCAACAATAATTTCATACAATTCATACTATAACATCATTCAAACACACATCACATACATTCTTCATACAATAGTCCACTCATACCAAACATCAATAAGTACAAGATAAAAATCCAAGATAAAAAAAACGTATTACAAATCTAAATTAATCCGAAAAATTCAACCACAATTCAATTGTTATACAAAAATTGTGTAAGACAATATACATGGCCACAGAAAGTTCTATAAGTGGTCAACAGTTCGGGTGGGACCCAGAGATCTTCAAAAGTGGCCTCATCCCTAGTTTTCTCTCTACCGGTTTCGACATATTAACGTTGTTTTTGTTACGTCTTCATCAGGAGATAACACAATAACTTTCTAAAAAAAGGGAGAGGGGGGAGGGAGGGAGACAACAAATCAATGATAGTCTATTAGGACTGTGTGGATACCTTAAAAAGTATATATATATATATATATATATATATATATATATATATATATATATATATATATATATATATATATATATATATATATACATATATATATATATAAATGTAAAATAGCATCATTTAACAATAATCACAATATTAACCAGAACAAAACCTGCTCTCACCCCAAATCTGTGTATCTGGGACGGACCATGGGTGTCAGATGGGAAGTACCAGCATCAATGGATTGGTGTCTCAAGGCAAAATGGCAATGGATCATGGCTCGCAGAATTGACAGAGATCATGAATTGGCCGTGTGGCAGGCATAATGGTAAACTGACAATAATCTTTACCTTGCAAGCTACAATATACCACAGGGGAATCATAAGTAAGGAAGGCATGTGCAATGTAAAGTATGGAAACTAACCTTAGCACCAACAGTAAGAGACACATTGTTATATCTCATATAGTAGACTGGAACCACCGTCACAAACATTGCCAGTGTCAAGAAAAGAATTTCCTGCGTAGTGAGTTGCTAAACTTGAAATTTCAATCTGAAATGCAATATCATACTCTTGAAAGACTCTTCCCCTAAAAGCATCCAAATTGTCACACACTGGGCTATGAATAATCTTACCCAAGTGATCCAAATGTAGGGGAGGTACGGAGAGGGAGTAATCACTCTCCTCTGAGGAAGCTTGTCGGTCCCAATGAGTCAATCATGATGGCCCCTGGGCATATCACGTCTCTAAGTAAAAGGAAGGATAGTGATATGCTCTTCTATCACATCACGAAGTGACTGCTATTTATGTGACATTGGTTATGTAAATAAATAGATTTAAACCAATATGTTCAATATAGCAAAAACTATACTAATCCTGCAGTCGTGGGGTATATTAAACTCCTACAGTAATTCTATCAAGGAAACACTGGTTTTAGCGCAACAAGCAATAATTTACCTGAGGCCAAAGACCGCGAAAAGTCAACCAGTGGTCTGGGCAGGATGAACGCACCGAACCCACTTAGCGATGCCGCATAACGGTCCTGCTTACTCATTCAGCGTGGGCGCACAAAAGCGCTGCAATGCTGTACGCGCAAGTTTAAAACAGATTCAGGCCTCTCGCGTGATCGTACTCAAGAGTCACGTGACCGCGCGGGTGGAGCCTCGTGAGTGACGTGTGTTACTCACAGAACTTGCAGCGGTCACTAAGAGCGTGCTGTCATGGTAACCACAGGTACCTAGTGTAAGTCGAATGTTTTGAAAAAAACAATTAAGGTAGCCATTCAGAACGCAACTATCGGAGGCTATGTGGTGAACATAAGAATTACTGGAATTGATTAAGCACGTGCTGTCAAGGCCAATATATCTTTCCAAATTATAATTGACAAATATCAAGAATTTATAGATTGTGCATCAGAGTGAGATGTTTAATTACTCAAATACCACAGCTCTAAGGTATTCAAACACTATGTCAGTGTTTGATATGCATAAGAACTGGTAGAAATATACTAGTTGGAGTAAATGTTAAGTACCTGTTATCAGGACCAATATAACTGTACAATTTGGCTAGATATGAAGAGTCAGAATGAGATGTTCAAGTGCTCAAATGCCATGGCTCTGAGGTATTCAGACCTTGTGTCAGTGTTTTTAAATTAAAATTCCAAAGTTCCTCTTTATAGGCCAGGTTTTTGAGAAGTTGCATCTGATTAAAACCAGAAACTTTTCCACACAAAACCATTCCATTTGTTCAGCCTTATGTCCCATTTCTACATAGTGAATAACCATGGGGGCATTTAGGTTACAGGTTTTTATTTTTGAGCGATGCTCATTAATGCGGAAACTCACTTTCCTTGTAGTTTTACCAATATACATCTTCTGGCAGGGACAACGGATGGCATAGATTACGTTTTTACTCTTACAAGTCGTGAAAGTGCGGAGTTCCCAATTTTTATTTTGGGCGAAAAAAGAGGTCATTTTCTTTGAGAACCTGAATGCCACACAGGTGGTACACGGGAAATGACTAATTATTGGGTTTGATTGATATCTCGCACTGTGGGAATTTTTGGATATGATCTACTGGCATGAGTGATTTTTTTGTTTCAAATTCTTGCTTTATTTAATGCAAAAAGTGGTTTAGGTAGCATAGTGCCCGAAGTATTAAGGATACGCCAATTTTTCAGTATAATTCCTTTTATTGCTTCGCTATGCTGACAAAAAGTTGAGACACGCACTCATTCTTCTTTTTTCTCTGTCTTAGATTTAGGTAATAGCAATGTCTCCCGATTTGCATAACTGGCTCTTTTCCTAGAGTGTTTTATGAGCTTTCTAGGATACCCTCGTTCTAAGAGTCTTTGTTCCAAAACTGTGGCATGTTTTGTGAAATTATTAATGTCCGTACAATTGCGGCGAAGCTGCAGAAACATACCATATGGTAAATTGCAGAGAAGACTAGCCGGATGTTGGCTTTCATATTTTAATGTGGTGTTCCTTTTGGTTGTTTTTCTGTGTAGCTCAGTATGTAGGCAACCCTCTTCACAGAAAATGGATAGATCCAAAAAGGCAAGTCCGGAAGTTGAATGCTCAAAGGTAAAATGAATGTCTAGATCTACTTTATTCTGCAATTCCATAAATAACAGCAAGGATTCAAGTGTACCCTCCCAAATCATAAATACGTCATTGATATATCAGCGATATACCTTGATATTTTCTCTGAACGGGTTAGTGGTATGCAAGATCTTTTCTTCCTCAAGAAGGGCCATAAAGATTATGGTCAAATTGGGTGCAAAAGTGCATCCCATGGCCGTGCCCTTACACTGTAGGAAAAAATCTTTCTTGAATTTAAAGAAGCTATTGGTTAGTACCATTTGATCTGCTTTGCAAAGAAATTCCGTGGGGACAGCGTGTGGTTGTTGTCGCCTATCTAACATTCTTCGTAGGATAAGAATTGTCTTGAGGGATGTTAGCATATAAAGCCTCAATATCAAGGGAAACCAGTATTTGTGTAGTTGGATCAAATATCTTAAATTCCACAAGATTGATTACTTCACGTGAGTCCAAGAGAAAAGTGGGGGTTGCCATTACTAAAGGTTTTATAAAAAAAATCAATATACCTGGAGATGGGCTCAAGTAAGGAACCACACCTGAAACTATTGGACCGCCAGGGGGGTTCTCCGCATTTTTGTGTATTTTGGGCATAATATAAAAGAGAGACATGTGTTCCTCGGAAGAATTAATATATTCAATTTCTTTTGTCGACAGAAAACGTGCATGGCTTACTTCTTCCGTGAGTTCCTGAATTTTACTTTTAATCGATTTTGACGGGTCATTGGCAATTTGAGTGTAGTGGCCGGGGATGCTCAGAAGTCGAACTACTTCTTCGTCATATTTAGCAGCATCCCAGACCATTATTCCCCCTCCCTTATCCGCAGCTTTTATCACTATGGAGCGGTCTGCAGCCAATGACTGAATAGCCTGAAACTCCGATAGCCTCAAATTTGGTCCTGCTTGTTTCCTAGGGTAGCGAATAGTTTGTTCTATTTCTTTCAAGACCAGTTTCTCAAAAATAATAACCTCTGGTGGAAGGTCATTCAAATTGGGAGTGAAAGTAGACGGCCTTGATAGGCCTGAAATATTCAGCTCTCTAGGTATCTCAGTATTCAGAAAAAAGAAACGCAATCTCAATTTTCGTAAGAAGCCATTGATTTCACTTACTATAGACATAGCACTAGGGTTCTGGGTCAGAACAAAAGACAAGCCTCGCTTCAGAATGGATGTTTCTGCCGGTGTCAAAATCCGAGACGATGGATTAAAAATAGGTAATATCTGATTAGAGATGTTTTGTGGTTCATTTACCACCTGTAGGCCCGATTGCGAGTTTGAAAATCGCGATGCATCATACCCTGACCTGGATTGTTCTGCATGGGCATGTTGTGAATCATCCGCCCTTCCGGCCGCCCCTTCCTCGAAAAGGGTTATCGCCCAGGGATTGGTTATTCAAATCGTTATTGCCTGAATTGCTAGACGATGTATCGGAGAATGTCACCCATCTTTGTTTGCTGTTGACATTAGCTGCCCCCGCATTCCAATTACCATTATTTTTCCAGGCCCTTTGAGGATTATAATCGTCCACCAAATAGGGATATACATGTTCCTTCTTGAAGAGAGAAATGTCTTTTTTCAGTTTAGTAGTCTTCTTTTCAATTTTTAGGGTCTTAAATTCTTGAAAAGATTTTTCAATTAACTCCAATTTCTGTTTTGCTTCTGTGATTATAGTATTCGTCAAGAAAGCCTTTTCTTGTTCAGATAGTGTTTCCAGAAACTTGGAACTCACCCTTTGAGCCGTCGTAATAGTTAAAACTAAAAGATTGCGACTATACTTAGTTGCAGATTGAAATTTCAAGTTTAGCAACTCACCACGCAGGAAATTCTTTTCTGGACGCTGGCAATGTTTGTGACGGTGGTTCCAGTCCACTATATGAGATATAACGATGTGTCTCTTACTGTTGGTGCTAAGGTTTGTTTCCATACTTTACATTGCACATGCCTTCCTTACTTATGATTCCCCTGGGGTATATTGTAGCTTGCAAGGTAAAGATTATTGTCAGTTTACCATTATGCCTGCTACACGGCCAATTCATGATCTCTGTCAATTCTGCGAGCCATGATCCATTGCCATTTTGCATTGAGACACCTATACATTGATGGTGGTACTTCCCATCTGACACCCATGGTCCGTCCCAGATACACAGATTTGGGGTGAGAGCAGGTTTTGTTCTGGTTAATATTCCGATTATTGTGAAATGATGCTATTTTATATATATATATATATATATATATGTATATATATATATATATATATGTACTTTTTAAGGTATCCACACCGTCCTAATAGACTATCATTGATTTGCTGTCTACCTCCCTCCCCCCTTTGTTAGAAAGTTATTATGTTATCTCCTGATGAAGACGTAACAAAAACAACGTTAAGACGTCGAAACCGGTAGAGAGAAAACTAGGGATGAGGCCACTTTTGAAGATCTCTGGGGCCCACCCGAACTGTTGACCACTTATAGAACTTTCTGTGGCCATTTATATTGTCTTACACAATTTTGGATTTACTATTGCAAATGTGCCTGCATGGATGCACTGTCAGGTGTGCCACACATGGACGTGGACATCACACATGTCACTTACATGCCCACAACATAGCATGTCCACATCTGTCATGTCCACGCACTTGCTCCAGGCTCCCACACTGCATGAAGGCACAATCTGCCAATACTCATGCAAATGCAAGTATACAATCACTGATGGCACAAATGGCTTGCATTGTCATGAGGCAGCAATCGGTTGTGTCTCACAACACACACAAGCCACGAACAGGATATGGCATATGCAAACATGCATGCCACACATATGCAGTAAAGCATTATCCCACACTGGTACTTAACAGCGGCATCCAGATGACTTCTCCAGACGAAGAACTGGGAGTGGAGGTCCAGATAAAACCTCTAAAGTATCCAAAGACGTATCTGGGTGTACCAGTGGCAACCAGCATGGTACACCTGCACAGTGGGTTCTGTGCAGAGGGCTGCCACCACCTTGGAATTGCTACAGGTCTTGAGGTTGTGCCAACGTTTCCGAACCATGTTCCTGGGGCAGACTGCCACCCCCTCTGTGTTGATGGCAGCTGTGATCGTGTCCCAGATCGTCAGCCTTGCATCAGTGCCCATCTGCGTAGCTCGTTTGAATAGGGCATCATAGGCGCCCAGGAACCGATCCACCAGAATGCCAACATCAGTGATTGGTGAAGTTGGCAGCTCTCTGCCTCAACATGGGGGTGCTGCCCTGCCCAGATGACGTGGATGTGGCAGACATGGCACCCCCAAGGCAGGTGTGGGCTTCCTTGGTCCTGGGTAGGTGCAGTGGAGCTTCGGTGGCAGATATAGAAGTCCTGGTAAGTACAGAGGAGGTGGTTGCAGGCCCAAAACAGGAGTCAAGTCAAAAGTGGGGCAGCTGGCACACCAACATAGTGCTGGTTGCAGGCAGGCACTCACTCTCAGGCAGGCAGCAGCAGCATAGAAGTGAGTGAGGCAAAGCAGGACCAGAGGAGGCAAATTCAGCAGTCGGTAGGCAGGAGGAACAGTGGTATGTGTCTTGCATACGCAGCAGCCGATAGGAGAGTAAAATCCCTTAACGCATAAATTACGTCCTGTGAGCGGTGATGCTGCACATCAACGCGGCACACCTATGTGGCTCACAGCAATGACAGGGTGATATAAGGCGTGCAACGTGCATCACTAGTTGTGCGCATGAAGGTTACGACTCTGGCGGGTTTCACAGACGTATTTTGTTGTGCTATGAAATTCTTCCCTTCAGATTATACATACCGCATTTCAATTTTGGCGTGGTTTGCATCTGCGCATACAAGCATTTTTTTTTTAATTTTCTGAGGCCTATGGTGTGTTGCATATTCAATTTCTGTATCTCTGGGTGCCTCTGTGTATCGTGTACCACTTTTTTGACTTGATTGATGCTTTACGGGTATCGCGTACACACATTTTGTGTTTGGGAAAACTTTTTCATTTTTCTGAAGGTGTCTGGGTTTCGCGTACGCATTTTTTGTTTTCCAGGTGCCACTGCATATCGCGTACAATATTTTCATTCATTTTGGGGTACATTTGAGGCTTGCTGAACCACAAATCTACCTCGTACATCACGTAGACTGTTCCCTTACTCATATTTAAATGTAATTGTTTTTTTATAACACGCCTAATACCGTACCTGAGTTAGTTTTTTAAGCACAGATCTGGAATTCGAACCTCTGTTGATATGCGTGGTCTTACATCCAAGACCTGCACGTTGTCCCTGTGCTATCCTCCGTTCACATATTGCCCAGCACAATAACTTGGTGTGACTTCTATTTATCCCTTACACCTGTGACATGAGTGGAAAGGCCCCAAGAGGGAAAGGGGGCAGGTGGGTCCGGAGCGTGGTGATGAAATATCTGCCACAGCCCTAGGGTGACAGGGACGTGGTGTGGAGACACCTGCACAACTGCCCCAGCACCAGGGAGTTGGGGACGTGGCATGGAGACATCTCCCTTAGACTCTGGAGGACATGGCAGGCTCCAGTCCACAGGTGGCCCTGCACCTGGACCACCAACGTGGTTCCAGCCAGACATGGGTAGCACCAACATCCCATACCATTCGTAGCAGGAAGGGAAACCCTGCACAGCAGGTAGAGGCTCAACCCCATGACACAACACAGGACACTGGCCCCCAGAGGAAGAAGAACTTCACTGATGAGGAGCTCCAGGTCCTCTTTCAGTATGTGACCGATCACCATCATGACAAGTGCCTGTATGCGGGGAGCACACATACACCCCTACAGCGTATGGTGCATTGGCAGCGTGTCACAGAGCAGATCAACACCTTAGGGGTGGAAATGTGTACTGCTGAACAGGTTCAGAAGCACTGAAATGATCTCACCCATCGCATCAAACCCAAGCTGAGTGTTAGCCTGTCCTCTACACTGGCAACTGGAATGGGTTCCATAGAGGAGGAGCAGCTGACACCGCATGAAGAGGCCACACACTAATTCATCCTCCTTGAGCAGGTGCAGGACATGGTGAGCCTTGGAAATTATGAGGACACATCAGGTGAGTGGCTGTCATTGTGCCAGTCATGCATCACCCACATCATTTGTATATTGTCACATCTACCTGCATTTGTATGACAGCCCCGGGTAAAGCATGCCATGTGACATACAGAGTCATGTGAAATGGCCATCATACCGGGAATACCCCATGTGGGAGACATTTTTGGCACATGTCTGTGTGACAGTACAAATCCCCCACAGGTTACTCCCCTGGTACATGGGCACCATCGGACACCTGTGTGTACTGTCATTCTTGTGGAGTGTCACTCTGCACTGCTAGACAGGTGCCTGCAAACAAAGTTTAACTTTAACGTCATGTCATGCTGATTTGCATGTTCTATTTTTCACCGGCTCCTATGGGTTGCCTTGTCACAATGCATCTCTGAGCGGTCTGTCAACGCACCTTGTGGTGTGCCCAGAGTGAAGGTGCATAAGTGCTCACAGATCACATCCCTGATGCCTCAATGCCGGTGACATAGAGAGCCTACTCATTGTGTTGCCTGCTCCCTCTTACCCTGCCCCACTCCATGGGCCCACTACCCTCACCCTCGTGTGGGTCAGTGGATGGGCCTTGTATCCATCTTTCAATCTCGCTCTCCTTCTCTCTGCACTTCACAAACCTTGCCTAGAAGGCCCCCTTTCAGCTGCACCTTTTTTACTTTCCCCACCTTCCTGCAAGTCCTCATTGTCTCCAGTTCCCTGTTCCATACATGATTAGTGTGTCATGTGTTGACTGGGGTGATGTCTCTGGATATAGGTGGCTGACTGTTGTCATGTGATATCATGCAACATTCCATTGTCACATATGCATTACTTTTCCCCAGGAATGTGTGGCGACTTGACAGTTGCATGTCCCATAATTGTGCATTTACACCACTGTTGAATGTCAGTGTGTACACTGCCAGCATGTACATGATGAATAGGGGTGCAACTTGTCAGCAAATGCCATGTATCCGTTACTTACTGATCAAAGTGTGTGAATGCCCAATGTCCAATGGGTCTGTGTCCTGCTATTTGTTGTTAGAGTGCATTTAAAAGCATATCTGCATTGTTGTCTCGTTGAACATGGCTCAATATGTCTTTCTCTGTCCATGGGCAGTTGAGGATGCACCAGATGCAGAGGAGGATGAAAAGTAAGTGGTGCATCAGACCACCAGTGGAGGGCGTGGTGTCGAATGCCATGAGAACCCACTGGTGCTCCACCATCCGCAGTCGTGCTGCAGACTCTTCAGACTCTTCAGACTCAGCTGGCTTTGATGCTGAACCTGATGTGTATGCCACAAAGAGGGCGAAGGTGAGTGGGCAGATCAGATTGGACCCATGAGTTTGTGGCGGGGCAGCTGACTTCACATAGGAAGTCTGTGGTTGTCCCCCCATCTGTGGTGGTTACGGGTACAAGGCCACCCTCCCATGATTCAGCTTCAGGTCCTGGGGTTGATGTCCAAGGGAGGGTTGCAGACCTGCAGCCAAGCACAGGGGCAGCACAGCAACGGGCATGGACCCTTGCCTCAGGCCGCCATTGGCCCACACATGGGGGGACATGTGCAGGCTGGGGAGACAGAGTGGGAGCAGCACATGTCCAACATGGGAATGTATTGGACAAAGTATCTGAGAGCATGGATAAGATGGCCAAGACCATGGCCTTGCCAGCGGCCCAGGTAGAGCAACAGCTGCAGGTCATGCCGTCCTCACGCTGCTCCCACACACTGCGCATGGAGGCCAACATCACGGGCCAAATGGCTGATCTGGGGTGTCTGCAAGGGTCCCTGCATGCAGACGCTCAGGCATACAGGCATAAAGAGAGCCTCTAAGGCGTGAGATGCAGGGCATGAGGATTGCTATCCATGACGAAATTACAGCCACAAAGACACTGATTCATGAGGAGATGGATGCCTGGAGCAACTCAATGCATCACGGGTGAGTGGGCATACAGACTCTGCAACCATCCATGAGGAAATGCATGTAGACCTCACCGCCCTTACTGTGCTGGTGCATTCAACCATGTCATGGCTGGCCATGGCCAGTGAAGACCAGGCCTCTGCACTGTGTGGTAGGGCTGCAATACCATGTCCACCTGCATATCAGCCGCAGGATTGGTGGTCCCAGCACTGACCAGACTCCTGGTCGACTGTTGCCATGAGGTCCATGAGCCCATGTAGCGCATTGGCTACTTTTTGTGGCCACTCATGTGGACATTGACATGCACCCTACCCCCCACCCCTCCAGGGTGGACTCCCCCCACCATCAGTCCATGATGGACATTTATTTTTATTTTTGGCCGTGGCCAGTGTTTTTCATTGGATGTTTGGTCCCCTTGATTTTGCATGGACACTTTTGTTTTTTCAATTCCCTATGCCCAGATGTTGGCATGTGTTTTTAATTGGCCCTTTCCAAGATGGAATTTTTTTATTTTCAATTTTTTTGTTCTCCCTTCAGCTGTGCAGTTGCCCTCTCAAGGGCATGATGAATGAAGTAAGCATCCATACACAGTGATGTCAACTGCTATGGTTGCCTCATGGTCGACAGGATGGCATGTGGAGTTAAAATTGGATTGAGGGAAGCTTGACGCATTTGCGATGTTTGCATGATTGTGAACTATGGCTGTTGTAATGTATTGTCTCATTTTGTTCCCGTGCTCCTGAATCATGCAGTGACTGTACTTCATGGGGGGTCCCCCCTACACCCTTTCACGTCCCTAGTCCCCATGCCCTCTGCCAGGCACTGTCCCGGCTCTCACTCATTTAGATGCATAGTTCCTGGTGGAGGTAATGAGGGAATCACATCATGCCAGCTCAGTCAGCAGCTAAGCATATCCACTGTCTTGCGTGTTTTGTCAGTGTTATTGATTACCATGGTATTTGCATGCAGTAAACATCTTGACAAACCACAGGGTTAACCTTGTGTCACAGTGAATTTGTGTCCAGGTGTGTGTCTGTCTATGCAGGTGCAACCATTTATTTTTACTGTTGCCTCTAACCCCAAGATGACTTCTTCAGAGGGTATTTACGTGTGTGTCACATGACTTAACAGCAATTCCTCCACCATGATGAAAATTACAGTGTAATACATCAAGAGTGAGTCACAAAGACAAAGAAACCATCAACTTAAGACCAGACTCTTTACACCAGTGTTTTTTAATGCCATAAATATGCCTTGGGAGAGGCATCAGCTGGAACACTGTAGAATGGCATTTGGAAAGTTTTGAATGAATCATAGTCATTGACAATTTCTCCGGGTATGCCCCCAATTTATTGTTATTTTCATCTGCCATTTCAGAAGTGGAAACATCATGCTGACATTAACCTGAAAGGGCAATCCAGCTGAAACTGCTTTGCCACAACCCTTCTGCACCAGACGACAAGTGTAGAGGAGGTCCCAGACATGGCCTGCACCCCTGCCCCACATTTCGAGGTACCAGGAATATACTCACCAGAATACGTGACGTACGAGGAGCAATTGAACCAACAGAGAGCTATATTGGGCCTATGCCCAGTGCATATCAAAAGAGCAACACCTGTTAGAGTATCCATAACCAGACAACCATGGGTTGCACGGTACCCTCTCAGACAACCGTACCAGCAGCTGACGCGAAATGAAGACTACTTACAGACCGTCCCCTAACAGACCCAAGGAGCCCTAATGGAGGGTGAATGGTGACTACCTAAGAGCCCAGATGGGACGTACAGATGAACATAAACGACGAACGAAAGATGACACACAAGGGCGAAATACAAAGAATAAAGATGTAATGCACGTGTAAGAAGAAACGATGTTGATACATAAAGAGACGTAAGGAAACAAAGCTGTGAAACAAGATGGAAGTCTTCAACCAGCTAACGCTTGTAAATAGGCTTCAAACGCACGAAGCTAAGAAAACGGAACTGCTTGCAATGCTTAGTAGAAGAATAGAGCGGCATGCGCCAACTATATATCTACCTCAATAAAAGCACACTATACAAGTGTGACTCCATTTTGTAAAAGCAGAAATAAGCCCATTTTGCAAAGGACTATCAAGGCCAAGATTCATACTCAGCCAAAGCCAAAGAAAAGTGTGGAAACGAAACTCAGTAAGAATCAGCTCAATGCCTGGGAATTCGAGGTCAACCTAAGGAAGGGAGGAGAACTGCAGCCTCAGAGAATCAAAACTTCAGAGCACACCAGCCAGCCAGTGAAGGTCGAGATAAAGAGGCCCCAGGCAGGTGGCAATGCTATGGAAGAATCGAATATGCAAATAAAAGGAAAATGCAGCAGATTCACGGTGAAAAGACACGTGACCAGCCAAGGGCAAAGTGGCACCAACGTCTGATGTCACCCAGAACTCAGGATGCCATAACCTTTCCTGATAAGAAGCTACAGTTTTGAGGCCATCCTCAGCCAACTAATTGACACATAGCCCTAAAGGTACTGATTGATGGAAGGAAGGGAGGCAGAGTGAATCTTGGGGCACTCCGCATCTGGGTGTTCACTCTGCATGCTGCTAATTAAAGTGGAGATTTATGCCTAGGGGTGTAACCCACCCAATCACAATGGACCAAATAATCTAGGGTCCTATAGCTTGTAGAACCAAAAAGATGTTGTAGTGTAGTTGTAGATGTCTATCACGAGTGATGTAGTGGGATGGGCGTAGCCGCCCACCCAATAAGAGTTATCCAATCTGCATGCTCTGTTACCATATACATATATAGCACCTATACTTAAGTTACCTTTCCGACCAATAGAATTGCATGACAAACCTATGAGTTTTACACATCAAATGATGACAAATTTTGCCCATAAAAGTTGCTGTCTGAATGAAGAATTTGGAAGTTAAAGCGAGACAGGCGATCGCGACTCTGTCATTAAACAGACTACCCTTTGCCAAACTATTGAGTTGTCCTTATTGAATTGTGTCGGGGTAAGAGAATCCTGCACCCCAACCTCCTCTTGGTTCAGCTATCTTGTCTTACAGGTACTAGAGGGGGAGCACTGACCTATGGGCCCGTCAGAGGACGCTCCAATCTCCTGTACAATTGGGAGCAGAGGATGGTTCGACCATCAACTATTGATTAATTAATGGGAAAAAGTAGTTGCACTCTTTTCAATCATGCGCCAATAATAAGAAAAAGAGAAAGAAGAAATCCACTCAATTGGAATGTTTAGAAAACTGCTTCTGTATTTCGTAAGCATTAGTGCCCTCAGTGATGAGCATAGGTGCCCTATATGATTACACGTGTTTCAACGGACTGCGCCGCCTTTTTCAAATCAGGGCTTGCATATTAGAAAAATTGAAAACATACAGTTGTAATTGGTCACATTTAATGAAAAAAATATATATATATATTTTTTATATACATGTGTCAGATCTAGCACAGACATGAAGGGAGGGGTATAGGGGTGGATTCATGGGATCAACAGTGTACCATTTTTTGTAACGTGAGAAACACATCAAAGATAATTATAAATCCATCATAAAAAGAAATAGGAGCGTGCAGGAAACACAAACGGGATAGGATGGGAAAATGGAGAACAAAAAATGGTACACTGTTGATTCCATGAATCCACCCCTATACCCCTCCCTTCATGTCTGTGCTACATCTGACACATGTATATAAAAAATATATATATATTTTTTTTTCATTAACTGTGACCAATTACAACTGTATGTTTTCAATTTTTCTTATATGCAAGCCCTGATTTGAAAAAGGCGGCGCAGTCCGTTGAAACACGTGTAATCATACAGGGCACCTATGCTCATCACTGAGGGCACTAATGCTTACTAAATACAGAAGCAGTTTTCTAAACATTCCAATTGAGTGGATTTCTTCTTTCTCTTTTTCTTATTATTGGCGCATGATTGAAAAGAGTGCAACTACTTTTTCCCATATCATTATATAAAGCGGAGTGGAGGAACCATACTATCCCCGCGGTTGCACAACACATGCGACACAGAATCTCTCCATTTAAAGCTTTATGGCGCGGTGGTCCATTTCTCTGAATGTCCACTGGAAAACTGCTTCCTCACAAGGTTTGATTATTGATTAATTAATACTAAGAACCCCATAGACGGATGCCATGAAGTAACTCTAGGCCTTCGGCAATATCACAAGTCCTTCGCCATTCGGCTGAGTAGACTGAGAAGCTTCCCATGGATAATGATAGTGTAAGTCCATAAAATCTGCAGTGGGTCTGACGGAACCTGCCTTTCAAAGCATAACCCTACTAAATCCCACGGGCAGAGGATCGGACGAAAAGTAGCAAGAGGCGGGAAAAAGGAGGGGCAGTGATCCCGAAGTTCCAGAGATGAACGAATGCGAGTGGTGAGTGAAACAATAAATTCATTACTTTCGCAAATGTCTTGTAGGCATTAGAACAAGTAAGGGAAAGGTAACGGAGGGTGCCGAGTAAAATAAAATAGTCAGAAGTAGAGAAGACTGTATATATATATATAAGCGGTTAATGACTCGAGTATGAGAGAAAAAAAGTGGTTACCGGGATGGACACCCGATAGAAAAAGTAGGTTACCGGGAGGACACCCGAGAGGAAAAAGTAAGTTACCGGGAGGGCACTCGAGAGAAAAAAAGTAAGAGGATTTGCCTTGTTCCTGCACTTTAATACAGCGGTCAGAAGAAACGTGAACTCAGAGCCCACATAATGGGGGCTGATTAGACTATGGTGACGATTAAAGACAGCACTAATGGGGTTCATTTAAACCCCATGTCAGGGTATTGATTAGAAGGCAGATATATGTGTGTCCAGCTAGTGTCCGTCTAGTCTGTCAAATGTCTGTCATGCATGTCCTGTTATATGTCAAATGTAAAGAACTGTATCATTCATTGTTTGAAATAAAATTTGGGCTTTACGCGATTCCGTAACTAAGAGGGAATCGCCAATGGATTGATGTTCTTCAGTAAATTGATGATATAGAATTTTGGCTGGAAATATTGGATTGGAGCTTGCGTATTTGGTGCTCGCTCATACTGTTGGATGTGTGAAAATAGCATAAAATATTGTTGGTAACTAAATTCAAGTATGGAAGAGATAACCCCACTTGCCCATTTGTGCAAGCAGTTGCCCAAACATGCACCCAAGCTTAAAAAATACAGCACAGAGTGGGTTAAGGGTACCGCCCACAAAATATTTATGCCATGGCCACAGAACGGGTCCTTATCTAAAGACATTTGACAGCATATGACGACTTATCTACATGCCACATACACAGGCAAGAAACTAGAGAAGCGTCTTGCTGTTCTAGAACTGTGGAAAATGTTCATACAGCCAAAGGAGAAAGAGCCTCCTGCACACTGGATACTAAACATATGCACAGAGGGGGGTGAGATGCCTACCGCGCCACCAGCCCCGCCTGAGCCAGAGATTGAGGGGAGTAAGTCAGAGGGACTCTACCTGCTCAGAGAATTTAAGGCAGCCACGGGGTATAGCAGCCCCGCATATGAGTCACCTATGTACAGTAGTGACGAAGTCAAGGTGAAGGAGCAGGAAATTAATTTTACCTCCGCAGTCCCGAGGGACAAGGAGAGACGCGATGAGGAGAGGAAAGACGAGGCACAGAGTTGTGCACCTCTCCTTTAAGGATAGAGAGGGAAAGAAATGGAAAGGAAGCAAAGGCAGAACTGATGAGATAATATTCGCAGAAGACGAATGGATGGGAGGACAGATATTGTTGAAACTCGATGGTAAAGGAAGTGATGATGTGAGACAGAGAGGTCTGATGAGACGCAAAGAAGGGAGAAAGAAAAGGAGAAGGTAATGAGGGACAAAAAGGTAAAAAGGAAGGATAGGCTGAGACGAGAACCACTATATCGCGAAGAGCAAGAGAAACAGCTCGATCGCAAACAGAAGGCAGCCTATGACCAGTAGAGAGAGAATCAGCAAAGGTTGGAAGAAGAGCAAAGAGTATGTGAAAAGAGAATAAAGAGATGGGAAGATGAAGAAGTTAGAAGGGCAAAGGAACGTAGAAATTAAAGAAAGGAAGAAGATAAGACTAGAGAAGAAGCGAGGAAGCACAAGTAAGTCAATGATGATATAGAACGCAAACGTAGACAAAGGGCACGGGATCTTGAATATTTGGAGCGGGAAGTTAAAAAACCCAATCTTGTTGTAGAATGGGAAGATATTGAAGAATTCTTCCCTGCAAATGAGTCAGTATCAGGCACGCATGAGGCAAACATTGAAGATGACTTCGACACCAGAAGCATAGGGGAAACGATTGATAAAATATACGATGAAATGGGGCTGGAAAAAATTTCCCAAGGGGGAAGGGAAGACGAGTGCTTGGAAAGCACTCAACTATATGACACCGAGGATGTCACCCAAAGTAGTGGGAGCAGGGGACTGTCCCTGGACAGGCTAGAAATTAGTAAAAATGAAGATGGAAGGAGTTGCATGGACTGGGAACAATCAGCGTCCGACTCCGGTGGGGAGACGGAGGACAAGACACACAAAGGGAGACGGCAGGAGAAGCTACTCCCAAGAAACCAAGGGGTACGATGGTCAGACGCTAGTGAGTCCGCACCTAGTGCTTTTTAGTCCGCTGCACAGCCTGGCCAACGTGAGGGAATACCCTGCGGTCAGAGTGGGGAGCCAGCACCTGCCTATGTAGACAGATTGAGGACATTGCCTGGTAGACGGCGATGCGGGAGTGCTACCCCAGCGATAGACAGAAGAGCTATGGGGAAGGCGAAGGAAGACTGTGCATACCAATTCCCGCTGATAGAAAAGGGGGAGCAAGACCACAATATATTCCTTGGCTACACATGGATTGAGAGAACCTGAAAAACAAGCTTCCAATGCTGACATCGGGAGCTGGGATGTGGATACACGAGCTAGAAAAAATGACAGGGGGTGTCACATTAGCTATAGGGGACATTAAGGGTCTCCTGATCGCCATACTTGGTGAGAGAGCAGACGATGTAGGAAGCGGGCTGGATACCCTGGGGTAACCATAATTAACACTACGCCTGACAGAGCACATTCAATAATTATAGAGGACCAGTATGGAAAGCACTACGAGAGCTGTACCCAGACACTTCCAATATGGTAGCTATAATGATTCGAAAAATGAAAGAGTCAGAGGATCCGTTGATTTATATCAAGAATTTTCAAGATGCATGGTGGCTCGAAACGCATGAATCTTGGACAAAATCCATCCCTGTATTCTACCATATATTGTGCCAAGGGTTGCCTGAACCGGTGCAAAAACAGCTCAAGAAATTGGTAGGAGTAGAAGCTAAACCATGGGTGGAAATACAGTTGACAATTGCACACTACTATAGATTGCTGCAAGAAAAGAATCGAAAAAAGGAGGCAACTCATAAGGGTGAGGAAGCTAAGCTGGCGCAAAAGAAACTCTTAAAGTATGCTCTCGAAGGAGCCATGTTGACAAACCCAGCTGAACCAAGTGCACAGCAAGTGACTAACCCATTGCAGAATAACCAGGGTAATGCAGGATTTTAGCCGAGGGGAAGGGGATTTAGAGGAAGAGGATGGCAGAGTAATCAGGGAGGGTTTAAAGTAATCCTGGAGGTTTTCAGAATAATCAAGGGGGTTTTCAAAACATGCAGATGCGCAGTCCAGATATGCCAAATGGACAGATGGCCCGACCACCACCAGTTTGTTGGCTGTGTGGAATGACAGGACATGTGGCACGCGCGTGCAGACACCAAGGCGCATGGCAAAATGGACAAGGAATGAGAACAGGCATGGTGAACCAGCCTGCCTTCCCGCAACAGGGCGTGCACAGAATCCTACAGTGCAGCAAGGTGCGCAGCAAGGGGTTCAACCCTGGAACATGGGGAACTTGCCACAGGGGCAATCCCAACAGGCGCCGCCACAAATGTCACAGGCAACAAACCCCAGAGGGGGATTCAAGCCTGGAAATGGAGGAAATCAACAAG